>NC_051317.1:12783498-13457073 GCF_015220235.1 Choloepus didactylus
CCTTTCGAGGGAGCAGATGAACCCATGGGTTGGCTGACAGGCCCGGGTGCCTCCAGATGAAAGGCTCCACAAGAGAACAGGGACAATTACTGGGCTTGGGGAATCAGATGGTAAAACTCTGAGATTTGACCACTTAGGCCATTAGGCTCCATGCGCCGCCTTTCATCCCTTCTCAGCAGCTGCTGATTTACCTGCTTTCCTCTTTCTGACTTTTCCCTTTGTTCTTTCCTTTGGCTGATGGTAATCAAAACTTTTGCCTATATCCTAAATGCTGCGCCAAGTTTAGAATGGGCCTGGGATCCCTGCAGGGCTCTGCATCGCCTGTCCACTTGTCTGGCCCAGTTTGGGGCATGATGCTCCCGGAAGTAGCCTGCATCTGGGGTTGTGCCTTCCTCGATGGCTGCAGCCCTTGGTGTACCTGGACCACACAGTGAGAGATGCCAGCCCACTGTCCCTAGGACATCTTGTCTTCTCACTGAGCCTTCTCCTTCCTTTCTGTCTTGGCCCTAGTCACGAAATGGCTAGTCCTTGCTGCTGCTGAATACATGCTTCTCTCCAGGTTCTAGCAAAGTGGGGCTTTATCCTGCTTCTCAGGCTAAATCCACAGGCGGACAGTAGAACGATTCTCAAATTCCTGTCCTTTCTCATAGCTTGAAGGCTCCCCACAGCCATGAAGCCTTCCAGGTGGAAGTGCCTGGAGAACAAGTCACTGCTAAATTCGGAATAGAGAGCTGGGGCCTGGCCATGGATGGACAAGAATGTTTTCTGAGCATTTCAATAAAAAAAGGACTGAATGGGTTAAATATTATTGTCTGTGCCGTTGATATATGTGGAGCCCAAGCATCAGCTAGGGATCTTCCTGCTCCTTGAAAGCTATGTGAAGTTATCTTGAATGTCCCTTTTCCATAATTCTGGAAGTCCAAACTCCTAATTTCTGGAGTGGGGCAAGGGACTAGTGTCATGCTGGCCTCTCTGTCTATTGGCTTCTCTTTCTCTTGGCAGCCTCCTCTGCTTACACCAGGTTGAGCCATTGATTTCCCCCAGAGAAAAATCACCCACACCAAAGCGTGTAGGAGCACTGCTTAATGCCGTGCTCTCTGACCCCTCTCCCTGTTCTCCCATCACGCTCCTCTCTCTCCATCTCCCTCCCAGATTGCTCCAGGAGTTCCGGATTCTTATTTATCTTTTGAGGTGAGCTCTTCTGTTTTCTCTTGAGGTAGTCCTGGCATTAGCCTTGTTGAGGGAGGATGGGGAGGAGTAAGGGGGAGAGTGATGGAGGCTGTTGAGTTTTACCTTTTACCTCCAACTTCAAGGTAAAACAATTGTTTTTCAAAGAGTTTTTTTTCTGCTCAAACAACATCTAGATTTTCAGAAAATATGCTCCATTCTCAATTTGACTTAGGTTTTTGAACTACTGTTCTTAGCTGGAAGTTCTCAAGCTTTGATCCACTTCACAGCAAGTTATTTTTTTTTTAAACCCCCAAATGTCTCATTTATTAGATAATGAATAAACAAAGGAAGGCATGTCCATAAAATACAATAGTATTCAACCAAATAAAGGAATAAACTACTGATATATGCAACAACATCTGTGACTTGCATAACATTATGCTAAGTGAAATAAGTTGAAAATATCACATATAGGATGAGTCCATTTTATTCTAGAATAGGTAAGATTATAGTGACAGAAAGTAGATCAGCATTTGTCAGGGTCTTGGTGGGTCAGAGGAGATCGATTATAAAGGGGCACAAGGAAACTTTTTGAGGTGACGGAATTATTCTATATATTGATTGTGGCATGTTCTTTTTAAAAATTCTGTTGTAAAGCTTTTTTTTATACTTTACTTATCAAAAAATTAAAACAAAAACATTTCAAACAAAACAAAACAAAGGAATAAGAAAAACAAATGACCTAAGATAACTACATTGCTTCCAACATGTTCCTACCATACCCCAAGAAAATTAACACTCCATAGTCATTCCTGAGCATTCTCATATCATTAAGATTACTTTCCATATCTTATCTTATTGTTCCCCCTTCACTAGTGGCTGTCTATCTCTAGGTCCCCTACATTCTACAATATAAACCATTTATTTTACATTTTTCACAGAATTCACATTAATGGTAACATACAATATCTCTCTTTTTGTCTGGCTTATTTCACTCAGCATTATGTCCTCAAGGTTCATCCATGTTGTCATATGTTTCACGACCTCATTCCTTCTTACGGCCACTTAGTATTCCATCGTGTGCATATACCACATTTTGTTTATCCACTCATCTGTTGAAGGACATTTGGATTGTTTCCATCTCTTGGCAATTGTAAATAATGCCGCTATGAACATCAGTGTGCAAATATCTGTTCGTGTCACTGTTTTCAGATCTTCTGGGTTTATACCGAGGAGTGAAATTGCTGGATTGAAGGGTAACTCGATATCTAGTTTTCTAAGGAACCACAAGACTGTCCTCCAGAGTGGCTGTACCATTATAAGTCCCACCAGCAATGAATAAGAGTTCCAGTTTCTCCACATCCTCTCCAGCATTTGTAGTTTCCTGTTTGTTTAATGGCAGCCATTCTAATTCGTGTGAGATGGTATCTCATTGTAGTCTTGATTTTATATCAAGTTTTTATTGAACATCTCCCAGGTGCCTAGAGCTGGGTTAAGCATTTAATCAAGGTGATTAAAACTGATTTGGGAAGCAAGGAGATTTCATCAATTATTTTAGTCAGTCACCTCAAGGCCATGAGGTGGGTACAGCTATTATGCCCATTTTATAGATGAGAAAACTATGGCTCAGAGAGACAAAGTAACTTGCTCGAGACTACATAGTGGTAGAGACAGAATTCAGTTCCAGGACCGATCCCAGAGCTACTGATCTTTCCACTACCCCATGCTTATTCCCTAAGAAAGATTCGTCATTTCTCTGGAACATTCAGTGTGGATGGGCCTAGAAGAAAATGAGGACATGCTGGCTACACATAGGAATGGCGAGATGTGCGTGGATGATGGTTTGGGAAGAAGTGTTATTCGCAGTAAGCCTCAAATAACAAAGAACTGACATTTCTACTCTCAAAGAACTTTCCTGCAAAAATGATTCCACTGTCACACCATTTTGAGGAGACGGGGGTGGCAGTGGTGGTGGTGGTGGAATGGCCAGGAATAACAAGCCCCTTTATGAAAGGGTGTAATGGCAGTGGGACAAGTGTGACTCTGAGAGCCTGTGACTTATGAAGGTTATCTGGCTCTTGAGGGAGGTGGCCTGACTTCCTACAATGTCCTGATCACAGGGAAGGTACAGGATGCAGGCTGACACTCACAATAATTAGAACTGAACTCAATCTTTATGATGTGTTCAAAGAGGATACAGAAGATGGTGGTGAACTGAATTTAACAACAGTCAAAAAAATAACAATGGCAGTTCCTATCTATTGAGAGCTTATGGGAGGCAAGCATTATAACTAACCTCTTTATCTTGTCTCATTAGTAGCCAAAACAATTCTATGTGGGAGGTACAGTTACTGCCCCCATTTCACAGAAGTTTAACTTGAGGCTTAAAGATGGAATATCTAGTTAAGGGTCCCAGGACTCTTAAGAAATAGAGACTCATTCCAACCCATGAGTTTCTGCCCTCCCGATGATTGCTGCTTTAACCTTGCGAGGCAGGCCACCAAGAAATCAAGTACTCAAAGGAAATTTAAGAACATGGAGCAGGTTCCACATGGGAGTGGAAGGCGCAGAGGGAAAAAAGGCGAGCCATGTTTGGGTGTGAATAAACTAGTTTTCAGATGGCTCATGTTCCCAGTCAAATCCAGGAGAAACTGTAATTATTTAGAATTGAAAAAGTCAACCTTCTGTCATCTGTTGGCCTCATGAAAGTCAGTCTTGGGCACCCAGGAAGGTGGAGGGAGAAGGGATGTTTAACTCACAAATTCTTCTGTGATTTGCAAATGGGCAATGCCAGAAACAAAACTGACAGGAGAGGGCAAAGGATAAGTTTTCACAGGATGGAGAAAAATAAAATAAATAGAAATCAAAAGATAAGACTCAGCCAGGCAATAAAAGGGCACAACAGCCCTCTTTTACATTGCCATTCCTCCCCACATATTTGACAAAGATGTGGCCCCCAAGGTGGCCATGGCAGGTGGCAAGGCCAGGCAGCTCAGCTCCAGCCCCGAGGAGCTGCCTGAATTCTCTGTGTGTGTCTCACAGTGCTCTGGCAGCCCTGGCCTGCCCACCCAGACAGAGCAAAATTCTCTGCTGGGTCACCAAAAAGGGCAATTTGGTCAAGAGAGCTAATTCCTCTGTTTACCTTCTTTCTTGCAGGCTGGGACCAGATGTTCCACCCCCAATTCTGAAAATGTCACTTGATGGATCATTATGAAAAATAGCCCCATTACTCCCAGAGGCACGTGCTCAGGCTGAGGAGAGCTCATAGATGGATCTGCTAGGCCCAGCAGCATTTAAGGTGGATGGCTGGGCAGATGGACACAACCTCACTCTCCCCTCCCTGCCTCATCCTAATGCACTGCTTCTGGCAGGAGGGGGTGGGTGGGGTTGGTGAAGCTTTGAGTGATCTGGGGTGAGGCATTCCAGGCCATAAAGGTGCAGAATGCAAGGGGAGAGAATGAAAAACACCAGCGTGTGAAGAACTGCATTTGGCAGGAGGATGGATTCCAGACTTGTGCTTCCAAGGCTGCTGAAGTGCAGAAATGAAAGGAGGCTGGTCTGCTCCGTGGTCTTGCTGGTTGGATGGAGAGGACAGCACGACCTCAGGAGAGAGTCCTGGCTTGGGTACCTCACCCAACATGGCAGCAGATACACTGTTACAGTGCATGTGCATTTTATCCCAGCCTCTCCTGATGTGGCTCCTTTTTCTGCAGGATTGTTAAAAAGTAAAACCTGGTAAGACCAGCATAGGAAGACTGGGTTTATTGCCCTGCTTTTAGTTTTAGTCTAAACACTGTTGTTCTATCAACCCTTGATCAAGCACAGGAGTTCTTAATGGGGTCTGTGAACCCCGGAAAAAGAAAGTGGTCTCTTGATGTGCATACGGGCAGTTTCTGTATAGATGCTTCATAGCTGCCGTCGATTCTCAAAGAGGTCCATGTACCAAAAAAGGATAGGAATCATCGATTTAAAGAAAATCTCTGTTTTCATCAGGAACCGAGTTGCATCCATGTTCTAAAGAGCATGAATAAGCTGTCAGAAGTCTGGGCTTCATTTCCTCAGTGAACAATACAAATGAGTAGAACCTTGGGTTGTGATGTTGCAAGTGAATGGACGTTTGCCTCCTGATGGTTGGAGGGCACATGCTTTCTGGAGAGCACTTGGGTAATGCCACTCAAAGGCCTTACAATTTTATGTGTCTTGTTACCCTGAAATTACAATTCTAGGAATTTATCTTAGTGGTAAAGGGTGCTGGCTCTACAGTCAGACTGCCTGAAGTTCGATTTCGGCATTTCCCTTAATTGGTACAGAATTCCTGTTTGGTAATGGATGGTGGTGATGGTAGCACAACCTTGTGAGCATAATTAACAGCACTGAATTATATATTTGACTGTGATTAAAAGGGGAAATTTTAGGTTGTATATGTTACTAGGATAAAGAAAACCCAAACAATCATAGGACTGTACAACACAGTGAACCCTAATGTAAACTCTGGACTACAGTTAATAGTACAGTTATAATAATATTGTTTCATCAATTGTAACAAAGGTACTGCACTAATGCAAAATGTTAATATTAGGAAAAACTGTGCTGTGGGGGGGGTGGTATATGATATGAGAACTCTGTATTTTCTGCATGATTTTTCTGTAAAACTACAGCTTCTTTAATAAAAAATTATAAAATAAAAAAAGCCAAAAAATTTCAGCATTTCCAATTTTCATCTGTGTCACTGTGGCAAGTTACTTAACTTCTCCCTGGGCCTCAGTTTCCTCATCTGTAGAATGGAGATAATATTATTTATCTATAGGATTCTTGAGAGGAGCAAATGAAATAATACATGTAAAACACTTAGCACCATGCCTGAGATCCAGTAAGTACTCAATAAACATTAGTTCTTACCATTTAGATACAAGGATTTTATTGCATTATTTATCATAACTAAAAATTGTAAACAACCCCAAACATCCAACATAAGTGATTGGTTTAATGATCCATACAACTCGACCATTAAAGATTAAGTCCATGAATATGATAGGAAAAATGTTCATAATATATCAAAGACAAAGGGTAAGTTACAAATGCATATAGACTATCATTTCATAGAAAAATGACTGGACAAACATGCATTAAACATTTCAGTGGTTATGTTTGAGGGGAGGCTTTTCATTATCTTCTTTTTTTTTTTTCCTGTATCTTCTAAATTTTCCACAATGAGCATGCCTAACTTCTTGCAGTAGGACAAAATTAACCCAATAAAAATGTCTTTAAAAAAAAAAGATGATTCATTTTCACAAAAACACTTTGTGACCTTGACTTCTTATTTCTCTGAAGGTTCCTTTCTTCATGTCTAAAATGAGAGCTGTACCCTCTTCCCTTATTGAGCTCCTGGTATATTCAAATGAAAGTACAAGGGTGAAAGTGCGTTGCGAAGGGTGCTATCTAGCAGAGGTGGAAAACTGGGGGTTCTTAAGGCAAGGAGCTTTCACAAAGTACCAGAGGAGGACTCAGGCGGCCCAGCTATCTGGGCTTTGGAAACATGTCTCTGGCCCTGGTCTAAGGCCTGTTATGACAAACTACCAGAAACTTGGTACAGATTGAGGATGAAAGGTACGGAGACTTTAAGCTGAGAAAATTGGTCTGCAGTCCAGATCCCAAGTTTAATTTCTGTGAAACAGTTGGGCAAGTGTGGCCGTGCTTACTAATTATGGAGCAGCAATGTAATTGATCAAATCAATTCCCTTCATGACGCAAAGCCAAAGAACCGAGGGACAGCTTGAGCTTGGAAGAGCTTCCAGAAAGCAGGAGAACATGAATTGCTTCCCCAGAGATGCCAACGTGGTTAATCTAGATTGTTTTGCTAATTGTTGGCTCCTTTCTCAGTAACGGATAGTATGGTGACGCAATGTAGCGCCCATGTCCCTCACGTGGCCAGATTCTGGGTTGGAAGATTTAAATTGTGCTCATTCATTTCTTTCCTGGATTTACAGCCAGCATTAAACTTAATCAGGCTTAAAGAGCCCTAGCTTTCTGGAATGAAGTTATAGACAGTTTCCCCAATTTGTTTATAAATAACTTTACTTTTCATCTGAAAGTTAGGGTATTAAAAAAGAACGTAAAAGGGAATCTATTAGAAGGAATGGGGCTTATTGCAGCAACTAAGTGTTGAGACCAATATTTTCAATCTATTTAGTGCAGATCAAAGGAAGAAATGCACAAGACAGCCTGGTTTGGCGGAGTGGAATGAGCACACGATTTGGATTCAAATAGCCGGTTCTAGCCGAACTCTGCTGCTTGTGAGCTCTGAGAACTTGGGCCAATTATCTTACTTTTCTGAGCCCTGGTTTTCTTATTTGTTCAGTGGAGGGAATGATTCCATTCTCAAATGGTTATGAAGGGTAAATAAGATAACATATTGAAACACCTCACTCAGTGCTGGGGACAAAATAAGTGCTCAGTAAATGTTAGCTCTCTGCCAAAGCATCTTGTCCCCTGAACCAAGCCCTGAAATCATGCCTTTGTTCTATTTTACAAACCCACATATCCTAGTCCTGCTTTCGATGCCACTGGATTCCCAGACTGTTCTCCCAGACAAGGTAACCTGTAGGCTTTCCAGAATTGGGGCCACATATAAATGTGAACTCTGATTCTTAAGAGGGGTCCAAAACAGAAACTGAGAGAGGGAATTTATGTCAAGTTTGAAAAAAAAACATATTTAATAGTGTTATAATTTTTGGGTGAAAACGCTATTGTTTTCATAATACATACAACATAATACAAAATTTTACTTAATCTTCTTGGCTGGTTGGAGTAAGAGGATCTCTGACTGCAGAGGACATAGCACCTCCAGTTTAGAAAAAGGGGTCATGGGTTAAGCAAGACTGAGAAAATTGATTTATAGAATGTCATTCTGGTAAAACATAACAGGCACTTTAAATGCCAGAGACTGATGTGGAAGGGGGATGGAGGGGGACTTTGGGAATGTTGAAGATCTTTTCTTTCTTATTCTGAGTGCTGGTTAAAGGGAAGTGTTCAGTCTCTAAAAACTAATCAAACCATACCCTAATGATTGATGTACTTTTCCAAATGCATGTCACACTTCAATGCGTAATTTACTTGAATACAAATAAATAGCACAGATTTTGTATACATCCAGGATAAGGCAGGTCAAGGCCTAAAGATGTCTCATGTCAGTTTACTCTGGAAGATGGGAATTCTCTGTAAATTCTGGATCCTACTTTTTCGTGGATTGTCTAGATTTTTATATAAAGAACAAAATGCACTCCCAAGCCACCATCACCTCTCTCCTGGATGAACTGCTAAAGCCTCCCAACTGGCCTCCTTGCCTCCACTCTTGAGCCTCTACAACCCATTCTCCACTTGTCAGCAGAGGTCTTTAAATATGTAAACTGGATTATGTCATTTCCCTTTCTGAAACCCTCCAGTAACTTCCTATTGCTCTTAGAGAGAAAACTCCAGACTCCTTACCATGACCTACAAGGCCTTACAAGATTGCCACGCTGCCTTCCTACCCAACCATCATCTCTGACCTCTCTCTTCATCCCTCTCTCCATTCCACCACTTTTGCTGCCATTTCCCCAGCTCAACCATGCTAAGTGCATTTGTACCTCAGGGCCTTTGTATTTATTCTTCTTGGTGCCTGAAATTCTCCCTGACCCCAGATCCCTGCATGGCTAGATCTGTCGGATCACTCAAGTTTTAGCCCATGGCCTCAAAGGCCCTGGCTCTCTCATCCCTCTCATGCTATTTTTTTGATCTTCATCTCTTCCTCTCTTTCTAGCATACCACCCATACCAATACCATCTTATATCCTCTACAGTACTCACAATTACCTGATATCATATTGTTCATTTACATATGTACTAATCGTTCATGTCCATCCTCCCCAAGACTGTAAGCGTCTTGAAGGGGGTGAGGAACTTTGCTTGTCCTGTTCACTCTTGTATCTCCTGTACCCAGAAGAGTGCCTGACACATACTCAGCACTTAGTTGCTATCTGTGTGATCTTAATAAGGTTCTCAATTTCTGAACTTCAATTTCCGCATCTGTAAAATTAAACTAATAATAAGCCTCCCTACCCCGAGGGTTGTTGTAAGGATTAGAGGAGATAATGTATATGAAGCACCTGGCACAGTACTTGGCACATTGTACAAATGGTGCATGTGCTCCCCGGGTGCTAATTGCAAGGCTTTGCTAATCTCACACCCACCAGGGCCCTTCTGATTCATTTATCCTGAACAAGGAATCATCTTTTATTAGGGACACTTTGACAAAATGTCTAGAGACCAGGTCGCCCAGCATTTTTCTGATGTTTCTTTGGCTAAGTGTTAGCCATTCTCTGTGCTTTGTACAATAATTAACTGATTAACAGAGACCTTGTGCTACTTTGGATCATTCTTCAAAAGACACAGCAGATGGAATTCGCCTCTAGCACAATGAGCAGTATGCAGGACACTGCACATAATAAACGAAAACACAGGCAGCACTACACTCGGGGCCAAGAGATGGTGGCCGGTGGGAAAGTGGATTGCCAGGGCTGTCCTCTGTAACAAATGGGGCCATTTGTTCCTGGGGTATCCTGAGTAAACTGGTACCTTGAAAAGGTTTTGTTTTTTAAAATAACACCTGCTTGAAAGGTAAGAAAGGAACAGGACCTATTTGCTTTAAGAATCTGAACTCTCAGGAGTAAAAGGGATCTCTGGTAAGATGCCATGCAAATAAGCTGGAAAATGTTCTTGAGGAAAAAGAACTTTATTGTAGAGCAAAGGACTATTAGCTTGAAAGGAAGTGAGAATTGAGAAAAATAAAAATTATTGGGGGAGGGGGAGATGGAATGAATGAGAATGAGAGCCAGTTGTGTTAGGCAGTCAGTCACCTGGGAAACGACACACTGAGGGGGAGAAAATCATCACAGAGTTTTAGATACAAGGTGAGGAAAAGCTCTATTGTGTCCTTTTAATTTTATCTCTTTTCCTTATGGTCTGGAGAGGAACAGATAGGAAAAAAAAAAATGGGGAAACATCAAATGAAAAGCTAATCCCTTTTTCTCCCGACCTCTGTACCCACCGATTAGCTGTCACTTCCACTCTCCCCTCTCGTTAGCCATTGGCAACCACTAACCTTTACTCTTCCTTTCTATGAATTTGCCTATTTTGGACATTTCATAAAGTGGAATCATACAATATGTAGTCTTTCGTGTCTGGCTTCTTGCATTTAGCATAAAGTTTTCAAGGTTCATCCAGGTTGTGACATGTATCAGTACTTCATTCTTTACATTTTTCTTTGCTGAATGCTATTCTATCGTATGGATATGCCACATTATATTTATCCATTCTTCAGTTGATGGACATTTGGGTATTTCCACTTTGGGTTATTATGAAGAGCGCTACTGTGAAAATGTGTGTACATGTTTTTGTGTAATCATATGTTTTCAGTCCTCGTGGGTATATAACTAGGATTGGAATTGTTGGGTCACAAGGTAGAACCCTATGCTTACTTTTTGAGAAACAGCCAAATTGTTTACCATAGCAACGACACCATTTTACATAGCCACAAGGATTTTTTTTTTTCTTTTTTAACAAGAAAGCATATTTATGGGGCGAATGGGCATGTTTATCTTCTGGAACCATCATTAACCATCTTTGAAGCAAGCTGAACCCCACACTAACTCAGTGCTATCCAACAGGACTTTCTGAGGCGATGGAAATGTTCTGAGTCTGCGCTGCCCAGTGTGGTAGCCACTAGCTGCACGAGGCTACTGAGCACTTGAAATGTGACTACTGTGACTGAGGAACTGGATTTTTAGCTTAATTTAAATTTGATTAGCCTCATGTGGTTAGTGGCTACTGTACTGGATACTCAGCACTTGTCCTCTCCTGTCTGCGTAAACTCACAGCACTCAAAAAAGGAAGTTGTAAGGAAACTGGGGAAGCTACCTGCCTTCTTGTTTGCACCTTGAAGCTTTAAACTAGCTCTTATCACAGAAATCAGAGAGCAGGTATTGAGAGACCAGAATGACTTAAATCAAAGTTGTACCACATCAAAATTCCGGCAACTCCCGACTTCTTCAGGGATGTGTTTGGAAAGTTGGCATTTTGTGTACCTTCTTTATACTTTCAGTTTCCTGGCTTAAAGAACAGTGTTTATTGTTTTGTTTTTTTTTTTTTACCACAAGAGCAATGCATGTTCATTACAGAGAAGCACAAGAAGAAAATAAAAACTACCACAGATAATTACTGGTAATACTTTTGTGTGTGGGTATACACAAAAGTTATCTGTACTGAACTTCGAGGAGGAGTAGAGTTAACATTTATTGGAACCAATCTCATGTGATAACATTTTATGGACTTACGGAGTCCACACTGTGTGCCACGTGAGACCCAGTCTCCTGGGGGAGATGGACGTTGGAAAGCTCATTCCAACCCAACGTGACAAGGCTCTGATAGGGGTGGAGCAAGGTCAAAGAAAGTATGGGACAGGCAGTAAACACTGGTTGGAGAGTTGTGGAAGGCTGCAAAGGGGAAGTGACATTTGAACTGGGCTAAGAAAGAAGAATTCATGATGCAAAGAAGAGGGGGCAGGGTGACTCAGAGAGAACAGCACATGCAAAGACTTGGGGCATGAATGAAGCAAGCATGTTCAGGGAAGGCTGAGATTGCTACCGTGTGGCTGCAGGGGTAATAGCTCGGACCCTGTATGTGTTATGTGCCTCATCATTTAATACTCATGTTAACCCAATGAGGTAAATACTATTATCGCTCCCATCTTATAGGCAGAAAACTGACATTGAGAGAGGTTAAGTAGTTTGCCCAAGGTTGCACAGCTAGTGAGGGGCAGAGATGGGAATCTAGTCTGTTTGAGTGCAAAGCTCAAACCTGAGTCTTGGGCAGAATCATCCTCAACATGCAACACACACACAAACATGCACACATGGCTTTAAAGAAAGAAGCCTCTGATAATCTAGCACTTTTTGCTCTCTTCTCCCCTCCCAAGTGAAAATCCACACCAGCAGCCCCTAGTTCTATTGTTTATTCCAGACCAGGATGGAAGCAGATTGGGGGGCAGAGGGACACTGCTCCTTGCTGGGGGACCGTGAACAAATCACTTTTCACAAGACTTCAGTTTCCTCATCTGTAAAATGAAACTCCTGGAGTTCCCATCTTTGCATGTCCTTTGCATCTTTACAATTACCTGGCTCCTAAGAGCAGTAAGACCTGCTAAGGGATTTCATTCAGGCCACACAGTGTGTTTTTTGGAGACCTATGGTAATTATGGCCTGGCTGCCCCTAAATTTGGAGCTTCTTAGCATTTCCTGCACATGGCTGGAGACCGGCTTTCGAGGCATCACTGAAGACATAACAGAGTTTTCTTTTGTTTTCAGGTTAGGCCAATGGCAGCAAATTACCTGATTAAGACTTTGCAAGCAGCTTGCCCAGTGAAAGTTAATTTAATTAGGATCTTATTAGTTGTTATAACTACTTTTTAATGATGCTTTATTACATCCAACTACACAGATCCCAAGCAATTGTATTAAATGTTGGCAAACAATCCATTAGTCTTTGATTTCACTTCTTTTTTGCCCTGTTCACCTATCCTGAGATTCAGATGCCTGCAATGCATTTTTGCCCCTTCAAAGCCAGGGGCAGCCTCGAAGACATTTTTTCCTTCCCGTTTTTCATTACCCATTTCTCTGGATTTCCCATCTACCAGAGTTGCATTGGAGTGATGTGAGTGATGGGGAAAGGCTCCCAGGGCTGGGAAATCTCCCCCATTGGCCTTCCACATTCCCTAACAGCAACACCATTAATCACTTTCTGGTTGATATGCAAATGTCATTGTGGAGGTAGATCTAGAAACCACTGTTATGAATTAACATCTTAGTGCAGATTAGCTCATCATACTAGCTATTTGGTCAATAAATATGACTTCAAGAGAATCAGTCATGAATTGCGTAGGTTTTGATGGTTATAGGCATGTTGAGGAGGATGGGAGAAAAACAACTGATTTGTTTCTACTGTACACCACGTACCGGGCTAGATAGTGTCACATTTACTATCCCACTTAATTCTTTCAACAATGCTGAAATGAAGGTGTCATTAAAACCAATGTACAGATGAGGAATGAGAGCACAGAGGGGTTGAGTAAGCTTGAAAGTCACACAGCATGTAAGAGGGAGAGCTGGGATCTGAAGTCTCAGGACATGGAGCAAAGGCTAGGAGAGCATTGCAGTGTAGGAGCTTTGGCCTCTAGGGGGCAGTGTCGAGACACTGGGGGTTAACCACCCTGGAGGATTACCGGAGGGCAGGTGAACTCCAGGAAAGCTGACTTGAGAGGCATCAAAGACAAACTTGAACAGGGCTCACAGTTTGGTCTCTGTGGGGCTGATCTCTTTGTATTCTCTCTCTTCGTCCTCAATGGGCTGTGTGATGTCACCATTAAGAGAACAGGATTTGACCTCAGACTGGTCCAGATTCAGATCCTGATTCCAGGCCCTTTCCTGTAGGTATGACCTTGGGCAAATAGTTTAAGCTCTCTCAGCCTCGGTTTTCTTCTTGGGAAAAGGGATCATAGTATCTCTCTCACATTCTTCTTGTGAAAGTTAAAGAATATGCGTAAAGCATCCAGCATAAGGGAAATGCCAGTAACTACTGGCTGGTCCACTTCTGGACTTGTATGGGGTTACTGCACGGCTCCAGCGGGGAGGGCCCCCAGCAACAGGAGATGGACACAGCGCCAAGCAGGACCTGTTATTTTTAGGTTAGTGCTTCTCTGATTTGAGTGTGTATCAAAGTCACCAGGAGGGCTTGGTAGACTCCCCCTAGCTCCGCCCAGGTGACCTGGCTTGCATCCCCAGGTTATGATTCAGTGGGTCTGGGGTGGGGCCTATGACCTTTCACCTCTAACACGTTCCTGGCTGATGCTATGCTGCCGGGCTGAGGGCCACCCTCGGGGACCCTCTGGGTTAGGCTGCTTCCGGTGGGCGCTCTCTGACAAACACAGACCACGGCCCCACTGTCTGGGACGGCCATGGGAAGAATCTTCCAAATCCACCCCAGCCTGGGTTGAATCAGGGAAGCAGAGCTCTGATCTGCCTCCTCGTCCCCATTTTCTACCCTGCTTCTGTGGTTTTCTTGAACCCTTTGAGAGCCGATTCTTGCTAAAAGGGACCAAAAATGGTCTCCAGATCATGATGCCTTTTTTGGCTGTGCAAGTCTCCAGGCCTGCTTGGATTGAAGGGATATTTGTGGTTTGAATGAAACAATTTGGGGGCTGAAAGTGCTAATACAATTTGTTCTTCATAGAGAGCAAGGAAGGGTTAGACTCTGAGTAACAACTTCCAACAAATTTATTAGCCCGAAATTTTACATTTTTAATAAATCACTTTAACAAATGGGATAAACAGATATTCTCGGACATGCAGCAGAAACAGTGGCTTCTATCATTCTTTTTACCAAGAAAAGGCAACTCACTGGAGAGCAGTGAGATAATGTATATGACAGTGTCCGGCACAATGCTTTACAAATAAAAAATTATGATTAAAATTATGTTTATTGAGCAAATGCTCTCTGAGTCCTTTTAAAGTGACAGCATGCTTTATATCAGGGTTTCTCCACCTCAGCACCACTGAAATTTTGGGCCAGATAATTCTTTGTCATGGGGGCTGTCCTGTGTATTGTGGGATGCTTAACAGTATCCCTGGCCTGTCCCATTAGATGCTAGTAGCAACGCCCCCTCAGTCACGACAATCAAAAATGACACCAGACCTTGCCAAATGTCCCCTGGGGTGCAAAATCGTCCCTGGTTGAGAACCATGGCTTTACACAAATAGTTCCATTTTAGAGTGAGGGGAAAGGAGGAACAGAGAGGTTGAGCAATTTACCAAAGGCCACCCAGCTAGTTAAGGGCCAGAAGTGGGATTTGAACCCAGAACTGGCATAATCCAGAGCCTCACTCTTGACCACCAGTTTCCTTGCTTCTTAGAGTATACATTTGAGAATCTACAGAGGAGAAAGTCCACTCAACCACTTGCTTCATGGTGGGTGTCTCTGAGAAGGAAGGAGGAGAATGAGAAGGGAGAGGGGGAATTTTAGCTGCATTTGTAAAATTTTATTTCTTAAAAAGAGAGAAGGACTGCAGCAAATTCAGCAACATGTTAACATTTGCTAAATCCAGGTGGAAGGTTCATGGGTGTTTCTGTTAAATTATTTTTTTGTATTTTTTGGATTGACTGCAATGTCTCAAATTAAATATGAAAACCATTTTAAAAAGGGAGAGAACCAAGTAGAAATGTTAGTTAACATCTCCTAATGTTTCTTAGCATCTGACCATCATGTCTGGCTCTCTCTTTACTTAGGTTTTCACTCTTTCCATTTTTTTTGGTAGAGGGATCCCCTAGCTTTTAGTGAGAAGAACTCAGCTCAGGTTTTGTTTGCTCTAATGAACTGGCCCCTTCAGAGAATTAGTCGTATTCATTGTAATATTAATAGGTACTTATTAAGTATCTCCTGTAAAGCAGATACTATATTAGATGTTTCACACACATTAATAGCTGATGTTTATGAAATACTTACTAGTGTTTGGCACTAGGTTGAGAACTTGGCATCCATTTCCTCATTTGTTCCTCACTATAGTTCTGTGAGGTAGGTGGTTGCACCCGGTCATTTTTACAGATGAATTGACTGAGTCTTAGAAAGATGAGCAGCAGATCCAGGACTGCAGACCTAGGTTTGTCTGATTTCAATGTCCCAGTTCTTTCTAGAACTTTAGCCTAGTACTGTCTAGCACTTTAAGCTGCCACTCTCTTCCCAGAGGAAAGAAGGGGCCAACCGCACATGCTTCTTCATTGGGAACCCTGAATTGAGGGGTGGGCGGGCAGAGGCAGGGGGCAGGAAAGGTTTCCTGGGTCAGGTTTTGAGAACTGCTGGCTGGCTCCAGGCCCCTGGCTTTGCATCCTCTTGATCTCTGGACGCTGTAGACAGTGGGTCAAAGTTCGCCCTATCCCTGCCCTGTCCTAGCTAGTGATTCCAACACCTCTAGATTTAGTACAGTCTGAAAATAACCCTCTCTTTGCAGATCATCAGTTCAAGGTCAGGATTAAACCATGCCCCTGACTGACCAGGGCCCATTGCTTCCCTCTAGAAAAACCTCCTTCCCTGGTGGAATCTGCTCCACGTGCCGTCTCCTTGCTTCTTGAGTGATGCTCAACTCAATTCTCAATTTGTAAGGCCAGCATCTTCCTGAGCCAATTTGCAAATAAAATGTGGTGCATTTGCCATGCCGTTGTCTAAATATGGACTGTCCACTGCGTTCCTTGTACCTGCACAGGCCCCATGGTGGGGTGGGGCCAGCTTGGAGGCCCAGAGGACTCTTTTCTTATGATCTCATCCTCTGATTGTTTTCCTGGGGGTCAACAGAGTTTTCTGTCATTTCGTTATACTTTTAAATCTAGACATCAGCCCCGGAGCCTCGACCCACTGATGTGGACCACGGTAGGCCTGGCAGCAGTGAGAAGGATCAAATCTGTTTACACACTGTGGGTGACTGCTTTTTGTTCTTGGATCCTGGGTAAAATACACACATTCCGAGGCCGCTGCCTGTTCTGGCTCCCCTGATGGATGAGGTGTTGCATTCCAAGAGGGCAGCTTGCAAGCCCTGAGCGCTGGGACACTAACGCCAAATTAGTTGGAAGGATTTGAAGCTTTCAAGCCATCTTATCACCTTTGAGGGGAAGCTGCCTTGTCAGGCAGATGCCTGGTCAAGTGAAGAGACTTTTCCAGACGCAGCCAGAGAGGAGCTATTGGTATAAAAAGTGGTTCTTCAGCCAGGCTCAAACACCCTTAGGGGGAGTGTAAATTGCTACTCCCTTCCCAGAGGGTAATTTGACAATGTGTGTCTGAGGCCCTTCACCTGAGTCTACCACTTGATCTAGTGATTGAAAGTGAACTTCATGCTAAGGAAATCCTAAAGAGCAAGTGCACAAAGGAAATTTCTTAAAGGAAAAGTGAGTACATAAGCATACTCATCACGGCTAAAACCTGGAAACTACTTAAGGTACACCAAGAGAGGGTGGATTATCTTCAATGCGTGAAATGATGCTTAACCTCATTCACAAAAATTTCACCTATCAAATTGGTAAAGATCAAAAGTTTGATAAAACACTGCTGGTGAGCGTGTGGATACATTTGTGTGCCAGTTACAGAAATGTAAATTGATATAATCTCTAATGCAGATGATTTGGCAATACTTATAAAATTAAAAATTTACTCAGAATTATCTACTTCCAGGATTTTATTTTATAGGTGTCTTTACCTCTGTGGAAATGATGAAATATGTACAAGGATATTCACTGCAGTATTTTTTGTAATAACAAAACATTGGAAACAAAATAACTGTCCTTCTACAGGGGTCTAGTTGAAAAAAAAATATATACAATGGAATACTATGCAGCCATTAAAAAGAGTGAGGCAGCTCTCTACGCATTGGAGTGCAAAGTTCTCCAAGATACATTGTTCAATGAAAAATGCAAGGTACTGAATAGTATTTATAGTACACTATCATTTCCCTTAAAAAGAACATATAAAAACATTTTTATATGCATAGAATCTCTCTGAAAGGACATCAAGAAACTGGTAGCAGTGGCTACCTTGAGGGAAGGCAAATTGGATGGCTGTGAGCCATGGAAGTGAGAGGAACATATTTTCACTCTACATTTGTATATTATGATTCTGATAATTTGCATGTGTCTTTCTTATGATTTTTTTACATAAGTGGATTGGTTAAGTACATTATAGTATCTTCTATTATGGAGTACGATGTAGCATTAGAAAGATGTGAAAATAAACAAATTAAAAAATGAGAAGATTCAGATGCATTGATATGGCTAGAGGTTCACACTCGATGCTTAGTGAAAAAGGCATTAGGAATTCCAGTTTGTCTTAAAATATACATATATACATATACATATATGGATAATACAATAATTATATATACACACACATATATTTCTGCAAAGTGCCATAGGAAAATATTAAACATGTTTATATAGATGGTAGGATTATGGATGACTTTTCCTTTCTTTTTTATACCTTGCTGTTGTGTCTGAATTAAGTTTTGCCTCCGAGAGAAAGAACATTCTTCTCATTTTGAAAAACATACAAAATCAAAAATCAACAATCTGACAACACGTTTTTGAACTGAGGGAGTGGGCAGGGCCATGACCAGCAGGGAAAGGGGCCAACGTCACTCCTAACTTTTCTAGGGCTAGTGATCACAGAATGTATATGTGTATGTATGTATGTTTATATGTTTGTTTATTTTTAAACAAGTAATACTAGATTAAAAATGATTAAGATGGATGATTTTTTTGGGGGGGGGCATTGTTATTTTCTCCTCTAAAATCATAAAAAATTGTATTTTCAAACAAGTAATAATCCCTATTAGATTTCCATTGAAATGTGTTTGTATTCTATCACATTTTCTTAATTTGATTTTCTTCATTACAAATAGAAATCCTCATTGCAAAATGTGACAGATTACAGAGTTGTGTAAAAAAGTTAATAATCTATTCCTTCTCACCCCATGGTACCCCTTGAGATGACCAAGTTAATAGCTTTGAAAAATGGGATTGTGTATTACTCTGCAACTTGCCATTTTAATTTAAATGTCACGAATATACCTTCTAAACTAAAGGGTAGATCATTAGACATAGGTCTAACATATTTAAAAAAATTTTATTGTGGTGAAATATGTATAACATGAAATTTGCCATTTAACAATTTTTAAGTGTTTAATTCTGTGGCATTAATTATACTCACAATGTTGTGCTACCATCACCACTATCTATTTCTAAAACTTTGTCATCACCCAAAATAGAAACTCTGTACCTATTAAGCAATAACTTCCCATTTCCCCCTTCCCCCAGTCCCTGGTAACCTCTAATCTACTTTCTCTATGAATTTGCTTTTTCTAGATTTTTCACATAGTGGAATTGTACAATATCTGTCCTTTTGTGTCTGACTTATTTCACTTAACATGATGCCTTCAAGGTTGATCCATGTTATCACATATATCAGAACTTCATTTCTTTTTATGGCTGAAAATATGCCATCATATCTATCTACCACATTTTGTTACATTCCTACTAGCAATGCACTAAGGTTCCAATTTATCCACCTTCTCTAAAACTTATTTTTGCCTTCTTTTTTTTTTTTATAATAGCCATCCTAATGGATGTGTAGTGGCATATCGTGGGTTTGATTTGCATTTCTAACTTATCTTTTTTAACACCACTTTACATTTTACTAGTTTTAAAATTTCTTATTTAATGAAATTGAACATAATCAGGCTAAAACTAAAATGTCAAACTTTCCTTGCCCCAGTGATTCCTGTATATGTAGGCAAAAAAACATAAATAAGAGTTTTCACAGCAACACTGTTTGTAATAGCAAAAGACTAAAAAAAACTAAATACCAATCAAATGGGACCCTGATTAAGTAAAATAAGATGCTCCATAAAATGGATGCATAAAATGCAGCCACAAAAAAGAAAGCATTAACTCTATACATCCTGACTAAGAATGTCTAAGATATGTTGCCTGAAAAATGTAACCTTCTCCATAGTGCTTATAAAATGACACTATTTATAAAAAATAAATCAGGTGGAAACACATACACACATATCTAAATATATACACACATATGCAAACATATAGAAGCACATGAATGCTTAGAAATGACTGGCATATTTCTGGAAGCATATCTAAAAAATCTCAACAGTGTTTGCTTCTGGGGAAAACGACAGAGGCTGTGGGGTAGAGGTGGAGCTGAGGTCTGGTGTGGGTAGGAAAGTCTTTTCGTTGTTTACTTTTTTGTTCTTTCTGATTTAAATAAAAGCCTATGTATTATTTTTTAGTAAAGAAACTAGTTGATTAAAAATTACCATACGTAATCATAGCAAAATAGTTACAAAGCATGACAACAGAGTCCAATTTCCATGTGGTTCTAAAACTATTTTTTGTAAAGAAAAAATTATAGAAAGCCTTACATCCTGAAGTGCACCTTTATAATGTGTTAAGGCTGGGGGTGGGGGTGGGGGTTGGGGGTTCTGTGAATTTGGATGAGAATAAAACCACCTTTTAAGTTTTTAAAATAAACTTTGGCTGAATGTTAGCATTGGTTTCAATACGAATGTAGGCAACAAGCCACAGCAAAATCAACAGTATTTGTCACCAATAGAGACCAGATTTGTAACATCACATTACATCTGTTGCAGATACTTTGAAATACTATTTCCACTTGTCACCACTCAAAATTATAGTAGTTATTTGTTTGACTTGCTGCTGGATCTTATTTATTTAATATGTTAATAAAGGGCATTTATCAGTCTGTAGTAAATTTGCCTTTTCAACATTGTAATAACTGTATTACAGTATAATTGGATTTCGTTGAAATCCTGTATCTTCTATTTTATGTGTCTATTGTGAGAAGGGCTTCACCAGATTGCCATAGGGGTCCATGGAGGGGGGGTGGGGAATGAACACCTTGCCTTGTATTAAGGTAAGATTCTGAAGGATTGGAGACAAGGAGTCACAAATGGGCGTTGCATGCCTGGAAGTAGAGAGAGGAACTCCACCACTCTTCTCTTGTTGCCAGGGGGTGATGAATGGCCTGAATATATGAATCGGAGATGCAGTGCTTCTTCTTTTGTTCCAGTTGGTGGAACCTCCTCCTCCCCCACCAGCTGCCTCCCTGGATCTCCGCCCGGCCGTGTTGCTGGTGTGAGCCCCAGGACCATGCCTGCGAGTGACACGAGTGACACGAGCCTTGCTTGCCCTTGGTCCCATTTTAACCTCCTTCTGGAACACGGCCAGTGTGCCGAGCACAGCTCCCAAGTGATGCACATTAGTCTAGCAGGAAACTCTATCTTAAAGATGAATTTCAAAAGCATCATGCAAAACCAAGCTCCAAGTGCATCTCTGAAGGAGAGAATGCTTAGGGGGAGCAAGATGCTGTGGGCAGACACTCCTGGAAAAAAGTTAAATGGGGCTCTGTCAGGAACTGTCCACTTGCGTGCACTAGAACATTCTGTTTCTGAACTGCTTAATGGTGCAACTTTTATAGCGCAGCTCGTGTGCTCACATCACAGAGTGGCACTTCAGTGTTCAAAGGGGCTCAGATGCGTTGCCAGTGGGTGTGGCCAAGAGCATCCTAAGACCACAGACTTGCCAGCTGAGGATGAAGCTTATTGTATCATGCCCCGTCATGGCAGGAGGAGTGATGATGGTTGGGGCAGTTATTCTAGCCTTCCAAGTCCTTAAGACACAGCTTGCTTTCCCTCTGCCCAAAATCTTATTTCAGCCCACCCTTCTGTCTCCTCTACACCCATCATTCAGATGACAGCCTTTGTCTTGTGCTGAAATTGACTCATTCATTTACTTACTCATTCACTGAATGTTTAGAGCCAGTCAGCTGTGGACTCAAATCCCAGCTCAGCCACACACGTGCGCAACCATGGCAAGTTAACTAAATGAAGAATACTTTATTTACAAATATTAAACCAATATTAGTAGTAATTCCTGCTTCCAACAACATACAGACATATGAAATTGTGTCTTTCCTCCTTAAATCAGTGTTCTCTTAGCTCTCTCCTGATTCATCTTTCTCTGGACTGTGGAGGCTGTAGGTTGCCAGGTTCTCTCTCCTCCCCATCTCAGGCTCTGACATGAAATGTAGGTACTATTGCATGTTCCCACTGTAAACACCCTTACTCTGAATTTTCAAATAGGAGATACTTGTATTATTCAAATCGAGATACTTGTGAGAATAAGAGGCAGGTTATAATAATAATCAGCTTTTGATAGTGTCTCGGGTGCACTGGGATGGATGGTCACCCATATTGTGCAAGGATATACTACCCAACAAATAAAACCCAATGTGTCTTTAGAGCACTAGCAAAGCTGGGCTACCTCTGTGCCACATTGGAAATATTATGTTCCCCAGAAGAAGTGATATTCTTTGATGCAATCTTGTGGGGGCGGGCTTCTCAGTCTTTTGATTAGGTTGGAAACTTTTGATTGAGTGTTTCCATGGAGATGTAACTCACTCAACTGTGGGTGAGAACTTTGATTGAGTTATTTCCTGGAGGTGTGGACCCCACCCATTCAGGGTGGGTCTTAATTAGTTCACTGGAGTATTTAAGAGAGAAGCTAAGAGCCAGCCGACACAGACCCAGATGCTTGCTGAAGACTGGAGATGCTTGGAGATGCAGACAGAAAGACATCTGGAAATGCTAAGCTAAGAGAAGAAGTCCAGAGTTTGCCCTAGAGAAGCTAAGAGAGGACCCTCAGATGCTTAGAAAGAAAGCCATTTGAATCAGAAGCTGAAAGCAATGCGATCTGGGAACAAAGGACCAGCAGATGTTAGCCACGAGCCTTCCTAGCTAAAGGAGGTGTTTCGGATACCATCAGCCTTTCTGCAGTGAAGCTATCTCCTTGTTGATACTTTAGTTTGGACACTTTTATGGCCTTAGAACTCTAACTTTGTAGACTAATAAATCCCCTTTATAAAAAGCCAGTCCATTTTTGCAGTTTTGCGTAATGACAGCATTAGCAAACCGGAACAACTTCCATTTTGGGGGGAAATAATTTGATACTATAAAGAGTCAGAATGTTGTTATCCTTTCTTACACTTGTTTTAGGGCTGTGTGTGTGTGTGTGTGTGTGTGTGTGTGAATTTAGAATTACATTTGGAGGTGGGGGCAGCATTCACTTCTCAGTAGCTTGGGCCTATAAAGGTTTTTCAATTTGGCCCTGCTGTAAAGCCACCTCGATAGTTTACTCCTCTCCTGCTTCTGACCATATCCCTCCCAGAGGTGAGAGGGGGTTGATGAGGGCTAGGAAGGTGAGGGAAAGTGGGGCTGATCAGCAATGGGCAGGTCTCCCCCAGAGATGAATGGAGTGGCAGCCTTGTAATAATAAGGACACTCCTGCCTTGCATCCTCTCTGGTTTTTACCTACCCAATCTTTCTTCCTTGGTGTCATAACCCAGTCCACATGGCCATTTGGTTTTGGAGGAGCAGTCCATGACAGTCTTCTTCTCATGTATTTGTGGCAGTTTCAGGGAATGGGACAAGTCACTTAACCCTCTAAGCCCATCTCCTCACTTCCAAAACGGGCTAACCAGTAATACCTATCCAATGGGCTGTCAGGAGGTTCAATGCCCAGTACACACACTATGAACTGTAGCTGCTACTGCTGTTTCTACAGAGAGTCTACTATGCATGCATCACTGGGCATGGGAGATAAGATGATTCGAACCTGTCCTTGAGGAATGTGCAGCCAGCTGGTGCTGCTAAGGTGTGTATACCAATCTTGATCCCCATGGACAAATGTGACAAGCACCATAAACAAGGTATAAAGGGAGTGATTGCCGCCAGGGAAGGAGGTGGGAATCAGGGAAGCCTTCATAAGAGAGGTGTAATCAGAACTGGGGATTTATAGGTGGGCAGACATGGATATTCAGAGGAGGAACATAATTGGCAGAAGGGCAGTATAAGTGAATGCTCAGCAGAAAGGAAATGCAAGGCATATTTGGGAAATGGAAAATAATGCTATTTGAATTAGAGTGCACTCTTAATTCTTCTGCTGAACTCACAGTGCTGCTCATTCATTTGTTCACTTAACTTCTGTGAACACCTGTTGATGAAAGATTGGGTCCCTGCTTACAAGTTCGCAGTTTGTAGAGGAGAGAGATAAGTAGATCAGTCATAAGGCTGTTAGAGATAGCCATCCCTGGAGCACTGGGGTGTGAGCAGAGGGCATCCAATGGTAAGCCCCAGGCCCATCTCTTGCATGCCCCCTCCAAAGCCCTAGAAGGGGCCCTAGTGGTGTTTCCTCCTGGTCCTATGATTTTGCAAAGTTTTCCAAAGTAAGATATGTTAATGGTAATTGGCTAAGATCACTGTCTGTCTCCATTCTGACCACCCTCTGTGGTTCTTCACCTCATGTGAGTGGTGTTTTAAGGGTCAGAGGCATTCCTGGGAGCCAGCTAAGAGGAGGCTGAGTTAAGATATATTTTGTTTGGGTTCTGGTGTATGTTTGTGTAAGGTTTGCAGTCTTTCTTTCTGCATAGTTAGGTTATCACTAGCCAGAGTTACTGCAAGGTGGAAAAATGACTTCCAGAAATACTCCCCTGCCCAGGGCGTGGATCCACAAAAGGAGCGTGTCCTGTGTCACTGGCAACTCCATGTATGCGGGTGGTGGAGGAGAACTGAGGTCTGAAACATATGCAGCCAGAAGCTGAACTGTGGAAAAGTCTTCTGAATCTCATGTGTTTTCCCAAACGTGATGAAAATTTTAAAGATGCATGTGACATTACCAATAACAAGTTGCCAAGCTAAAAAAGGTCTTCTAAACTATCAATAATGAAAGGGAAATTTTGGCTCATCTTGCTAGGGAAAAGACAAAATTAATTTTATATTCGCTGTATTCTCACTAGGATACAGTGCCTCTGGGTTGTGGAGGGATGGGCAGCCACTCCACCCTTCCTTTCCTCTTACTCAGAACAGACTCAGGTCTTCCCAGTGTCATCTTACACTTCCTTTAACTAGGGCTCAGAGCCCTACACCTAGGGCATCCCCAGTGATGAGCACTTTCACATTATCCATAATGTAGATTCCAATCCTGGGCACCTCCAGTGATAAGCCTGTAAACTTATCTGATTGCACAGAGTTATGGGTTGAACTGTGTCCCCCCAAAAGACATGCTGAAATCCTAACTCCTGGTACTTGTGCATGGGACCTTATTTTCAAATGGGGTCTTTGCAGATGGAGTCAAGGTAAGATGAAGTCACAATGAATTAGAGTGGGAGCCAATCCAATATGACCAGTGCCCTTAAAAGAAGAGGATAAGAACACAGACAGGCAGAGAGAGGAGAAGGTCATGTGAAGACAGAGCCAGAGACTGGAGTTTCACTGCCACAGGCCAAGGAGCACCTGAGTCTACGAGAAGCTGGGACAGGCAAGGAAGGATCCTCTCCTAGAGGCTTTGGAAGGAGCTTGGCCTGCCGACACCTTGATTTCAGACTTCTAGGCTCCACAACTGTGAGAGAATAAATTTCTGTTGTTTTAAGTCACCCAAGCTGTAGTAGCTTGTTCTGGAAGCCCTAGGAAACTGAGACAACTAGATTTGAATTCAGGTTCTGTCACTCGTCTGCTGGGTGGCCTGAAGCAAATTACTCAGTCTCTCTGTGCATCCATTTCTTCATCTGCAAATTGAATACAATGACAGTGCCCATGTCATAAGCCTTTGGAGAGGAGGGGATGAGAGAATATGCAGAATGCACCCCCCCAGCACGATGTTGCACAGGAAACCTGGCACCAGCAAGCCTACCTAATAAATGGTAGCTATTAGGGGTATTATTATCAGATGTGGTCAGGAGCACAGTGGCTGCAGAAACATCCTGCAGATATGGGAGAAACCAATTTCCCAGTGCAGCCCGGCGGCCATCAGTTATTTTTATGAGCCACACGCATACTCAGGTAAAGGGCATCTCCTGCCTAACAGATCTTAATAGGCCCATCTGTGATGGCATTGCAGTTACACAAGCACCTTCTGGCATCTGTGTGGCCTGTTTTGGCCAAGCAGGGTGGGGGTTCTCTGCAACCAGCCCCCATCCTGCTGTTCCAACCAGCCATAACCCTTCACGCATCAGCCTCCCTGCTCCCTGCTCCTGGATCCAGTCTGCCAGAATCCGACAGCAAAGCCGAGGCCGCCTCATTTATTCATCCCTTTCCTTCCTCCTTCCTTCCCTCTCTCCTCTTCTGCTTTGCTCCCTCCTTCCTTCCTTCTTTTTCCATAAATATTTATTGTGTCTAGCCACCATGGCATCTTCCATGATTCCCAGACTTCAGGAGATTCACAGTAAAATTAAAAAAATAAAAAAATCAGGAGGGAATTGACATAGGGTTACCATCTTTTTATTTCACCAAGTAGAACTTTAGAAAAAGAAAAACTACTATCATCATGACATTACTACCGTCATTCCACCAAAGCAATGCTATTTCAGTGCCCCAAATAGAAAGGACATTGTCTTTAGAATAAAAGGACAGTCATTTATATTGAATACATTTAGTTTTAAAAAAAGCACTTTCCTAATGTTTTTCCCCTTTTTGGCAAGAGCAAGTGAAAATGTTGTCACACATGGGCACCAGACCTCAGACAAATGTTCTGGAAGCACTGTCGTAGCAGCAGAGATGATATAAGGAAGGCTTATTGAGTTTCAAATGTGGAGACAGATAGACTCTACCATTTACTAGCTGTGTGACTTTGGGTGAGTTACTGAACCTCTCTGAACTCTAGTTCCCTCACCTGGAAAGACAGGGGCCTGATGCTTACCCTGCAAAGGGGATGTGAGAATTACAAGTGATACAGGGTAGTTTGTACTGAGCAGTGCACCTAGTAGCTTGAAGGTGTTTCCACCATCCCATTCTCTTCCCTTTCTGCAGGGAGGCTCTAGTTGAAAGAACTCACCTTCCCTTCAGCTAGCCTTGCTGTCCTCCTCCACCCGGAAGGGCCCAAGGGACTGGGCAGGACTGGGAAAGCTTCTGGCTGTCCTTGGCTCTCCACAGGGTACCCCTCCCGGGGTTCTCAGGCATGGGGGAGGATGGGTGCTTTGCTGGCTGCATAAGATTGACTTGAGGAACTCGTTAAATCTTGAGCTCCCCACCAGACTAGAGATTCTGATACAAGAGACCTACAGTGGGGCCCAGGAATCTGTTTTAAAAAATAGGCCCCTGCCAAAGAAACAGCTAGGTTTGCCGTAGCCTGGCTTTGGGTTGTGATATTTCTGTCTGTTCAACTCATAAAGGTATCTGGCAGGTCATTCCTAGAAAAGCATCTTATGAACCCATGTGAATGGGTCTGAGGAAGGAGAAATCTTGGACATGTTTGACTCCTACTCTAGTCTTCCTCTTGTCAATAAATAGTACCTCCATCCACCCAAGTGGCTGCGCTGAGAAACCTGGGGATCCTTCTGGACATGCTTCTTTCTCACTCTAACCCTCCTACACATAACTAGCCCAATTTCAAGTCTTTGAATCCATCTGCTTCTCTCCACCTCCACTGCCAGCACCTTTATCTAAGCCACCACCCCGTCTTACTGTGAGTGTAAGGCTCCTGATGGTTCCATCTCTTGTCTGTGCTAGACACACCATCCTGAGAAGTCTTTTAAAGACATAATTCAGATAGCATCTCTCTTGTACTTCAAACACTTCGATAGTGGCCAATGCAATTAAGATACCATCTAAAGTCTTTAATTTGGTCTAAAAGTCCTTGCATGGTCTGGCTGCACCTATCTCTCCAGCTTGGACTTGTACCTGCCTCCCCTCTCCTCTGCAGGCTCTGCTGTTCCCTACCCCATCCTGTCTCAGGACTTTCAGGTGTGTCTTTCCTTCTTTCTGGACCCCCCTTCCACCTGTCCCCTTCACTGAATTATATCCTCCAAACTGTTAAGGATTCTGTGTATCTGTCACTCCCTCAGGGATCTCTGGTATATGCTTCTGCAACATCTCACCTCTTTTCCTTCAAATCATTCCTCATAATTTGCATTCATGTTTATTTGTGTGTGTATGGTTTTCAAAATATGCGTGTTCCCCACCAGAACTAACTTCTTTGAGGGCATGGAACATAGCTATTTTGGTCATCACTATATCTGCAGCACCCAACAAATGCCTGGACATAGTAGGCACTCAATAAATAAGTAATTTGTTCAGCGAATGAATGAATGAATAATTAAAGACAGGCACCCAGGTCCCTAGATGAAAGGCAAGGTCCACTCAAGGTCAGAGGTGACTGCTGAAGGTGCCTGACTATGAGGGACCCATGCTAAAGTGCAGGAGGAATGGAGAAATTCTAGCCCTGAGCTGCAACATGGAACGGCATTCCCTGACGACTCATGGGGGGTTCCTTTTTCAGGGGTGATTTGGGAGTGGAAGAAAGGCAAGGTTTTACAACAGAAGCACAATAAGCAGCTTGTGACTGAGGCTCTGGTGTTCCTGGAGAGCATTTTCAGTGAGAGAAGCTTGGGAGCAGATGGCAAAGAGGCCAGACATTTCCTTGGTGCAGTGGCATAGGCTTAGACCTGTTCTGACTGACCTGGGTTCAACTCTAGGCCCTATCATTTGCTTGCTGTGTGACCTTGGGCAGGTAGTGTAGCCTCTCTGAGCTTCAGGATATTCCTCTGTAAAGAAGGAGCATTTACTCTCCCCTGGAGGGGTAGCTGTTAGGATGAATGAGACAATGCCTTAGAGGCTCTAGCAGAGTGTCTGGCACATAGCACATATTCAATAATAAGATCTCACTAGCTGGAAGCCTCCTACTGG
This sequence comes from Choloepus didactylus, assembly GCF_015220235.1. Taxonomy (NCBI): domain Eukaryota; kingdom Metazoa; phylum Chordata; class Mammalia; order Pilosa; family Megalonychidae; genus Choloepus; species Choloepus didactylus. Next base: position 12,812,062 of record NC_051317.1, read on the forward strand.
CAGGGGTCATGTTTGTTTTGGGCTCAAAAACCCAGGGCCTGGTGTACTGCCTAGCACATATGGAAGCATGGGAAGTTCTGTATTAATTACTTGACAAATGATAAATTATTTGATAAATTATTTTCCATCTACAATAGGATTTCCCTCTTCCAGGAAAACCCTATGTGCAAAAATTTCCCCCTCATCAAGTACTGAAACCAATGGCTTTCCTTGTGGTCAACTCAAATCCCTGGGTTTTGAAAACTCTGCACTGGAGGGTTAGTATGTGCGTTTGTGGGGAGTGGCTCTGCCTTGAGTCATCCCTGAGACCCTCACCCTCCCTTGAGCTCTCCTGGGAGGTGGAAATCCATCAGCCCCAATTTGAATGGGAGGGCTGGAGAAACAAACCAATGAAGGAAGGGATTCCTGTTTGGTTCCAGTGTTATAGAGAGCACAACTGTTTCTTTGAAATTGACCTTCATTTATTTGGAGGGGAAAGCAGTCAGTTCAATAATGGCTTCCTGGTGCCTTTCAGCATTTTGAAAGACGGAAGAAAGATCTGGAGCGAGGCAAGGTTCCAGTGTTTTCTAAACAACTCACTAAGCCCAGCTCCCAGTTGGCTGCCCAGCACTTCCTGCTACCCCTGTCCATTGCAATGCACATCCCTCAATAGTGGGGCTGCTTCTAGAGACCCTGACAAGGCCTTCCCTGCATAGTTGGGAGCAGGCCTTCATTATAATGCCTGGCAACTGAAGGTTCTCTTGGACATCTTGTCATGCCCATCAGGTAGAAATGCTGCCATATTATATTCCAATTATTTCCTGTCCCTCCTTGGCCTGATTCCAGGGGCTGAATAAAGAAGTCCTTGTTTGGCGTTGTCCATCCCTGCTCCCGAGTGAGGGCTGGTCCCTGGCCTGACTTGGTCTGAGGCTGCAGGGAAAGGGTGGGGAGGAAGTGTGGAGGGGTTCCAGGTGGGGAGAGCCCAGCAGGACATGAAATGCCCAGCTCTGTAGGCAGCCTGCCCCTGCTCCTGAAAACAAAAATAAGGGAGGAAGGAAAACAAATGGGCCCCCTGAGCAGGATCCTGCAGAGGGCATGGCTATTTTCCCTCCCTCCCAGGAGGAATCCCAACCCTTCTCTCCCACGGAGAAAACAAACGCAGCTATGGAAATCTCATGCCATCCATCCACCTGGAAGTCTACCTACAATTGGAAGTCACTCCTACCTACACTTCTCTGTTCACCAGAGGCTGTCTTCCCCAGCTCTGCTTTTCCCCCTTATGAGAGAAAAGCCCTTCGTGGAAAATTTGAATTTGGGGTCTTCATCAGATTCCAACAGAGGTGTTCTACATCAAGCTACTTCTATTTGGGTGTTATTTGACTGAGAGGTACTAGAAGCCCACATCTCCATTTTGCTGAGATCCTCTCCCTCAATTAACTAAGAAAACATTAATCAAGCATCTTCTCTGATTGAAGCTCTTGGGTATCTCGGGGTCTATCCCAAACCTAAGGCAGTCCTACCTGGAGCTAACATTCCTCACATGCCAAGGTTTCCAGAGAAGGATGAGGATGGAGTTGGCTCAGGGACAGCACACTGGGGAATCTTCGGAGATCATGACACAGGTGGTCAGAAGGTTTTTGTCTGATCGCATTAGGGTAGGAAGAGCATCTCACTTTCCATGGCATGGGAAGAAAGGATCTGACAGCCTGGGGGGAAGGTCTCAGAAATGCATGGACAAAAAAGAGGGAAGACTCTGGGACAGTGTATGTGAAAGAGTGCTGGGTGGGGAGAGACTGAGGAGGTTTTGATGAATTGAAGAAGAGGGCCCAGTGGGAAGCCACCTCATGCCAAGTCACCGTGTGGTTGGGGAAGGTCAGAGATTTGCAGCATTGAAAATCCTGGCATCCAGGATGCTGGAGCCTGAAGGGAGCTGAGAGAGCCTCTGTCCAGTGCTTTCCAAAGCCCCATCTGCAGATCACGTCTTCAGAATCACCTGGCAGGCAGATTAAACATGCAGATTCCTGGAAGCCATCTGAATTACTGCATCAGATTCTCTGTGGAATGCTCCCAGAAAGTGACATTTTTATCAAGTGATTCTGGTCCTTACTAAAGTTTGAGAGCCTGTGATCTAGTCCAACCCTCTCATTTTCTTGAAGTGAGATCTGAGGCACAGAGAGGTAAAGCAACAAGTCTAGGCTCACAGAGCTAATTGATGGCAACACCCAAATGAGAACTTGATTGCTTCTGATCACCAGAAAACTGGCTGCTTTTTTCCTCCTCACCTGTTTGGAGTGTTTCCCCTGCCCTCTAAAGCCAAAGGCCCCTCCTCCTTTGATCCATCCTGTATCCTTCTGGGGCCTTGTCTTTTCCAAGGATGCTCTTGTTGAAGCCTCTACAGGCTGGAAGACCAGGGCAGAAGGAAGAAAGGGGAAACACCTGTTTCTCTTCCGAGCCTTTCCTAGTACATGTGGTATTGCAAGGAGAAAACACAGTTATTCCTGAGGGGCGATTGGAGTTGGTTTGTGATATTAATAGCTAACTTTGTACCAGACACTATGTTAAGTGCTTTACATGCATTAGTGCAGACTCTATGAAACAAATATAATTAGCGCCATTTTGCAGATGAAGAAACTGAGGCTCACAGAGTCGCAGTCATTTGCCCAAAGTCACACAGCTAGCATAGCAGCCAAATCACTTCTTTGTACAACTGTAATTTTTGCAATGCCCCCCAATGCAGTGTGAACCACCATCTACTTTAACCCTCCAAAAGCCTACAAAAGCATCTGAAAAGCTTGCGAAAGAAAAAGAAATCTTCTCTGCAATGAGATTTGATCACTCCTGGGGGTTAGAACTTCAAACCCTTTCCACTAACACTTACCATTGAAAATATTTCTGAGAAGCATCTGCTGGCAAGCCTGCCTTAGAAAACATGACATGGAGAGTAGGTTAAATTACTTCTTTTTTTTTTTTTTTCCATTTTCTTTTTTTATAAAGGAAACTCCTGATATCAGTTTGCTTTCTTTCCATTTGTCTCTTTCTCTTAAAGCAGTGTGTCTTCAGAATTCCAGTTACTTGAGGGTTTTGGTTATACTCAGCTCTAACTGAGACCCTGGTGGGACTGCAGGCAGATGTGGCCCATGCATGCAGCAGCCATCATCTCTCCCAATATCATGACACAAGACTGTGCCTTGACCATCTCCCTCCATTCATTCTCTGGGGTGTCCCCCAGGGACATAAGAAGAAATCAAAGCAGATCAGTGCCTCAGAGAAGGGATGAGGGATTCCCAAGCCAGGTGGAAATCATGTCACAATATCCTCCTCCAGGTTTCCCTCTTCAACAGACCTCCTTACAAGAAATCAGGGAGCCTTTTGATCAACTTGGTTTGTAGGACCACCGAACAAAAGATGATGGTTGCATTTTTATTGAGGGGAAGGACCCACCTAATTCCATTCTTACTGGGGGAAGGTCACTGGCAGTGGAGGGATGACTGCAACTTAATTCTGGGGCATTCCATAAATTGCTTGAGTTAGGAACATTTTTGGATAAAACTGAGAATGTGTGACACTGCGGTCATCTTCCTCCTCCTTCAAATCTCAAGCTTTAGATAACTTAAAGGCTGGTTGGGGCTGTGCTGCTGTAAAATACTCTTATTAACTGGTAATGAAGGGAGTGCATTGAGGTGATAGCAAGGGGTGAGGGGATGTGAGGGGAACACCACCTCTGCAAAGCTCTTGAGAAGCGTGGGTCTCGGTAAGGGCCCTGGAAATGCTGAATGAAAACTGCCTTTCTGTGTACGAGCTGCCTCCCTGCTTCCCAAATGCCGCGTCTGCAGTAACTACAAACTATTTTGTATGCTGCATTAGTGACGCTGCCTTAGCAGACACTTCATTACTACTGAAATAACTCCGGTGTGATGCTCAAACCTGGTGTCCTTTTCAATTATTAAACCAAGGCTGCTGAATGAGTCATTCCATATACCAGATTTTCCTGCCGTGGTTCTATCTCATGTGGCTAGTACCCCAGCGTGTTTCACTAACACCTGAATTGGTTCTTAGCCAGCTACCCAATCTGCAAAGCCTTTGCAGAATAAACAATTCCATCCAATCTCCAAAGACACACAGACTGCATCAAACACACACACATACACAAAACTTTATAGTAAGCTCATCAGTAAACCCAAGAACCCAAAATGCCCAGTTCCCCTCTGCCAGTCCCCAACTTACCAAGTGGTAGAGCAATGAAGAAGGGTAGCCAACACAAGATGAACATGCCGACCACAATGCCCAAGGTCTTGGCTGCTTTCTTTTCCCTAGAGAACTTAAAAAGTTTGACAGCTATGGAACTCCTGGGGTTGTGGCCCTTGGCCTTGGCACTGCTGAGGGTGTCCTCGTGAAAGTTCTTGGAGTGGATCCTCAGGGTCAGCTCCTTGGAGTTGGACATCTCCTTCATGACCCCTGCCTCCAGGTTCTTGGTGGTCCTCTTGGCGACGATGTAGACCCGGCAGTACATGACCAGAATGACCGCCAGAGGGATGTAGAAGGAGCCCAGGGAGGAGAAGAGAGCGTAGAAGGGTTCTTCGGTGACCCCGCATTCCTTGTCATCGTTGGGTGCCGGCTCCTTCCACCCAAGGAGAGGCCCAATGGAGATGACCGTGGACAACACCCAGACACTCAGGAGAGCCAAGATGGCCTTTCTCCGTGTGACCAATGTGGGGTACTGGAGGGAGTAGCGCACCCCAATGTAGCGATCAATGGAGATGGCACACGGGCTCAGAATGGACGCCGTGCAGCACAGAACGTCCACGGCAGCCCAGATGTCACAGAAGATCCGCCCCAGCACCCAGTAGCCCAGCACCTCCAGGGCAGCTGAGAAGGGCAGGACGGTGAAGCTCAACAGCAGGTCGGCGATGGCCAGGTTGACAATGAAGTAGTTGGTGGGCGTCCGCAGATGCCGGTTGCAGGCCACAGACAAGATGACTAGGATGTTGCCCACGATGGCAAAGAGGATGAAGGCGCCCAGCACCAGGCCCACAGAGATGGCCCTGGTGATGTCCAGCTGGGGCAGTGTGGAGTTGCTCGAGGTCTGGTTGGGGCCAGTGAAGTTGGCATTTTTCAACTCTCCCCAGTGGGCAGGTGCTGATGTGTTGTGGCCGGTGTCCAGGTCGGGATTCATTTTAGAGTCCACCCTCCATAGCCAGGGGAGTGATTGGGCTCAGAAGGGCTGCAGCGAAGGCTCCTCAGCTGCCCCGAAACTTTGCTGCCACCGTGGTCTTCTCCCCAGAGGCGCCCTCCTGCCGAGAAGTCATCGCCCCCGGGCCACCCAGCCCGGCAGCACGTCTCCTGCCTGCACCGAGTCGCTCGTTCTCGCCTGTCAGAAGGAGGAGGAGAGGGGACGAGGCGGCAGCTCCAAGTTTAATGGTCCACGTCAGGCGCGCCGGCCGGGCTTGCTGGGGAGCGGCGGGGCGGAGAGGGCGGCAGGGTAGGGGGCGCCCGGCTCTGCCCGGCCCGCGGCGGGTCTGCGGCCAGCGGCGCCTCCTCCGCCGAGCGCCGAGGAGGGTCTGCTTTCAATGAGCCGCCTCTGGGCTGACTGCATGGCGGTGACATCAGGCGGGGGAGCCCGGCGCCCTGACGCCGCGCGGCACTAGGGGGCAATGCGGGTCCAGCGAAGGCGCCCCTGGCCCCGACGCCGCCACTGCTGGTCAAGCCGGGAGGCCGGCTGCGCCCCTCGACCCCCAGGGCAAGCCCTCTGCAGGGGGCGTGGGAGGGGATGGAGAAGCCACCTGGACGCCGGGATCCCCTTTGCCCACCTCAAAGTGGCCTACTGGGATTATTTTCCTTTCTATCACTCTTCAGTTTCAAAAGTGGGGTGGGGACGCTTACCTCCAATAGAGGGCACCTGGAGTGAGTCCCCTAGATTTAGGGAGATAGGCAACTTGTCTGGCACCTGAAAGAAAGAAGTCCAGGGTTAGGCAGGTGAGTGGGACGTGAGTCAGATCTGAATAACCCCCATCCTTTATCTCCTATGTGAAACCTATCCAGCCTGATAACACACCCCCATCCTCCTGCTTCCGTTCATCCATTCATTCACTCACTCACTCACTCACTCACTCACTCTCTCACTCAACAAATTGTTACTGAATATCCACTGCATGTCACCAGTCCTGTTCTAGGCACTGTAAGCATAGCAATGGAATAAAATGGACAAAGATCCCACACCCTCAAAGAGCTTATGTTCTAGTGGGAAAAGACGGTCAAAAATAAGTAAGCAAAAAACGAGATGTGTCCTGTGATGAAGAATGTGGAGAAAATAAAGCTGGAGGGGGAAATGGAGTGGTGGGTGGGTATGCAATTTGAAATTTTAAATGGGGGTGCTCGTGGTGTCACTGAAGTTGTGTCTGAGCCAAGGCCTGAAGGAAATGAGGGTATTGTTAGCTAGTTGACTCTCTGGGATGGAGGTTGAGGTGGTTAAGACAACCCAAAGCATCAGGGGAAGGGACTGGGGTGGGGAGTCTTGGTCATTTTTTTTTTTTTTTTTTTTTCCTTTCTGAATGATATCCATATTAGACATTCAGCTACAGGGACAGACTCCTAGAGGCAGGTGAAAGGTCCTTAGGAGGGAAGGTATAGACTAAAAACAGTGAAGGGAGAGCCCAAGTTAGTTACCATTTATCCAACACTTATGTCCTAGATGGTGTACAAAGTTCTTTTTGCATTTCCTCATGATCCTACAAGAGAAGTCCTATTATCATCATCATTCCCCTGTTGTGGAAGGGACACCAAGGTCCAGGGATGTTGAATTCTTTGCCCAACTCTGCATAGCCTTCAAGCAGAGGATCTGAAACTGAATCCAGCTGTGGGTCAGTTCTAAAGTTGAGCACATAATTGCGGTGTCACGCTTTTCCCCTGGGGACTTGGTAGGGGATGGAATGGTGGTTATAGATGGAGCTGTCTTCCAAGCAGTAAATTTTGGAGCCTCAGCTACTAGTTCTGGGAGGGAACTTCTATTTATTGAACTCCTATTGATAGCCCAACATTTACCTCTTTTCCTTTGCTCCTCATAAAAACACATCGAGAGAGGCATAATCATTCTTCATTGACAGATGAGAAAACTACGTTTCAGAGAAAGGTATTTACATTCCCTAGGTCCTATGGCTAATGGATAGCAGTGACAGTGAAAGCTGGAGATTGAAAAGTAAAGCTTCATCCCTCTTCTACTCTTGTCCTTAAGTCTGCATCTCAGTCTTTCCATGCCCTGCCCTGTGTTGCTCTAGGTAATCACTACAACCTGAAATTCAGAACTGGGGAATGAGAAGGTCACTCAGAGTGATTTACATCTTAGCTCTTCAACCTAGAGGTAAGTTCTTAACGTCCCTCTTTTTTTTTTTAACAGCATAGAAACCATCCGAAGTGTATGATCACTGGTTCACAGTGTCATCACATAGTTGTGCATACAGCCCCATGACCAAATTTAGAACATTTTCATTACTATAGAAAAGAATTAAAATAAAAAAGACAACCAGAATCCTCCACACTCCTTATCCCCCCATAATATTGACCCGTAGTATTGGTGTGGTACATGCATTACTGTTGATGAAAGAGTATTAAAATATTGCTGTTAACTATAATCCATATTTTGCAGTAGGTACATTTTTTTTTCCATATACCCCTCTATTATTAACTCCTTGTAATAGTGTCATACATCTGCTCTAGTTCATGAAAGAATTTTTTTATATTTGTTCAGTTAATCATGGACATTTTCCACCACAAGATTCACTGTGTTATACATACCCAGGCTTTAACTTCCAAATTTCCTTCTGGTGATATATATTGACTCTTAACTTTCCTTTTCACCACACTCATACACCATTCAGCACTGTCAGTTATTCTCACAATAACCTGCTACCATCGCCTCTGTCCATTTCCAAATGCTGAAGTTCAACCTAGTTAAACATTCTGCGCGTATTAACCAACTGCTCCCCATTTTGTATCTTCATTCTATATCCTGGTAACCTATATTCTATATTTTATGACTATGAGTTTATATATTATAATTAGTTCATATCAGTGAGGTCATAAAATATTTGTCCTTTTGTGTCTGACTTATTTCACTCAACATAATGTCCTCAAGTTTCACCCGTGTTGTCGCATGCTTCAGGCTTAACCTTTTTTTAATTTTAATTTTTTTCTGGAAAAACAGATGATCATACGCCTGTTTGAGATTTAATGAATGTATGGATCTTCTCTGGCCAAAATGCACAGACTCTTACATGTATCATTTCAAGGGGTTCTCTGAGGCTAAGAAATCTCATCATAGAGACAGCCCTGAAAACAGATTCTTTTTTCCTATCTCAAACTGGTATGAGTTGTATTTGAAGATTTGAAAAAAGGAAGTCACAGGTTTATAGTGATTTAAATCTTCAAGAGCTCTCAGAGCCCTCTCTTGCCCATCTGCCCCTTTTGGAGGTGGTCCAGGAGGCAAAGAGAATTGGCAAGCTCACATGGCTAGTCAGGTGCAGAGCTGGTTGTCAAACTCAGTTTCCCTGGCCCACCAGTTCTCCCTTTGCTGCAGTGGGAAGCAGCTCATGACAGCAGGAGTTTTTAGACAGTGGGATATGATACTGGAGAAACTTGGGCAGACCTGTGCCAGGGGTCTTTATGATGAGGACAGATTATCCTTTGTCCTGGGCAGCTCATATATGAATCTGTCTGGAGATAGGGGTCTTGGTCAGACAATCTTTTGAGGTCCTCTAGCTCCATGTGATTTGGCTTTCCACCCTGGATAAAGTGGCTCCTGTAGCAATTTCTGCTGCTCCTTCTCCCAAGCATCTTCCACAGTGGGGTGGGGTGATGTACACTCAATTCTCACCATTCCAGAATATGTTCAAATTTAGGATGAAGGCATTCTCTTAAACTGGTTTATACCCAATGGGAGGTAGGAGGAGGAAAAAAGATGCCAGTCATTTGGCATGAAGCTGGCAGTTTGCACAGACAGGGCTGTGGGGAGGCAGAGGGTGGAACAGAATGAGCAGCTAGTTCCAAGTTCACATTTTGATTATGGCGGCCCATTTGCCATTTCCCTGGGCATTAATTTCACCAGCTATTGAACAGCCAGCAACACACCATTGAAAGGAGGCTGTCTACATAATCACAGTAACCAGTTGCATTGTGAAAACTCAGTCTATCAGACATTTTTCTATGGTGGCAAACGGCTGGGTGGGGCTGGGTGGGGAAGAGCAAATATGAGGCTCAGAGTCAGTTGATACTTGTTATGAAAGAGAATAGTTTGTTACCTAGATGGGAGCTTACATTTTGATTCAGATGTCAGGACATGAAAGGGATTATTTTTTATTCTATTTTATTATTCATTTTTATTGAGATATATTCACATACCATGCAGTCATACAAAACAAAGCATACATTCAGTTGTTTACAGCACCATTATATAGTTGTGCATTCATCACCAAAATTAATTTTTGACATTTTTATTACCACACACACAAAAATAATAAGAATAAAAATTAAAGTGAAAAGAACAATTAAAGTAAAAAAGAACACTGGGTGCCTTTTTTTTTTTTTTCTCTTCCCCCATTTTTCTACTCATCCATCCATAAATTAGACAAAGGAGAGTGTGGTCCATATGGCTTTCCCAATCACATTGTCACCCTTCATAAGCTACATTTTTATACAGTCGTCTTCAAGATTCATGGGTTCTGGGTTGTAGTTTGATAGTTTCAGGTATTTGCTGCTAGCTATCCCAATTCATTAGAACCTAAAGAGGGTTGTCTATATTGTGTGTAAGAGTGCCCACCAGAGTGACTTCTCGGCTCCTTTTGGAATCTCTCTGCCACTGAAGCTTATTTCATTTCCATGAAAGGAATTATTAAGCCAGATTTGGAGGTTCAAAATCCTGCCACACTTCAGACATGTTGTCATTTACTAGTGTCTTTGACGAAGGCAAAATAGACATCCTGCCATATGGCAAACAGGTATTAGCCTTAATAGTAACCATGTACCAGGACCCCACTAAGGAACCTTTGCTAATAGCCCTTTACATGTGGCTCCTCCCCTCCCTTCCCTGGTGATAACTCTTAACACCTCTGGTTGATATTTGACCTATGGAATTGACCATTTGTTTAGGTATCATGAGGATACAGACAATATTTCATTTTCTTGGTACTCCCTGGGGCAAAGCCAAGCACTGAATTCTGACTCACACAAGGATTAGGGAAAAGAAACTTTTCATTATCCATCTTATTATATGAGAAACCTCTGATGCTGTGAACTCCCATTTCTGCAAGCCCTCTAGGAGGAGCTGCCACTGAGTTTGACCTATGGGGAAACTGGGACTGTAGGAGAATCAGGGATCTGCTTAGGGGATCTATGGGAGGAGATCTCTAGTCTGTGCTTGTGCAGTTTTGTAGCATTCTCCCTCTCTAGCTCTCTATGATTTTCAAGTCCACCAGCTGTTTCTAGAGCTTCTACTCTGTGTAAGGCATCACACTAGGTGCTGCAAATGAATCAAAGATGAGTTAGATAAGTAAACAACAATTGAACACTGAGCCAGGTACTGTGGGAGATGAGGACAACGGTAAAGCCCTCATAGATGCCTACTATTTGCCAGTACTGTGCAGGAGCTGTATGTGCATTTACTCAAATCTTCATAACAATGCAAGTTAGGAACTATCCTCTTTTTACAAATGAAGAAACAGAAGTTCAGAGAGGTTCTGTGACATGCCCAAGGCCATTCTGTGAGAAGGCGGCCTTGGTATTCAAAGCATCGTTGTCTGGCTCCAATGCTTGCATCCCTCTCCCCGAACCAAGCGGGGACTTAAAAAAAAAAAAAAAAGGAAGAAAGAAAGAAAGAAAGAGAAAAATAAAGGCAGAGGAGGGCTCAGTCTTAGCCCATAAGAAAATTATAGCAGAAGATAGAATGTGATCAGGTCCCTGAATGAGTGAGGCAGAGATCAGGGAGGGGAAGGCAAGGCAGTGCTATTCCAGAGAGAAGGTTCTGCAGAGGAGTTTCTTAGATCAAGCTTCCTTGCCTCCCAGGCCAGCACCAGATCTGCAGAGGAGTAGAGACCAGACTTGGATTCTATTTCCACCTCTATTATCTCATAGCTGCTAATGTCACCTTGGGTAGGATAATGAAGTGATTAACAGCCTGAACTTTGTCATCCAACAGACCTGGTTTTATTTCTCAGTTCCAACAGTTTATTAGCTGTGTGTCCTTTGCCAAGTCACTTAACCACTCTGAGCCCAAATTTCCTCATCTGGAAAATGAGCATAATAATAGTCCCTACCTCAGAGGACTGTGGTGAGGATTAAATGTGTGTAAAGTGTTTAGCACAGGGTAATAGCAATAATATTAACCAAGAGTTATTGAGTGTTTACTATGTGCTAGGCATTGTGCCCAAAGTGCCTTATCAATCCCTATAATAATCCTAATCAGGTTGATGCTATTTTCATCTCCACTTTATACATGAGGAATGTGATGTTGAGAGTGGTTAAATGCCTTGCCCAAGGTCACATGGCTAGCAGGTAGCACAGCTGGAATACAAAGCACCCAATAAATGAGGCTGAATACCGAAAAAGAATTGGAGATGTGAGGCATTTGCTTCGTGAGGTAGGCTGGAGTCTTCAGGGAGTTGAAGGAGAACATTTGCCCCTTCCAAACCCCGGTGGAGAGACGAAAAGCACCCTTTCCTCTGGGCAGGGTACACTGGCCAGATCAGAGGCACTTCCTCTGCCTCCAAAGGAAGCAGGACAGAGGCTCCCAGGAATGAGGGATTTCAGCTCTCTCCTGGCAAAACTGCTTTTCTGTGGTAATTACAACATGTCACTCTTTGATGAGCGTGGATTCCCCCACCCTAGAAATTCCAGCCACACAGCATTCTCTGGAAAGGTAGAGAGAGCTCGGTAGCAACGTGTGCTGGTGAAGATTGTTTGCAGAGTCATCCAGGAGTTGAATTCACATCACATGTTTTGGGAGAGCCCAGGAACCCTGAATTGTTGGCTGGGGTGGGAGGGCATAGTGCACGGGAGCAGGGAATCTTACAGGTCTGCTGTCTCCAGAGCCAGAGAACTAGTCCTTTCTCCCTTAGGCTCCAGTAGCTACTCTGGTGGAATATGGTTAACATGTTGCCAAAACCAACCCAAGGTGCTACAGGGGCAGGGCAAGGGGGAGTTTGTGCCACTTTCTTTTCTTTTCTTTTTTTTTTAAATTCAGTTTTATTGAGATATATTCACATACCATACAATCATCCATGGTGTACAATCAACTGCACAGTACCATCTTACAGTTGTGCATTCATCAACCCAATCTATTTTTGAACATTTTCCTTACACCAGAAAGAATCAGAATCAGAATAAAAAATACAAATAAAAAAAGAACACCCAAATCAACCCCCCCCCATTCCACCCTATTTTTCATTTAGGTTTTGTCCCCATTTTTCTACTCATCCATACATACACTGGATAAAGGGAGTGTGATCCACAAGGTTTTCACAATCACACTGTCACCCCTTGTAATCTACATTGTTACACAATTGTCTTCGAGAGTCAAGGCTACTGGGATGGAGTTTGGTAGTTCAGGTATTTACTTCTAGCTTGTCCAATATATTAAAAACTAAAAAGTGTTATCTGTATAGTGCGTAAGAATGTCCACCAGAGTGACCGACCTCTCGACTCCTTTTGGAATCTCTCTGCCACTGAAGCGTATTTCATTTCCTTTCACTTCCCCCTTTTGGTCAAGAAGATGTTCTCAATCCCACGATGCTGGGTCCAGATTCATCCCCAGGAGTCATATCCTGTGTTGCCAGGGAGATTTACACCCCTGGGACTCAGATCCCACGTAGTGGGGAGGGCAGTGAGATCACCCGCCAAGGTGGCTTAGCTAGAGAGAGAGAGAGGGCCACATCTGAGCAACAAAGAGACACTCAGGCGGAGACTCTTAGGTGTGCCATTTTCTTTAATGACAGCCATTGCTCTGCCCAAGAACTGTGGTGGCTCCAGAATTTCTCTAAAAAGGGTCTTTAGGTTGGGATCTGGTTTAAATGTGGAATTGCAGGTGTGTTTGCACCAGGCTTTCCCAAAGACTGAACTGTCACTTGCCTATATCCTTGACTGAGCGCAGGGAGCTGATGGAGGTTTTACTTGGGCTAAAGCCTTCCCAAGTCACCTTGGCTCTGCCACTGTGAGGGATCTACTTTTAAACTACATTTGTTGAAACCATGAAAGTTTTTTTAAAAAAAGCTTAAAGAAATAAACTCTTCACGGCTGGCTTTTCAAGACACTGATCCCTCTGGGATCCAAGGTCACAAGTCAGGATCACAGACCTCTGAAATGCCAGAGTCGGAAGGACCCTAGAGATCATCTAGTCCAGGGGTCAACAAACTACAGCCCGGACGGCCCTATATAGCCTAATGCCTGTCTTTGTAAATAAGGCTTTATTGGCACAGAGCCACACCCCCTCATTGACACGTGGTCTGTGGCTGCTTTGGGGCTACAATGGCAGAGTAAGTTGTTGCGATTGCAACAGAGACCGCCTGTCCTGCAGAGCCTAAATTATTTACTATCTGACCCTTTACAGAAAATGTTTGCTGACTCTGATCTCTCCCAACCCTTTCATTTTTTTATGTGGGGAAACTGAGGTCCAGAGAGGAGAAGGAATTTGCCTCAGGTCAATTGGTACGTGGCAGAGTTGGGCTCAGTAGCTGGGAGGCTTGACTCTGCCTCGATGGTTCTTTTGTGCCACTTCCTGCTGCCATTGGTTTCTGCAGGCTGGCACAAGCTCTGGGGTTAGGCAGACCTGAATTCGAATCCCAGCTTCAGCTGACCAGATGGGTGACCTAGGATAAGTGATGCAAATTCTTTGAATGTCTATTTTTTTCATCCGTGACCTGGGAATAATGCTTTTTACTTCTTGAAATAATGCACATACCAGGTAGTTGTGAGAATTAAATGGCTCATAAAAAATACTCAATAAAAGCAGCTACCACTATTATATTGGTGTCCTCTGTGACTTTATATGTATTAATCGTATCTCCCCAACTCCAAATTTCTTAAGTGAAAGGGCTCTCCCTTACCAGTGTTTCTTAAACTTTTGGGGTCCTAGACCTTGTTGAGAATCTGTCCCACACTCTTCCTGAGTTCCTTACAGGGGCTTCCCCAGTGCCAGGTTCCCAGCAGGGCACTGGATCCATTGATCTCCACCCTATTACTTCTTAATTTTGTTGGCTGAGCCTCTCCCCTGCTAATTCTCTCTAACTAGGTGTAACCTCTTTCATTCTTGGGCCACAGAACTAATTCAGTGTTTCACCGTTTATCATGGAGCAGAACTTGAACTGAATAAAGTGAATTGGCATCGGCCTTCCTTGTCCTCCTGGAGCTCACAGTCTATGACCTGTAATGGGAATGAGCATCTGAGGGTGCGTGGAGAATTGTGTCTGACACTGAGCAGGGATGTGAGTCGCATAAGGAAGCAAATATTACTACTACATAATAATAATAAATAATAAATAAAGGTCTCAAATGTCTCCATCCTTCCTCTTCTCCCTCTTTTGTGCTCTCTGAACCAAACAATCCAGCCCTTTCGGGGGATTTGACCACCAAGTTCGGAAAGGTCTAAAGGAAGTGGTGGGAACCTTGTCCTCGGGGGCATCTAAAAATTGTATCTGGACAAAGTGCTAGAGCCCCAGTTTTGGAGAGAACAGACCAGGCCCCTGGGGAGGCAAGAAAGTGAAGACCTAGGATGTTTTTTTGCCTTTTCTTCTCCATTCCCCAGCAAGGGAGACAGTGTAGGACCTGGGATGGGGGTGGGCATGCTTGGGAAATGGCTCATGGCTTCACTTTGGGCCCCATGGGTCTGGTAAAGCAGAGAGGAGGCTGAGAAGAGGCTGTTTTCCTTTGCCCACCCCTTTTGTGCAATGAGGAATGCTGGGACAGGAAATGCCCCGTGTTTCTCAGCTGTTTATTGAGGGTCAAACAGGCAGATTTGGAAGGTTGCTTTAGGAGTCCTGAAAAGATGGGGGTGGGGGAGGTCCTTGGTTTTACTGCCTCTTGAGGGACTGCTGTGGTGAGTGCTTGGGGTAGGGGATGGGAGGGTTTTGTGGAAACTTCTAGACAGGAGCAACCTGGTAATATGGCAGTTAGCAACATGGTGTGCATTGCAAATTCCTGGGAGGGCCCCCAAATCTCTCCCCTGCCCTTTGGTGTGTGATCCTATGAGAGGTAAGCATTGGCTTCTCTCTTTGGCCCTGTTTTTATGGTAATGAGTATGCCGTTATGCACCACGCATCCTGCCAAGCTAACTCAGATGCATCATCTCATTTAATCTCCTAGAGAACACTTTTACATTGGATATTGTTATTCCAATTTATAGATGAGGACACTGAGGAGAAGAGAAATTAATTCATTTGCCCCAGGGTACCCAGAGGTGGGATTAGAGAGAGGCAGTCAGACTCTAAAGCTGATGCTTTAGAAATATTCCAGATTCCACAAATTTGGCTAGTAAGCTGGCCTTGCTGCTAAACAAAACCAAAGGACCTTCTGGGCAAACACCAGCAGGCCAGGATGGCAGAGGTTGTTTGGGGCTGTGTGCTCATGCACAATGCAAACACACGCTCTTCTCCAGGGCCAGATCCAAGGATTACGTACCTCCTTCTAGCCCCTTCCTGGAAACCTCTAGTGAGCTCACAGGCTCCTATCAGCCTTGTGTTTCAGCTCTTTCAAGGAGAAGTGTGAAGCGACCTAAGCCAATAATTGTCTTTAGGGGCTGGAAATGTTTTTGATCCCATGATGGCAACTAGCTGTTGTCTCTCTCCATTCAAGAGAGAAAACGAGCAGCTATAGATTCCAAAGACAACATGACAGATGCCAATTAGCCCTAAGGAAGTGGCTTATCACACACCAGACTAGTTTCATGCAGACAGATCAAATTCTAGCTCCTGCCACTTCCTAGCTTTCTGACCTTGTACAAGCTACTTAGTTTATTTAAACTTCCATCTGTTTATCTGTAAAATGGGGATTTTAATAGTATTTACCACATAGAGCTGTTGTGAGGATTAAATGGGGGCTGTGCCTGGCACCTAGAAAACTCTCAATAAATGTTAGTTATTGTTGATGTTTTGTATAATCTTAAAAACATACAACAGGTTTCTCAGTATCCAGAGTATGGATTTTCCTGGTTGATCTCTCAGCATCCTTCCAACCCTTTACTTGCAATTGATGAAACTGATTCCTTTGTTTTTTTTTTTTTTTTTTCCTTCTTTCTGATATAAATAACCCTGGACAAATGGTGACTGGAAGAATAACAATAATAAAAAAGTAGCTAAAAATTTATAGCTAAAATTTATTGAGAACTTACTGTGTAATAGGCATGGATTACATATTTTACATGCATTACCTCATTTTCTCCACACCAGAACCCTATCAGGTGGGCAGAAATAACATATTTGGCCTTTGAGATGCAACTTCTAAAATTGGCTCTACCTCACCCAGAGAGCCCAGGGCTTGCTGGGTGTGTATCGATGCATGGAGAACTCGCAGTGAGATTGGAGACCACTCCAGGGTGGTGCTGGTGAATGGGGAATGAGGTGTGGTGGGCCACGGACCCAGTGGGCTTGCCATGCAGAGAGAAAGAGAAACCCATCTTGTTCTAGCAGGCTGTCAGCCTGTAATCCTTGGGCTGGTACAATTAGTGTCAATAGTTATTTTCTTTGTGTATCAGACCAAAGAGGCTAACAGGCTGTAACTCATCGTATCAGAGGTAGTGCCCTAAAAGGGCAGAGGGAGGAAAGGGGTCCATGTGAACTTCTACCTAATCCTAGATACTGCAGAGGAGACCAGGTCCATGAGAAGGGGAAGAGGAGAAGGAGGAAAAGGGCAGGAAGTGAGACTGATGAGTGCCCCAAACTCCAATGGATACTTATTTTCAATTAAATTCCGGGTTCTGAGTAGAGTGGTGAAAAGAGAAAAAGAATTCAGTCTGGAGCTGTTTTCTCTCAAGTCAGGCTGGGGAACTTGCCCCTAAAATAGTTGAGCCAGCGCTTGATATGATAGTTCAGCCCTTTGCTGTCACCTGAGAACTTCAGAAAGTTCTTTTGCTCAACCTGGGGGCCTGTCCACTTCAACCTTCTTGGTGCTGCCCCACCAGGAGCCCAGGAGTTTAAAAAGGAAGAAATACGGAGCCACTGAGCAGGCAACGCCTACTCTACATAGCTAGTGATGCTTAACTTTACTGGGATGAGTCACCCAGAGTGGACCTTAGTATGCAGATTTCTGGGCCACACCTCCAGATATTCTGATTCAGTAGATCTGAGGTGAGGACTAAGAATTTATATTTTTCACAAGTAACCCTAGTGATTCTAGACCATATTTTGAGAAACATTATCTTAGTCCAATATCCTCATTTTACAGATGATCCAATGGGGGCCCAGAAGTACAAATGATCTGACTGCCTCATAGGGTTCTTGTAGGATCTAGGTGTTCTGACCACCAGTCCTGCTACCTGTCTTGCTTCCACTGGACCCACTGAAAATAGCTGCAGCCATCACTTGCCCTCACATCTTTGCCTTTGAAGGGTCGTCTTCACTTCTGTGCTCAAGGGTCACTCCCTCAGGGCAGACTGGCTTGCACCACCTTCCCACCTCAGGGTAAGTGAGGGTCCTTTGTTCCCTGGTCCCAGAAAACCAGAATCCCTCTCCTTCATAATATTTACCTCGGTTTGTAGTTATACTGTCACTCATGTGATTATTTGATTAGCAGCTCTCTTCCTCCCTAGACTTCAGACTAAATGAGAGCAGGGACAGTGCTTCTTTTCATTCTCCGGAGGGCCTAGAACAGTGTTGTACAGATAGTAGGCAATCAGAAAATATTTATTACAAGAATGAATGAATGAATGAATGAATGAAAATGGCAGGTTGAGCTCAGCCTTAATTGAAAATCAAAATAAAGGAAAATTTGTGAAACTTTTGTTTTCAATTGGCTTTCTCTTTTTAGGATTTTTTTGTGTGTGTGTTCTTGTTTTTGGCTTAGACTATTTGATTCCAACAGTCCAACCCAGCCTGGAAACCAGAGCTACCTGCAGGCAAAATTGTGTAGCAAGACGTTTGCTTTGTATGTCTATCTATCTAATCTATGAATCTATCATCTTCTGACTTCATTGTGAGTTTTGTGTTGTGATCCATTCCCCTCTATGCAACCTTCCCTTTCTTTCAACTGTAACCCCTCCCCAAGATTCTGATGCTCTCACATTGCTCCGGCAACCCTTTGGCCTGAACTTTTCTGTACTTGGTCCCAGTATACCAGTGCAACGTCCTATTTCCTCTAGGTCCATGACTGTTAGGAATTCTTCAAAGTGATGGATTCCTGCCAGCAATGGATAATGACCTAAAATGTTGTCCCTTCTCCCATTTTTGAACAAACTAAAATATCACTTTTTTAAAATTAAATTCTGTTTTATTGAAATATATTCGCATATCATACAATCATCTGTGGTGTACAATCAAGTGTTCACAGTACTATCATATAGTTGTGCATTCATCACCCCAATCTATTTTTTGAACATTTTCCTTATACCAGAAAAAGTAAAAATAAGTATAAAAAATAAAAGTAAAAAAGAACACCCAAATCATCCCCCTCATCCCACCCTATTTTTCATTTAGTTTTTGTACCCATTTTTCTGCTCATCCATCCATACACGGGATAAAGGGAGTGTGATCAACAAGGCTTTCACAATCACACTGTCACCCCTTGTAATCTACATTGTTATACAATCATCTTCAAGAGTCAAGACTACTGGGTTGCAGATTGATAATTTCAGGTATTTACTTCCAGCTATTCCAATACATTAAAACCTAAGAAGGGTTATCTATATAGTATGTAAGAGTGCCCACCGGAGTGACCTCTCCACTGCATTTGGAATCTCTCAGCCACTGAAACTTTGTTTTATTTCCCATCCCCCTTTGGTCAAGAAGATGTTCTCAATCCCACAATGTCAGGTCCAGATTCATCCTCGGGAGTCATATCCTGCATTGCCAGGGAGATTTACATCGCTGGGAGTCAGATCCCATGTAGGGGGAGGGCAGTGAGTTCACCTGCCGAGTTGGCTAAGGTAGAGAGAGAGAGGGCCACATCTGAGCAACAAAGAGGCACTCAGGGGGAGACCCTTAGACACGATTATAAGCAGGTTTAGCCTCTCCTTTGTGGTTACGAGCTTCATAAGGGCAAGCCCCAAGACAGCGCTTGGCATACCAAGCCGTCAGTCTTCAATGTTTGAGAGAACATCAGCAACAACCCAGGTGAGGACATCCAACGCTCCCACATTTCCCCCCAGCTCCTCAGGGGGGTCCTGCACATATATTTTTATTCTCTGCCCAAATTACTTTGGGATGTGTTGCTATTTCACACTAACCTATATAAACCCACCAGGTCTCACTTCCTATTCAAAGTTCCATGTAATTATGGTTAAAATCATCACTTTTGATTCAAAAGTGTGTGTTCCAATGAGCTGGTCAAACCTTCGATATTAGGGATCATCTTCTATGGAACCCAAGATACACTGAGGATAAGAGGAAGATTCCAATAATCAACAAATATTTGTTGAGTATGTGTTAGGATCTGAACAGCATATAAAGATGAATACAAAGCATTTCTTCCTCTGAAAAATCTTTCTGAGGAGGTGAGTCATGGACTTACATTCAATAACAGTGTGGCAGTTAAATAGCACTTCAGGGGCCTCCAGTCAGTGTTTAGTTATTTGCCACACAAATAATGGTAACCACAAGTGCTATAAGTTTAAATTAGACCATGTGTATAAAATGCACTTTGTATTGAGCCTGGCACATATTGGGCCCACTCAGTAATGTGAATTCTTTCCTCTAAGGGATGGAGAAGTTTTTCTGGGATGGAGTGGAAGCAGATTTTGACTCCATAAATTTACCCATTTGTAGTCAGAATTGATTTCTATTTAGAAACAATTATTCTCTTTGCTTTATAAAGTCAGTCCCCTAGGACCCAGCTTGTCCACACTTTTTTACCTTCTGTGTTTTCATAGAAGGAGAGAGGCATTCAGAACCAGAGCTGGAAAGCACTTTAGAAGTTATGTAGCCCTTCTCTAGTTTCACAGATGGGGAAACCGAGGCCAGACAAGTGACTTGACTGTGGTCACTCAAAACCAGAACTGAGGCTTTCTGATTCCCAGCCCAGTGCTCTTAAAAATAAATATGCTAAGATAAATATATATTATTTTCATTATTTAAACACTAAACAAATAAAAATAGCTTTTAAGAAATTATCAAAGTGAATTGCACTTAGGGTAAAACTATGGAAAGGTATAGAAAAGAAAAAGGAAATCACTTTTCATTTAACTATCCAGAGAGGTTATCACTATTGTCATTTTGGCAAATGTCTTCTAGACCTTTTGCAAGTACACACACACACACACACACACACACAGACACACACAAGAGCGTAGTATTTAGACCCATAGCTTGCATTCAACTTTCCTTTGTCCCCTGAGTTCCCCACCTCTTAGAGTAGGTGACCCTCCCCTGACCCAATCAGAGCCAATGGAATTTGAAGATAAGGCTTGGAGCAAGGTGTGGCGGTATGTTAGCTGTCATATGACCACAACAGGGAGCCTGTTGGTGTGGAGTGGAATGGAGCTGTGTGATGTCAGCACTCCTTACCACATGTTCCTACAGGAGTCACCAGAATACTCCCATCTTCTGCAGGAGCTAGTTGGCCATTATCAGAGGATCTACTTCTTAGGTACCTTAAGCAAGTCACTTAATGTCTTATTAATGACCATCAGCCTTGGTCAATAAATGTGATCATGAATGTAAAACCCAGTAGTCCCTGAGAGAAACAGGATTAAAGTCCTTCTGTTGCGGAAGAGGAAACAGGCCCAGAGAGGATGCTGGGTGCATCCGAGAGCACCAGCCATGTGAAGCAGGGCCAGGCTCTGAGCCCAGCCTGGCACTCTCTCCAAACACTGACATTATAATTCCAGGCCTGTGGTTCCACACCATTATCTTGGTTGATTGTCATTTGGCAGATGAGAAAACCAAGGCAGAGAGGGGACCAGGGATCTGCTTGTGATTGCCATGTAATGGTGAAGGACCAAAACGCGGGAACTATCCCAGCTCCCCTGATTGCTGGTGCAGTCATCTTGCTAACTGATGCCCTCTGCTTGAATGTTGGGCATGGGAGTCTGTGTGTTTTGTAGGGCCTCTTGGCTGGGGACCACCTCTGCCCTTTAGGGGCAGCAGGACGGTAGTTCCAGTCTAGACAATGGGAGCCTCTGGAGGGCTGTCGCAGGAGAGGGCTGGGACACAGCCAGAGTCTGCAGCCACCCACCCCCACCCCTTCCTGGCTGTGCCCCAGTGTTCCCTAGGTAACAGCGGAGGACGCAGCACAGATTTATGGGTCCAGCGTTCCCGAGCAAGTACCTGACTTGCTCTGCCAAAGAGCGATGGTGTCTGGCTCCCCAGTGACTCATCCAGAGGAGAACAGACACATGCTGGTGAAGCAGAAGAAAGGAAAACCCCCATGTTCTCACCTCCTACATGCAAAGGGATCAAGAGGAATTTCTCCATTGCAGATTTTTAAAAATGCAAATGTCCAAGGCTCCTCTTTCTTAGATGAGGAAACCAAGTCCCCATTCCATTCCCTCTTTCATTTATTCATTCCATGAACATTGGTGGAGCAACAGCTTTTTCCCAGGCACCATGTTAGATTGTGTGGGAGACAAACATGGATAAAACACAGCCTCTGCTATTAACAGTACTATTGACTTGGGTGGGGTGGGGGTAGGGGGTAGGGGGATGGGTGCGGGGAACAGGACATGGAAACACAGAGCTATTGCCAGGGCAGAAAGTTGAAGTGTGGGAGGGCCTCAAAAGTTAACATGTCAATCGTTTGTGTTTAAATAGGTTCAACTGCACTTCAGTTCAAACATTCTTTGAGTGTCTACTTCTAGGGGCAGAGAACAGCCAAGATGAACAATAACCCCCTCAAGAAGATTTTAGGGGGGTATTTTTCTCAAGATAACATGTCTTGATGGCTGTAAGAAATGTGAACTCTACAGAATTGATATTACATTTTATAGCAGGTCCATGAGTTCATGCTGGTATTTAGCAAGTCTTTTTAAAAAATATTTATCCTATTGGGGTCCATTGGCCTATCTGGCTGGCCCTGGAGCCTTGTGGAGTTGGGGAGCCACCTGCTGAGAAGTCCTTCGCTTCTCCCTTCCCTTTTATCCTCTGAGGAAGGGGAAAATAAGGCAAAAGTTGGAAAGTTTTCACTTACTGTGAGCTGTCTTGTGGTCTCTACTTCTTGGAGCTTGTTGAAGGGACACACATTTTACCCAATGCATAATTCTAAGTTAATGTGCCCACTTACAAAAAATACCTTTCTGCATATCTTTTCTTTAAACCGACAACTGCTGTAATAATTAATAAAATATCAGTACAGCCATATGCAGGAGTTTCCCTTCAGAGTAGTTACCTAGGTAACTAGTAGGTTATGAGCTTACTTCAATAATCCCCTGAAAACTATTCTTTCTCCACTTTCGATCTTGTTCTCAAACTAGTGTGCATTCTCGTGACCCTCACGGGGAGTCACACATTGACTATTTGAGAGCAGACGTGACTTTCAGAAGCAATCCATAGCCCTTATGAAGACACCTTCATTGCTCCTTGGTCTGACTGCGTGGCTCCATTCCACGACCACCCCTGCACCCCTGTCACCTGACTTCCGGTTGGGCTCGGTCAGTGGGGAGGACCCTCCAGCTATTGGAGGGAGAGAGACAGGAGAAGCAGGGGCCTTTCTCCTCTTCTCAATCTCCTTTGGGGTTTGTTTCTGGTAGAGATTCATCACTTTCATGGCTCCCATCCTGCCAGGCAGCTGCAACAGTATAAACATATGTATAAAAATCTATATTCCAGGATGAACTTGTTATAAAATATAATAGAAAAAAGTTGCCATTCACAATAGCAACAAAGTACGTAATACCCATGAATAACTTTAACAAGAAACATTTGGGTCCCTATACAAAGAAAATGACAAAATTTTCTGAGGGGCATAAAAGAGGACTTGAATAAATGGAAAGACATCATGCTTCTGAATGTCTTACAAAGTTATCAAGGCTCCAGAATTTAATCTGTTAAATGCAATTCCATCAAAAATCAATGGAATTTGGAGGGGATTTAGTGAAACGATTCCAATGTGCTTCAGGAAGAATAAATGCATAAGAATAGCCAAGAAAATTGAGAAAAAGAATGGCTATGTGGATTGTCTTCGCCTATCAGATATTAAAATGCTTGATAACGTGACTGTAGGTAAAACAAAATGCTTCTGCAAGTGTTAGTTGACAGATCACTGGTTAAGAATAGACCCTCTAAAACCAGATCCAACTATATGTAAGAATTAACATGTGATAAAAAGGTGGTATTTCTAGTCTTTACAAATAATATGAATTTTGGATATTTGGAAAAATGGAAATTATAGCCCTGTTTCTCACCTTACATCATTGTAAATTTCAGATAAATTTAGAGATTTAAAGATAGATATTTAAACATAAAAGTACCTAGGGGAAAGCATGGGTGCATATTTTTAATTCCTTAGTGTTGGAGAAGTTCTTTGGAACAATGACATTACTATCAGAAACCATAAAAGAAATGACTAGGAGTACAATAAAAATGCAAAACTTATGTGGCAACTCCCCTTCCCTCCATTCTCAAGTTAAAAGGCAAAGGATAAATTGAAAATGTATTTTTAATATTGTTTGGTTTGCTAATGCTGCTGGAATGCAAAACACCAGAAATGGATTGGCTTTTATAGAAGTGGGTTTATTTGGTTGCACCGTTACAGTCTTAAGGCCATAAAGTGTCCAAGGTAACACATCGACAATCGGGTACCGTCACTGAAGGATGGCCAATGGTGTCTGGAAAACTTCTCTTAGCTGGGAAGGCACATGGCTGGTGTCTGCTTGCTCCCAGGTTGTGTTCCAAAATGGTGATCTCCATAATGTCTGCATCAGCCTCCAACAGCATCTTCAAAAATGTCTGTCTCAGCTCCAGCTATCTATGAGCTCCTTCTGTCTGAGCTTTAGAACTCCAGTGAACCAATCAAGGCTGAATGGGCAGGGCCACACCTCCATGGAAATTATCCAATCAGAGTTATCACCCACAGTTGGGTGGGTCACATCTCCATGGTCACAACCCAATCCAAAGGTTCCAACCTAACCAACACTAATATGTCTGCCCCCACAAGATTGCATTAAAGATACGGCTTTTTCTGGGGGACATAATATATACAAACCAGCACAAATATATATGCCTATCAGATAATAAATATTTAGATATATAAATGTCATTATGGATCAGTCACAAAGAGATAATTAATATCCAAATAAAAATATGAAAAGATCATGAATGGATAATTCTTAAATAACACATATGGATGGTCAACAATCAGATAAAAAGCATAGTAAAAATAAATTCAAATTAAACCAAAATTGTATCTGATTTTTAATCCATTGGGCATATAGAAAGAAAGTAAACTAAGAGTCTGAGTAGGGTGATGGAAAATTGAACATCTTCATAAAATGTTGGTAGGAGGACATTTCCAAAGGGCTTTTGATAATATGTGTCAAAAGACATGAAAATATGTATACTCTTTAACACAGAAATCCCATGTCTCAGAATTTGTTCTTAGAAAATAAGTAGACAAATGTACAAACATCTGCTTATCACAGTTTTGAAAGAAAAGTAAAAGCATAGACATGTTAACACATAATTAGGAACAGCCTGAATGTCTGCTATTAGGAAGCTAGTTAAGACATTGTAGTACACTCTTACAAAGAACAATAAGAATCCATTTAAATGAATAGGCCATAAAATTATGATGTTGATGTTTATTTAATAGATTCAAATTTATCTTTAAAATATTACAAAGTGAAAAAAATCAAGATACCAAACTGTATGAATACTAAAATCTACCTATATAATATATAAATCTTCAAATAGTTAAAAAAAAAAAGAGGTAATAAGAATATATGCCAAAATATTGGCTGAGATTATGTCAGGGTAGTTGAAAGGATTTTGCACTTTTCTGTATTTTTTTTCTTTTTTTAAACAAGATACACATGATCAACCATTCTCCTCTCACAAATAATTCCATTTTGAAAGGACAAAGTAAATTGTAGTAGTCTGTTAAATATTGGAATTGAAGTGAAACCAATTTTTATTGAGAGATTCACTAAAACTGCACTTTTCCATTTTCCACAAATTTTTTTTGCCTATTTTGTTCCTTCTGCAAGAAATACTCTTTCCCAATTCCAAGCTGCCTTCTACCCAATCCCAGACCTTTCTACCTATTAAAATCCTTCCAACACAATTTGAAAAGGATAGTCTCTTCAACAAATGGTATTGGGAAAACTGGCTACCCATGCACAAAAGAATGAAGGTAGAGGCCTATCTTATACCATATACAAAATCAACCCCAAACAGACCAAAGACCTAAATAAAAGAAACTGAGCTATCAAACTCATAGAAGAAAATGTAGGGAAACATCTTTGGGATCTTGTGTTAGGCAATAGTTTCTTAGACTTTATACTCAAAGCACAAGCAGCAAAAGAAAAAATAGATAAATGGGACCTCATCAAAATTAAAAACTTTTGTGCTTCAGAGGACTTCATCACGAAAGCAAAAAGGCAATATACATAATGGGAGAAAATATTTGGAAACTACATATCTGATAAAGATTTAATATCCAGAATATATAAAGAAATACTACAATTCAATAACAAAAAGACAAACAACCCAATTTAAAAATGGGCAAAAGACTTGAATAGCTATTTATCCAAAGGAGATATACAAATGGCCAAAAGGCATATGAAAAGATGCTCAACATCATTAGCCATTAGGGAAATGCAAATCAAAACCACAATGAAATACATTTTCACACCCACTAGAATGGTTACTGTTAAAAAAAAAAAAGAAAATGGCAAGTGTTGGAGAGGATGTGGAGAAATAGGGACACTCATTCATTGCTAGTGGGAATGTAAAATGGTGTAGCTGCTATGGAAGATAGTTTGGCAGTTCCTTGGAAAGCTAATTATGGAAATATCATATGACTTCTAGGCATACACCTAAAAGAATTGAAAGCAGGGACTGAAACAGATATTTGCACACAATTTTCATAGTGGCATTTTTCATAATTGTGAAAAGATGGAAGCAACCCAAATGTCCATCAACAGATGAATAAATAAACATATATACATACAATGGAATATTATTTAGCCATAAAAGGAATGAAGTTCTGATGTATGTGACAACATGGATGAACCTTGAAGACATCATGTTGAGTGAAATAAGCCAGACACAAAAGGACAATTGTTGCATGATCTCACTGTGAAATAATTAGAATTAACAAATTCATAGAGTCAGAAACTAGAATATAAGTTACCAGGTGCTGGGTAAGGGAGGAGAATTAATGCTAAATTGTACAGAGTTTCTATTTGGGTTGATGGAAAAGTTTTGGTAATGGGTGGTGGTGATGGTAGCACAACATTGCAAACATAATTAACAGCACTGAATTATATATTTGAATGTGATCAAAAGGGGAAATTTTAAGTTGTATATATGTTACTAGGATAAAAATTTAAAAAAAGATGATTGTACAACACAAACAGCAAACCCTGATATAAACCATGGACAGTAAGTGGTTAATAGTACCCTTTAAAACTGTTCTTTCACCAATTTTAACAAATGTACCACACTAATGCAAGATGTTAATAATAGGGTGATATATGGGAGCTCGGTAATTTCTGCATGATTTTTCTATAAACCTACAACTTCTCTAATAAAAAATTCTACCAGCTTTCAAGACTTAGCCAAGACCCTATGAACGCTCTGTACTTGCAGCAGGATTTAGTAGCTCCCTTCATTGGCACTCCCACAGCTTGGTGAACACAGCTTTACCACACCTCTCCTCCGCAGTTTGTACCATGGTTTCGTGTGAAGTACTTGTCCTATTCCCTTCAGTATTCAGGGGAATTGAGGTGGAGTTTTTGGGCTGTGATCAGGATGGAGGCACCTCACCTGAGCGGGTGGGAGCAGGGCTCCAAGCTAACAACCACGGATGTCCAAGTGCAAGGAAAAAGAGACGGCTAAATCTGGATGGGTGGGTCCAAGGGATCAGGATTTAAATTAGAACCAGAGACCTAAGTTTTTAAGGACACTTGGTCCTAGGCAACAGAAATCCAACTCTAAATATCATAAGCAAAAATGGGAATTTACCATATGTAGGTTGTGTATAAGAAGAAATTCAAAACCTGGCATGTATCTGGGCTTCAGTGATAACTGGAACCAGGAACTGTCTGGACTTCTCCCCATATGCCAGCTCTCATCTTTGCTTCTTTCTTTTCTTCACACAGAATGAAATCCTTGCTTTCTCTGATTTCCATGATGAGAAACAAGATCTCAAAAGTCTCCCAATTTTTACAACTTAGAATACAGGCAACCACCAAAAGCCTGTCCGACACTCCCATGGGAGTTACAGACAGGTCTGCTTGGTCTGGTGCTTACACCTGGACTAATTGACTGTCTCCAGGCAATGGGTTCTATGATTGGCTTGGCTGGGCAGGTCTCTAGTTCTGGACCAATCATCCTTGGCCAGGGAAGGGGTCATACACTTCTGGGATGGCTTCCATGATGACCACATAGACAAAGAGAAAGAAAGTTATTAGAAAAGAGGTGCTGGTCAGACAACTTCCAAGGTATTCACTGCAGAGCACATAAGGATCCAAAATAGGATGGAGGAGAAAAGAGCCTGAGGGTTTGCCTAGAAAGCCACTTAACATTTGCAGACTATTTTTACAAGCCAGCAGGAATGCAATGTTTGGATGGACTGGAAAACCTGTCTTACTTTTCTTTCTAAATTGTAGATGCTTTGAGGTCTTGGCTTTTAATTTTTCTCTTCTCATTTTCCAATGCTTACACCTCATAGGTGGTCAAAAAAGGTTTATTGTAATTTTGATCTAAATTGTTCTCATCGGGGATTTTGCAGATTGGATTTGCAGGCCTTCAAAAGGGAGTACAAGGAAGCATTTTTGAAATAAAGACGTAAATCCACAGGCTCTCTCTCTATGTGACTACTTTGATGACAAGCACTCATTTGGTAGGGGAAGTCCTGGTAAGCATGGTAAGAATTTGTTTCATTTTCCCAGTCCATTATGTGTGTGGGAGAAGCTCTTAAATAGAATCTGGGATGCATATTCAGCATCTTCTCATGGAATCATGCAGACTTGATTATTCTGGGCTTTTGTCTGTGATACCAAGAAAAGTTTTGGCCAGAGTTAGAAGGTGCAAAATTCACTCTTCAGAGTCAGGGATTTATACATTTTTACATTAGAATTTGTTAAGTAGAAAACCCACCCAAACTGCTTAAGCAAAAGGAATTTATTGGTTCATGTCAGAGAATGTCTGGCTTTGGGCTCGAACAGCATGACCAGAAAAGTTTCTCTATGTTTTAGCTTTGCTTCTTTGGTAGGGCTCTACTTTCAAACAGGGTTTCTCTTCCTGGGTCCCCAAATTTTTGCCAAGACCTCTTGGGGTGGCATCCTTCTGGGTTTATGTCCAGTGGAAAAGATGCAACCTATTCTGTGATGGCTTAGAAAAAATCCCTGGACTTGCATCTCATCGGCCCTGATTGGTTTGTAGGTCCAACTCTGAACCAGTCTCTGAGACTGGGGGTGGGTGGAAGGGGTAGATGAGATGCACTGATTGGTTACGTGCACACTCCCGGAGTGAAGCGTATAAATTGAGGTTGGGGAGGGCAGCTCCCCAAAACAGAACTGGAATTTTATGCTACAAGATGGGGAGGAGATGTTGGGTGGCAACCCCAACAAATTCACCACACACACATTTGGCAGGGAATTCAGGGACCATGTAGTTGAAACAGCTCATTTCTCAGACTGTGAAGCTGACCATCAGAAAGGAAAAAGAGCTTGCCCCAGGACGCACAACAAATCAATAGCCCAGTCAAGGGTTTTACTTCCCATCTAGAGATCTTTGCGCTAAAGCACCTACACTTTAAGGACCCATCTCTACAGCCCAGTCTACCATCTCATACCTTAGCTTTCATTTCTCTGAGGGATCATAGGAGCAGGGGTGCCAGGTACAGTTGTGCAGGTTACAGACCACACAATTCCAGGGGGTTCCACTTACATCATAATCTAAATGAATGGTACCCTCTGGAGTTGTGCAGGGTACAACTTGTGTGGGCATACACAGGAGTCTTGCACAGGAGGGTGGGATCTGGAATTCATTCGTCAGTAGGGTTGGCAAATACTTGTCACATGTGATGATGTTTCTTCCTCCAGTACCCATGGCAGGCATTGCCAATTGTGTCACTCTTCCCCACTATACCCAGACTTAACCTCAGAATTTTTCTCAACCCAAAACTCTAGATTCCCACCAGTTTTCAATTGTAGTTGTCACTTGAGTTAAAATCTATTTATTTTCCTGTCTAAATTGAGGATCTCAGAGCCATCCAAAAAATGATCCCCCCTCTGAACTTACACCTTAGCTTCTATTCCCTGATACTAACATCAGATGGTGATAAAACCCCAAACCAAATAGTCAATAATATGACGGTAACTTCATAGGATGTTTTAAGTGTTAAAGGAGATGATACAAGCAAAGTCTTTAGTTAGTGTCTAGTGCAAATGGTTAATAATTAATATTTTAAATTAATAATAACATATTTAAAAATCGCCTTCTTGGAATCTATAAACATGTGTTTGATATATTAATAGCTCCTAATGCCTTATTGTCAATCTAACTCCTAGGTTGGGGCGTAAATCAGAGATATAAATTGCTGAGTATTGTTGAGAATTAGGTGTTTGTATCAGAATTTTAGTTGTAGCACACACACACAAACGCACACATAGACATACCTTCTGGGAATCACATTTTGTGATTCAGTGACTTCTAATATCTAGGGGGCATAGTTTCCCTGCTTTCATGCCTTATGGCTATCTCATGGCTTGGTCCCTCTTTCTCTTTCCTTCTCCTCTTCCCCCATCTCTGTGCACATAGGAGACCACAGAACTTGTGGGGTCGTGCTGGTGCACTGAAGGAGCAGCCCTTCAGTGGTTCTCCCTGGAATTTCAGAAAGAGCCAGACACATTTGACAGGACCACAAATACCAGCATAACTGGATTCTTTACATGGAATTGTCAGCACAGCCAGCAGAGACACCACGGAAGAGCCTTGCCCAGGGTTTCTCTGTTTGTGGTCTGCCTGCCTGGCCAGACAAAGTGATGAGAGGGGCTGGGGAGGGGGTGCCAAGGGAAGGTCACTATTACTAGCTTCATGGCATTGGACATGGGAGCCACACCAGCTTCTGAGCTCTCAGGCACACCAGCCTCTGGCAGAAATGTTTCTTTTTGGATGTCAGTGCCTCCTGTTCTTACCCTGCTATTGGGCCCTTTGTAAGTGGGCAATGAAGAGGTGGTCAAAATTTTTAGATATCTGCTTAAATCAGAGTGACAGAGACTCCTAGCAGGAAGGGACAGACTTTCCAGATCATCTGATCCAGCCTCTTCATTTTATAGATAAGGGCACTGGGAGTCCATAAGCAAAATCTGGACTCAAATGTTCACCAACAGGACTGGCCTGGGCCCTTTTGAAGACTCAGATAGTGCCCCCTGGAGCCTTACCTCTGGCTAGCTTCTTAAAAATGACCTCTGGGGCCTGGGGTGTTAGTAGTTGGCACTTGACCGTGAAGAGAGCTTGGTGGGTATTTTGGTATCCTTAGAAGGCATTGGAGGAGACATTTTTTGGGGGCAGGGAAACTTTAAAATCACTCCTCCTGGATGGCTACCTGCTTCATCCATGGGTGGTGCCAGTTCAAGACACAGCCAGATAAAACTGCAGAAGAGGCAAAGAAGTCCAGGAAAATGGCCCCTGGAGTCCAAATAGCTGCACTTCCATCTCAGTTCTGCCACTCATCTATCCTGGCTCTGTTACCTGTTTATTGTGTGACCTTGGGCCAGTTATTTGGTTGTCTGAGCCTTGATTTCCTCCTCTGTTATATGGAGATAAAATGCTATTGCCAATTGATCTCAAAGAGCTGCTGGGGAGAAAAAAAGAAGAGAAAAGATGTGCAGGCAAGGTTCAAATTGCTCCATATTGGAGAAATAATTATTCGGGACCTGGGCAGAGTCTGGTTCCTTGGAACTCTTTTATTATTATGGAAAGGATTTCATGTGTTCTGGTGAGCTGGGTACTGAGTCAGGCTTTCACACGTCAGCTTGTTGAATATGTATAATGATCCTGCATCTTTCTGTCTTGGGAAAGTAAGATGTTTTTTTTCTCCCCTGTGCTGGGTGGTACTGTCTGTCCTTGGGAATTTTGTCAAGGGGGTTGTTGCATTTGAGATTCCAGTGGAGCACTGCTGATCAGTATGCTACCCTGAGATGATCACATCATAAAACAAGAATGGATTTGTCAGGGGACCTAATGTGCTCTTCAACATGCAATTGGTTTTCTGTCATATTCGGTTACCCAACCCTGAGTAATAAGGGTCCGCTGGACCCTTAGCTCTCCTCCCCACCCCGTTTGCACTAATATTTACTGAACAATAGCTCTTCAAATATTCCTCCCTTGCCTGCGAGCACACCTCCCATCTGAATTAGGAAGAACTCTTGAGAATTCCGGGAACACATTTAATCACTTAAAATTAGTCGGTGCCATCAGTCTCTGGTGGATTGACACAAGAGCTGGGAACCACAGCAAGTTTACCTGTGGAAGCACATTGCCCAAACATTTGGTTTCAAATCCAAGGCTTCTAACATTTTAAGTTTGTCTAAACTGATCTTGAGTCACTGAATTGGAAAGTGTTCTCTCTTCTTCCATTGCCTATTAGTAGCTTGTTTATTTATTTTTTTAATAGAAGGAGGTCTCATTTGAAATTCTTATTCTTTTGAATACTAGAAAATAGAATTATAAAATCTTAGTTGTGTTTAATCTTCAAATAACAAGGGGTGCCATTTATTGCTTCAACAAATACTTATCGACATCCTACTATGTGCCATGCACTGTGCTAGGTACTGGGAATACCAAGTACCTGGGTGAATTTCTGGGTGGGTGCCCGTGATGGATACCTATCCACCCTTTTGTCCATCCATTCATTCAACAAATATTTACTGAGCCCTCACTGTAGGCATCAAGCACTGTATTACGTGATGGAGACACAGAGCTGAACAAAACACAACTGATCCCTGCTTTTGTAGATCTTACCGTCTGCTGGGGGCATTAAACCATTGGCCCTGGGTTCTAGGAACTCACAGCTTGGTGGATGAGGCCGACACATCAACAACTGCCAATCTGTGGGTAAGGACTTTAATGCAGTTATGCACCAGAGAGCTCTGAGGTGTCCACGGGGGGGATGGGAATGATATTAAGGAAGGCTGGGGTGAGAATTATTGAGTGCAAGCTCTGGAGGCAGAGAGACTTGAGTTTGAATTCCAGCTCTCTCTTTGGAAGCTGTGTGACCTTCTCCTCCCCTGGTCTTATCTTCCTCCTTTGTAACGCGAAGGTAGCTGTGGCATCTTCCACAGGGCAGGAAGATTCAGTGAGTTATTGTTTATAAAGCACTCAGCAACCTGGTGACAGCTGCTCTTCTTTCCCCAGAGTCAGTTCCAATGAGGATAACTTCCTTGGAAAGTGGAGATTCCTTTGGTCTGAGGTGCGATAAGTTGGTGAAACAGGCCCAGTTGGCCTTTGCTGCCATCTTTGTCCAGGACAAAGATGAAGAGCACCGGGCTCAGGCCTGGTCTCCACTGATGTTGGCCTAGGTCAGCATATCTCAAGTGTGGTCTTGTTGATGATTTTCAGGTGGTACACAGACAAACACTGAACAATATGAAGAGCTATGTATTTTTATGTGTATTACAAAGATACAATCTTTCCACTTTCAGTAGTTCTACAATGTTTCCTTTAAGAATAAATTTATATAAGCTAAAAAATCTAATTTTATTCCAAGGAGACTCATAAGGATAGTAGAGTGGAGTGTGAACATGCCAGAGTCGTGACTGTTAGAGGTTTGGGAAATGCTGGCCTAGAAGTTTCCTAATGGCACCGGTTCTCCATCTCCCCATCTGTCAAATGGAAGAGTCAAGACTGTTTTCCTAAGGTTAGAGGAGTGACGTGGGAGAATATGTGGTAAAGGCCCACACAGTGCTTTTGATGAGTGTCCATCTGACCTGAAATTGTTCTATCCCTACTTTCCTCACCATCATATTACCCTATTTTATTGTCTTGATTGCTTGCATCGCTATCTAAAATGATCTTTACAATCCCTCTCTGTAGTTCTGAAATTCCAAAAGCCCTGAAAACTTAACATCCAATAAATAAATAAATAAATAAATAAATAAATAAATAAATAAAAATAAAAGTTTGGCACTCATAACTTGTTTTTGACATAAATTTGCACTTTCTGTAGCAAAACCTGACCTGAACGGATTGAAACTCTGTGTCTTCTTAATTTATCCTTCTTAGTATAAATATATGTGTGGCCATAGAACTATTAGTGTGTTTGACTATGAGTTGCTGGCCCAGGGTCTGCAGGGTATACGATATTTGAACTGCATCACCTATGCAAAATCTGAGAAATGCACTATTCTCGAAAATAGCTGGCTTTCAAGGATTTCGGAAAAGGGATCGCAGGCCTGCATTTGCTTGTTTGTTCCTCTGATGGGAACATAACCCCCAATAGGGCAGGAGACTTGTTTGTTTTATTCAGTGCTGTATCCCCAGGCCTTGATCAGCAACTGGCACCAGCAGGCACTTAGTACATGTGTATGGAGCCACTGAGTGGATGTTTCCCAGTGGGACCCCATGATTGGGAGTAGGAGGGGGTTTCTGACAGTTCAGCAAGTGTGGCTTTTGCCTGGCTGGCCCCTTCTGGTGGTGGGCAGCTGTCTAATTTGGTCACATGTAGGGCCAGCTCGGCTCCAAGAGTGATTTACTCAGGATGGCCCAGACTGGAAAGGGCCATCCAGAGAGACCTGTGTAGTCCAGTCTCCTGTGGCCTTTTAAACTCCTAGAACCTGGTGACAGAGCCAATGCCTGCCAGAGCATTTGAACTATGAGGGAAGCCTAGAAGTCCCCACTCTGCTTCCTGATCCACCCATGCAGCCCCCGAAACTCTGAGCTGATATTTCTAAAAGCCTTTTGATGACCTTCGTGCCCATTGCTGCTTGTCTGCCCACCTTTCTCAGACAGCACCTGTCCTTGTACTCCCTTTGGTACAACAGAGTAGCTCATACAAAGGAGGGGGCTGGAGAATATTTATTGAATGACTGAATGGATGAGTGAATGGAAGAAAGAATGAATTGCATCTTTCTTGACATGACATTCTCCCTGCTTCTTGGCTTAGTACAACCCCCAGTCTTTATCTCTGAGGTGCTGGTGTGCATCCCTTGTTCCCCACTTAAGAAAATTTTTTTTATTGTGGTAACATTTGTGTGTGTGTGTGTGTCTGTGTGTCTGTGTGTGTATAACATAAATTTGCCATTTTACCCATTTTGAGTGTGAACAATTCAGAGGCATTAATTATACTATGCTGTGCTGCCATCATTACCTCCCATTATTAAAGCTTTTTCAGCACCCCAAACAGAAACTCTGTACTTGTTAGAGAAGAACTGTCCATTCTCCTCTCACTCTAGCCCATGATAGTCCCCAGTCTGCTTTCTGTAGCTATGAACTTGCTTATTATAGGTATTTCGTATAAATGGAATCATGACAGTATTTGTCCTTTTGTGTCTGGCTTCTTTTACTTAGCATAGTGATTTTAAGATTCATCCATGTTGTAGTACATATCAGAACTTCATTCCTTATTATGGATGAGTAATATTTCATTGTATGAGTATACCACATTTTGTTTACCATTCGTCTATTGATGGACACTTGTGTTGTTTCTACCTTTTGGCCATTGTGAACAATGCTGCTATGAAAATTGGTATACAAGTGTTTTCTACTTTGTTATGAAATATACTCACTTATCATTCTTGGCTCCCCCCCCCCGCCCCAGACTGTCTGCCATTTGGAGATCCTCTTCCAAAGCTGCATGCTCGGCCTCATCCTCATCCTCACTAAACATTGCATGGGTATGGCGTATACTTTATAGTATAAAGCCTGGGCCTTTTAGAGTCACCTCCACAGACCACCAAGATTGGTGTGCTGAGACCTGCAGCTCCACGTGAACTCTTGGCTGCCTGGCACCAACCCTTCTGGTCACAGCAGATACATGAGCTACCAGAGTGGAATTCTGTGGCCTCATGGCTAATATGTCAGACTCTGGTACTCAAGAGCAGTTGTTTGATTAATTACTCAAGTTAATACATGGAAAGCTCTTAGTTCAGTGACTGGACAAAACAAGCACTTTCAAAAGATAGCTATTATTTTCATCACTATGAAGGGCCCTTTCAAATTTCAGTATGATAACTCAAGCTTCTGACAAGTACAAGTTACTCCTCTTCTACATCATAGTAGGAACTGAAAGTGGTTGTTCCTCACCAAGATCAGGGCCTAGAACTTCTGCGCTGGTTGAGCAGTTAAGAGTTTGTACCCAACTCCCACTTTCCTGACACGACTTGACCTGGCCCCCTGCAGGGCTGAGGCACAGGGCTGTGGGAGGATGTTATGAAAAATTTCAGTAATTAATCACTTATGCTTTGCCTGAGGGTTAAAAGCACAATCAATTTATTTGGTGCCTCTCTGCTTCCACATTATCCAGCTATTGCAAGATCCTTAGCTTGGGAACATTAACTCAAGTTTGCTGGAGCCTCCCCTTCCTGATTGTATAAGCCACCTTACCTGATTTCCTCTTTCACCTCAACAAGATTGTTGATCTGGAACTGTATTTCTTGCTGAGGTGTCAGCCCCGGAGGGGCTGGGTCTTAATGAATGTAATTCAAGGAGGCAGAAGTTGAGCTGGGGAAGTGTAGTGTGAGCAATTTTGAGTCATGCTTGTATTTAACACTGTGCAGTTTTATTTACTTACTTTTTTCATCAGAAAAGTCATCTTGGAGTTTATTGATTAAATGAGCCTGTGTAAGCAAAAGTGCATTGCAAACTATAAAGCAGTGTATAGCTCCAAGGGGTTATTGAAATTAGTATTTTTGGATTAACATTTGTAGCAGGGAGCCCATTCAAGATGACATTTGCATTTGCTTATTTGTTTATTTGCTTTTCTTCAGAAGAAAGGTCCAGAGGACCATTGGGACTTGCTTAGCAAGGGTTTTGGTATCACTGAGGGTGGGTATACTTAGCAGGGCAGGTGCGGAGAGAGGTTCAAGGAGAGAGAGTCCAAAAGAGGCCTTTTTAATCTGGATTTATTGAAGGTGAGTGTGGCCGAGGGTGTTTTCCAAAGATGGCCACACCGGTGTAGACCCAATTCCATTGGCTGTTCTTAAAATGTGATACTGACACCCCTCCACTGAGAGGTGGAGGTCCATGTTTTTTCCCCTTGAAGTGGGGTGGACCCATGTAACTTCCTTGAGTAATTGAATGTGGAGAAAGTGCTGCCATGTGACTTCCAGGTTAGCTACAACTTCCACCTGGCTTTTGGAACCCAGCCACCATGTTGTAAGGAAGTCCTGGCACATAGAGAAGCCAAGTGTGTGTGTGGGTTTCAGTTGATAGCCCTACCTAGGCTCCAAGCTACCAGCCAGCATCGACTGCCAGGCATATGAGTGAATGAGACTTCAGATCATTCTAGCTTCCAGCCTCTGAGTCTTCTAGCTGACACCCTAGACATCATGGAGCAGAAACAAGCCATCCCTGCTATGCTGAGTCTGAAATCCTGACCCATAGAAACCATGAGCGGTAATAAACTATTATTTTTTTAAGTCAGTAAGTTTTGAGGTGCACAACAGATGATTTAGAATGGGATTTTCTTAATTTGCAAGGGAATAGAGAGCAATCATTTCTAACACTGTCTTCTGTGGCCAGCTATGGCCTGGGAGAGAGCAGAAGAGGCAACAGAGCCAAGAGCTTCCTGAGTGGGGTGAATCCCTGTGGGAGAGGCAGGATGTCTCCCTATGGTCATGGCTAGAAATGGCACATTTGTACTTCCCTGGATGCTGGAGGCAGGCAGCACATCCCAGCACCTTGGGACTTCAGGGGGCTTCTATGACACAGCCTACTTATTTGCCATTGTTGGTTTCTCTTAGATATTGAAGGAGATGAAGCTCCCTAGAACTCTTGGAAAATCATAAGTGCTGGACTTTAGATACAAAATCCCAGGTCACAAAACAAGGAAGGAATTTATGCTGCTCAAGATTCTTGGTTGCAAGCAACAGACAATTATTCTGGATGGTTTAAGCAGGTAAAGAAATTATTGAAAAGATTTGGGTAACTCTCAAAATCTAGAAAGACTAGAGTAAAAGGGTCAAATTGCATGACAGAACCAGTTCAGTAGGGCATTTTTACCACAGCTATTGAAACCCACATGACACTGAACCCCAGAACCACTGGCAGGACCTCCATTTTGACCCTGGAAACCTGTTTGTGGCTCCTCCATCAGGGTGGAAACTTTCTGTCTCTCCTTCTTTGGGTGACTAGCTCCTGATCTAAGTATGGAAGCAGATGTATCTGATTGGGGGAAACTTAGTCATCTGCTACCTCTGCAAGCTGGGAAAGCAAGGACCTAGAGTGTCATCTTTGTACAATGGGGAGTTTCCCCCAAATAGGAAGAGGCTTCAGATGTTGGGCTGACAAAAAGTTTAAATGTCCACTACTGGGGTGTTCTGGACTTGCTGTTAATGTGGGTGTATCAGTGTGTGGATATGTCTTTATGGGGGAAGGAGGAGGACAAACCTTGAATTTGACAATTAAAGGGAGATTTGATGGGAGGAACATTATATTTTAAAAATATGGTGTCCTGGTTATTTGCCTGTTAACTTTCAGTGTCTTTCCTGCCCTTCCATGCTTGCTCTGTATCACAGGGTGATGGACTCGTGCAAACATCAGATCTCAGGCTTCCCTGCCAATGACTTTTGGTAGGTCAGCCAATGGGAAGCACAGACAAGAGACTGGAAGTTGGGAGAAGGTGAGAAGCTGTGGTCCTCCACTCTCTCTCTCCCCCTGATTTTTGTGTGATCTCTGGAAGTGACTGCATCTCTGACAATTCCAACTTCCACCACAATAGCTCAGAACCAGCCTGGGTGAGCCCTTTTTGTTGGTTCTTGTACTGGCCCAGTGGCCCCTCCTTGGTGGTTCCATCACCCTTTCTGGCCTCCTCGTGGCGCAGTCATAAGTGCATTCCTGGGTTTGGATAACAACCATTCTTATTTTTGTTCCAGTCCTCGGGATGCAGCTGCTTTCTGCAGTAATTAGTGTCTGGGTTACTTCACCTTTTCCTTTTGTTCTTTTAGAATTTGTAGTACTTTTGTAATTAGTTTCCTGGATTAAATCCCTTTTGTTTGAAATACCCCGTGTGTTCTTGTTTCCTGACTGGACTCGCACTGACATGCATGGTAATTTGGTAAGAACATTATACCCTACATTTATAGCATGGTTCTTAATTTCAAAGAGTTTTAATGCTTGGAATGCTCTATTTCTTTCTCTTTCCAGCTGGTAAATTCATATGCATTCTTTAAAACTTTACTCAGGTGTTGGTTCTTCCATGAAGCCTTCCCTGATATATGCACACTGCACCCCTAAGTTCCAAGGGACCAAATGCTGTGCCCCCCATGGATAGTAGATAGGTGACAGGAGTGTTCTCTGATGGTTACAATGGTGGTCATCAAGACTGTAGGTGTATGTTTGGAAGAAAATGCTTCCAATAGCTTTTCCTTGGAACCTGTGCTGATCTGTAAGTCTAGAATTCTAGTTCAGTTTCATTAGTAGTAGCTGTGCAGACTTGAGCAAGTCAGTTAACTTTTCTGGGCTGATTTCTTCTCTTGAAAAATGTGTGCATTCTATCCAGGGGTGATTTTTTTTTTTTTTTTCATGTTTTGGCAATAACTTGATTAATGCCACTGTTTATTTGTAAACATGTTATATGTGTCAATAATCAAATTGACAACACTTTTATACATTTCATTGTGTAATATTAACCTTATACCAGAGAACAATCCACTGTACTCAGTTACAGTTTAGGTACTTTAAAATCTTTAAATACATATATTTGAAACACTGAACATAAAGCAGAAACATAAATGGCAGAGGAAACTGAAAACATTAAGTTATCCGAAGGAGATTTTGAAACTTTTGTTCAAAGTTATATGTCCCTTTGTTAAATTGTAATTTTACATGGAAGCCCAATATGGAAAACAGAAACAGAGCTGCAGTGGTTGAATGAGTGAGGGGTGGGCATCCTAGAGTTCTGTGAACTCTACTGCTCCGTCTTCAAACTTTTGATGGCACTGCCACCCAAACTCTAGGGCTCCAAGGAGCATAATTATAACTCTATACTAGATGACCTCTTTCATATATCCCATCTCTACAAATAGGCACAATGAGTAGGTGCGCGGAAGCTAATAAAATATAATGCCCATGCATTGCTCAAATGACTATCTGTACATGACTTTGCTACCACTAGAATGAGAAGTCTGGGTGCAAAATTGCCTTGAAACCATGTCAAATAAGACAGGAATACTTTAGCCAACTGGATAACCACGCCACACTCAAGAGGAGATGTAAATAGAATCTTGTGGAGGTATTTGAATAAGGATAGTCCAAATCTTTTCACCCTGAACCTAATAACAGCATTACAATAGCTTTGAATAACAA
Source organism: Choloepus didactylus (assembly GCF_015220235.1). Taxonomy (NCBI): domain Eukaryota; kingdom Metazoa; phylum Chordata; class Mammalia; order Pilosa; family Megalonychidae; genus Choloepus; species Choloepus didactylus. Next base: position 12,851,850 of record NC_051317.1, read on the forward strand.
AACTTGGTTTTCTTGTAACCAACTTCCCCTCTAGAAATTGACCATATCTGTGTTGGTTCTTCTTTTCCAACTCTGTATGTAAAGCTGTGTTAATGGTGTTCACCATTAACATGGCTTGATACAATGGGAAATCATCTGGATAGCCAGATACAGAAGAGCCAGTTGTTTGGGTAAAGTTCAAGAGTACTGAATTGTGTTTTCACAGTTCATGGGAAACAGGGGAGCATGGGTAAGCAAGACAGAGGGCCTCTTCAAATGAAGCTGAGAGCTGTTTTCAGTTGTTATTGAGAAACTTTAACCATGAGAATTAAGGCATATTCTCTCTCCACTCAATTCTTCATCATTATAATCATCTTTGCAGCCAATGTCATTATCTTCAAAGGCCCTGAGCATTTACTATGGGCCTGGCATTGTGCTCAGCACATCTAATAACCACAGCCGTTCTACCCTTATTATTTTACAGATCTGGAAACTGAGGTTGAGGAGGATAAGTTACTCACTTTTTTTTGCGTTAACCAGCTAGCAAGTAGCTCAACTTGGAATCTAACCCACATCTGCTTAATTACAAATCCATGCTCATGACCACAACATTGTACTGCCTTCCAATTCCAGAACTTCACAATGCAAGAGTATGATCCCCACTCCTGTTTGTCTTGTTGGCATGATGATGCTGCCATTATCAATCTGTCTGCTCACTTATGGAGGCCTGTGAGGTCCCCATGGTGGAGCTCCTTGTGTTTCATCCTCAGCTTGAGGCAGCTGCAAGTGTTTGCCTTCTTCCCAAGCCAGGGACTGCTGGGCACTTCTGGGCTGGCACCTGCCTTGGGAGACCCACTGAATCAAGATTAAAACCAATTAGCACAGGAAACCTGCCAACTCGTCCTCCACATCCCCAGCAGACAGCCTATTTCCTTGCTGATGAGAATGCCTCACTTGCAGTGATTTCACCCCTGCCCTGGGGGGTTTTCCAGGAGAATTACATGTCTCTCTTTAAGGGCTGCAAAGAGTCAATTAATAAGCTAAAAGGTTGAAATCAAGGAGGGGGAAAGGAGATGAACATAGAGAACCACAGAATGTGGCCAATGATTAGAGAGAAGGGCCAGCTATTAAGCCAGATCCTGGGTCCTGAGAAAAGAGATGCCTTGGCTAAGGGTAGTGAGGTTGACCACATTAACTCCTGATCCACATGATTGCTGAAAGAGCATTAGCCCTGGGTTTCAAACCCTCATGGTACATTTTGGAGCAAGTCTTTCCCTTTTCTGGGTTGCACAGCATGGAAATTAAGAGTGCTGGCCCTGTCGTCAGACTGCTTGAATTTTGAATCCACTGCTTACCAACTGACTCTGGGAAAATTATTTCATCTGAGTCTTAGTTTTCTCAACTGTAGAATGGGGATAATGATTGTATTTATCTTGCAGAGTTGCCACAAGGATTGAATGAAATAATGATTGTCGGGCACTGAGCAGGGTGGATGGTACAGAGTGGGTACTCTCTCACTTGGGATGTCTTCAGCTGCAAGTAATTGAATGTCCCGGCCCGCGGGACGATCAACGGAGGCTCCAAATCCTGTGAGGGAGGAATGGTATGGGACAAGAGATGCGAAGAACGACAGCAAGACAGGTTTCTGATCAAGCTGCAAAACTTTATTGAAGAGGCAGGGTATATATACTCTAGGAGAGAGGGGGCGTGGCTAGCAAGGGCGGGTGGCGGTCTAGGATTGGTGGCTGCTGTTGCTAGGGCGGATGGCAGATGTAAGGCTAGCACAGGATTGGTAGCTACTGTTGCTGGGGTAGAAGGCAGATTGTAAAGCTAGGACTCTAGGCGCGAATCTTAGGCGCGAACGGCTATAACTTCTGTAAAGAAGGCTGAGGGCAACTTAAGCCGTTATTGCATCAGCCCTAGCGGCCATGTTGCATATCTCCGGCATCGCTGAGGGTGGATTTTATACATGCTACCTTAATCGTCCCCAACAATTGAATGCCCAGCTCAAAGTGGCTTAAAAAAGGAAGTATAATAGCTCATGTAACCAGAAGTCCAGGGAAAGGATGACTTCAAGATTGGTTAATTTATTCAGTCAATGTAAGTGCTTCCACCGCGTTCTCAAGGACCTGGTCTTTTCAGTATTTCTGTTTTGTGATCCTGGGTGTTGGCACTAACCTTAGGCTGGTAGCAGGATGGCTGCTGCACTCCCAGGCATCACATCTAGATGTGTCAGAGCCTGGAAGAAGAAAATGGATATCTCTCCTATGGCTCTCTATTTAGAGCAAGGAAACTTTTTGTAGTGTCCCACCAGCAAGCTCCTGCCTGCACCTCGTTGGCTGGAATTGGGTCACATGCTACTGATTGTTCAGAAGCATTCACCCACTGATCAAGATGTCAGAATGAGAAGTTCCAAGGCTCCATTTCCCCACAGAAGCTTTAAACAAGAAGCACAATTGATGGAAACATCTTTCTCAAAGCTCCAGAAAACAGCTAAAGAATAGCAGTAACAGATGGAGTGCTGAATCAAGAAGGCGGCAGCTTAAGAAATGGTAGGATCTCCTGGCCCCTCCGCTATTCCCTTCCTGGCTCAAAGTGGAGCCAGTGTGTCTTCCAGGGGGGCTACCTGGTTCTGGTTCTGGAAGGAGCAGAGTAACATCTGTGTATATAGTAGAGCACTTGTAGGTCTGTGCCAATCTGTTTGGGGCAGCCTGAAGGACTGATGTCAGATGCCCCAGGCTCACTGTCCCAGAACTTGCCCTGTGCCTAGAGGTAGCTTACAGGGCTCTCCTACAGAAGAAAGCCCTAGAACAGTCAAATTGTAGTTGCTTGGGGCAAAGTAGTGCCCTCTGTGGTACATACAATGTAGCATCTAGGAACATGAGGTGCTAAAGGGAGTTCTGCATATTGTAAGGAAAGGACATTAAATAATAGAAAGAAGCTGCCTGGAGAAATAAAGATCTCCAGTGACGGTAATGACCCAGGTGAATGTAAAGGCCAGTACTACTGTTTTGTTTTGTTTTTTTATTTGTTTGTTTGTTTGTAACTCCACTTTTTGCTTCCTACAGGATTTAAAATGCAGATGCATAAAAAGTAATGAAAAATCAATGGTTGTGGACTCATAATGCATCTATATGTAAATTTGTAATCAATATGTAATTCATGACAAGACCCACTAGGAATGGCTATTATTTAAAATATGGAAGATAACAAGTGTTGGAGGATGCAGAGAAAGAGGAACCTTAGTACATTGTTTGTGGGAATGTAAAATGTTGCAGCCCCTGTGAAAAACAGTTCCAAGGCTCCATTTCCCCACAGAAGCTTTTCTGGTTCCTCAGAAAGTTAAACATAGTACTGCCATATTTCTTGGTAATACCTCTTCTAGTTAGATATACAAAAGATTTGAAAGTCGGAACTCAGACAGATATTTGTGTACCAATGTTTATAGGAGCATTATTCACAATAGCTTTAGGGTGGAAGCAAACCAAGTGTGAAGAGATGAATGGACAAACAAAATATGTTATGTATATAAATGTAATATTACTCAGTCTTAAAAAAGAATGAAGTTCTTATATGGATGAGCCTTGAAGACATCATGTTGAATGAAAAAAGTCAGACTAAAAGGATAGATGATATATTATTCCACTTATATGAAATAACTAGAATATGTAAACTCATAGAGACAGAAAGTAGTGTACAAGTTACCAGGGGCAGGGGAAGGGGGACAGAGGAAATGGGGAGTAAATGTTTAATGGGTATAGGGTTTCTGCTTGGGATGATGGGAAGTTCTGGTGATGGATGGTGGTAAGGATACACAACATTGTGATGTGATTAATCCCACTGAACTGTACGCTTGGGAGAGGCTGATGGGAAAGGTCATATTGTATGTCTGTTTCTGCAATTAAATAAAAAGAAAACTAAAGAGACAATGATAATTACATGATGTTGGACAGGATCTAATAATGGAGGAGAAAAGGCTCAAAATGACATTACTGGGACACAGGAACAAATTGGAATATAGACTGTAAGCTTTATATCAATATTAAATTTCTTGAACTTGATAACTGTACTTAAGTAGTTACATAAGTGACTATCCTTGTTCTTAGGAAATATACATGGAAGTATTATGTGTTCAAGGAGCATGATATACACAACCTATTCTCAAATGCTTAGAAAATAGACAGATAGACTGGATGAAAGGATTGATAGAGGGGTGGTTGATAGATGCACAGTAGAATGACACAACAAATGTGGCAAAATGTTAAAACTGGTGGATCTGGGTATCTGGGAGGGGCATATGTTGGAGTTCTCTGAATTGGTTTTGTATTATTTTTGTAACTGTCCTGTAAGTTTGAAATTATTTCAAAAGAAAGTTTAAGTAAAAAATAAAGAGAAGTATTTGATCAATAGAACTCATCGTGGAGTTGGGGGTACAGTCAGCTTCACTTCAGACTACAGATAGGGAGGAGGTTGGATGCCTGAATAAAACTGGGATTCTTCTGTTAGGAAAAAAGAATGGAGATCTGGATGTTGGCTATGCATCTGACAGAAATATCTAAAATCAATAAACCTCCACTATTATTATCTTTATTATTACTGTTATTAATAGTATCAGTTTCTGCTATGGACGGTGTGCTCTCCCACTTTTTTTCCTGTTCTGAAGATCCATGACTCTGTGATCTTACTCAGCATTCTCAGTGTGGGCAATTGAAATTTACATTTCTGCTTCCAACTTTCCTTCTCCTCTCAAAAATACCTCAAGTAATAGCCAAACACTCCAGGATACAGCACTACTAAGAACCAGCCAAAGGAAATTAATTTCAAGATCTCAGAATCTGTCACTTACGAGACAACGTCAACAGTACAGAATGGAGCTGATGATACAGTTGTCTGTGCGAAAGCATCTGCCCTTTTCTCCTTCAGCCACAGCCTGGGCATCCTTCCTCTACCCAAGATGGCAAGCCCCCCTCAGATAATGTTTTGGCTTGCAGGGCAGTAGATTTGAATGTATCTAGCGCATTGAACTAGCTCCTTCTGTTTTGTGGCCACAGATTATGTGTCTCTAGTTTTTATTTTTATTTTTTTTATCTTTAAGAAGGGCCTGCATGGATGGCTTGGTGAAAAGCCATTCCCATTTTTGGAGAAACATCCCAAAACATAAAGGTCTTTCATTTGGGGATTGGGAAAACATTTCTCAGCTGATGGAGCAACCAATTTTATTTAGATCCTCTATCTTGAAGCATTAGTTCCACATGCATGATTGAATTGATTTTTTTCTTAAGATGCTTCTTGGCTTTTGGCCACAATGAAGGCTAGTTGTTGAGCAGAAGGCATGGACTGCTTTTCTTCTCTATTATAGCTGTTCAGTTCAATCAACTATCAGCAACCCCTCATCCACTGGCCAATTGGCCTGAATCAGCCAGAAAGTGGTGTACTTGGTTATGAGGGTAGACATGGGCCTGTTGTCTCATAATTTAGAGAGTATTTTTCCTCCAAGAGTCAGGTCCTACCTTGCTCTGATTTCATAAACTCTCAGGCAAGTGGCCGAAATTCAGCACCATGAGAGTACTCCCAAGGACCAGCCAAGAAGGTGCCAGAATCTGGCAGAGTGAATTACAGTTCCTTGGTAAGTCACTCATTACCATTTCTTTTTAGAAATGAATTCCCTTTTGCTTTATCATGGACTCTTAGAGCTATAAGTGACTTTTGGGGTTATATGTTTAAATGTTTTTGCAGGAAAGTCCATGAGCTGGGCCTAAGTTGTGTCCCACTGCAGGGACTCTGATGTAGAATTTCTGTTTGTATGACGTGCCCATAGGCCTTCTAGGAGAACCAGTGAATGTTTGCTCCCAGCTGAAATTCTTGAACCAATATGGGGGACAAGGGTTGCCCTTTAACTCTTACTCTTACCTGACTTCAGTTAGGGTCCAGTTCATGGACAGCCTGTCAGAGAAGAGCGGTAATTTTGGATGCTACACTTTTATAACTTTCTCTCTCTCCCAACCCCAGGGAAACTTCTCTCAAGTTCCTAGAGGAAAGGGTGTGGTAAGAAACTGTATATTTGAGTCAAACAAAAGAATCATAACATCAGGGTCCTGCAAGATATTGAGAAGGAAACTCTGCATAGGAGTCTGATAAAAGTTAAAACTTAGGACTCTTGGAGTAGATGCATGATAAGAACCAGATTGGACTGGGAGAGGGAAAAAGGAGAAAGGGTGACAGCCAGAGAGCCTGTGACTGCTTGAGACATGCCATCCAAGATGGTGCAAGGGGAATAGTAAATATGGTGGCCTGGAAAGCCTGAAGCCTGTAGTTGTTCAGGAGAACTATAGTTGCCACCAAGGAAGTGGTTGTGTGAACTAAACTCCTCAAATCTACCTGCCTTTCCCAGAACTTGAATCTTAAGAAGATTGGTTGACCTTCATATGTTCCAGCCATGGTGGCTTGACATTGTCAGCTCTGAGAGCTCTTCAATAGTCATTCTCTCTCTCTCTCCCAAGCTAGAGTTGGATTCTGTCAATTGCAATTAAATTACCCTAACTGTTATGGGTCCTTTTGCCAATTAGTTAATTGCATCATAAACAGACACCCAAGGAACAAGTTTGGCAGTTTGGGGGCTCATGCCCTGAAGCTACCACTTTATCACTGTCCTGCAGCTTGAACACTCCCAAGCACAGCTGTATGCTTCAGCTATTGGGCTTAGGAAACATGGTAGTATTGAATGCCTGATGCTTCGCTGCAGGTGGAAGACACAGATGGTTAGCTATCATGATACTTATCCTTGTCAAAATCACTGTTCTGTTTCATGTCTCAACATGACCTGCACCAGCAGAAAGAAGGTCCTGGGAGTCAGCACAGCTGGAAACCAGCACAACCTGGGCCCTAGCTGTCTGCGTGACCATGAGTGTGTCACGGAACATTTCTGCTATGAGTTGTCTCACCCATAAAAGATTAAGCCCCCTTTTCAAGTGAAATAATACACAGTACCCCATTATATAATGAAATACAGCAGAATTGTTCTGGTTGCAAAACGGAAGATGGTGGACTGAGAGATGGTGCTGGTGGGTGGAAACCTGCACATTCATCCTTCCTGTTAACTCCTGTTTTGGCCCCTGAGGAACTTCTGGGAACCTTAGAGTTCTGATAAACATGCCTTGATGACCACAGGGCTACATAATTTCTAAGCACCTTTCCAGTCTAGAATTTAATTAATTTATTCGACAAAACATTTACAGCCCCCTCCTCTTCATCTTTTCCATAACCGTAACCCTTGTTGCTACACGTATACACACACACTTTCTAAGAAGGGCTGTTTTTGTATTTAGTTCTTGCTGATTTCCTTGGATCTTCTGTGTTTCTGGAGGTGGTTGGGATCACTAGAAAGATGCTAAGGAGCCACTAATAACTTCAGTAGAATACCCTCCTGCAGGAGGGAATCTGGACACCTCTCCAGGACACCTATGGCTACTGGTGAGGGTTTCCAGGGTTCCAAGATCCCGAAGCTGAATCACAGAAGCATAAGAAGTTCTGAACCCAAGTCTGGACATCCTTAGTACAAAATCCCTCTCTGAGAGCATTTGAGCCTCTCAGATCAATTCTTTTTTTTTCTTTTCTGTTATTATTTATCAGAGAAATTGTGGGCTTACAGAACAATCATGGATAAAATACAAGATTCCTATACACCACCCCACCACAAACACTTGCACTGGTGTGGCACATTTGTTACAATTGATGATAGCATATATTTGTAATTGTACTATTAATTAAAGTCCACTGTTTGTGTAGCATAGTTCCATGGATTTTTAGAAATTTTTATTCTGTTACCATATATATAATCTAACATTTTCCCTTTTAATCATTTAAAAAATATATATTTCAGTGCTGTTAATTGCATTTACAATGTTGTGCAACCATCACCACCATCCACTACCTAAACATTTCCACCATTATGAATAGGAACCCTGTACGTTTTAAGCCTTAACTTCCCATTCCCTTTCCTACCCCATCTCCTGGTAACCTATATTCTAGATTCTGACTCTATGAGTTTGCTTTTTTTAATTGTTTCAAATCAGTGAGATCATGCAATAATTGCCCTTTTGTGTCTGACTTATTTCACTCAACCTGATGTCTTCAAGGTTCATCCATGTTGTAGCAAGTATGAACACTTCATTCCTTTTTACTGCTGAATAATATTCATTGTATATGTATACCACATTTTGTTTATCCATTCATTGGTTGATGAACACTTGGGTTACTTACATCTTTTAGCATTTGTGAATTATGTCAATATGAACATTGGTGTGTGTGCAAATATCTGTTTGAGTTCCTACTTTAAATTCTTTTGGGTATATACCTAGTGGTGGAATTACTGGGTCATATGATAGTTCTATACTTAGCTTTCTGAGGAACGATCAAACTGTCTTCCACAGTGGCTGCACCATTTTATATCACCACCAGCAATGAGTGTTCCTGTTTCTCTGCATGCCTCCAACACTTGTTATTATTTTTAAATAGAAGCCATTCTAATAGGTGTGAAATGATACCTCACTGTGGTTTTGATTTGCATTTCTCTGATGACTAATGATGTCGAGCATCCTTTCATGTTCTTTCTGGCCATTAGTCTATCTTCTTTGGAGAGGTGTCTATTCAAGTCTTTTGCCCATTTTTAAATTGGGTTGTTTGTCTTCCTGTTTTTAAGCTGAAGGATTTCTTTATATATTCTGGATATTAAACATTTATTGGATATGTAGTTTCCAAATATTTTCTCCCATTGTGTAGACTGTTAACTGTGAGGGTGATGTTGGCCTTATAGAATGAATTAGGGAGTGTTCCCTCCTCTTCAGTTTTTTTGAAGAGTTTGAGCAGAATTGTAGTCAAGTCTTCTTGGAATGTTTTGTAGAATTCCCCCGTGGAACTCTCATCTGGTCCTGGGCTTTTTTTTGGTCGGAGTTTTTGATTACTTATTCACTCTCTTTCCTAGTAATTGCTTTGTTGAGATCTTCTATTTCTTCTTGTGTCAATGTAGGTAGTTTTTGTGTTTCTAAGAATTTATACATTTCATCTAGGTTATCTCATTTATTGGCATACAGTTGTTCATAGTATCCTCTTAGTCCTTTTTATTTCAGTAGAGTCAGTAGTAATGCCCCCCTTTTCATTTCTGATTTTCATTATCCTCTCTTTTTCTTTGTCGTTCTAGCTAATAGTTTGCCAATTTTATTTATCTTTTCAAAGAACCAACTTTGGTTTTGTTGATTCTCTCTATTGTTTTTTTGTTTTCTATTTCAATTTATTTCCACTCTAATCTGTTATTTCCTTCCTTCTGTTCACTTTGGGTTTAGTTTGCTCTTCTTTTTCCAGTTCTTCCAGTTTTGAGGTTAGGTTTCTGCTTTGCAGTCTTTCTTCTTTTTTTTTTTTTTTTTTTTTATATAAGCTTTAGAGCTACAAATTTCCCTCTCAGCATTGCTTTCACTGCATCCTATAAGTTTGGGTATGCTGTATTTTCATTTTCACTTGCCTCGAGATCCTTCCTAATTTCACTTCTGGTTTTCTCTCTAACTCTTGGTTGTTTAAGAGTATGTTGCTTAATTTCCACATATTTGTGAATTTTTCCTTTCTCCCTCTGTTGCTGATTTCTAGCTTCATTCTGTTGTGGCTGGAGAAGATGCATTGTATAATCCAATATTTTTGAATTTATTGAGACTTGGTCTATACTGGGGAATGATCCATGTGCAGTTGAGGAGAATGAGCATTCTATTTTTGTCAGGTGAATGTTCTATATATGTTTGCTAGATCTAGTTGGTTTAGAGTATCATTCAAGTGTTGTACATCCTTACTGATCTTCTGACTAGATGTTCTATCCATTATCGACAGCAGAGTATTAAAGTCTCCTACTATTAATATGGAACCATCAATTTCTCCCTTCAAGTCTGTCAGTATTTGCTTCATATACTTTGGGGGTTCTGCTGTTAAGTGCATATGTATTTATAGTTGTTTCATCTTCCTGTTGTATTGTTCCTTTTATCAGTATACAGTGACCATCTTTGTTCCTTGTAACTGTTTTTGACTTAAAGTCTATCTTATCCAACATTAGCATCCCAGCTCTTTTTTGGTTACTACTTTCATGGTATATTTTTTCCATCCTTTCACCCTCAACCTACTTGTATCTTTGGCTTTAAGGTGAGTCTCTTGCAGACAGCATATGGTTGGGTCATACTTTTTTATCCATTCTGCCAATCTCTGCCTTTTGACTGGAGAGTTTTATCTATTTACACTTAAAGTCACTACTGATAATACAGAACCATCATTTCCTGCTGCTTTCTTTATTTTGTACTCTTTTGTTGCACACTGTACACTTTAATATTTTAAAATGTTATCTCTGGGATAGTCCCTGAGATGTCTGTTTCTTGGTTTTGTAACCAGCTGGTGATAAGGCAGATTTTCTTGAGCTTCAGCCCTTGCATCAGGAAGGCTGTGCAGTATACAGAGTTTTCCCTGTCTTTCTGGGCCTCTGTCTTGTTCCAGGCTTTTGCCTGTTAGTTGTTTTGCAGTTCCAGTGTTTATAGGAGTTTAACTGTCCACTCTGTTCAGGAGACAGACCTCCCTCTCCCAGGTATATGAAGCCAGCAGACCTTTGTCCCACACTGTCCACCTCTATAGTTTTTTTTTTGCCTTTCATTGTCTCTAGCTGCTTTTGCCTGGTGGGAAAATTCTGGGAGGAGGGTCACCCTGGAGAGGACTTTCCCAAGTCAGTCCTTCCCAGCCAACACAGTGCCAGGGATGCACTAAGGGTTGCTGAGTGGCTCCAAAGTGCCCTAGGAGACCAGGAAGGACACCAAGAGCTTCTCCAATGACTTCCCAGAGTTGAGCTTTCCTGGCCTGCCCAGCAAATGCAGCACTTCAATTAAATGTCCCCTGCAGCCCCGTGGAAGTGCTTCATCTTTAAGTCTCCACTGCCACTGCCCCTCTCTAGGGAGGGTTGAAACAATGGCAGCCACTGCCTTTGTCCAGGGCAGGTTGAAACAAAAGCTCCTTCAGAGCCAGGCCTCCAAGGATTCAAATTCGGTAATCAAAAGCTGTGTTCAGTGATTGGCTGTGTCCACGTCTGTCCTTGGGGAAGAGGATTTTTATGTTCTTCTCTATCGCCAGTGAGCTAGCTGGGGACAGGACTCCATGGCAGCCTGCCTCAAGAGTGGGAGATGGGCACTGGTTGCTGCTGTGTGGGGAGAGAAATTTACTGTTCTTTTCTGTAATTTATCAGCTTCTTCCTCCCTCTCCTCCCTGGATGCTGAACAGTGTTCTCCTGGCCTCTGGAGTTTCAAAATAATTGTTTAAGACAGTTCCTGCCTGTTTACTAGTTGTTTTGGTGGAAGGACTGAGTCCTGGAGCTCCTTACTCTGCCATCTTCCCACAGTCCTCTCCACATCAGATCAATTTTTAATATTGGAATTTAAAGATGTACAGAGATGCCAGCATTTCTATTCACATTCCCCTTTCCTCTTACATCCCCTCTAAAACAGTCTTCTAATCCTTGCTAAAGTTAGCCCTTAGGGGCCAAGTTTGTACACCCCCACCACAACCTGCTCACCATTAAGTGGTCTAGGAGTGACCACAGACCCAAGTTTGACCAATCAATTTATCTCTACTGGGACACAAAGCCTCTGTCATTGTGCTAGTTTGGATACATTATGTCCAACCAAAAGTCGTATTCTTAAATGCAATCTTTTGGGGGAAGATGTACTAGTGTTGATTAGGTTGGAAACTTTTGATTGACTGTTTCCATGGAGATATGACCCACCCAACTGTGAGTGACACCTTTGGTAAGGGAGTGACCTCTGATTGAATGTTTCCATGGACATGTGGCCCCACCCATTCAGCATGGGTCTGAATTAAATCACTGGAGACATATAAATGAGCTGACAAACAGAAGGGACCTCAGAGCAACTGAGAGTGACATTTTGAAGAGGAGCTGCAGCTAAGAGAGGAGAAAACGCCCCAAGAGCAACATTTTGGAGAATGCCATTTTGAAATGCAACCTGGGAGCAAGCTGACACCAGCCAAGTGCCTTCCCAGCTAACAGAGGCTTTCTGGATGCCAATGGCCATCTTTCAGTGAAGGTACCCAATTGTTGATGGGCACTTAGTGGTCTTGGGACTAACTTGGTAACCAAATAAGCCTCCTTTATAAAAGCCAATCCATTTCTGGTGTTTTGCAATCTGGCAGCATTAGCAAACCGGAACAGTCATTTAGCTGCTGGTGGACACGGAGCTGTTTGGGGATATAGCTTTGGGATATCCATCATGTTGGGTCATGTGCAATGGAGGACACCAGCATGCCAAGAGGAGAATGAGGCAGACACACAAAGGACAGTAGACAGCAGAGAACATGGGTGGGATCCTCTGATATTGTTCTCATTCCACGAGCTCTGTGATCATCATCCATTTCCCTTTAACTAGAGTCCTCTGGATTCTTGGGTCCTTCCATCAAACCTGAATTTTTACTTTAACTGGCCAGACTAGACTTCCTTTCCTGGCAATTAGACAATCCTTAATTAAGACAAAGGACTCAGTGAAACAAGCCATGTCACCAGCTAAGCTGAAAGGGCTCATTCATCTCTTTATTCACTCAACTGATATTTATTTAGCCTAAATGTGCCAGTGCATTGCGAAGTAAGAAGCCTACAGCGGTAAACAAATATTAAATTATTCTAAATTATTTCAAGTGTGGGATTGTTGAAGGCTCTGTGAGGAAACAGCATGGTGGCTGTCACCGGTCATTGGAAGGGCAATAATAAGGAAGGGGAATTAAACTTGCTTTGTTAGACATAGAGAGCAGAAGAGAGTTTATAGGTGGAAATGAGAAGGAGCCTCAACATAGGAGAGAAATTTCCAGTAGTTTGGCATTGCCTAGAGATGAACTATGTTGTCTTAATGGTTGAGTTTCTCCTACCAACAGCCTGAATGAACAATTTTCAGGGATTTTTTTAGGGTAGAGGCAAGCACTAGATGAAGGTTTAGTTAAGATGACCTCTCAGATTCTGCCCTAAAGGCCCGAGTTCTAATTTCAGCTTGGACCCTAACGGGCCACGTGATTTTGGGTAAGTTATTTAACTCCTCTGAGGCTGTTTTTTCATCTGTGAAAAGCAGGAGAAGAATCCCTCTCTTGCTGTGTGGTTGTGAGGCATAAATTATATGGTACTTAGTAGGTGCCTGGCATAGGGAAAGAACTTAGAAATAAGTGTTTTCTTTAGTTTTCTCTGTTATAGGTGAGGCTTTTCTCTTCATGAAATGTTGTTTTCTTAGCAGTTGTTTCCACTTCTGGGATTTTATTAGCTTTAAGTGACTTTAGTCCATGAAGATATAGCTTGTGTCTTTGTCACCCTACTAAGCAGGGGCTGTGCACAAAGAAGAGCCTGAATAAATACTAGTCTCTGTGATTTAAAATGGAGTCAGCTATCTGTCCCCATGCCAAAACCTGAATGAGAAATGCATCACTTCTCTACCTTATAAAAGGAAACACTAAGTCACAAGTAGACACACGCTCACTCCCAGATTTCCTCACAGACACGCATATTCACATATGCACACTCCCAGATTCCATCTGAAAAACTGCACGTGGCATGCAGACAGGCATGGCCATGCACACCCACAGGCTTTCACCCCACCCCCTCCCTGTAATCAAGAAGATGGAAGAAGAATCCGCTTGTGGGATGAGTCACAGAGGTGGCCGGGATTGAAGGGCAGAATTCAGCATCCCCGGGGAATCTTTATTTATAGCCCCGGCTGCTGGAGAGGGGCCAAAATCATTCCTAAGGAGCTTTAGTGATGCAGAGTGAAAAGATAACCAAAAGATGTCATTGCCACCATTGTGCTCTGCTAGAGGCAGACGCCTGTTGCTGCCGGGAGCCGGGAGAAGCGCTGTGTCACTCCGGGGCTGCGGCCCTCCCAGAGGGGTTGAGCTGACTGCATGTCAGCTGGTCCATTCATCGGCAGCCGCTGGGCCTCATTCTCCAACGCACAGGCAATCTCTATGCTAATCCGAGCAAATCCTCCCAGCCCCAAACAAACAGAAACCTCTCTGAGTCCGCAGAGGCAACTGATCATGGTGGATACAGTTTAGATTCAAAATGATACAGTCTAATCCGCCAGCCCAATGGCCCTGCCTGTCAACAGTGTGGTTTCTGTAACGAGCAGGCCAAGTGGTACAGGGAAAATGCAACACCGGCTTGGAGCAGCTGTACCTGCCGACGGCAGGGGTGGGGACGGGAGGAGGCAGCTGCCTCTTTGCTGGGCTTTGAAGGACACCAAGAAGCCTGATGCCAGGTGGGCGGTGAGTTTCTTGGTTCATCCTGTGGCTCGTCCACTCTTGTGGACCCAGCACTCAGCACACTGCCTGACATAGAGGCAGCACCCAGTAGATGCTGGTTGAACAAATGGATAAATGCATGATCTTTTTAATTTCCCAGTCTATGAAGACGCCACAGTTCCATTCCTGGATAAGAGACGTGCGAGAGAGGAAAGAACATTTGCTGGGGAGACAGACAGGCTTGAATTCTAATCCTGGCTCTGCCTCTAGAGGACCTAGACCCACTGAATCTCTCCAAGCCTCAGTTTCCTCATCTGTAAAATAGGAACATGCTGATACTTAGTATGTTTTGTGGGTTGTAGTAAGGATTAGAGATGGGGCAAGATAGGTGTTGCCTGGGAGGAAAGAGACATTAAATTATTATCAGCCAATAACACTGCCACACTGGTGTTGAACTAGTTGATCAGATTACATCCAGGAGAAAACAGAGGACCCAGGGCTGCCTGGGACTGTTTGGTCCATTGACCCCATATTTCCTTGTCCTCCTCCTTGGCCTGAAGTCCTGCTATGATTGTGGGTTCTTCTCTCAGCTCTCTCTATTCTCAGTTGACTAAGGAATATGCCTGGAACTTTGTTCCTAGATGGGGCAGGAGACCATTTGGCCTGGACTCTGGCTGCCTAGTGTAGCCCCTCTTGTCTGCCTCTCACAAGCTCCTCCACTTAGCCCTTGATCCTTACCTTGACTTTTGGCCTTGAATGTGGCTTAGATAACAACTGCTGCTCCTTTCTGAACTCTGTAGATAGAAGCGGGTCACTCTGGGCCTGACCTTGTTGACATGTCAGGGTGGCCAGAGGCTGGCCTGGGTTTGGTCCTGCTGCTGGTTTCCATCTCTGATTCTCAGGCCTAGTTCATCCCTGGAGTCCTAATGGGACCAAGCAGAAGACACCTGAACCTTATCTTCTAAGATTCAGACCACCAAATTCTCCACTGGAACTTGGAAGTTATTCCCAGGGAGCTCAGAGGGCAAGAGGGAGCAGGAAGTGAGCTTGGAAGAGAAGGAAGATAAAAGGAAGTAGAGAGGAGTCACCGACTGGGTTAGCACCAATCCTTTATCCTCCTTTATCTCTTCAGCCACTATTAAATCACCACTTCCTAGACTGAGGGAACTGTGCAGTGGTTAATAGCCCAGACTTTTGAACAGATAGACCTGAGCTTGAAATCTGGCTCTGTCACTTGCTAGCTGTGCAACCTTTCTAAGTTGTGGTTTCTTCACTTGTAGAATGGGGTCAGTAACAGTTGCTCACAGGGCCATTGAGAACATTGAGTGAGATAGTTGGGTAAAGTGCTTAGCACAGTGCCTAGCCACAACAAGGACATTTTACCAAAGATTTATGAATAACCACTAAGGACATGAAAAGATGTTCAATATAATTTGTTATTATGGAAATGCAAATCAAAAACAACGAGATACCACTTCACTGAAACCCACTAGGATGGTTCTTATTTAAACAACAAGAACAAAAAAGGAAAATAGCAATTGTTGGCAAGGATATGGAGAAATTGGAACCCTTGTGCTTGGAATGTAAAATGGGGCATCTGTTGTGACAGACAGTTCAGTGGTTCCTTAGAAAGTTAAACATAGAATTACCACATAATCTGTCAATCCCACTTCAAGGTATACAACCAAAAGTATTGGAATCGAGGACTCTAACAGTTACTTGCACACTGATGTTCATGGTGGCATTATTGTCACAATTGTCAAAAGATGGAAGCAAGCCAAGTGTCCATGAACAGATGAATGGATAAACAAAATGTGGTGTATGCGTACAATGGACTATTGTTCAGCCATAAAAAGGAACAAAATTCTGATATATGTGGTAACATAGCTGAGCCTTAAAGACATCCTGTTGAATAAAAAAAAGCCAGACATTGTATGATTCTACTTAATGAAATATCTAGAACAAGCAAATTCATAGAGAGAGAAAGTAGATTATAGGTTACCAAGAACCGGGGGTGGGGGTCGGTAGATAGAGAGCTATTGTTTATAATGGGTACAGAGTCTATGTTCGGTCTGATGGAAGAGTTTTGGTAATGGATGGTGGTGATAGTAGCATAACACTGTGAATGTAATGAATACCACTGAAGTGTATACTTAAAAATTGTCAAAATGGCAAATCTTGTTATATATATGTTACTACAGTACAATTTAAAAAAATGGTGGCTGTGATGACTGCAATTTGACCTTGTGATCCCTGCTCAGGAGAATCTGATGGGATCAAGGGTCTGAATGTGCTTAGAGGAAGGCTGGAGAGCATGACGTCAGCAGAGTGTTAGAATAATCATTTTATTTCTTGGTTTTCATAGAGGATTTCTGAGTTTATCAATGATGTGCTGTTGGACGTGACTGGGAGTGTGGCAGCCAGAGGGTGTAAAGGACTCCCTCTGCCCGGCTCTGGGTGGGGCATTTCAACCTGGTGTAGGAGGATGGAAGGGCCTCAGACAGTCTTCCTATTGCTCCAAGGCCTCCTGTGGTCATCAGCTTAGTTCAGTCTCGCCAGCTTAGCAGGGTGGTTTATGTCCCCTCCATTTGGGGGGGACACATACCACCAGGCGAACGTGCACTTAAAGCTTTATTTGCTCTTTCCCAGAGTCTGTGCCTCCAAGGCAGCCTGGGACTGAGTCAGCCGAGGAGGTGGTGACAACGGACCAAGCAAAAGCCCAGATTTATGACCCGAGGCTCCCATTCTAGAAACCACAGCACTGGTTTCTTTAGGAAAGAGCTATAACCAGATGAGCTGCTTTTCTGACTGCAGGATTGAGTTCCAGGACTTCTCTCAAGGCAAGAAAACCTGGAGAGCAAATTCTGGGACTGGGTCAAGATGGGAATCAGCCTTCTTACTGGTGGGGCAAATGTGCAAAACATAGGCACCAAGCCCCTAATAATGGAAGGGTAGGCTGATCTTACTGTTAGCTGGGCACATATAGAGTCTAGAAGAAGGGGCAAATGGTCCTTTACTTTGTATTCAGGCCATATCTTACAACCTTTACAGAGACCACAAAGGCTGATTCTCAGCTCAGCTACTTCCTCAGCATCTCAATTGAAGTGGGGCCATTAAAGTAGAATCACAGAAAACCCCAGGTGCCCACCCCTTCCACAGAAGGTAGGCATTGCAAACCCCTACCACTCTCTGCATCTTCCTTTTTAGCAGAAATCTATGGCAATGTGCTAAGTGGATCTCTTTGTCAGAACCAGGGAATGAACCATAATTGATTTCATTCAAATATAGCAATTCCATTCCCATTGCTGATACTGGTTTGGGGGTGGGCATGTGGGTGGTCTAGTTCTGGCCAAAGAGACCTGAGGCAAAGCCTTCTGGAATCTTCTGGAAAGATGTTGCTCCCTGATAAGAGATAGACATTGGAGGAGGAACCCTGGTCTCTTCCTGCTTCTGTATGTTGGTGTGTGAGGGTGTGGTGCTTGGAGGTGTAGCGACCATCTCATCACAATGAGGAGAAAGCCAAGAGCACAGCAGAAAGGCTGACTATATTAGTTAGGGTTCTCTAGGAAAACAGAATCAATGAGAGATATCTATAAATATAAGATTTATAAAAGTGTCTTATGCAACTATGTATATGCCCAAGTCCAAATTCCATAGGGCAGGCAGCAAACTGGCAACTCCAATGAAGATGTTCAATGAACTCCTCAGGAAACAAACTGGCAACTTTGACTAACATGTTCAATGAATTTCTCAGGAAATGAAGTGGCAACTTTGATGAACTCCTCAGGAAACACTTTGCTGGTCAGCCAAAGAAGAAGTGAAGGTCCTCCATCTGTCTCACTTGAAAGTCTTCAACTGATTGGATTAAATCCAGCTGATGGCATTCTCTCATTGTGGAAGACAGGCCCTTTGGTGAGTCATCAGTCACAGCTGCAGTCAATTGACTGATGATTTAATAAACCAGCTGTTGGTTTATTAACCAGCTACAAACGTCCTCACAGCAACAGTTAGGCCAGTGCTTGCTTGACCAGACAGCTGGGTACCATCACCTGGCCAAGTTGGCACATGAACCTAACCATGACACTGACCCGGGGCCCTGGCATTGTTGAGTCACTGATCTAACCCTGGAACTGCTAACTTCTGTTAAATAAGGTAATAAAAGTCCTTATTGTTTAAGCAACTTTTAGTGAGGTCTTTAGTTACATGCATCCCAAAGCATCCTAACCAATACATTAAGGAAACCTCTTTTTTGACACCTACCATTACAGGGCTCAGTCCCAGTTGACAACGGACATGTAGGAATGCTAGCACTGTGTGGTGTTTTTATTCTCCAAGAGAAATCGGAAAACTTGATATTTATGTGGAATCTCTCACTTTAAATGCTCATTTACATTTTAAGGAAAGATATTGTCCACACAGTATCAAACAAACACATCTGTGTACTGTCTATCATCTGGGGTCACGAATTTGTGCTCTGGCTTTAACGCCAGTGTTCTATGTCTTCTTGGGCTTGATCATAAGCGTGTGCTGTCAGTAATTTATTTCACATTTTGCCATTGGGTAGGACTATGGTTGTGTGGCTTTGGTTCTTTGGGGGTGGGGGTAAAGGGATAGGGTGAGGGAGGAAAAAGGCCTTAACTTGGCCTGCCATTAATTCAACAAACCTTTCTTGATAAACCTTCTCATAGCATAACTTCTGCAGGTGATTCTACTAAAAACGTCACTGTAGAGTTATCCTTCATGAGCCTCATTACCTATCCTTCTCTCATCCAAGCATCAGTATGGCTCAGGCCATAGGGTACAGAGAGAACCTATCCTACCACACAGGCATGAGACCAGAAAGTTGGATGCATGGCCTCCTGGGAAGTGACGCCATCCTGTATGGATTCATTTGTGTTATGGAGACACAAATTTGGTCTGGGAGCAAGCCTCCTCAGTTCCCATTTAGCTCAATAAGTGCTCTGTTTTTTTATGATAATAAAAATGTCTGATGGGAAACCCAAGGAGGACTGTTTCCAGAGACAATCTTGCACTGAAGTACCATTCCCCTTCTAAGTTAATGGCATTTTTGTGGGTGGGTAAGTACCAATGGACCCCTCTGGGCATTTTAGACTGTTGCTAAACTAACTTTCCATGGACTTGGGAACTCTGCTCCAGGGGGCAAGTTCAGAGTCCTGGTCCTTTCATGATCGAGGCAGTTTGTTTAATTTAGTTCCACAGGTTGTACAATTGGAAATCTTCATGTTTGCTTTTAGGTCATCACATTAAAAGTTTTCAGAGGACCTTTGATGAAAGACCTCAGAGAAGAGCTGACATGAACTTCCCACAGTGTACTGTGTATAGTCCAATGATGCCCCTTGATGACAAGAGAGGATGAGTCACCACCAGCTTCAGGGATTTAGGAGAAATGTCAATGAAACCATGAATAATACGTGCTCTGCTGACACCCAAGAAGGTTAAGGGCAGGAATTTGTTGGCAGGGAAGAAAATTGTGTGGGGGAGGCCAGCCATATTTCTACAGAGCTTCTGTAGCTTGTAGGAATATGATTGGATGGCAGTTAGCTAGGATGCTTAAGAAATTAAAGAATTTCTTTCATTTTAAAGGAAATGTGTGTGTGTGTGTGTGTGTGTGTGTTGGGGGAAGCTCTTTCCTAAGGGCAGAGTGGACTTGTTGGCTTCCCGAGTGCCCCTCCAAGCTGTGGGCCTTCATCACAGGTGTGGGGGCTGACAGTTGGAAATCAGTGAATTTGAGCACATCTCAAACATCCGGGTTCTTCAGAAGGAACATTCTGCAGAAAGGTTGAGACCAACCTAGGCTACTTCTAGAAGGCAGAACCCAACAACACAGAAGTGCTAAGAAATGTTAAGAAGACTTCTGTTCTAGTGGGGAGATTCCATTAGGACATTAAGAGGTTCAGAAGACATCTTCTGCCCTCTGCGTAAAAAGCAAGAAGAGGTCAAGGTATAAGAGATAATGATTGTGTCTCCACAGACCTTCCAATCAAATACTTTCCTAGTGATTCATTCTGGGCAGGCCAGCAAAGGACAGCCATCAAGAAAATGGCCAAATGCTTCACCATCTGATAGTATCTCCACTTGCTTGTCAGTTCAAAGTAATTCTCAGTTAGGTCAGGGCTGTGGAGAGTCTAAGGGGAGAGGAGGTGAAGCTAGCCATTGATGGTCATGCCCACTGCTTCCATCAACTAGAATGTGTAGATTGAGGGGTTATGTGCTATGATGAGAGCAATAACAACAAAATTTATCAGGTTTGGCTTCTCTAGAAGCAGATGCTGAGAGGGGTTTGGCCTTAGAGATCAACATCTACAGAAGGGAGAGAAAACAGGATTGGGCTGACCGAGACGTTGAACTGCAGTATTCTTTAGAGTTTTCCCCCAATGGGCCAAAAAGACTGAGCCTTTGTAGCTCTGCAGGGATTGGTTATTGGATATGGGTTGCCCAGAGAAGGGCATGGTCTTGGGCAAAGTGAGTCTTCGTAGTTGAGAGAATCTCAATAGTGCTGACAGCTGGAGTATCTGCTAACAGCATCTCAGCAGCTGGTACAGCAAGTCCTTCCTTGAAGGGGTATCTGAGCAGTACATCTCTCTGTGTCTATCGCAAAACCCAAATCTCAAAATCCCCAAATCCAGAGAAGTTCCCCTTGTAGATTTGATGGCCATGAAACACAGCCTGTCTGAACCCCAAATTATCTCCTGACCAAGGCAGTTGGGTGAAACAACTGAAATTTCCATGATGGTAATGACAGCATAGCAGAGCAAGACCTCAAGCTTTAGATTCAGATAGATCTGGATTCAAATTCCACACTAATACTACTTGTGTTACTCTGGGCAATTACGTAATTTCTCTGAGCTCCAACCTGTAAAATGGGGATAATAATGGTGTGTTGGTGCTGGGGCTTTATTATCCTCAGATCCATTTCTTTCCCTTCCATCTATTCTGTATCTCATGGAGTTGACCTCTGCAAGCCAAGTTCCCAAGCTCCTGTGTCAGCTGACTTCTAATTGGGTTTGGACAATGGTGGGAGAATGGGGGGCCAGAGGAAGGGAGAAGCCAGGACATTTCTCCCATTTTCCGTCTGCTTCAGGTGGTGTCTTCAGCAGCAGTTGCATCTCCACAAAGGACAGCTGGTGTTAACATCATCATACTCTAAGGGCAATGTGTATAGGTTTTAACAATGCTGATGAGCAGTGCCTTAATAAAGATTATTTTACTTGATTAATCACCATTCATGTAGAAGATGGGACTTGGGATGGGAATTCTGATTAGGGCATGGAAAAGCAGATGTTGAAGTATGTCAAGGCTTATTACACTGCAGGGGCCCTGGTAAGTACCCAAAGTAGTAGAAGGAGGGTTTCAGGAAGTCAAATAGAGACAGAAGGGCTGAGGATGGATCCACAGGGGAGTGTTTAAACAGTCATGGAAATAAATGTTGACAATATCATAACTCTAAAAGATAGATCTCCAAAGTTATTTGAAATTGGCATTCAATTCAATGGTCATCAATCAGCCTACTATCAATCACACACTCTTTCTTGGACTTTGTAGTGGGTTGAATAATGGCCCCCTAAAAGACATGTCCATGTCCTAAATCCTGCAGCTTGTGAATGTAACTTTATTTGGAAATAGGTTCTTTGAAGACATAATTAAG
Source organism: Choloepus didactylus (assembly GCF_015220235.1). Taxonomy (NCBI): domain Eukaryota; kingdom Metazoa; phylum Chordata; class Mammalia; order Pilosa; family Megalonychidae; genus Choloepus; species Choloepus didactylus. The sequence goes on from NC_051317.1 coordinate 12,873,796, forward strand.
TTAAAGACCTTGAGATGAGGTCATCCTAGATTTGGGGTGAATTTCAAGTCCAGTGACTGGTATCCTTATAAGAGAAAAGAGAGGAAGATTTGAGACACAGAGATGCAGAGAAGAAGGCCATGTGAAGTTGGAGACGGAGAAACGATGATGTAGCCATAAGTCAAGGAACACCAGGAGCCACCATAACCAGTCCTGCTGACTCCTTGATTTCAAACTTCTGGCCTCCAGAACCATGAGAGAATAAATTTCTGTTGCTTTACATCACAAAGATTGTGGTCATTTGTTACAGCAGTCCTAGGGGTAACACAGACCCCAAGATGCAGTCGTATTGCATCACCAAGCTATTTCTTTAGGTGTTCTTTTTTACTTTTACTTTTATTTATTTATTTTTTTTGGTGTAAGGAAAATGTTCAAAAATTGATTCTGGTGATGAATGCACAACCATATGATGCTACTATGAACAGTTGATTGTACACTGTGGATGATTGTAGGGTACGTGAATATATCTCAATAAAACTGTATTTTAAAAAATGTCACCTTTTCCAAAATTTTCTCCCTTCATCCCCTCATCTGTGAGGAATTTCTAGCTTCTTCAAACTTATAGAACATTTACCTCTACCTCCCCGTGTATCTTCATTTACAGGAACTTGGGTACATACCAGCCTCTTTCACAGGAGTGAGAGCTCCTTGAAGTCAGGGACCATATATCTTTGAAACTCAGATAGTCTGGATGAATAGATGGACTAATGGAAAGACTGAAGAGTTTATAGATTTCAGAGAAAAATCACATTGAAATGAATAGTCAAACCAAACAGAGCCTTACACTACCTAATGTGAGGGTCGATGTACAAATTGAGAATCAGATTGCCAGGTGACTCCCAATCCTTGCAGAAAAGACTCGGCTGGCCTGCTCAAGCTGTTTTTTTTTTTTTTTTTTAATTTTTTTTTTATTGCAGAATATAACATACATACATAAAAGTGACAACTTTCCAAGTGCAATTTAACAAGTAGTTAGAGAGCAAATTTCAAAGAATATTATGGGTTACAATTCCACAGTTTCAGTTATTTCCTTATTATGAAATATCATATATATACAAAAAGGTACTATCTTTGAAAGTATGATTTAACAAGTAGATACATATGAAATTTCCAAAGTTATTATGAGCTATAATACCATAGTTTCAGTTATTTCCTTATTGTGAAATACAACATACATACAAAAAGGTACAGCTTTCAAATTACCATTTAACAAGTAGCTATAGAACAAATTTCAAAGGATGCTATGGGTTACTGTAACCCCATTTCAATTCTTTCCTTCTAGCTATTCTAATACTCTAGCCAATTAGGAAAAAGAAAATTATATAAATATTCAGTATTCATAATCCATTGATAAATTCCATCTTATCTGTTGCTACCCCTTCCTCTAGTTCAGTCACTTTCCTGACCTTCAGGAATATCTAGGCAGTGACCCCTGCTCAATCTGTTGATGTGAGACAAAGTTTGGCATGGTGGCACTTCTTTCAACTGCTGGTGTTTGATACATCTGTATTACCACAACTTAAAGTTCAGTTCCTCAAAAAGTTCTTCCCTGCAAAAAATTCTTCTCAATCTCAACTATCCCTCTTGCCCTCAGTCACACCCTTTCATGGCACCGTCTTTTTTTCTGTCATAGCACTTGTCACAGTTCTAGATGGTATTTATATTTTTGTTACTTTTTGCTTGATATCTTTATACCCTCCCACTGCCTGGATGACTTTAAACTCAATAAAGGTAGGATTCACCTCTGGTGATTTAGAATCCAGCTCAGGTCCTGGCATACGCTACTACTGCTACTAATGTCTAATATTAATTGATTATATATTATATGCCAGACACTATCCAAATACACTTTTCATAAATCATCTCATTTTATCTTCATGTCAACTTTTTGAGGCAGGAACTATTATTATCCCCATTTTATAGATGAGGAAACTGAGAGTCAGAGAAGTTAACTTACCCAAGGTCTCAAATCTAGGAAGAGGCAGGGTTGAGATTTAAACCCAGGCATACTGGCCCCAAAGTCAGTAGGTGTTCACTAAATATTTGTTGAATAAATAAATGAATCATGATAAATACTGTTACTGTGTATTGAGGGGATTTGGGAACTTAAAACGGGGAGGGCACTTGCATGTCTTCTGGGCTAACCTCCTAGCCAATGCAAAAATGCCTCTTACAACTACCCTGAGAGTTTGTCCTCCAGATCCTTCTGAAATACTTCTGGTAATGGGGACTCACTAATTTCCTAATTGGGCAACTGTAATTATTGAAATGCTTTTCCTTCCATGAAGCAGAAATCCACTTCCATGGTACTTCCACCTGTGGATGCTTATTTTGCTAAGCAGCTCAAAGTGATTTTATGACCTCCCACATAGCTCTGATAAGAGTTTCCAATTAGATCATGGCCTCACTCCCACCATATTCCCAGCTTCTTCTCAAACCATAGTGAGTCTGTTGTGCCCACATCTGGATACAAGATCTTCCAGGCAGGTGGGATTACTCATCTCTGAATCCCTGGGGGCTGATGTGCTGCTTGTTGAATCGAAACCAAATGATTTCATAGTGGTAATAGTAATCATCATCCCTTTATTTTATAGTTGAAAAGTTACAAAACACTTTTGTGTGTCTAATTCAGTTGATTTTCTCGCAACGTGTCATTTGGTTAAAGGTTTTAGGAAACTAGAATTACCTGAGAGATACTCTGAGGTCTAGAGGGGTTGAGTGGATTGCTGAGGTTCAAGCTAGTCATAAAACCAAGTTTCCTTCTAGAGTTGATACTTCCTGGAAACTATGTCCTTCTTACCATGATTGCCCATAAGTCTGGCAGATTTCCCTAACTCTGGATCTCTTCATCATGTTAATTGTGGCCAAAATTGGATGGGCAATGAACTTCCTGTCATTAGGGGTGTGCAAACTGACAACTGGATGACTTTTGGGCATGCATGCTGAATCTACAACAGTTGAGGCATCTGATGAGCTATCGGACCAAATAATCTTTCATGTAATGTGTCAGTGTTATAATTCTATGCTATTCAAGACTGCATAGAGGTCAGGTAGAGTTTTAGCCATAAAGCTTTGAAGAGTTCTATCAACCAAATCGTATATAGATACAGCAACTTTGCTTCTCATCTAAATTGGGAGGAGCTAAGATCATCTTTGGAGACTGTAACACTACCAGAAATACACAACTTTTTTACACTGATTATCAACTCCTTGTGGGAACTTCCTAAGACTGCCTGTCTAAATCCTACTTAATCTTCATGCCCAGCTCAACTTCTCTCTACTCTAAGTAGCTCTCTCATCCTCTCAGAATTAATCTTCTGTCTCACATACCACCCTAATACTTTGTATCTCTCTTATAAAACCTATCAAAGTCTGCCTTTTATTATATATGTTTTCCTATTTCATTCAGCAATAAGCATTTATTTATTTGTACTCCGTTTGTTATTATTGCTAACCATGTGCTAAGCTAAGCCCTTTACATGTTTTGCTTCTTTTCTTTTCTCTTTGCCTTATTTATTCTTCTCAATGACCCTAAGAAGTAGATGTTTATAACATGACCATTTTACAGATGCGTAAATTGAGGCTTGGAGATGAAGTTATTTTCTTGAGGTTACGTGAAAAATTGGTGCTAAAGCTGAGTTCATGAGTTCTTGGAGGACAGAGGACATGATTCTTTATCCTTCCCAGTTCCTAGCATAATGCTTATATGTAATAGATGTTTAATAATTTTGTGTTTTTTCTTTCTCTTATTGCCTCAGATCTGTGAAACATCAGAACATGCTCAGGGTGTAGAAAATATATGATGCCAGAGAAGCAAAGCCAGATAGATATACTGGGCATTGGATTGAGGTGAAAGCAGTTCTTAGATTGAGCAAGGAGAGCATTAAGGAGCTGTTAGAATAGGGACTTTCTGCCATCTTCCATTGTGTGGCCACAGGAAATGCTGAAAACAATGGGTGGGCTCTACACCTTTGATTTCATTCTTTGGTTGAACAAGAGGTAGAAAATTTTTATTGCCTTAGCAGTTGGTCTGAGAACTCTTTTTGGTGAAAGCCCTCACTTGGTGGTAGGGAAACCTTGATAAACCCTCTTCTATGGAAGCTGAGACTGTGGGTGTACGTATATAGCTGTGCCTGAGCAAAGAGGAAGAGTGTATTATTGTTCTGGAAAGAGAGAGGGAAAGATGAGAGAGAATAGCAAGAGGGGGTGGTAGAACCAGCAAGATGATGAATCAGCTGTGCTGTGTTGTGTCTGATAAAACCACTCCCCAGAACTGTCTGTTCTTCAGTAAATTCTCAAAAGCTAAGCAAATGGTTGGCACAAATAGATCTCTTGCGGAAAATGGGAAGGGGCCATGCCCTGTGACATGAGGGTAGAAAGGAAACTGTAAGCCAAATCACAAGATTATCAGCACCAGAAATGAGCAAAGATGTTAAGGATGGTTTAAGACATTCCCATGTTGTGGAACTGGGGGTTCAAGGCAACATCACTGTGAACTTGAGGGTTTGGGGTGGGGGCAATTGTCTGTCTTTCGGTAACATGTCCACAAGGGATCATATGACTAATCTGGGTTCAGCTGAACAGAGAGTGAATAAACATTTCTTGAGTAAGAACCCAATGCCTGGCTAAGTTGTATGTGCTAGGTTGGTCAATTTCTCAGGGCTGATTGAGTAAAATTACGAAGTCAATCTATGGGCATGCTTCCCCTAATTTGTTCTGCTGGGAAAACTTTCCTGGTTCTACTGGCTGCTTACTGGTTCCTAAAGTAATTAATCCAGATCCCACAATAGGTATAACCTTGGTTTGGGGGCTTTCTTTTCCTCACTTTCCCCCCTCAAAACGTGTGCATTTTTAAAAAAAGCTGTATTACGTGGTGTGACAGTATGATTGTGTAAACCTTGTGGCTCACACCCCCTTTGTCTAGTGTGTGGATGGATGAGTAGAAAAATGGAGACAAAAACTAAATGAAAAATAGGATGGAATGGGGGGGGATGGAATGATTTAGATGTTCTTTTTTGCTTTTATTTTTTATTCTAATTTTTTTCTTTTTGGTGTAAGGAAAATGTTCAAAAATTGATTTTGGTGATGAATGCACAACATTTGATGGTATTATGAACAGTTGACTGTAAACCATGGATGATTGTATGGTATGTGAATATATCTCAATAAAACTGAATTTAAAAAAAAAAGCTATAGAATGCCTTTAGGAGTGTTCTGAACTTAGACTTAGGAGACCTAGAAGCAATCCCTGCTCCAGTACTTTCTAGCTGTTTGATTTCGGGCAAAACATTTAACTTTTGGGAGCCATTCTCATATTGGTTTGTGTCTCTGTAATGATATTTATGTGTCTGTCACCCTATACACTGTGATTAGCTCAAGGGCACGTAGCATTATTATCTCATCTGTATCTTTACACCCTAATACAGTGGTAGGCAGTCAATAATATTTGCTGTAGGAATGAATTAATGAATGAATATATACTTGTCCTCTCTACCTCTATGAAGCTCTAATGAGTTAATGAATATGAAAGAGGTTTTTAAAAACATAATTTATCTGTTTATTAGAAATCTCATCACAGCTAGCTGCTGCATTAGAGATAATTTAGCTACAACAATTTTATTAAGGCATTAATGTTTAAGAGTTAGCTTTATGGGTTACCTCTGTCAGGGGCTACTTGAGTTTTGGTATGTGGGTTTTGGTAAGAGTACTTATATTTTAAAAAGGGAATTTAATTAACTAATAGTAATTATGGAAAGCAGTGACAGGCATATAGAACAAGGGATTTTTGAACAAAGAGGGGACTTTATTTTCTTCAAGCAGGAATATAAATCTGCCAGCTTCATTCGTCACTGCAAATGCCACGATTACAGCATCTTTTCTGACTCCTGGAACAATGCAGTGCAGTTGTGACAGGCTATATCTTTAACTCAGTCTTCATTTAAAATCAAGCACAAGAGGCCAGAAACAAATGATTGCATCACATAGAGATTGCGGGAATTAGTGATCAGTGTGGGCTACAAAACCATGCAAGTTATGTTTATGTTTTTCTTTTGGGTTTCGTGCAAAAAACTTCTTCTATTTTGTTTTAGGTTGCATCTGCTTTGTACAGTTTTTTTTTTTTTTTTTCAGCACACCATGAAGGATTTATGATTTTCTGATACCACATCCCACCAGATTACATAAGGAGCAGAGTAAAACAAGCGATTGAGCCGAACTTCCAAAAAAAAATTTTTTTTCACAACAGTGGATTTCATCTTGGCTTCAGTCAGCTAACCATTCTCTACTTACTGACAGTGTTCCTTCATTCCAAAGTGTACCCCATTTCTGTGAGGATCCTGCAGATTTCCTTTCTCTGTTGACTGTACAGTAAGATCAACTTAGTGTTTGGTCTCCAGTGATGTCTAGGAATTCCCAACTGCCCTGGAATCCTCCCCTTCTCCCTGAAAGTGAACTCTGCAGTTGCACTGGGAGTCAGCCTCATTAGCGTGGTTAATGATTGGACGAAAATACTGATGGGAGTACTATCTACCAGGGTTGTCATTTCTTTAAGTCACAGAATAATAAAATTTTAGAACGTTCAGGGACGTTCAGGGATCACCTAGTTCTACCCATTGTTTCACACATTAAGAAACGGGCAGATTGAGAAACCAGAGTTTAAGTGACTTGCCCAAATCCACACAGCTAGATCACCTCAAGCAAAGCGATAGGTATAATCCAACCTCAGGATCCTGTAATCCCTATATATCTGTCGATAAACTCTCATCTCCCTGTTCAAGCGGAAGTGATAACAGTGGATATTATTTTTCGATTACAAGGATTTTGGAGTGTATCCGATAGGATTTCTGTTGTTGACCTGATGATTACGTCACAGCCAATCCAGGGAAGAGGGGGAGGGTGGCAATTACTGTCAAGGCCAAGGTTCCTGTTGAGAGTGAGAGTAGCAGGGATCAGGCTGGATGGGGCATGATGTTTCCCTGGAGTGGTCAGAAGTGACCAAATCACATGGATGAGGGTTTGTTTGAAACCCAAGGTCCAGGTCAGAGAGCCTGCATTAGGTACCAGGCTTGAGGTGTGAGAGCAAGTGGACAAATAAGATGAGTCTGAGGAGAGGAGCCCAGGGATCTCAGAGCCAAGACGGTTGAAATGAGTGGTCAGGGTGAGGGCTGTGAGCGAGTGGTGGTCGCCACCGGATGGGGCAGGTGCAAACTGTTGGCTTAAGGGAGGAGGATTGGGCCATGCCATTTCAAGTTTAAAGGTAAGGATTGAAAATCCACTACCCTTACCTATAAGACAAACTATCTAACAGTGTACAGAGTAGGACCCTATGTATGTATACATCTGTCTCAGCCTGTGGAGTCGGGGGTTTGGTGCAGTTTCCCAGTTAAGAGCATGGACTTAGGAGTCAGAAATCCTGCATTTGCTCCTTGGCTCTGCCTTTTACCAGCTGTGTGATCTGAGGCAAGTTACTTAAACCCTCCGTGCCATATGTTTCTCAACAGTAGAATAAAACCTACTTCCTCAAGTTGCTGTAAGGACTGAGATAATATATATAAGGCACTTAGCACAGTGCCTGGTACATAGTAAAGGTAAAATAAACAGTAACTATTGTTTTTAAGAACTTGATCCTTGGAAACCCAACTCTGTCACTTACTATCTGTGTGTCCATGGACAAGTAACAAACTCTCCCAGCCTATGTTTCCAACTTGTGAAATGGAGATAATAATCTCCACCTTGTGGGGCTGTTGGGAGGATTAAGTGATGTAACCTAAAGGCCTCTGCCCCACGTAGTCAAAGAGAGGTAGCTCTAAGGGCTAGAAGCACCAGGATGAGGTTAAAATGTTGGGTTACAGAGTCAGAGAAGTCAAAGGAAGGATGCTCATAAACTGTTGATGGTGATTTTTTTCTTCATTGTTGGTATCTGTGTTGTTTGAAAAAAATTGGTATTTACAGTGAGACTTTTATTGAAAAGAAAAGAATGGCTAGAAAACAGCGAACTCAATAAATGAAGAGAAATACTGCTTACTTTGCCATGCTCGAGTGCTAATGATAATTAGGTAAAGCCAAAGGAAGACAGGCTCAGGCTTCAACCAGGATGGAATGATGTCCAGAGACTTCTCTCTTAAATGGGAATCACTGTGACTTCTTGGACTAAAGTAGCTACCTTTTTTTTCAGAAATCATCTTATCAGGCTTTTTGAGGGTGTAGATATGATCAAAGCCAGTAGCAGGAATATCCTGATTTTAAGTTAATTGATATACTGAATTTCAGCCTTGCTACCAGGCAAGTTCTTGACAGACTTCTCCTCCCTGCCTTGGGCCGTGGGAATGATCTAAGAACCTCTGAGGAGGTGTTGCTGCACTGGCATCCTCAATTGCTACCAAACACTGCTCATTCTTCATCATCCCTTCTTATTCTGAGCACTGAATTGCATCGCCCTCCATCAAGCAACCTCAACTTTTTATCAAGAATATGGCCTGTCCAACACGCTTATTTTTATATCATTTAGAAGATCTCTGAAAGCTGAAAAATGAGCTTAAAAAAATTCCCAAGCTTTCCCTCAGGGATGAGAATCATCCATTTAGTCACCCAATCCTTCATTCAACAAGTATTTGATGAAGGTCTATGTACTGGGCATAGAGCTAAAGAAACAAAACAAAAACAAAACAAAACAAAACAAAACAAAACAAAAAAAGAAAGAGAAAAAAAAAAGCAGAGCTAAAACAAAAAGAGTAGATTTTATTTGAGATTAGTATAGAAAAAAAGGTACTGGATCAGGAAATGAGACTGGCATTTCACTCCCAGATCTTCCATTAAATATCTGTGTGACCTTAGGTAAGTCACTCTCCTCTTTGGGCCTCAAATGTTCATCAGTTAAATGAGGACACTGGACAAAAAGTTCTCCAAGTTCCCCAGGCTGGAATGTTGCATAACCCATTGAATTTTCCTCTTTGGAAATTAGACCAAGATCGAGAGCTAATTTCAACTGAAGTTCGCAAAAACTCACTCCTTGTTATTTCTTTTCTTTCTTGTCAGCAGAGGGAATGCTTGGGTGCTCCAGAGAGACCAAGGAAGAGGGATTTTCTTCTTTTTTCAGTAAAACCTGTGGGTGGACTTGGCTACCTCACCTGATTTTTGGATTGATGTCAAACTTGGAAGGAAGGCAGCTGGGATGGGAGTTCTCAGTGTTGGCAGCAAGAGATCTCAGAGGTGGGCACCATGGATTTGCTCCCAACATAGCCACAGGAAACCTAAAAGCTCCTGGAAGTTGGGGCTGAAATCTTTTCTTCCACTTCTCTCTTTCATTTCTCTGTCCAGACCAATTGAGAGTTCATTCCATTATAGTGGCCTCAAACTTGACTTTCTAGCACAAACGTGTTTTTATGTTCTTTGAGATTTTTGCTCCTGGCTGCCACTTTAAGATGTGTTTGCTCAACACACCTTCCCAGGAAAGAGGGGACCCAATGCTGCATGAAGGTGTAGAGTCTGCCCGTCCAAGATGACAGTCCTGGCAGCTGTTGAAAGCAGATTCGGTGATGGTGGTAATGGAAGGTGCTGCTCTCTCTGTTGGCTGCTAAAGTTTGGGTGTGGAGCAATGGAATGTGAATGACAACTAACTAAATCGCTTGTTTTCTGCGAAATGGTCAAGGTGTTGTCATTTTGCAACAGATGCTTCTCCTTTCCCCCACCGTTTTAGGGGAAGAGTATCCCAGTCCTCATCAAGGGCTTTCCAGGTCCTGCCAGAAGAGCCTCCTGCACAGTTGGGCCAATGCTTGGAGGTGCTGCCCACCCACATTGACCAACTCTCCTTGGCTGGCTTTGACTTCTGGCACTAACTTATGGTTGTCACCAGAGACATGGCACCTCAATTGTCCCATGCGTAGCATGAAGGGGATGAATTAGATCAAGACTTTCTGCCCTGTGCTCCAAGGCATCCTGGATGTTCCTCAGAAGTGTCTATGTTTAGTGGGGAGAGGAAATGGGGGCTTTGGCCCTTAAATCAGGCAACTCCTCTGTAATCTCTTTTACATTTTGAACTTGTTCCTAAGATTTCCTTTGAAGAAAGTGTCTTCCTTTTAAAAAAAATCAAATGATTTCAAAGACCAATGGAATAAATGCATTCATCTGTGTAATTTTTTTGGAGTGCCATCTATACACCAGGCACTGTTATAGACACTGGGGATTCCAGCTGTATCAGTAGCCCTGTTCATACCCCATAGAACTCACCATTTCCTTACTCACCAGCTTCTTATTGTAAACACCCGTGACTTGGCCAAGGGCTTCCTTGGGCTGTGCATTGGCCATGAGCAGGGCCATCTGGAAATGATCTGACATCCACAGGAATAGCCTTCAGTTAATGATGGGACTGGTGGGAAATGCTCTGTAGTGGGAGCAACTCTGAGGTATGTTCTACAAAGTCTCTTGGAGGTCCTCCCTGGGAATCAGACTCAGTTGCTCATGAACACATCCTGTTTTGGTGGCCTTCCCTTCCATCTTTCTTTCCCAATCCCCTACTGGTGCTTCTTTGGAGCACCTCCCAGTTGCACTTCCTGTTCTTGAATCCTTGACTCAGGGGCTGCCCCTGGGGAGGGAGCGGGATCCCATACTGTCCTGGAGGAACTTACAATGAATGGTGTGTGCATGTTCCTTAGATGATGACTAAAGCCCCTCTAGCTCTAGCCTAATCAAGGAAGTGGAGCCAGGACCTGAAGCTGCCTTTAACTGAGACAAGCCCCAGTCAGCCTTTTAACCAACCTTCTGATTAAGTTGCCAAATAGTTACTGAGTGCCAATTGTGAGCTAGCCCTGTCTTGGGCTCTGGGATAGGAAGCCAAGCTTTGGATTGGAAAATGGACCTTCAAGATCCCTCCTTTAAGAACCACTGGAATTCTCTTGATTTAGGGAAGAGATGTTTCTAGCCTGGAGAGTTTACAACCTGGTAAGAGGAGAAAAGACTTATCTATGAACCAATTTGAGAATTAAAAAAAGGCAACAGGAGAAACACATATATTTATATTTACATATAATATTAATATTAATTATCTATAGGTATGTGTACACACACACACACATAGATACTAAATTTCCTAAAACTGGCAAAAATGTGTGCCAGTAGCAAATGGGTATGTGTTTTAGCCTTTGGAGGCAGGGAGGGCCTGGGTTCCTTCAGCCCCAACTCAGCAGGTGGGAGAGCCCTCTTCGAGGGGCAGACTGCACAAGTCAGGAGGTGTTGCACTACAAAGTTCAGTGTGAGCAGCAGAATGGTTACATCTATAAGTGTCTGTTTCTGGGTCCCTTCCATCTTTAAAAGTGAAACTCCATCGAAAGGGCATCTAATCACCTCAGTAGGGTACAGCTCCAAAGAGAATTGTTTTCCCCAGAGTTTCACCGAACCTCAGAACTTCATGAAGCATGGGCTGTTATGTTTGACTTTCTCCTCCAGCAATCACATTGGCTCGTGGCATGAGATGATTAAGTTGCATGTTTCATCAGCCCGGGCAGGCATGCAAAGCTGTTATGTGAGGAACTTTGCTAAGTTGCAGTTGAATATGAAGGCTGTGTTGCTTGGCACTCAAACAATTGGTCTATTTGTTCGAATAAAACGGGTCAGTTTGTTTAAAGGAAACAAAGCCAATGTGGACGGTTGTTCGGCATGATGAAGACACAGCCACCGGCTGAAGGAGGAAATCCTCGTTTTCTACTTGGCGGCTCAGTATTGTGCCATCTTGGCCTCTCTATAACCACCCTTGGTCATGTTTTTCCCTTTCCTTTTTTATTTTTAATAAAGCATACTTCTGGATTCAACAGTTTAGATCCCAGTTGGCAGGGAAAAGATCTCTTTCCTTCTCTTGGCTCTTCCCATCCGTCTTCTGCCATGGAGATTGTGAATTTTCAAGTCTCCAGTTGCCGCAATGGGAGGGAGTGGGTGGCAGGAGCTGGTTTGGGCTGGGAGGTGGGGGGAGCTGATTTGGATGGATTGGTTCTGCAGCTTGTGTCTTCTTTGCCTCATGTCCAAGTCAGAGCCCCAGGCCAGCTGCAACTGTGCCTCCAGGCCAACAAGCCATCCCCGTGTACATCCCCCCAGACCCAGGAAGCGGTCTGCCCCAAGCACTGAGTAATGCAGAGTTCCTGGGAAGGGGTTGGGGTTGGTGGGAGTCCACTTGTAGAGTTCAGCTTTGTATAACCTAGTTCCTTGCAGAGACTAGATCCAAATACCAAGTTCGAACTTCTTGATCATTTGGCTCGTCAGTGGTCTGCTTAGTCCAAATCCTCATTTTGCAGACCAGGGGGCATCTCACCCCAGGTTGGTGGTATAAGTAAGGCCCAGAAGGTCTCTCCTGCCTTCCAACCAGGCTTCCTTTCTATTAGGAGACAGGAGGCACAGCTTCAAGGGGAGGTAGGTCCTAATGTGAATAGTTAAGGAGAAAATAACGTGGTCAAAATCTCCCTTGAACATCTCAGAAAGAATTGCCCTTGTTGGAGACGAATGGAGTCAAAACACAGCCATTTTTCTCCCAGTATTTGGCAAGACCACTGCTTCTTCTTGGAGTCTCTGATGAAGTAGCTGACTCACATTTAGGTGATATAAAAGGGTATGTGCTTTTAACCCCTACAGTCACTCTCAGCCTGCTGTGGTGATGATGCTATAAACGGTGTGCAGCTGTGGATGACTCTTGGACCACAACTTATAGTTCACACTGCTTTGGGGTATGTGGTCAATGGGTGGAAGGACAGGTGGGGATCACCTGTATTATGAGATTATTTCTCTTTCTCTCTCTGGTTGTTTTGTTTGTTTGCTTGCCTGAGCACATATAGCCAAGCTTGTGTAAGTTAATGTAGCCATAAGGCTGTAAATGGGTATAAGGCAGTCTGCTAAATAGCTTCATGGTTAAGATTATGGGGTCACACAGGTGTGAATTCAAATCTTGGCTCTATCCCTGTCTTGTGATACTGTGCTGCTTACTTAATTCTGTCTATATTTCTTTTTTCTTCTGAAACGGGAATAATAACACCTACCTCATAAGGTCAGTGAGATATTCAAGTGAGAAAACATGTGCAACATGCTTAGCACAGGGCCTGGCTCAAATAAACAGTCAGTAGCCTTCATTCTGAGGATGAACATGAGGACACGATGATGATATTTTTAAAGTTTTTTTTCCCCCATGGGCTAGACACTGAAGTATATATACACAGAACCCTTTTAATTTTGGGATTTCGTGGATTCTATTTTCTCCCTCACGCCTTATCTCTTTCCGATTCCTTTTAATTTGGCTTGTTTGCTCTTCCATGAGCCAGCTTGAAAATAGAAGCAAAAGCACAGCAACAGGAGGTAGAAGTTCTTGGGTAGTATTGAAGATCACAGGCACAGGTATATGTATGCCTAAGTGAGAATCCCCACCTCTCTGGATGTGAGATAAAATCTTTTTATTCCATGTCTCAAAGGAGAAGGAGCATATCAGATTGAGTTTAACCTTGGTCTGATGGAGGACAGAATAATTGCCTTGGGGATACTAATTACCCAGCCATTAATAATTTCACATAATTATTATTTATTCTTAACAAATGTTTGGAGACTTAAAAGCCAGTCCTAGCTCTGTTACATATTCACCATGTATCCTTGGGCAAGTCCTTCTCTCCGGGTCTCAGCTTCTCTCTGTGTACAATGAAGAGTATGTATTATTTTTACTAGCGAAAACCTTTCATTAAACAAGATCCTACACCAAGCTCCAATATAGAAGCAGATAAAGGTGGAGATGCTTTTGTTAAAGAGCTCATGGGTGGCCTAGGACTTTTCCAAATGAAGATCCTCTTTGTCCTCCCAAAAAGCTCTTTATGGACCTTTAAGATATCCTTGGGCTCCAAGGAAAAAAAAAAAACAAAAAACAACACAAAGACCCTCTTTCCTAAATGGTATTAATTAAATGGTTCTTCCACTTTCAATAGTCTAGAATCTCCTGGAGACACAGTTCCCAGTGAGAAAGGGACGAGATCTAAGATGGAATTCCAATGAGACTGTGGAAGTAATAATAGCAATGCTATCTTCCTTTTGTGGACTGCTTTCTCTGAGAGGCACTCTGCTTAGAAGTTGCAAAGGTCGTCTCCTTGATTGAACGCTAACAACCACCCTACGAAGTAACTGCAACTATTATTCCCATTTTACAGTTGAGGAAACTGAGAAGATTCAGAGAGGTTAATTGAGTGGCCTTGGTATTTGAGCCAGGTCTGTCTGTCTCCAGAGCCCACGTTCTTTACCACTCATCCATCTTCCAGCTGATAAGTCAAAGAGAGAGACACTCAGCAGATTTGAGGATGGCTGCTGTATTTTTATTGTCTTCTTCACTGTTTAAAACCACAGTTACTGTAATTGTTTGGAAGTGCTTGCCAAATTTGATTTTTGTTAATGGATCTGTGTAAATTTGCATGTTATGAACATAAATAATTCACACCCTGAATGAGCTTGTTTGTTGGTGAGCCCTCTTCATCAACACAAAGACCCTGGAAGATTTTTGTTACATGTGTGCCCTTGGAGACACACTGTTGGATAAGTATACTAGATGACCCAGTTGTCCTTGGGTGGATGGGGAAGGTTACTTTCTCTTTTGGCTGCTGTCTTAGCTTTCTCCAGCTAAGCTTTCTCAAGCCAAGCTAAGGAGCAACTCCCTACACAGACGTCCAATCAGCTTAGCCAAAATCAAACTCTGGGCTGGCCAGACACCTGTTAATCAGGGTGACTCAAGCCCAGGGCCAAGCCAACAGCCGTCTTGACACGTTAAATGATGCAGACAGCCCAAGAAACATGTTGGCTCGTTGCACTGTCTTTCTGACTCACCATCCTCTACGTGACTGGACTCTCCTGCCTCCCCTCTCCCTCTTCTGTGATGTTTTTCAGTTTACAAAGCATTTTAAAATTCACCATTTCATTTGATCCCTAAGTCACCTCTAGAATGTAGGTAATCCTGGTCCCAATTCCCAGATGTAGAAACCAAGACCCAGTGGGGTTCCATGACTTGCCCCAAATCACGTGGCTACTGATTAGCAGAACAGTGACTGAAATCCAGACTTCCTGTTTCCAATTGTATATCCCAACTTTGACTCGGGCTATGGGATTTTACGTGCTCCACTTTTCTCTTCTCCCCTAGTCTGACTTCCCCATCCCTGATTCTATTTCAATGGCTAATAATTTCTGCCTCAGACCCATGTCATTATTCCTTATGGATAACAGTGACTCTGTTTGTCTTCCAGTGTACTCCTTCACTTGTCATTCATTCACAAACATTTATTAAGCACCTACTGTGTTCATCTTAATCTCTTCAGCCACATGGGACACCATCAACCAGGTTCTCCAAATTCTTTCTTGCTCCTGCTGCTTAGAGCACCACTGCCTCCTGGATCTTCTCCTTTCTTTCCTTCATTGTCTCCTTCTCCTTCGTCCATGCATTAAATGTTGTTCCAAGAAAAACAAAAAGAGGGCCTAAGCTGAGAAATGCAGATCCAGAGTGCAGGCGAGGGCCATGCTGGAGTGTGGCCCGGGGAGTTGTTGCTCATGCTTGGTGTGTGAAGCTCAGAAATGAATGAGACTGCTTAGGGAGAGGGTACTGAGCAGGCTGCTTGTATTGAGCTCATGCTGAATTTTTAAAAAAAGTGAATTAGCCACCAGTATTTAAAAATCAGAAAATTTTACATAAAAAATCTAGGTTTCTGGCTTTCTTTAATGTGGAAAGATCTGACAACACTGGAATTGAGCTGCTGCTGCCCCCTGTCCCCGCTATCCCCAGGGGTCTGCTTCCCTCATGTACATTACCTGCCTGGTAATGTACCTTGAGTTTGTGATTCTCAAATAGAGTGGGATGGGCATCCCGGGGAAGACTTGCATGCATTAGGTAGATTGATTTTCTTTCCATGTTTCTGGTTTTCATGCCACATTGCCTTCTTTCTATTCATAAGATACCAGTTTGGTCTTCCTAAAGAGGGGGAAGGACTTCCTTGGAGGCAGAGAAATTTAATCTGCTGCTCAATGCAGTGGGTGTGAGGTGGAGGTGGCTGTTCAGCCCTACTAATGGAAATAAGCCCACTCTTTGGTCTCTAGAGTGTGTATAAGTCCTGAATTCCTAAAGACAGTTGGAAATTAAAAGGCCCTCAGCCCTGCTTATTAAACAGAAAAGGTAAAGAGGGTCTGGAGTTTGGTGTGTAGTTTTGAAGCCAGTAACCACTGAGACCAGGGCAGGAAAGCAATTTGTTTTTTGCTCTCCAATAGCCACTGGACTGATTTTACCCCCCGATGTAATCTTGTTGTGCTGCGGTTACACTGGACCAAGTAAATTCATCCTTTGTTCTCCAATGAAACAAACACCCTCTTGCTTGCCTTTTTTGCTTTTATAAAAAAATCATCACCGTATTTTCTACATTAGCCTGAAGATGCATTTATGAAAAAGAAAAAGTAAAAAGAAAGAAACCCAAAGGCACATCTTGCATGTGCTCCAAAGAAAACAGTATACTGGATTCTGAGTTATTTTTGTGCCTTGCCTGAATTCTTTGAAAACCCCAAAAATGATTTATTTATTTATTTATCTATTCATTTATTTCTTTCTTTCTCTCTTTCTCTCTCTCTTTCTCCCTCCCTCCCTCCTTTCTTCCTTCCTTCCTTTTTTTTTTTTTTTTTTTTTAAGCACAGTGGCTCATTGTAGCTGAGGCTTTCCATAATAATTGTCTCAGATCTAAGGCTTCAAAAGGGCTGGGTATTCACTTCAAGGGGCACCGTTTAATTCATCTTGTTCTTAAGACGGAATCAATTTAGTGACTTGAGTACAGTGTTTTGGGTAAAACACTTGGCTGAGAGTTAGGGTTCAAGATTCTAGAACTGCTCTGCCAATGGCTTGCTGTGTGACCTTGAGGAAGTCACTTTTTCTCTCTGGGCTTCAGGTCTTCACTTGTAAAATGAGAGGATTGGACTGGATCAGGTTTCCTAAAATTCAGTCCCTCAAGCACCACTCTTAAGATTTTTGCCACAACCTCATGTTACCTGTTGAATTGTTCACATACTATTTTTGACAGATTTCCAATTATTTAAGTCTTCCTTAAAATAAATTTCATATTGCTATTGTAAATGAAAAACCAGTATCATATCCCCCAAGTAGAAGGTGACCTTAAAAATAAGTACAATGACAACACAGCTACTGCATTCCAGTTAGATACCCCTGTTAGCTGCCAATCAATGACAGCTCACATTGCCTGAGTGTCATCAGTCAGCACACTGGCTGACTGTGACAAGCCCCGATGCTAGTGAAGTAACTCATTTAATCCTCATGCGAACCCTATAAAAGCTGGACCACCATTACTTCCATTTTACAGATAAAGAAACTGAGCCACAGAGAATGTGGCCAACTTGCCCAAGGTCTCAGAGTTGGCGTTTGCCTTCGCTGGGATTTTGCTGGGCTCCACTGCCTGTTGGCCAGGGCCTGTTCCCTCTGTTAAAAAAGCAAGATTTAGCTTGTGTCACAGGGTGTTAAAGACACATTTGCACCAAAGGAGAGTTTCTTGTGGATATAATCCGCAGGCTTGAAAGAGAATCAGAAAGGGAACAAGTTGCTCACCCTGTGATTCAAAGCCCTCCACCCCTTAACTCATCCTGTGTGCCTGTCATCTCTAATATCCACCTCACGAAAAAAGGTTCTATTCTGCGATTAGCTTGCTCTGTCCTTAAGCCCTTATCTTACTCATTTTCAATTGTTGAATATCACATTTTGCCCCTTGTTATTTTTCTTCAGCTGAATTTTAGAAGAAAGGCATAAAATGGGATTTTTCACCCGAGGCCTCTCCCCTCCTTTAGGAACACAAAGGGAGCCTGAGATTAACTGCAATCAGCTAAGTCCCCATAATGTCGCAATAATGACTTAGAATATCTATTAATAGAAGTTAACAAATCCTGGATGGCCAGTGTGGATGGCTGGCAATTGTCACTCCCATCACTCAACATCTCTCTCTTTCATCCTGGGTTCCTGGGGGATTGGGGAGGTGGCTGATGACAGCAGGTAGAAGCAGGAGGGGGGTGGAGGGGGTTGCAATTCAGGGACAGAGCCATTAGCCTCAGGACCATCTCTGGAGGAGAGTGGCACTGAGTTGAGACTGCAGGGCTGACTCATAGCAGGCCTGGGGCCAAAGTCATGAAAAGTTGATCCAAACATTTGTGCAAAGTGCTTCCCTGATGTGCGATAAAGAGCCCCCATAAATGTGACACATTCCCCGTCTTCTAAGAGAAGCAGTGTTGAACACTGCTGGCAGGTGCAATGGCCTGGAACTTCCTGCCAGAAGTGCGATTCATTCATAAGGCCCAAGCCCTCACACTCTGGGCAGCTCCTCAAAGCATCTGAGGAAGAGGCTCAGATGGTGGAAGTGTGGTGGGCTGATTTCACCTCACAGGGGCTGCTGGTCTGCTCTTACTTTTGCCTTAATTGTATAGGGACAGTTAGGGAACACATGCTTTCTGCTGAGTGTATTACATGCATTAACACTTTGAATACTCGCAACATCTCTATGGGGTCAGTACTATTATCATCCCTACTGTAAAGATGAGAAAACTAGGCCCTGGAGTGGTTCAATAACTAGTGACTGATGAGTCAAGATTTGCAGCCCGGCAGTCTGGCTTCAGAGCCAAAGCTTTCAGGTGCTGTGATATGCAAAAGGAAAGGGCTCACTAGATAGGTCCTAAGTGGCTCTCAGAATGGAAGGGAGAAGAACCTCGGGAGGGACAGGAACCAGGGCAGAGCTGGAACAGTTGCTTCAGGCCACTGCCACGGGATGACTCAGCTCTAACCTGTTCTCAGGAGTGGATGATGAATCAGCAGCTGCTTTTCCATTCTGTGGTTTGGAGGGGCAGCTGAACTCAGATGGTACCTGCATTCTGTTACCTTCTGCTTTTGGCCTCAGCTTTGGAGTTGGTGGTATAAGGCCTGTGTGTGGTATGACTTTGGCAAATAATTTAACCTCTCTGGGACTTAGCTTCCTTATCTGTAAAATAAAAGTGATAAGGGTACCTATTATATAAGGTTTTTGTGGGGATTAAAGGAGTATATATTTGCCAAGCAATTGAATAGTCCTTGACACACAGCAAGCACCAGAGAGTGATTGTTAAGAAAGGAAGGGCAGCTGCTTGAGCCCTGGCCACTGTGGATCCTTTCATAAGGTCGCAGTCCTCTTAGACTATTCTGCTGGCTCACGGTGAGAAAAGTGACCACTTTGCCTGCGCGGTCCTCTAGAACTTTGCTCAAAGTGTGGCCCCTGGAGCAGCAGCCTCAGGATCACCTGATCACCTGGGAGCTTGTTAGAGATGCAGAAACTCAGGCCCCATCCCAGACCTCCTGAATCAGAATCTGCATTTACTAAGATCCCCAGGTGATTTGTAGACATGGTCAAGTTTGAGAAGCACAGTTTTAGAACTTTTAAGAGCAAAAATGGAAGGAAAAAATCTAGAATCTTCTTTTCTTGATTGGAGATTCTTTCAGTCCTAAGCATGTACTTTTGGTTTCCCAAGCTAGAACCTTTAGGATAAGGGTAATTCACACATCGGTAGCATTTTATAATGTGACTAATGGACCTTCACACCTACTCTCTTGCTTGCTCTGCAGTATCCCCCTGTGAGTTAGGCAGAGCAGCCGATGTTATCTCCATTTTACAGATGTGAAAACTGAGGCTCAGCATCCTATGTGATTTTCCAGGAGCCAAGGCCCTGTCTTTCAATGTCCTAATTCAGGACTCACTGCAGTTTCCACACTGTACATCAGTGATGAGCATGTCATTGCTGATTCTCTCTCCTTCTCAGTCACCTAGACACAGCCTGTCACCAAGTCCTATGATTGTTTTCCATGAGGTGACTTGGATTCAGCCTTTTCTCATGATTTCCCTGGTGCCAGCCTTAACCAAGCTTTGAAGATTATAACAACAATAACATTAGTTAATGCATACTGAATACTTGCTCTGCTAAGAGCTTTCCATGCATTAACTAACTCATTTGATCCTCCTAACCACCCTGGGAGGTAGGCACTATTATTATCACCATTTTATCACAGATGATGAAACTGAGGGTCCATGTGAGAAAACTGTCCAAGATCAAACAGAAGCAAGTAGGGGAGCTGGGGTTTGAATGTGAGGGGTTGGTCACACCACAATTTCTGCAGTAGCTTCTGAGCCAGTCTGTCCATCCAGAGTCTGCCCTCCAAGCCTTTGTAGCATGGGTGCTTTTCTTCTCTCCTCTTCTTTCTGTCTGTAGGAAGCCTCTTTCCACTAGTGTGTTCCACTTAAAGCTCCCCTCCTTTTGCATTCCATAGTGCTCAATAACATCCCTATATTTTATTATAAATTGCTTGTTTAATTTCCGGCTGTGTCCACAAAAGTGTAAGCATCACCTAGGTAGGCTCATATTTTCTTGGCCAGAGTTGCTGTCCCAGCACAGCGACTAGCACAGTGCAGACACTCAGTAAATGTTTACTAAATGAATACAGCTCACTGTGGTTAGTTTGGTTTCCTCATAATGGATAAAGAATATCCAAAACCCCTGTTATAGCCTCCATAGCATCTAAAATAGTTCTGGAACCCCATAGAGAGTTAATATTTTTGATAGGTAGCCATCAGTTCCCCTCAGTTATTCCTTCATTAAGGGCTGACACAGCACTGGTATTTGGTCCGCTGGGGCTCTTATCTCTGTTGAGGACAAGGGGAGGTGAGGCCTTTACAATCACCCGGTGGAGATTTCCGGCCAAGGAGGGCCTGGGGTAAGGAGACACCCTACCCCAGATGACACTGTAGGCTGAGCTCGAGGTCCTGTGCAATCAGCGACTCCATCGCTACATCCTGAGACCAGGCCCCTGTGCCAGGCAGGGGCACGTGGGAGGCCTGAGCCGGTCCCCAACCTGGGCCTCCTTGCCAGAAACCAGTGCTGTTGAACCAGAGGAGGAATTTCCGCCTCGGGGGCCTGAGCCAGCTGGGTGGCTGCTACAGATCAGGCAAAGAAAATAAGTTATCCTAGCCTCCTGTGGTTCACCCAAGTGGCTGGCACCAGATCTGGGAAGAGCTTCCTGGGAGGGCTGGGAGCTGCTGGAGATGACGGCTGGGCTCAGGTGAGAGCTTTCCGGGTGGGGTAGCACAGGCTGGAGGGTGTGTGGCGAACTCTTTCATCTTCAGATGGCAGACTCAAGTCTATCCCTTAGCTTGTCTTCTAACTTTTAAGAGGCCATAGCTTGCTCAAAAGAATCTCCCCACTGGGTGCCTTTATATAATTTAGGCAGGCAGGGCCCCTCCATTGTGTTCCATGGGGTGATAAGATCTTACTGGTTTATTATGGTGCAGGAGCTGGGCTGTGGTCCTTTCTGACCAGCTGTCCAACACTGGGAGGGCTAGTGCCACCCACCCCTCACCCCTTGTGAGAGTCCCATTCTTGACTCCTGCCATTCCCGTCTTTCCTAGACTAAACCCAGTTGCATTCCAATGGAGGTATACACAGTTCTATTTACAAAGGCTTCAGAAGAGTGCCTCAAAGTGGTACAGACAGGGAAGAGGGGCATTGTGACTGGGACACCTAACTTCTTTAATTCTGCGTGAGGAGGGGGCAGAGTCTCGGAGCATGGGCTTTTCGGGGAGCAACCCACCAGATGCCCTGCCTCTAAATCTTTTCAGTCCCACCTCCTCCCACCCCACCCCACTTCCATCCCTCTTCAAGCCACTCCCTTTCCTCTGGTCCTCACTCCCTCCCTTGGGGAACCGCTACCTCACCCCAAGAAGGTCTCAGCCCCAGCTCTTAGAATCTTCTTGCAAATGACATTTGGCTCAGGCTCAGACAGAAGGCGGGGATGGGGGGTGGGGGGTGGCACCTAAGGCATCCATGTGAGGCAAGAGAGTTATTGGAATATTGACTTGTTTCCCAGCTCCCTCAATTCTCTTCTTCCTGCCCATTTTCAAACAGGTGGCTTGACCCTTTGGGCTTTTTGCTTCAGGGATTCCTCTTGGCAGCAGCAGCCTTAAGTTTACAGTTTGTCCTCAGTCTTTTGAAGCAGTTATTAGGCATCCTTAGGAATGGAAAGGGAAAGAGGGGGTGGATTAGAGTCAGAATAGAGAGAGCGTATCTCCTAGGCCTGGTCTCAAATGGCCATTCCTTCTGCTCTGTGCGGAGGTCTCAGGCCACATGGACTTGAGTCCTTTCTGTGGCAGCTCCCTAAGGAGGTAGGAGCCCTCATGGGATGGTGGTTTGGTATCCCTAGGGATACAGGATCCTGGGACTTGGGACAAGGATCACAAGGGAGCTCTGTGGCCCATGCGGGGATATGGAAAGATGGCAGAGCTGCCCTGCATCCAGCTGCTGCAGGCATGACTGTGAAGAAATCAGAGCATCACACAATTGTCCTGTGTTCTTATCCAAGGCTTAGAGATGGAGGGGATGGCGGGGGGGGGCGGGATCCAGTGAGGACTGAAATGGGCTTTACCCCTCCATCCTAGACTGGAAGACTGAGGGCTCCAAGGAGGAAATAAATTTATTTAAAATAATTAGGGAAGTGGTAGTTCTTTCGTACTTGACTTTGAGGACTGCAATTTGTCCTTGCCCTCTTAAGTCCAGGGTGCAAACTCATTCAGAGGAGGGGGATTGTCTTGAGGAAGGGGAAGCTTTTCCTTTGACATTATTTCCTTTACAACTTGCACACTCCCTCTATTCCTTTGGTGTTTCCATTTATTCATTCATTCCATAAATGTTCACTGAGGACCTACTATTTGTTGGGGCTTGTGTTAAGTGCCAAGGATACAATGATACACAAAGCAGGCCCCTGCCCCCAGGGAGCTTACAGTGTCATGGAGGGAAACAGATATTCATCAAACAATTCTACAAATAATATCTATACATATATGAACCTGGATAAAGACTTAAAAATAGATGTTGCTATATGAATAAATAGGGATAGGTTAGTTATAGTTTGGAGCGGGGTTGGAAGTGGGGGAGGGGGTCAGGAAAAACAGGAAATGATGTTCAAGCTGAGCTTTAAGGACTAACTAGATGAGGTATGTGTCTGCACACGTGTGTATAGGGGTGAACGTGCATTATATATGTGTGCATGGGTATGCATGAGTGTGTGTGTGTGCAGGCATGGGAGATATTTTCATGAGAGGGAAGAGCATTCTAGAAGGCCCTGAGGTAGGTGCCTCGTGTTTTTAGGAACTGAGAGCAGGCCTGTGTGGCTGCACAGAGGTGAGGCCAGACAGAGAAGGAGTGAGGAGCCGGGTCACATAAGGTCGTGGAGATCAGGTTGGGCAGTTTGGCCTTTATCTTAAGAGTAATGGGAGGCCATCAAAGGCTTTTATGCTGGAAGGTAACAGGATCTGATT
This sequence comes from Choloepus didactylus, assembly GCF_015220235.1. Taxonomy (NCBI): domain Eukaryota; kingdom Metazoa; phylum Chordata; class Mammalia; order Pilosa; family Megalonychidae; genus Choloepus; species Choloepus didactylus. The sequence goes on from NC_051317.1 coordinate 12,897,192, forward strand.
TTCATTTTAAAAAGATTGTTCTTACTGCTGTGTTCAGCAAGGGTGATGAGGGGATAAGAGCTGAAGCAGGGAGACTAGGATTTGGTAAGGAGGTAGGTCTGTCTTAAACATGCAGGAAGATATTCACAAGCATTATTAAGTGGAAACAACAAAAACAAATGATAGAATTTTAAGTATGATTCTGTTTGTAATTTTTAAAAATTATATAGTGACATGTAAATGTAAAATATTTATAAATACTATATATATATATATATAATATTTTGTATTTATATATGTATATATAAAAGTTGTGCATGCATAGATTGTTTCTAGTCCATTGCCGTTACTGACAATTCATTACAGAATGGAAAACATCTTGGACTTGGGGGCCCACGAGCTTGGGCTACTGTTACTAATTGCTGACTTTGGACAGGTCATTTAGCTTCTCTGTGCCTCAGTTTTCTCATCTGTGAAGTGAGGGGATTGGGCCAGGTGAGCTCTAACAGATCTTCTAGCTTTGAATTCCTGTAACTCTGGGCAGAAAGAAAGTGCAAAGAAGGGAGGCAGCGAACATTATGCAGGCAAGTCGCGTACCCCAGCTCTATTTCAACATTGCAGAGTTAGGGTGACATTCTAGAAGTGCAGCAGCAGGACTGCAGAGAGTGAGAACATCTCACAGGGCAGCCTGACAGTAGGAGGAGTGGGCAGCTGTCTCCACACTGATTTACCGGCTACCCGACAAAAACAGCCCCATCTCCTGGCCTGCTCCAGGCAGCTCCTTCCTGGTAATCAGGAAATTAACTTACCCAGGACTTGTGCTCTATCTACATCAAGATTTTGCATTCCAGGACCCCAAGAGTCCAGGAGAAGTAATTGTACTGGCAGAAATGAAAGAAGGGACCAGAGGAAGGGAGGACCCAGGACTAGCCAATTTTGAAAGGGGGAGACTTAATGGCATTCTCCTATGACTGACTTGATCGGGGTGAGAGGTAGAAGTGGCAATCGGAGCAAGGTTGGGTAGTTTCCATATGATTGTACTTTGGAGCATAAGTTCTGGAGGATGCAAATTGGTGTTACTCAAAATGAAGTTTCTGTGGTCAAAAAAAAGCTAGGGAACTATTGATATAAGCAAAGCCAAGCAAGGTTTTCTACCATAGGACTTCTCAGAGCTTTACTGAACTAACTTCATCATGAATCCTTGAGAAAGGGGGGAATTAATAGTGTATCCACCTTGCCAGATTAGGTATTCCTTAGATCACACTACAGGAACAAGAGACTCGGCTATGAGTTGGATTGCAGGGGAAGGGCCCCTGTTCTTACTTCCATCTGGGTTCCCAGTACCTACCACAGGGAGAGTGAGTACATTATGATTATTAAACTGAAAACCACTGTGATGGTTAATTTTATGGGTCACCTTGGCTAGGTTACAGTGTCCCGTTGTTTGGTCAAGCACTGGTGTAGATGTTGCTGTAGAAGTATTTTGTAAATGTGATTGGCAACTCTACAATTAGTTGACTTTAAGAAAAGGAGATTGCCCTTAATAATATGGGTGGATCTCATCCAATCTATAGTTGAGGTTTCCCAGAGAAGAAGAAATTCTGCCTTGAGACTACACCACCAACTCTTGTCTAAGTTTCCAGCCTGCTGGCCTCCCCTACTGATTTTAGATTCAAGACTTGTAACATCAACTGTTGTCTGAAGTTTCAATATCCATCCTGCCCTACAAATTTCAGGTTTGCCAGCCCCCATAATTGCAGAAGCCAATTCCTTAAAATCAACATCTTTATATACATATGTGTATATATGCATACATACACACACACACACACATATGCACATATATGCATATATCCTGGTTGGGTCTTTTTCTCTGGAGAACCCTGACTGTTTCAACCCCGAAACTAATTTTGCTTATTTTAAAATGAGGCTGGGCTACTGCTGGGTGTCTGAATTCCATATAAAAGTCTTTAGTTCTTATGGCATGGATCTGTTAATATCAGTAGAGTGACCACAATAACCTCACTCAGAATAGTTTCCTCATTAACTCTAAGACCTTTCTCTTTTATTCCTTGATAAAAATTTCCCTGTGCATCTGCTGAAGGGGTGAATTAATAAACTAGGAATTTGGAAAACTGAATTCAAGCTCTATTTATAACTGTTAAATAGCTCTGCTAATTTGCTATTCACCTAACATTTTAGGGCCTCAGTTTCCTTGTGTGTTAAGGTTGGATCAGTCAACTTAGCCATGGCAACAAAAAAAGGTTTATTTCTTGCTCATTGGCCATGGGTCAGCTGCCTTTCTGGGAAGCTTCATTCTGGACCAGGCTAAAGGGACAGCCCTGGTGAGAGGCTTGCTGAGTTAGGCAGTGGCTCTTACAGCTTCTGCTTGAACAGGACCTACTTCACACCCCCATGTCCAAAGCAAGACACATGGCTTGGCGTGACAGTCACGGGACAAGGAAGCCTACTTCTCCCATAGAGGGCACTGAAAACCACAGGACAGTGGGTGAAGATGCCTAATCCTTTTATTGGGAAATCATTATGCAATTTACCACAGACTAGATGATATTTAAGATCCTTCAGTTCTGATGTTAGTGCTCCTGGCTTCCTCTGGAATGAATTCAAGCTTGGTGGAAAAGTTTGGAAAGCTGATTTTAAATGGAACTCAATGAGAGACAGTGAGAGAGTGAGAGTGAGAGAGAGAGAAAGGGAAAATAGACCTCCATTTGACAGCAGTTGGCAGCAAAATTCTAGAAGGAATTTTGCACAGGCAGTGGGGAGCAATTTGATGAAAAGTGGTTGCTGTGATTCAGCTGGTTCTCTAAATAATGCCAAATAGCACCTCATTTGGTTTTGAAGGGGTGGTGAGATTGGTGGCTCTGGGGAATGACATGCACAGTGAATCTGGTTTTGTGGAATGTTGGTAGCATTTCTTTTGGACAAGATGAGATATGTGACTAGGATCGTTGATATTCTGCTGGGTGAGCAACTGTATCTGACAAATGAGGATGAAGAGGTTGATGGAGGATGAGAGGACCCCAGCGGTTTGCCTCAGAGCTTTGTCCCCAAGCTCACCCTATTTGTTCCATACTTTTAGTAACATTTTGGTTGCACCATAGTTCATTAGATCTGTCCCTGACACTAACCTGGGAAGGGTAATGAAGGCATGCTGTGTTGGAAAAAGGATCCCAAAATGATCATTCTAGGTAAAATCAGCAGGATGAAATGGAACAGGGCTAAATAATAAGGTATGGTCTTTAGAGTCCAATAATTGATTACCTACATAGAGTATTAGGAGACCTGACTTGATAATTGTCCTTTTGCTAAGAGATTAAAAGCCCTGGAAGTTTTGTTTGAGAGTAAGCTTAATATGAACTAATATAAAATGACTGCTAAAAATATGGTGTGGCTAATAATTTTTGACTTTATTAACAGAAGTATAGTTCAGCCTAGTTATATAAATCTTACTCAAATTTCAACTCCTTAGACTTGGATGGGGCAATAGGATTGGATTGAGCGAGAGAATGAGTTTAAATTGTGCGGGGGCTTTGCTTGCCAGGCAACTCAATGAGCGGGTAGGGGTTAGGATTTGTTAATTTGCTATTCCCTTAGCTGGATTAAACTTCTTTGTATCTCTTTAACTATGAGTGTTTCTCTGTGTTGAATCTCATTCTACTCTATATAAATACAAATTTTAATGCCAAGTATTCAAGTGTAAGTGGCCCTCTAAATGCAACATTTTATCTTGTGATCAAGCAAAGAGCAGTGATCTGTTCTAGCATTGGTGTTGGAGTTTTTGAGAAAAGATGGTGTTTTCCAAATTGGCACTTCTTTTCAAGAGAAGTTTAGGCAGTACTCAGTTCTTGCCTTGTGCGCTGATTTTAGAGTTCACTTTCTATGTGAGATATGTCTCCACTTTACAGTATTGGGTTGATGGATATGAAGGTTCTGCTCTAATTTAAGAAGGATGTTGACAAATCGGAGTTCACACAGAGGAAGGTGAAATGTCATTAGAAGAACAGTTGAGGGAACTGGGCTGTTTCGTCTGTAGAATGAAAGTTTGAGAGGTTAATGAGAAATGTCCTTGATAATCTAAAGGACTGTCATGTGCCTGGATACATTCTTGTATTGGTCTGAGAACAAAGGCAGGGATAGTCTATGGATGTTATACGTGTCAGTCTAATACAAGGAAGATTGTCAGTCTAATATAAGGAAGATTTTTCTAACAATTTAGCACAAAAAAGGAGTGGGTATTGCCCTCACAAGGTAGTGAGTTCCCTGTTCCTTGAGGTAATCAAGCAGAGACTGAATGACCATATGGCTGAGAGAGTCATAGGGGGCTTTGTTTTGCCATCAAGCACCCATCCCCCTTGTTTGGGTTATTGTACCTGATGTTTCCCTAAGAACTCCTTACTCCCCACTCTCAATCCATGTGCATCAAGTGAAGTGGTGTTGACCCCCCCTTGGTTGGATGAGCCTCTGCGATTCAGGTCTGGCATCTGATCCTCCTGGCTGCAGTTTGGGTTGGCGAGGGGCATGTGATCCCATTTAGGCCAAAGAGAACAGTTGAGCAAGAAGCATGGTTCTCTTTTCCACTGGATTTTAGGCAGAAAGGGTACAAATTGGAAAGGGTAACCTTCTTGACATCATGTAGAACTTGAGAAGGGAGAAATCATGGAGGAGAGCAGAGGCAAGTGGTAGAGTGGGACAGGGTCCTGATGACCATCAAATAGTGCCTCAAGTTAGCAGGACTGCTGGTCTCTTTAGTTGTTGAGCCATTGCATCCCAGGTTGTGGTGAGGCAGTTTGAGTAGGGTTTTCTACAACTTGCAAACAAAAACAGCCCTTGATAGCTACAACATGTTCATGAGATCAGACAAGAGTCTATGATTCTCCAATTGGTCTGAAAAGAAAGACCAATTCAGAGTGGTTGTGCATTCATTCAATAAATATTACAGGAGTTGGCTGAGATGGTTTCAGGTGCTGGTAATACTGCAAAGAACAAGCTAAGTCCCTGCCCTCATGGGGTTTACATTCTGTGGGGAGAGACAGATAGTATACAAATAATAACGTGCTATAACTTCAGTTAGTATATTAATTTCCTATTGCTGGTGTAACAAATTATCACAAACTTCATGGCTTAAAACAATGCAAATTTATTGCCTTATCCTTCTGGAGGTCAGAAGTCCAACATGGGGCTTGCTAGGTTAAAATCAAGTTTTGTTCCTTCTGAGGGTTCTAGGGTAGAACCTGTTTCTTGGTCTTTTCTAGCTTCTAGATGTCACCAACGTTACTTGTCTTATGGCTGCATCGTCTTACTTCTGTTGTCACATCTCCTCTGACACTGCCCTTCCTTCTTCCTTCTTATACAGATGCTTGTGCTGAAATTGGCTCACGTGGATAATAGAGGATAATCTCCCCATCTCAAGATCCTTTGCTTAATTACATCTGCAAAGTCTCTTTGCCATGTAAGACAACATATTCACAAGTTCCAGGGTTTAGGATGTAGACATCTCTGGGGGCTGTTATTCAGCACAGGTAGTTATGAATGTTAGGAAGAAAAATAAAGCAAGATGAAGGGAGAGATAATGGGGTGGTGTCTTAATTTCCCAGGGCTGCTGAAACAAAGTACTACAGACTAGGTGGCTTAAAACAACAGAAATGCATTGTCTCACAATTTGGGAGGCTACAAGTCTGAAATCAAGGTGTCTGCAGGGCCATGAGCCCTCTGAATCCGGTAGGGAAGAATCCTCCCTTGCCTTGTCCTAGCTTCTGGCAGTTTGCTGGCAATCCTTGGCAATCCTTGGCAATCCTTGGCAATCCTTGGCATTCCTTGGCTTGCAGCTGCAGCACTTCAATCTCTGTTTCTTTTGTCACATGGCCTTCTCATCTAGTGTCTGTCTCTGTGTCCAAGTTTCCCACTTCTTGTAAGGACACTGGGCATATCAGATTAGAGCCCACCTTAATCCAGTTTGGCCTCATCTTAACTAATCATATCTTCAGAGAACCTATTTGCAAATAAGGTCACATTTGTGGGACTGGGGATTAGGACTTGAACATGTCTTTTTTGGAGGGACATAACTCAACCCATAACATGTGGGGAAAAGTCCCTCTGGGGGGTGACTTTTATGTAGAAAGAGGAAGAAGGGAGGACATGAGCTATAGGAAAGCCAAAGGGAAACGTATTCAGGTAGAGCAACCAGTAAAGGCAGAAGCCCTGGGGTGGGAATTAGCTTGGCCTGTTTGAAAGATAGAGAGAAGGACACAGGCTGGAGCAGAGGGGGCAAGGAGGATGATGAGGCCGATAATGCAGAATTGGTCATGCTTAGGGGTTTACATTTTATTCTAATTGTGATGACAAACTGTGGGAGGTTTGGGGCAAGGAAATGGCACAGTCTGATTTAACGATGGAGACCACCCTGGCCGCTGTGTGAACAGACTATGGAGAGGAAGCCAGGACAAGTCAAGAACTCCTGTGCTTGTCATGGGGAGGGATGGTGGTATGGACTGCGGTGCTGGGTGGAGTGTTTGAAAGTGATCAGGTTGGAAATACATTTTGATGTTAGGGCAGACAAGACTTGCTGATACACTGGATATAAAATTTGAGGGAAAGAGATATGTCAAGGATGATGCATTTTTAGCCTGAAACTCCAGATGAACAAGATGCCTTTACTGCAATGGAGAGCACTGGGAGAGGAGTGTGAAAATATATATATATTTTATGGCAATCGGGCAGGTGAATCATGAATTTTGTTTTGGACATATTAAGCCTGAGATGTCTAAAAGACATTCAAGAGGCGATGCTGAGCGGGCAGTTAGGTAATGAAGTCTGGGGCTTAGAGGAAGTGGTGGGGCAGGAGATATAAATGTGGAAGTCAGCATATGGAGGGTATTTATAGCCCTGGAGCTGGTGAGATCCTCAAGGGTGTGAGGAGGGAAGCTGGAGAGAAAAAGATCCAGAGTAGACTCCCAGAGGTCCCTTACCATCGAGAGGTCAGGAGGACATGTCAGTAAAAGAAATTAAGAAGGCCAGAGAGTTGGTAGAAAAACCAGGAGAGGGTAGGGTCCCAGATGTCTAGTGAAGAAAGTGATTCCAGAAAGAGGGGTGATCAAATGTGCCAAATGCTGCTGGTAGCTCTAGTAAGTTGGGTCTAAGAATGGGCCAGTCATTGGGTTGGTGACATGGACGTGGTTAGGGAGTCAAAGGGATGTTTCTGTGCAGTGGAAGGGTATGAAGCCTGGCTGAAAAGAATGACAAAGAGAATGCATGGGAAGGGATTGAAGGTGGCAGCTGTTTTGAGGAGGTTTGCTCTAAACAGAGAGAGGAAAGATGATAGTAGCTGAAGGTGGATGTGGGCCCTGAGGTGATGGGAGATATTAAAAATGACCCAATAAGCAAGGGAAGCCTGTTTCCATAGAAGAGAGAGGGGATAAACATATCAGCAAAGTCCTGGAGTAGGAGAAAAGCAATGGGATCCCACTGCCCAGAAGGAGGTGTTGGCCTTGGGTGACTGCTGTGGAAATTTGAGATTTGTGGCCCTGAAGTTAAAGTGAGCTTCATCGGCCTTGTCTGTGTTTTCTTTTCTAGTCACACGTAGCTGTCTAGGAGGGTGGGAAGTTGGATTTATTCAGGGTTGGGAAATTGCAACAGAGTGGGGGGTGAGCAGGAGTTGCGGGGCTCTGCAGGGAGTGATGACAGTATTCTAGGGAGGGCAAGGGGGAAAGTAAGGTACATGAGGTTTCAAGGCTGGTGTGATCCCAACCCACCACGAACACAGATCAGACATATGCAGATTTCCCATGAGTCTCTATACCTCAGCCCATCTTTTTGCTCCTTCCCCTTCCTCACTCCAACCACCCACTCTCCTAGCCCAAACTCTTTGAGGCAGATTTCTCATTGATGGCAGAACCACCCAGTGCTTCTCAAAAATCAGGTTCCTGGGCCCTATCCCTGACTTACTGAATCCAAATCTTTGCAGATGGGGACCAGGTGGTCCAGCCACAATGGGGCTGAGAACTAAGGCCTTTGGAACATCAGCTTGTATTTAAAAAGGAACCGTTTCCTAATATTCTGCTCTAGGTCAAATTAGCTATTGGTTTGGAGCAACTGACTGGATAGTTTGATTCTTCCTTCTCATTAGCATGGCAATTCCTTTTTTTTCCTTTTCTTTTCTATCTTTCTTCCTTCTTCTTTTTTATTTTTTTCTTTATTTTTTTCTTTTTTACTTCCCTTCTCTCCTGAAAAGTGACCACTGAGCACTGCCTTTCCAGGGGAAATTCCCAAAAGATGTTAATATTTGGGATCTGGAGATTCCCGGGGTGTAGTACCTTTGGCTAAGACAGCAGAGCTTTCTGGACTTATGAATAAACTCCCAAAGGACATATTCTTCTCTCCTTGAAAGAGTATTTCCCAACAGGAAAACCATCTGTTTTTCCACCACCACTGTTTGCTCCACCATATATAAAAGCCTGTTTGCCCCTTCCTTTGGACCATGAACGCATGCCATGAGGCTTCACAGAGATACTCAGAAAGTTATCTCACAGATATACATTTTTATAATGAGGGCTAACAAGGTACATATTCAAATAGATTTGTTCCCCTTATAAGCCATGAGACATTTTCATTATGGGTCCATGCCCATCCCTTTGAAAGTCATCTTCTTTGTTTTATTGATGCCCCAGTTATCCTGGCCTGCTTTCAGTTTCTTTTACCAACCAGGCTCCTTCCTGTCCCAGGGCCTTTGCATATGCCATTCCCGCTATCCACAAAGCTCCTCTCCCCATCCCACCCTTTCACATGGTTCCTTTACTTTCTTCAGGCCTCTTTTTAAAATATTCCTTCCCCAGAGAGGCTTCTCTCGGGAGGACATCTGCAGTTGGTCTTCTGATCACAGCCACCTCCCCATTCCTTACCTTAGCATCCTGTTTGTTTCCTTTATTGCTCGTTTGTAATTAACTATTTGTTTACTTACTGTATCCTCCAATATATTGCAAGCAATAAGAAAGCTGGACCTGGTCTGCTTTGTCCTACCTTTTTTATCTATTAGTGCCTGGCACTTTGTGGGTCCTCAATTTGTTGATGGAATAATTTGAATATGTCCAACATAGGGACAGGTATGATTAAAATACATTTTGCTTCACACTCCTTCTGTAGCAGATAGGATTAGGTTTAGCAGCAAGTGACAAAAAATACATTTTGCTTCATATTCCTCTGTACCAGATAGGGTTAGGTTTAGCAGCAAGTGACAAAAAACTCAAAATAACCAAAGCCTCTGGCTGCTGGTTAAGCCTCAGCTAGGTTCTATCCCAGAATATCTGAAGGGTAGGAATCTGCATAGTAAACCAGTTTCCTGGGGCAATTTTCATGAACAAACTTTGGAGTTGGACAGACCTGGAATTGAATGCTAGTTCCTCTGCTTGTCAAGTATATCCACTTGAATATGTTACTTAATCTTAAGGTTTTCTCATTATTTGGGGGTTATTAAGAGCATTTACAGTGAGGATAACTTAGTGAGATGTGGATGAAGTTGTCAACTGATAGAAGATGTAGCAAACATTGACAGCATCATCATCATAACATTCCTTGTGGTGGATTCCGACTGGCTGTGCCATTTACCTAAATGTACCATTGACTTACATTTTTATATGAATTTGGGTGTGGGGAAGAACATGGGAAAGGCTCCCATGAAAGGAGATAGGGCGGTTGGAGGGCTGAGAGAGCAGGGAGGAGATAAACGCAGGACTGCATTCTTTGGAGCTGAATGGTGGGCTGCCCCCCACAGATGAGATGCACCTTCCTTACACACATAGCATTCTTATATTATCTGCCTGACCCCTAAAGGGGAAGTGGCTGGGCCCACTTTGCCTGAAATACTTCCAGAGATAGAAATGCCTCTTGCCTGAGTCAGCCCATTGCCTTGCAAATACTACAATTAGCTTTCCTGTAACGTGTCCCCAGCAATCCCTACCTATCTCTTGGAGCCTCACAGAATATACTTGACTGTCTATCACATATGACAATCTCTACAACATGTAAAGTCAAATGTTGTTTCAACCTCTTTTCAATAGTAAGTCCTCAATAGCTATCAGTTGTTTTCATTAATGATATTAATAACATCATGCTTGATTTTAAATACCAGCATGAACATTTGGCAAATGAAATAGGCTGAGTCAGCAAAGCGAAATCAGATGGTTGGGCTTTTATGGGTATTTTAGAAATCTTTAGTCCATGGATGATAATAGACAGCCTCATGGGTTCATTTTAATAAATAGATGTTGGCTACATGGAGCATGGTGTTGATTCCCAGGGCATATCTGAGCTCCCTGGGAAAGGATGCTGGGGTGCATTAGTTATGGCTGCCGCTGGGGAGGAGGGGGAGAGGGTGGAGGGATGTCAGTCATTTGCTGTCCCTGATTTCACCCAATTTCAAAGGCCTAGAGAGGTGGACAAGGTCTTGTCCGGAGTGAGCTGCAGCATGGGCTCCAGAACTCCTGACTTCTATTTTTGAGTTTCCTTCCTTCAGACCAAGCTGCCTCACTGCTGTTGGTATCTTCAGACGTCAGTGAAATGCTTATCAAGACTCCAGTGGGGATTTTCTTTTTAAAATATATTTATCAGTTTTTTAATGAGAGAAATTGCAGGTTTACAGAAAAATCATGCAGAAAGTACTGAGTTCCCATCTTAACCTCCTTCCCATTATTAACACTTTGCATTAGTGTGGTACATTTGTTATAGTTGATGAAAGAAAATTATTATAATCAGACTCTTTACTATACTCCATAGTTTGCATTAGGGTTCACTCTTTGTGTTGTACCTTCCTATGTTGTTATTTTAAAAATTTATTCTAGTCACATATATACAACCTAAAATTTCTCCTTTTAAACACATTCAAATACATAACTCAGTGGTGTTAACTGCATTTACAATGATGTGCTACCATTATCCCCATCCATTACCAAAACTTTTTCATCACTCCAAACACAAAATTCTGTACTAATTAAACATTAACTTCCTATTCCATACCCTTACCCTGGTCTCTGGTAAACTGTATTCCAGTTTCTGACTCTATGGATTTACTTATTTTAATTATTGCATATCAATGAGATCATAAAATATTCGTTCTTTTATGTCTGGCTTATTTCACACAACATGATTGCTTCAAGGTTCATCCATGTTGTCGCATGTATCAGAACTTCATTCCTTTTTACAACTGAATAATATGTGTGTATTACATTTTGTTTATCTATTCATCTGTTGTTGAACACTTGGGTTACTTCCATTTTTTGGTAATTGTGAATAATACTGCTATGAGCATCTGTGTGAAAATATCTGTTCCAGTCCCTGCTTTCAACTCTTTTGGATATATACCTAGAAGTGAGATTGTGAGATCATATGGTAATTCTGTACTTGACTTTCTGAGGAACTGCCAAAGTGTTTTCCACAGTGGCTGCACCCTTTTACATTCCCATCATTAATGAGTGAGTGTTCCTATTTCTCCATATCCTCTCCAACATTTGTTATTTTCCATTTTTTAAATAATAACCATTCTACTGTGTGTGTGAAATTGTATCTCTTTATGGTTTTCATTTGCATTTCCTGAGTGGCTAATGACATTGAGCATCTTTTCATGTGCTTATTGGTCATTTGTTTATCTTCTTTGGAGAAATAAAAGTCTATTCAAGTCAAGGAATGTTATGATGATGATGTTGTCAATGTTTGCTACATCTTCTATCAGGTTATTTGTCTTTTTGTTGTAGAGTTGAAGGATTTCTTTTTATATTCTGGATATTAAACCCTTATTGGATAAGTTTTCCACATATTTTCTCCCATTGTCTAGAGTATCCTTTTACTTTCATGATAAAGTCCTTTGATGCACAAAATTAAAAATTTTGATGAAGTCCCATTTATCTATTTTTTTCTTTTGTTGCTTGTGCTTTTGGGGTAAAGTCTAAAAAACCATTGCTTAACACAGGTCCTGAAGATGCTTCCCTATGTTTTCTTCCAGGAGTTCTATAGTTCTGGCTCCTATATTTAGGTCTTTGATCCAATTTGAGTTGAATTTTGTATATGGTGAGGTAGTGCTCCACCTTTATTCTTTTGTGTATCGATATCCAGTTTTCCCAGAGATATTTGTTGAAAAAACTATTCTTTATCAATTGAGTGGACTTGGCACCCTTGGCCTGTGGAGAATGCAGGGGTATTGGCCTACCCCACCTCAATGGTTGCTAACATGACCACAGACATAGGGGACTGGTGGTTTGATGGGTTGAGCCCTCTACCATAGGATTTACCCTTGGGAAGACGGTTGCTGCAAAGGAGAGGCTAGGCCTCCCTATAATTGTGCCTAAGAGCCTCCTCCCGAATGCCTCTTTGTTGCTCAGATGTGGCCCTCTCTCTCTAGCTAAGCCAACTTGAAAGGTAAAATCACTGCCCTCCCCCCTATGTGGGATCGGACACCCCGGGGAGTGAATCTCCCTGGCAACGTGGAATATGACTCCCGGGGAGGAATGTAGACCTGGCATCGTGGGACGGAGAACATCTTCTTGACCAAAAGGGGGATGTAAAAGGAAATGAAATAAGCTTCAGTGGCAGAGAGATTCCAAAAGGAGCCAAGAGTTCACTCTGGTGGGCACTCTTACGCACAATTTAGACAACCCTTTCTAGGTTCTAAAGAATTGGGGTAGCTGGTGGTGGATACCTGAAACTATCAAACTACAACCCAGAACCCATGAATCTCGAAGACAATTGTATAAAAATGTAGCTTATGAGGGGTGACAATGGGATTGGGAAAGCCATAAGGACCACACTCCACTTTGTCTAGTTTATGGATGGATGAGTAGAAAAATAGGGGAAGGAAACAAACAAACAAACAGACAAAGGTACCCAGTGTTCTTTTTTACTTCAATTGCTCTTTTTCACTTTAATTATTATTCTTGTTATCTTTGGGTGTGTGCTAATGAAGGTGTCAGGGATTGATTTAGGTGATGAATGTACAACTATGTAATGGTACTGTGAACAATCGAATGTACGATTTGTTTTGTATGACTGCATGGTATGTGAATATGTCTCAATAAAATGAAGATTAAAAAAAAAATCAACTGACCATACAGATGTGAATGTCAGTATTAGTGCATACAGCCACTGTCAAAAAAAAAAAAAAAAAAAAAAAGCTGAAAAAGAGCCCAGGCTTCAATTAGTGATATGAATGAAGCAGGTCTGGTTAAGACCAGGGCAAGCCAGGCCAAAGGGTAAAGGTTGAAACTGATTGTGTTTTAAAACTTCAACTTCCATATGAGACCAAGGGAATAGATATCTATTTGGTACAGGATCTAAATTTTCTAAACCGTACGACTCCACAGTCGATTTGTTCAAACACCACAATTGCATGGAACTTTGAATAGGAAGTGAGATACAGTAGGTTAGTATAGGCTGGAGTGAAATAGTGACACATCCCAGAGTAATTTGGGCAGATAATAAAAAATATATTTATAGCCTCCCCCTCCCCAGCCCCGAGGATCTGGGGGAAGGTGTGGATGTGTTGGACATACTCACCCAGACTGGTGTTGATGTTGTCACAAACATTGGGACTGGCAGTTTGATGTTCTGAGCCCTCGAGCATGGGACTTGCCCTTATGAAGCTCATTACCACAAAGGAGAGTCTAGATAGTGCCTAAGAGTCTCTCCCTGAGTACCTCTTTGTTGCTCAGATGTGACCCTCTCTCTCTCTAACTGAGCCATCTCGACAGGTGAACTCACTGTCCTCCCCCCTACGTGGGACCCGACTCCCAGGGGTGTAAATCTCTCTGGCAATGCAGAGTATGACTCCCGGGGATGAATGTGGACCCGGCATCATGGGACTGAGAGTATCTTCTTGACCAAAAGGGGGATGCAAAATGAGACGAAATAGTTTCAGTGGCTGAGAGATTCCAAATGGAGTCGAGAGGTCACTCTGGTGAACATTCTTATGCACTATATAGATAACACCTCTTAGGCTTTAATGTATTGGAATAGCTAGAAGTAAATACCTGAAACTACCAAACTCCAACCCAGCAGTCTGGACTCCTGAAGACAATTATATAATAATGTAGATTACAAGGGGTGACAGTGTGATTGTGAAGACCTTGTGGATCACACCCCCTTTATCTAGTGTATGGATGAGTAGAAAAATGGGGATAAAAACTAAAGGACAAATGGGGTGGGATGGGGGGATGATTTGGGTGTTCTTTTTTCAATTCTATTTTTTATTCTTGTTCTGGTTCTTTCTGATGTAAGGAGAATGTTCAGAGATAGCGTGTGGTGATGAACGCATAACTATATTATCATACTGTGGACAGTGGATTGTATACCATGGATGATTGTATGGTGTGTGAATGTATTTCAATAAAACTGAATTTAATAAAAAAAAAATCAACTGACCATAGATGTGAGAGTTTATTTCTGAACTATCAATTTGACTCCATTGGTCTACGTGTCTGTCTTTGTGCCAGTACCATGTTTTGATTACTGAGGCTTTGTAATAGGTTTTTTTTTTTTTTTTTTTTTTTTTTGCCCCTGTTTTTCTACTCATCCATCCATACACTGGACAAAGGGGAGTGTGATCCACATGGCTTTCCCAATCACATTGTCACCCCTCATAAGCTACATTTTTATACAATCGTCTTCAAGATTCAAGGGGTCTGGGTTGTAGTTTGATGGTTTCAGGTATTTACTACTAGCTATTGCAATTCATTAGAACTTAAAAAGGGTTGTCTATATTGTGCGTAAGAGTGCTCACCAGAGTGACCTCTCTGCTCCCTTTGGAATCTCTCAGCCACTGACACTTATTTCATTTCATTTCACATCCCCCTTTCGGTCAAGAAGATGTTCTCCATCCCATGATGCCGGGTCCAGATTCCTCCCTGGGAGTCATATTCCACGTTGCCAGGGAGATTCATTCCCCTGGGTGTCAGATCATACTTAGGGGGGAGGGCAGTGATTTCACCTGCCAAGATGGCTTAGCTAGAGAGAGTGTAATAAGTTTTAAAATCAGGAAGTGTGAATCCTTCAACTTTGTTCTTTTTCAAGAAGGTTTTGGCTATTCAGGATCCCTTATCCTTCCATATAAATTTGATAATTGTTTTTTCCTAATCAACAAAGAAGGCTGTTGGAATTTTTGTTGGGATTGTGTTGAATCTGTAAATTGCTTTGGGTAGAATTGATGTCTTAACAATATTTGGTCTCCCAATCCATGAACACAGAATTTCCTTCCATTTATTTAAGTTTTTGATTTATTTCAGCAGTATCTTATAGTTTTCCATGTATAAATTCTTTACATCCTTGGTTAAATTGATTTCTAGATATTTTATTCTTTTAGTTGCCATTGTAAATGGAATTTTTTCTTTGATTTCCTCTTCAGATTGTTCCTTACTAGTGTATTAACACACTAATGTTTTTTGTGTGTTGATTTGTAGTCGGCCACTTTGCTGAATTCATTTATTAGCTCAAACAGCTTTGTTGTGGGCTTTTTAGGATTTTCTATATATAGTATCATGCTACCTGCAAATAGGAAAAGTGTTATTTCTTCCTTTCCAATTTGGATGACTTTTATTTATTTTTCTTGCCCAATTATTCTGTCTAGAACTTCCAGTACAAGGCTAAACAGCAGTGGTGACAGTGAGCATCCTTGTCTTGTTCCTGATTGTAGAGGGAAAGCTTTGCATCTTTCACCATTGAGTATGATTTCTTCTTTGGCCCATTAGATGTTTAGGGGTGTGTTGTTTAATTTCCCCATATCTGTGACTCTCCAGTTCTCTCTCTGTTATTGATTTCAAGCTTCTTCCACTGTGGTCAGAGAAGATACATTGCATGATTTCAATATTTTAAAATTTATTGAAACTTGTTTTGTGACCTGGAGAATGACTCATGTGCACTAGAGAAGAATATGTATGCCGCTGGTGTTGGATGTTCCATATGTGCCTGGAAGGTATAGTTAGTGAATAGAATTGTATATAACTCTTCTATCCATTATTGATCTCCTGTTTCCTTGTGTTCTATCAGTTATTGAAAGTGGCCTATTGAAGTCTCCTGCCATTAATGTATAACCATTTATTTCTCCCTTCAAATCTGTCAACATTGCCTCATATATTTTGGAGCTCTGCCATTAGATGCATATATCTCTAAATTGCTATGTCTTCTTTTGAAATGACCCTTTTATCAGTATATAGTGACCTTCTTTGCTTCTCATAATAGTTTTTGCCTTAAAGTCTATTTTATGTAATATTAGTATAGGTACCTCAGCTGTCTTTTGGTTACTATTTTCATGGTGTATTTTTCCTGTTTTTTTCATTTTCAACCTACTTTTGTATTTGCATTTAAGGCAAGCTTGTTTAGAGCCTATAATTGGGTCATTTTTTTTTTTCCCCTACATTTCTCATTCTCTGCCTTTTTACTGAAGAGTTTAATCCATTTACATTTAAAATAACTACTGATAATGTAAGACTTTCTTCTGCCATTCTATTTGTATATGTCTTATGCATTTTTTTGTCCCTCAATTCTCCCATTAATGCCTACTTTCATATTTGCTTTTTGTTTTGTACCATTCTGAGTCCCTTCTCATATCTTTCTGTATATATTTTTTCATGTATTTTCTTTGTGGTTACCATGGGGCTAAAATGTAACATCCTAAATCTGTAACAATCAAGTTTGATTCAATACCAATTTAACTTCAATAGCATACATGTATATTCTTCCTATATTTTTTTAAAAAAGTCTTTGCCCAGTATGCCCAAAGTCTTGTTTTCTTCCTTGGTGGTTTCCAGATTTTTATCTTGTTCCTTTAGATGGGCCATCATTTCCTGTTTCTTTGTTTTTCTTGTTATCTTTTGTTGCACACTGTACATTTTAATATTTTAAAGTGTTAACTCTGGGATTTAGTCCCTGAGCTGTCAGTTCCTTAAATTCGAATTCAGTTAGTGATATGACAGTGATTTCCTTGAGTGCCAGGGGCTAAAAACACAGACAAACTGATGCAAAAAACACCTTTCATAGTCTTTGCAAATGGGTTCTCCATTGGCTAATGCTTTCCTTCCGAGTTTAGCCCACCTATTGAGAAGAGTGCCCTGAAGCAAATGTAAAGTGCAGGTTCTGTGTTTTCTGAGCCTGTGTCTTGTCCTGGGCTTGTGCTTACTGGTGACTTTAGGAATTCCCCTGTTTACAGAATTTCGAATACCTCCTCTGCTTCCCTATGAAATAGGCTTTCTTCCCCTTCAGATCCTCTATTGTATGACTTAACGCAGGTAATTTTTTGCCCCAGACTCTTCGACCTAATTGTTTCTTACACTGCTTTAGCCATCTGCAAGCTGCTTTTGCTGGTTGTGGGAGGGTGAGCCAAAGATGAGTTTCCTGGTTCAGTGTTTTAGGCTACTACATGATGCATTGCCATGGATATACAGGCACCCCAGTGTGCACACAGATTACTCTGCTCTCTCTGGGACAGCACTCAGGACTTACAGTGGGAGCACAAGCAGGCTCCATATCCTACCAGGAAGGGGGTAGGGTAGGAGCCAGCAATGGCAACAGGAGCTTCTACCATTTTTAAAGCTGGGTTTTCTTGATTCATCCCTTGAGCTGCTACCGTAACCCATTAACTGTTTTCTGGAGTTTTGAGAAAGTTGGATCTGCCTGTATTGCTGGTTGTTCAAAGATTCTGTGGGAGAATGGCATCCTAGAGCTTCTTTTGCTGGCATCTTGGTTGACTGGAAGCTGACTCCAGTAGTTTTTGCCCCTTCATTTTACTTTCAAGCTGTCTCAGCTACCTCCTCTAAAGGTTGCCTTTTACGTTAATCTGCCTATGCATCTTTTTCCCTAAGTAAATGAAAGAGAATCAGCCTGCTTCTTCCGCTGTCATACTTTTTGGAATGCACGATAATCAGTCTTTAATGAGCTTGTGACTCTGAACAGAGGTATAGTAATTTCGGTGGCTCTGCAGCTTCCGTTGATGGAAATATATTTATTTTAGAAGCTGATGACCTGTGGGAAAAGACTATTATTCTAAATATCATGATGAGGTCATGGGAGCTGATGGAGGGCTTGAGGAGAAGGGGAGGAGAGAGGAAGAGAACCAGAGAAAATTAGAATTGCATATACATGAGAATAGACTGTTTTCTATTCTGAGCAGCAGACCCTGGGTTTTGTGATTCTTTGAGGAATGTTGAAGCTAAATTTACAGCTAGGATGTTACTGATGAACAGAAGTTTCTTGAGGCTGCCTCAGCCCTTTGTCTCTAGTTCCATTAGATGACATGAAGGATAGTGGGGAAGGTCAGGATAGAAGGCTAGAGGGCACTAGGGGTGGGCAATGGGATGGTTGGTGATCACACTTCATATCTTTATAGTACCTTAGACTTGTTGCTGTACTAAAAATTTTATGCAAAGTACTAATTTTTGCTGAATAAAAGTTAGATAAGCAAAAAGAAACTAATAAACTAACAACAGTGCATAGTCATTGATAGTCCCATTCCTCAGTCATTACCACTAAGCAGATTCATATGTATGTATATACACATATACTCATATATACATACAAACTATGCATATATTTTCATATATACTTACAGATAGATGGCATATTTTGTGAATCAGTTTCATCCTGGATTTCAAATCTAAGATGCAATTTGTGAAGAGGTGTCAGAGCTTAGAGTAGTGGTTCTCAACGTGTGGTCTGGGAATCCCTGGGGCAGGAGTGTTTGTGTGTGTGTGTGTGTGTGTGTGTGTGTGTGTGCGCGCGCGCGCGCGGGGGGTGGGGGGGAGGTCTCTAAGTTCTTTACAGCTTTGTGAAGTCCAAACTATTTTCATGCTAATATTAAAATGGTATTTGCCCCTTTCACTCTCATTCTATCACAAGTGTACAGTGGAGTTTTCCAGAAGCTATTTGATATGTGGTACCACAACAGATTGAATGTGGAAGCAGATATGAGAATCAAGCTGTCTTTTATGAAGCCAAATATGAAAGATTTGCAGAAATGTAAAAGAATGCCACTCCTCTCACTAAGTATTATAGCTTTTTTTGTTTGTTTGTATTGAAAATGCTGTTATTTTTCATAAATTGCTTTAAGTTAACATGTAAAATATTTATTTTTTAAAAAAACGATCTGATAAATACATAATTTAAAAATTTTCTCAGTTTTAATTTTGAATATAGTAAATATCAATCAATATAACCTACACAGACAATAGCTCTTTGGGTCCTCAATATATAAAGGGGTTTTGAGACCTAAAAGTTTGAGAACTGTCAGATTAAATGATAAATATGATTTCCACTTAAACTTCTTTCAGAAGACTGATTCAGGCAAATCTAGTTGAGGTTGGCTTCTGACACCTGGGTTCTGGGACAAATTACAGGGGAACTAGAGATCTGGCTGTATGGTAGAATCCTATCTGTACAAATTTGGCCCAAAATTCACTGTAGTTTAAAAATGAATTTGTTGTCTACTTTTATCAAATCAATCAGAAAATCACTAGTTCTGTTAATTACTTTGTGGTTTGTCAACACACAAAGCCATGGAAATTCCATGTAGAGTAGTGAGAGTTAACACAGCACAACACATCCGTCAGTGTTTCCAGTGGCAAGCAACAGAAGCTGACTCTGGCTAATCAGGCAGCAATGGAGTCGATCAAAACCCTGTTGGGAGCTCTGAGAATTGTTAGGAGAAGTGGAGAGTGAGACTTGAAGCTAAGCTTCCAGTAGCAATGAAAACATCCCCCACCCCAAACACACTCACATACACACACACACAGAACTTGATTCCCCCTGCGGTTGTCCCAACAAGCCTTAGAGGAAACTACCATTGTTGCGGTGTCAGGAACTCAACCTTGCAAACATTATCACCCCCAAAGCCAGACCCCTTGCTGGCAAAATGGATCCTTTGGAGAGCCTCTTCCTTTGAGTTGCTCTCTTGAGAATCAAAGATTTACAGAAGTGTCCCTGATTGGCAGAACCTAGCACACAGGCCTTCATCTAAGCTGCAGGGGAGGCTGGGGTTTGATTTGGGTGTTCTGGGCCCTACCTTTGAGAGGTGAGAAGTACTGGGCTAAAATGGTCTCAGACATAGTGGTGACATTTAATAGGAACTGTGAAGTCAGAAAACACAACCCACGTCTGTAACACCCTATGTAAAATTTCATAGCATTCTGGTTACACAGAAAGCTCTAAGGTCAGGCAGACCAGGTTGAAATTCTAGTCTGTTGTTGACTAGATTCTAGTTTATCTAGCTGGAAACCTTAGGCAAGTCACTTATACTCGCAAAGCCTCAGTGATCTCACCTGCCTCTTACGTTGGTTTCTTGGATGAAACAACATGCCGCATAATAGCGTATGCACCTGTTGGGCACCCAGTGAATGGTAGCCATCAATATTTCTGATCTTCAGGCTCTGCCATAGACACTTTCTCCCTTAAGGGGCAAGAAGGAGCTGAGGCAAGAGGAGGTCAAGGGACTTGCCCAAAATTTGAGCAAAAACTGACATCAGGATGTGATTCTGGGTCCAGCTTCTATACCAGAGCCTGAGCCCCATCACCTTTTTGTGCAATTAAAAGACAGAATAAAAATCTCACAGTAGCCAGTGAGTTTTACTTACTTTCCTTATTCTTTTCTGTGTTGTTTGAAAATTTGCTAATAGGTACATATTATGAACAATAATTTTTTAAAAAATTAAAAATAGCACTCCAGCTGCTTTTATTTGGGGGAATAAACATCTGTCTCAGTTTGGCTTCCCCTCTAAGCCAGGCCCAAGACAAAGATTTAGGGGCAGGCTGTTTATGCAGAAGACGATCTGAGTCAAAGCCTGGTTTTCTAATGTGCATGACAGAGTTTAATCTAGATTAACGTTTCCCAAGTGTGAATCAGTGATCAAGAGAATGTTAGCAGGGATTACCCAAATAACAGGGTCCTGTGCTTCTTTTTTTTAAAAATGCATTTCTAAATGGTGAACTTTAACACCTATTCTTCTTTATGGCAGGATACCTCAGGGCCTTTGCTCTGCTAGCGTGTACTGAGGATCTCTGAGAGGGAGTTACAGCATGCTGTGGCTCCCACATACCCACAGAACCAGCCCTCCTTTTCCCCCAAGAGGACCTTGCAGAATTAGTATTCTGATGAGCACACTTTTCGAAATGATAGCTGAACTTGGTGGTCACTTCAAGTTCACTTGAAGGTCACTACATTTGTTGATTTCTATGATCTCATTTAATCTTTTCCCCAAGTTGGCAACATGAGGAACTGAGGTCAAAAATCACCCATCAAAACCAAGGAGCCAATTGTTGGCAGAGCTGGGACTCAAACCCAGTTCTT
This sequence comes from Choloepus didactylus, assembly GCF_015220235.1. Classification (NCBI taxonomy): domain Eukaryota; kingdom Metazoa; phylum Chordata; class Mammalia; order Pilosa; family Megalonychidae; genus Choloepus; species Choloepus didactylus. Next base: position 12,918,496 of record NC_051317.1, read on the forward strand.
TTGAAACTATTTTTCTTTTTTAACCCCACAGACACACAGTGCAAGGAGGGCTGGTGTGGCACCAGCCTTCCATGTTGCTTCGGGGCTCATTTTAAACCAGACCCAAGTCTGAGGTCTTGCACAGAGCAGTTCCCAGCCTGCCTGGAGGGAAAGTCACTGGTCTCAGCCCTGGGGAGGCAGGGCTTCTGCTTAACAGCTAGTAAGGCACTCCCTCCTTCCTCCTCCCCTCCCCTCAGCAGCAAACAAGAGGACTTGGAGGCCCATAAACCTTTTATAAACAAACAGGGACCCTTAATGTTCACTTTTCCTTGTTTTTAGGCAGGGCTGTTTCCTTGTGCTGTGCCATTGGGCGGAGCTTTGGAATGTGACCTCAATCTGTGGAAAGATCCAAGAGCAAGCTTTGCCAGTGGAGTTGGCAGATAGCTTGAGCAGCTCTGGGCACAGGCACCTGTTGATCGAGTCTGTTTGTCGAGAGCCCCTGGGCGTTCACTGCCCACAAGGAGGGCTGGGAGCCTCTCGACCCTGCGAGGCACTTCTGCACCATCGTGAGAAGACCTTCCCACCATGGATATGTCACAGGTTACTGGGGCCTCATGGTCTGATTTATTCCCCACCACGACTCTGTGAGAGAGGCAGGGCATCCCATTTTATTGAGGAGGAAATTGAGGCCTGGAGAGATGAAGGGGTCATAGGATTAGTTCATGGCCGAGCTGGGACTCTCCCTAAACAAGGAGCAGCCTATGGGAGGAACTGGATGTTTACTGGAGAAAATATAGGTGCAAGGCATTGGGTATCTGTGTGTCAGAGGAAGGGACAGCTTCCTGAGGGAAGCACTGAGAAATGAGACATTGGAGGGTAAAAGAGCCTTGGCTTTGGAGTCAGAACCAGGTTTGAATCTAGGTTCTGCCAAATACAAGCTGTGTGACTGGGCAAGCTGCTCTCTGTGCCTGAGGTAATTTATCTGATAAGCAAAGAAAATAACTATACCCACTTCATGAGGTTGTTCTGACAATTATATAAGAGGAAACATGCGTTTGGTGTCTGGCACATTGGACTCACTCAATCCATCACAGCTATTTGTTGTTAATAACAGCCCCTAATCACCCTGCAGCTTTCCCTGGCGCTGACCTCAGAAATGCTGCCCCTCTGTGGTAGGTAGGTTCAGTTTCAGTAAGAAAATGACCACACTGATGAGGGTTCAGGGGTGCTGGCCAAGGAAATGTGCCAGGGGAGGCCCTTAGCACTCCTGGGAGCTGAGGAGCCATCAGGGAACCGAGCTTGCAGAGGCTATTTCTGCAGCTTACTCTAATGGCCTGTACAAAACAAAACCAAACCTGGTTTGAAGTTTCCAAAATGCTCTCAAGTGCTGCCAAGCTTGGATATGTTTTCTGAGCCACACCGAGGCAGTTTCATCTCCCACTCCCTTCAGAGGCAAGGAACTGTGACCCTTTGGGGGCAAGAATGTAGCAACTGCTGAACAGCACTTATTTCCCCCAAGGAGGCTCCTGGCTCTCACTCCTACTCCCATCACGCTGAGCTGCGCCAAATGGTGAAGGAACAGGGTTGGGATAGCAGGGGGTTTGGGAGATCAGCTCTGCCTGAGGTGAATGTTAACCCCAGAGCCCCTCGGGTATTGACTGAGAGGGGAAACTTCTCGGGCTCTTCACCCTTCTCACCTAGGAGCATTGATTGCTTGCCTGTCCTTCCAGGTAGCCTGTAGTCATTTACCTGCTACCTATTGCCTATACCTTTTGGGATAAAGTTAAAATTCCTTAGCGTGGTCTTTAAGGCCCTCAAGGATCTGGCTTCTGTCTACCGCTGCAGCATGCCCGTCCCTTGTTGCATCCAACTTGAACCCTCACTCCAGCCGTACTCAATAACTGGCAGTTCCCAAATGCGTCCAGGAATTTTACTCCAGTGGGCCTTTGCTTATGCCCAGGCGAAAGACTAGCATAGTGGAGACTCAGTAGGGGCTCAGTACGGACCTCCTGAATCAAATCATACTTTAGTTTTTTCTCTTGTCATCTTTAAAAAACACAATAAAAATAAAGATACAGATAAGGATGGCTATAAAAACTCTACCTTAAACAGCAGGGATGATTGATATAAATTCCTGAGGCTGCCACGTCATAATTGAAGAAAGCTTGTCCTGGCATTAAAATTTGGAGCTCTCAGGCTGCTCTTTGCCTGGTGGTGCAAAGCACTGGAATGGACAGTCCCACCCATCAGTAGGCTCTACCACATTTTGTCCCCTTCACCCTGGTCTGTGTTAGTTACTCGAGCAGAGAACAGGGGTCTACAAAGAAGCCAGGTATGCCAGAGAATATAGGGGGGTGATACAACATTTTTCAAGAAAGCATTTGTCTTTTCTCTCTCAGGGACCAATTCATGCTGCCCCTCATTTGGTGGCTAAAACCATTTTGGATGCAAGATTCTTGGGTTAAGAAAGACCCACATCAGCCCCAGTAGTCAGCTATGGTAGAGTGTATCAGTGGCTCTTGATAGGGGGCAAGTTTGGACCCCAGGAGACATTTGGCAATGTCTGTAGACAACGCTGGTGGTCACAGCTTTGAGGGTTTACTATTCACATCGAATGGGTAGAGGCCGGGAATGCTGCTGAATGTCCTACAATACGCAGAACAGCCTCCACAACAAGGAATTATTTGGCTTGAATGTCAGTGGTGCTGAGGTTGAGAAATCCTGATCTACGTGATACCAGACATCTGGGGATTTTCTAAAATCTTGATTACCTGCTGTGGTAGATTGTATTTTCCAAGACGGCCACAACGATAGTCCCCATCCCACGTGCTCTGCTATAATGTGACTTTGACACTCTACCTCCAACGGGTGTTGTTTAATTCCCCTGCCCTTGAACCTGAGCAGGCTTGTGACTCTCTTGACCAATATAGAAGGACAGCAGTGATTCTGGGTGGCTCTCCACGTGTCTTAGATTGCCAGGGCAGGTGTAACAAATACCACTGGCTAATTCGTTTAAACAACAGGAATTTATGGTCTCATGGTTTGGGAGGCTAGAAGTCCAAAATCAAGGTGTTGGCAGGGCCACACTTCTCTGAGGTCTGGAGCATCTGTGGTGTCTCACCAGCAGCCCATCCCTCAGTCTCAGCCTCCATCACACGGCTGTCTCTTCACATCTGTCTGCTCCTACTGTGTCTGGATTTCCCCTGCTTGTAAGGAGTCCAGTTATATGGGATTTAGGCCCACCTTGGTTCTGTTTGGTCTCACCTTAACCAGTAACATCTTAAAGATCCTATTTACAACTGGGCTCACATCCACAGGACCAGGGGTTAGGAGTTGAACATGCCTTGTGGGGGACAAGATTCAGTCCATAACACCAGGCTAGATTAGAAAAAGAACAACAACAAATCTGCAGCTTCTGCCTAAGTCTCTTTTGACACTCACTGCAGGGAAAGCCAGCTCCCTTGTAAGAATTCAGACTTTCTGAGACGGCTGTAGGTGTCTATTGACAGCCGCCTCTGAGCACCCAGGCAGGCAATCCATTGAAACTGCCCCATGGGGAGATGTCTTGGATGCGCACACCAGCTGAACTTTTAGATGATACAGCCCCAGCTACCATCTGACCATGACACGCTCAGTTGAGCCCCACCTCGGTTCTTGACGAACAAAATTATGAACAAAATAAAATGGCTGTTTTAAGCCACTAGATTTTAGAGTAATTTGTTACACAGCAATAGATAATCAGAACATCAGCTTGATTTAGCATTTAAAAAAATAATCTAGGTATTTATCATCCACTATTAGAGACAGGAGAACAAGGCGTGGTTAGAAAAATGAGAAAAGCTTCATCTCTGAGCTTTTTAGGAACAGAATGTTCAGTTCACCAGGAGAGTTTCCTCAATATTGACTTTAATTAGGAAGGAAAGATGAGAGCAAGAAACTTGAGTAAGGGACCTTGTAGTCTCTCCATTCTAGAACCACTGGCTAGTTCCATTCTCGCAGGAGATACCATGATGACAAGAAGATACTTAGATTAAAGAATTGAATTAGCTCAGTACATGTTTTCTATCAAAGAGTAAAAAAAGTATTTTTCAGGATGGAAACCCACACTAATTATTCTAGAAAGAAGAAATCAGTGGTTTTATGCCCTTCCATTTTACCATGGATTAAGTTTTATAAACTTTATAAACTTTGCCTTTTAGATGCAAACTCCCTTCACCAGGCCAGAGTCCCTTCACCAGGATAAAGCCCATTTCATCACTTTCATTTTAAAGATCCCTGTGATAAATCTTGCCAGGATATGCATGTCCTCTTTACTGGCCTCTTACTTCCACTTGGCCCTGGAGTCCATGCCACAATAGCCAGAAGGGTCTTTAAAAATTATAAATTAGCTCATGTCCATTGACGTCCTATGGCAGGTTGAATTGTATTTAAACTCTTTAGTCTGATCTATGATAATATTTAATATTCTTCATAGCACTTAGCAATATCTGAAATAATCTTATGTATTTGTGTACTTGTCTATGTTCCCCACTAGAAAGGAAGTGTCACGAAAGCAGGGTAACTGCCTGTCTTGTGAACCCTTTTCCCCCAGTACTTGGGGTGATGGGAGGCAGTAGGAAGCTTTCAATAATTCCTTGGGAGACATATGAATAATGAAGCCAGGGTTCCTCCCTGCTCAATCCTCCTCTCTTGAACACCTATTCATCCTTCACGACCAATCTAAATTATACCTCCTTACACCTATGTAACTCCTTCCTCTTTTGACTCCTAGCACTTTATAACTTTTATCTTACTCTGTTATATATTTGGATTCAGTGGGCATTATGTTAACCCCTCTGTCCTATTATGATCTCCTTGAGGACAAGGACTGGGCTTTACTTACTGCCATATCTCCTGGTTTCCTCCTACAGTCTACCCTGCACAGAGTGCTGTCTGGGTATTTATTGATGGCCTGCAATGTTGATACCACTTTGGATTGCGGCTCCCAGTGTTGGTGGGGAGCCTTCTCCTTGGACATCTTCAGGGTACAGATGCACTCCTTGGCAAACTAGATTTCACACTTAGTGAATTCCCAAGCATCCAAGCGATTGTGGAGGTAAGAGACTGTTGAGCCAAACCATTGTTTAGATCTTCTCTAAGTGTATATATGCTCAGCAAAACCAAAATCATTATGAAAAGATAAGGAGAGAGTTGCACAAGTTGCAAAATTCCATGCTATCAATGAAATGTGTTTTCTGATTTTGTTCAATTGCTCTTCTAAGCTAGTCTTGGACAATGCTCCCAGATGCTCTTCTATAAGGAATAATTCCACCTAAGAGTAGTAAGCATTGAAATTAGAGAGAGTGAGAGCTGGTAGGGGCCTTAGAAATAATTCAGGCCGACTGTCCAAACTAACAGATGAGGAGCCTGAAATTCCCAGAGGAGGAATTGGGTTTTCTTTAAGTCACACAGAAGTGAGGGGCAGATGTGGGGAGTTCTTGCAGTCCTCCTTGCCTTTCTTTGGGGCTGTTTCCATCTCATGGTTTGTCCCTTTGTCCCAGGAGCATTTCTGATGCTGTTGCACATTTCTATCCTGAAAAGGCAAGTTTCAGTCATCTTTGCATCCTGGCTGGTGGGGTGGGAACCTATCTCCATGCATTTGAAAATATCCCCCTCCGGCCTGCTGTCCAAGTGTCCCACCCTGGCCTGTTACTGGTGCCTGAAATGGCAACATTAGAGACAAGTTACTTTATGTTTGAGTGTACTCTGTCTTCAGGCCAAGGGTTGCAAACCAAATGCATGTAGGGGCCGAGCAGTTAGTATCAACAGTGAGTGGGCACAGGTGCTGCCGTGGGGAAATGGAGTGTGCAAGCTCATGTCCAAGGGCCTGCAGGGGCAGTGCTGCTCGTTGCCACCACACAGCCTTCATAACCTCTGTCTTCACAATGTGGATTTTTTTTCCCCAAATTCTCCTGAATTTTAAATATTGGCAACAAATTTTTAAAAGGTTAACTTACATCAGGCCAAACAAAATATATCTCCAAGGTGGATTTGGTCTTTTAAATGTGAAACCATTTATAGATTCTTTCCAATGTCACACCTGAGGTTTGGGTTTGGGGAGGAGAGAGATCAAAGAAATAAAATGCCTCCTCTGGGAACTGCGTGGAAAGCCAGGTTGGGTGTGTGGGGAGGGGATCAGGACCAGGGTGAGGCGATGATGTGTCTAGGGCACAGTATTTAAGGAGGAGCACCCTCTCAGGGCTGACCCTGTCCTTGCGTGACCGGACAGTGAGCCTCCTTACATTTTGCACCCTAGATTCCTCACTCACCTCACCCTACTGTACTGCCAGCCCTGAGCATGGTGGGTGGGGAGGGGAGGGAGCAGGGCCAGGGTTGAGTCAGGGGGACCATATCTACACGTCAGGATGAATGGGAGAAGACCCCAGGAAGTGGAAACATGGTGTGAAGGCCACTGAGGCTAGTTTTGCAGGCCATGTGACTCTTCTCCAACTTCTCTGCCATGGAAGGCGTTGGCACAGTCTGTCCTGTGCTCACAGCCCGGCAGCAGCCGTTTTCTTCTCTGCTATTGCCACACCCTCTGGAAGCCATGACTCAGTCCTGCCCCAAGTGACCTCAGCAGACAGTGTGAGAAAGCAAGGAGCAGCAGTTGTTTTTATCTCCAAACCAAGCAAGGAAAATGGTTGCTGACACAGTGCCTGGGTATAGGGCCTCAGCTCCCCTGACTGTCCAGGGGCCCCAGGAGCTGCTGGGGACCATCTATGGGCGATTGGAGGGGAGTGTCAGCTAACGGAGTCAGAGGAGGGCAGACTCGTTGCCCTGGAGGCGCTGCCTGGTTCATTCTGATGAGGGGGAGGCTGGGCCTCTGAGAAACACGGCCTCCCTGCCTCCTGAGTGGGCCCTAGCAGGAATCTGGAAGGGCGAGATTCTGAGCCGCTTCTCCTGCTGTCTCTTTGGCAGCCAAATGCTTGCGGTTGCGGCCCAGTGTTAGGGACAGCTGGGTTTGTTTTGGTGTTCAAACCCGGGTTGGGGAGGGACATGGTTTTAATATTGAAAAAATAAATTGTTTTCGAGGGAGAGAGAAGTCTTCTAACCCTGCCTGCTTGCTCCCAATATCAGAGAATAAATGCCTGACAGGAGTCAGCAGTGAGCAAGCAGCCCTAGGGAAATTAAAAAGCAATGTTTGGAGGGTTCACATAGTCTCAGAGTGAGGGTCTCTGGGACCCCCTCATTTACCTTGCTGCAAGCTACTTGCTGTTTCTCATACCTGGGCTTTCAAAATCTGAGAGGGCAGCATGAGGGAGACAGAAGGAGGAGGAACTCTGGGGGATAGCAGAAATGTGACAGCTCTCTGCAAATGTTGATGTTGGAGAAGCTGTCAATTGGGAAAGGGAGGCAATAGTCTTCTCTGGGATCACAGAATATATAATTAGGGCCAGGGCTGAAGCTAAAGGAGACACATTTTCCTAATCTATTCCCTTCCCCCCACATTTTTTTTTTTTTTTTTTTTTAAAACAATTGGAGCTGCCTGCCAAATTGTGTCTTAGGTTTCAGGCACCTCTTTAGAGAAGCCTTCCATGAAGTCCTTTTCCCCTTCCCTTCTAAAGTTTTTCTCCCCTCCAGTTGCTCTCTCATCAATCTGTTTATTGTTTGCAAATTACTTATCAGAGTTAGTACATATCATGCCTATTGTCTGCTGACTTGTTTATTTTCTGTCTACCAGTCTGGGCTCTGAGCTCCAGGAGGGCAGAAATCTTTGTGCCTTGTTCATTGTTGCTTCCCGGGATCCTAGCAAAAGTACCTGCCTCAGAGTAGGAACTCAATAAATATTTGTTGATTGAGCAGATGAAAAATGAATGAATGTTTCAGGAAGAAATGAATTCCCCAATATTGAAAGAATTTCAGCAGAGATTTGGAGGCCAGTAGTCAGAGATGCTAGAGAATACCCCAACTTCCTATGCCCTCTGCATGGTTTGAAGTTACTCTACCTGCTGTGGCAAACAAACCCAGACTATACAATGGTTAAAATACGAAAGAGCTATTTTTGCTCAAGTAAAGTCCCAGTTGGGTGTTTCTTGTGGGTAGGCGACTCTCTGTTAGGACATAAGTCAGGGGCCCAGGCCACATTCATCTTGTGGCCCCATCATCTTTACTATGTGGCTTTCTGGGTCACCATGCTCAATTGCACGGAGCAGGTAAAAGCAGAAGAGGTCATTACAGGCCAGGCCTGGAAGATATGCACATCCCTTCTGCTCACACTCCGCTGGCTAGACCTCCATCATATCCAATTGCAAGGTTTGGGTCACGGCCCAGGAGGAAGAGGAGCCGAGTTTGGTTCATAACTCATCAGGCTCTGCCACGTCTGCATCAGGTAGAAGGTGGGAGCAGATGGCTCTTGGAGCCTCTCCAATTCCCAGCACTTGTGATTGAAGGTCTCTGTTTCTCTTTTGCAATAACTTAGCACTTAAGAAGTAAGGTACTTGTCACCTCCCTACGTTTCCTAGTTTTATATAATTCTTTTTCCTTTTGCTCAAGAATTCCCTTCAGTGTTTCTGGTGTCATTAGGGACAGTAGGAACATTTGCTCAGGCAACCACAAAAATGCCTAAGCCCAGTCTAGGAATCTCAGCTCTCTCACTTCCTGGGTGTGTGGCAATGGGCAAGTTATCTAACCTCTCTGCCCCTCTGCTCTCTCCTCTGGAAAGTGGGGATCATAAGTAATGATAACAAACACCTACTTCGTAAGGTTGTCAGGCTTAAAAGAGCAGAGATATGCACCATTTATGGTGCATTTATTCCAAGCCATTGTCCCAAGTGCTTTATTTTCATCATCTTTTTTTAGTTTTCACAGCAACTCTATGAATTAGATACTATTATTAGCCCCAGTTTTGAAGAGGAGAACTTGGACTCACCAAGAGATAAAGCAGTTTGCCTAAAGTATGCAACTCATAGGTGGTGGAACTAGGATTTGACATGTCACCGGACTCCAGAGCCTGCCAGGTACATAATAGGTGCCAGTGATGGGGTTCCGATGATGGGGACTTTTATTGTTATTTTTGGCTCTAGAGGATGAGCCGGTCCTAGGCTTGCTTATATTGGGAATGATTTGCAAAACCTTTCACAGCCTACAAAGTGCCTTTTTGGCTTTTGGCTTATTAGTTCCCCACAATGACTCTCAGGCGGTTTCACTGTTGTACCCTTTTGCAGAGGATGAAAACGAGCCCCAGAAGGCATGAGTCACTTGCCCAAGTTCACACATCCAGAAACTGGTGGAGTGGGCTTCAAACTCTGACTTTTGAGAAGGCTGTTGCTCTTGTTAAATTTGAGTTAATATTTGCTAAGCACTTAGAATGGTGTCAGGAACATAGTTAAGATGAGGTAAGTGTTTATTAAATAAATAAATTATTTCTCCAGCACCTGCTACCATCTGCAAAGTTAGGGTAGCTTGTGGCAGGGGCCCCCAGGGTCCCTTTTGGCAGCCCGTCCACTGCTTGCGCCCAGCATCCTTAGGTTGCCTCCTGGCTGGGCTGTTTGCTCACCTTCTCCCCTCACTCTGGTCTGTTCTTTGGGAGAACTCTCTGGGATCCTACATTCAATTAAAAAAAAAAATAAAAATGGCTGTTCCTTGTTCCTGTTTTTCAGGCCCCTACCTGCTGCAGTTTTGTCACATCACCTTCTGGAAAGGTGATCTTTGTCATAGTGACCTCTTAAGGAGCTTATTTGCATTCTAACAGGGATCTTCAGTTACCACCAAAGGAATGATAAGTGGTAAAATGTTAGGCCTCTGTTCAGGCCAATGGGGGAGACATTTTGGATGGGAGAGCCTGAACTCATACCACAGAAATCTGTGAAGGAGGGAGGGCCAAGCCCGCTCAGGGTTTTACATGGACTCCATGCTGGCTGGGAGAAGATTGATGATGCTTCTCTTTTACCCCATAATAACTTTTGTAAACTCTCTTCCTTAAGTGGTTTCAGAAGATTCCTAAAATTCCTTGTCAAATTGGGCCTCAAATGATTTCTAACTCCTACTTTTAATGGAACAGACCCAGAAACTCCCAAGCAATGAGGAAATAGAAGTGAGAAACATGCATACCACTATCCAAAAACTATTGAGCCTCTGTTATCAGTCAGGTGCTGCTCTGAAGGTTAAGGAGAGAAAGATGAACAAGCGAGCCACGGCCTCCCCAAGAGCTTTGAGAATGCCTGTAAAATGGAGCTGCACCTCTCAAACTGAAAGCAGGAGTTGGACCAGGTGATCTGCTGAGATCTCTTGGGCTTTACGATGTAGGATCACATGGCATGCCAACCTGTGGAATTGCTGGTCCAAAGGATTGCTTCCTTCTACTAGTAAAGACATCATGAAAATGGGATGAGACTTCTAGTTTCCCCCTGCTATGCCTTCTCCCCTTCTCCCTTAGAAATATACTCTAAGAGTATATTTCCTGTGCTCCTTTACAGCTGAGTGTGGCCATGTGACTACGTTCTGACCAATGAGTTGTGAACAGAAATATGTGTGCAACTTCTGGTCATGCTCAAAAGGGAGGGAAATTCCCCCTCCCCATTCCCTCTTCTTGCTGGATAGAGGGAAGACACGGGGATGAGCCATTGTGGGCCCTGGGATACGGGCATTACCCTGGAGCCAGGGCAGTCACAAGGTAGAATGAGAGATAGCACAGCTTTTTTGTTTAAGCCAATGATATTTGGGGTTCTTCATTATAATACCTAACAAGTAGTTCTATTAATTATGAGAAAGCAGAGTTAAATTTTCCTACTATGTTTGTGGAATTGTTTCTTTATTCCCTTAATTCTGTCAACAATTGCTTTGTGTATTTTGAAGCTTTTTCTTGGTTATTTAAATATTTATGACTGCCATGTCTGCTGACGAACAGACCCTTTGTCATTTTGAAATGTACATATTTATCTCTGGTATTACTTTCTGCCTCAAAATCTATTTAATTTTAATTTAATATAGCCACTCCAGCCTTCTTGCGCTCACTGTGCACATGGTATATCCATTTACTTCCAATGTATGCGTTTCTTCATATTTGAAGTACATCTTTTGCAGACAGCATATAGCCTAGTCTTGCTTTTATATCTATTCTGTTCATTTCTGCCTTGGAATTGGAGTGATTAGTTCATTAAAAGCTTTAGTTTTTAGAACAGTTTTAGATTTATAGCAAAATCACAAAGATAGTACAGGGAGTTGTTCTATACCCCTCACCCAATTTTCCCTATTAGTAACATCTTAAGTTAGTAGTTCATTATCTTTTAATATCATTATTAATAACTTTTAATATGGGTGGATTCAGGTGTATCATTTCAATATTGGATTGCTATTTTCCCCTCTGTTTTTCATTTTTCTTGTCTTCTTTTGGATTATTTGAAAATTTTTTAGAACCCCCATTTTTCTCTATTGGTGTTTTAACTACACCTCTTTGCTTTGTATTTTTAGCAGTTACACTGGGGATTGCAATATAATTTTTTTTTTTAACTTTTCACAGTTTCATTCTTGTTTATATTGTGCCACTTCATGTAAAATGTAGAACACTGGGAAACATATAGTTCCATTTGTCACCCACCCTGCCATCCTTCATGCTATAGTCGTCATATGAGGCACAGCTGCTTACATTATAAACCCTGCAAGACAATATCATAATTTCTCTTTACACTGTCATAAATATTTTAAAGAAATTGAAAGTAAAAAAAAAAGTAGTCTTTTATAGTTATCCAGATATTTATCATTTCTGATGCTTTTAATTTCTTCCTGAAGATCCAAGTTTCCTTCTGGTATCATTTCCTTTAAGCTTTATGAGGTTCCTTTATCATTTCTTGTAACACAAGTATACAGGCAACAAATTATCTTTGTTTTCTTATATCTGAAAATGTCACTTCAGCCTCCTTTTCCAAGGGTATTGCCTCTAGGTATAGCAATTTGGGTGATAGTTTTTTGCTTGCAAAGTTTTAAAGACATCGTTCCTCTGTCTTCTGACCACCATGATTTTTGATGAGAAGTTCATCATCATTTGAGTCATTGCCTCCTTTATATAATGTGTTGTTTTTCTCTGGCTTCTTTTGGTATTTTCTCTTTACATATATTTTGTCAGCAATTTAACTATGATATGTTTATGCATGTTTTCCTCTGTATTTCCTTTGCATTTTGCTGAGTGTTTTGAATCTGTACATTTAGGTTTTTCAACCAAATTTGGAAATTTTTCAGTCATTATTTCTTTACATATATTTTATATCCTATTCTTTCTATCTTCCTCTGAGGCTCTAATTACACATATATTAGAAATTTTGATGATATTCCACAGTTACCTGAGGCCATGTTCTTTTTTATTTACTTTTATCTTTTTTCCCTCTTTTCTTCAAATTGTGTTATTTCTATTGCTCTTCATCAAGTTTACTCACTATTTTCAGTTATCTTCATTCTGCTAGTAGGCCCTTCCAACGGCTTTTTAAAATTTTCAGATATTATATTTGTTAGTTCTAGAATTTTCACTGATTAATTTTTTCCCATTGCTTAGATTTCTTATCTTTTTGTTCATTACAAGTATATTTTCCTTTACTTCATTTAGCATGACTATACTAGCTGCTTTAAAGTCCTTGTTTAAGAATTTTAACATCTGGTTCGTCTTGGAGCTAGTCTCCATTGATTGACTTCTCCCTAGAGAATGAGTCATGTTTTCCTGGTTTTTTATTTGTTGAGTAATTTTGCATTATATCCTGGATATTACAAATGTTTTGTTGTGAAGACTCTGAATTCTGTTATTATCCACAAAGGAGTGTTGATCTTTGTTTTAGCTGGTAATTAACTTGGTTAGATTTGAACTGCAAACTCTGTCTTGCTTGTGATGGATGACAGCTCAAATCTTGGTTCAGTTTGAGCCTTATCTGAGAGATGCTTTGTGTCCGCTTTGTGCATTGTGTATGGTGCAGGGATTAGCTAGGAACTTGGGCAGAGTTTATACATAGAATTTGGGTCACCCTTTTTCTGGCTCTCTTCTTTCTGGTGTTTGCCTCTCTCTGTCCAGCTTGCCTGGTCCTGTGCTTACCTAATTTCTATCCTCTGGTCCTTCAGGACAAGAAAGATGATGCGTTTTCTTTGGAGTTTTAGCTGCTTCACATTGTGACACTATTGTGGCCTCACCTAAGGTTAACGCTATAAAAACTGGAAACTCACTCTGTACTATTTTTTTCTTCCAAGTTTTGATTTTCCTCCCAAGTATGTCTGCTTTTGTTCACTTTTTGGAGCCTTCTGGTAGTTGTTTTTTAAATATGTTTTCCAAAGTTCACAGTTATTTTCTATGGGAGGGTCAGTCTGTTAGAAGTTTACTTTGGGTCTTGGAACACATCCCCTCTTTCTGAGGGCCAAGTCCCCTGCTCTCCAGAAAAACTCTGAATGTTTTATTTTTATGTGTGTATATAAGTTATTTGAAGGAATCTAAGAATCTTGATCTTATGTCACAGGATATCAACTTCATGGCATATTATGCAGACATTAAAAACAAATAAGATCAGGTAACTACCAGGAAACCACTTTATGATGCTTGGTTGAGTGAAATTTGCATGATATAAAATTTTAACTCCACTTTCATTACACCTGAGTAGAAATCTGTGAATACATGTGAATAGGAACTTGAAGGAAACTTGGAAAAAATGAAAATGCTTTATTATTAACATAGCTTCTATTCTTTATCTTCTTTAAAAAGCATTTCTGCTTATGCAGTGGATTATAATGTTGCATAAAAATAATTTAAAAAATTAGATTCAAACACTATGCTGAATTTTGAACAGAATATTAGAGGATAAGGGAAATGAATCTAGAAACAGAGTTTGATTCTGGGCTTTGTGAAAGTTGTGTCTGGGTGGAAGATTCCCAGAGCTGGGTAGAGAAGCAGACACTAGCCATTTTTGACACTTCATGCACTGGTGGTTTGGGACTTGGAATACATTCCCTTCCCCATGAAGGCCAAGTCCTCTGCCTTTATGGGAAATGTAACTTCCTGCTTCAAAGACAAGAAGCTCAGAGCAACTCCAAAAGTCATGCACTTCAAATGGGCCCTGTAAAACTTGGTGAGATGTTCGAGGAAGTGAATTGGAAACATATGCACTAAATTTCCCCTAAAATTGCATAGGGATTTTAATAGACCGAGAAGAATATTCTGGAGGGAGCAAACATGTTTGGCATTCCTTACCCAAATCCCAAATGTTTGAGAGATGCTTTTGAATAGTTTCTTTAAACTGATGAAAAACAAATAATTAAAAAAATAAAACCCTTCTGAGTCTCAGAACTTGAAAAGGAGGCTGAATTGCAATGTCATTTTCATGGTATGTCCCCAACCACATATCTATGATAATAAAGCATTTTCCTTGAATAATACTGCTTCAGCAGGACCTGGGTTCAAGATCTGCTCTCTGCCACTTACCACCTCTGGGAACTGTGTTATTTTACTTATAACTTTACATATTAGTTTGCCTGAGCTTGAGTTTCCTCATCTGTAAAATGGGGCTGTTATACCTTCTTTGCAGACTTGTAGATGGAAGACAATACTTACCAATACTTACAATGCCACAGTATAAAATTTCCAGCCCATAGTTAGCTTTGATAAGGTCCTGGCAATTGTTATGATTACAATGCTAAATAAATTTGTCTGTGTAACATAGGGTTTTTCTTATTCCTTAAACAGATATGGTAATTTTTCCTAATTAAATTACTATTTAATTTAGAGTTTGCGTAAGAAGAAGGCACAAGTTCAGGATTGAGTTAGTAGTTAAACTCACTATTTTGAAGTCATCAAAACAGGATTCAAACTCTGCCTATAACTGATTTTAGCTACAGGTCTTTTTGACAAGGTTTATTTATCTGAGCCTAGTTTTTTCTTCCATAAAATGGGAACAATAATAGCACTTACTGCTCAGTGTTGTTGTGAAGATGAAACAATGAATGTAAACTGGCATAGTACCTATAGGTAGTAACTGCTCAAAAATGATGAAGATGATTATTATTAATGGTCTATTGGGTGGCAAGTATTCTTTTTTTTTCCTTACTCTTTTTTACCTTAAATATCTCAATCCACTTAGATACTAAAAATGACTATCTAATATGAAACACTACATACAAACATGCTAGATACTTGGCTTCCTCCCTCCTTCTCTTCTAATATTGACTTACTTAATATTACCCTTCAAATTCATTCCCAGGAAGCATGTACAGCTGCATTCTGCTGGAAAGACAATGTCTAACTATAGAGTCACTACAACTAAATTCATTATGGCCATGCAATTGTAAAGGTTTGATGTCGTAGTGAGTGATCATGGAATGAGCCAATTTCATGCATCTTAACTTGAAGGATGGGATTCTCAGACAGCAATTCTAGAAGAGGAACATGTGACTCAAGGTACAAATTTACCTTCTGTAGCTTCTTGAGGAGAAGTCTGTCTGAAGCAGTCAGAGAATGGAAGTACTGGGAGGCAGCTTGGAAGCTGTCTTTTGACAGGTGTTTATGGAGCCCTAGCTCTGTGCCCAACATTATGCTAAATGCAAGGAATGAAAAGAAAAATGTGTAGAACACAGTCCCTGACCTCAGGGAGCTCACAACCCAAGTCAGCTATTAAAGGTTATTAAAATGAAAAAATTTCCCCAAAGGAGTCATATCTTAGGCTAAGGACATTGAGGAACTTTGGCCTAGGGAATAAAGGTGGAGAGGACCTAGTGGTGCCCTATATGAATTATCTCATTTAATCCTTACAACAGCCTCATGACATGTGCTCTTTATTATCTCCATTTAACAGATAAAGAAACTGAGACCCAGAGAGGTTATATAATCTCTTCTACTGGAAAAAAAAAAGTGAGTTGACCTCATGGTTGTGCTGAAAGTCAGACTCAGACAGAAATAGAAATATCCTTCTAGTTTAGCGAAAAAAGCAGGTCGAGCCTTTTCACTTTGCCCATCTATAAAATGAGTTAATAGCTGCTACCAAGCAAGGATCAAAGGAGATAAAGTGAGACCCACTATAGGAAAATTTTTAAGAAAAGGCTACTTAAAATGCTATGGTTCCTACTCAGTTCTGATCCCTCATCTCATTTCTTTCCGTGACAACTTCCCTAAATCAAGTCGGCTTCTAAAAGAAGGCTCTGAATGTTGTAAAATATCATCCCATTTCACATAATAAAACACCATCCAATCGATATGCAGCTCATTTTTCCAATAACACAAAAGTGACAGAAATCAACAAGTTTCTTGTCAGAACATCTTGGTCATTAAAAATGCATTAATAGCTCATTATTCAAGACATGGTACTAATTCTGCTCATTTCCTATTGAAGCTTATTAAATACGAAGAGCCTAATCACCCAGAAGTTGTGTTATGTGGCCACAAAGAGTAAGCACCATTAAAGAAAAAATAGGATTATGACAAAAATGGTAATTATAATATATTGCATTTAGCTGGCACTGGGCTCCTCTAACAGACTGAATGGCCTTGTAATTTATATAGAAAATGCTTGAGGATGCAATTTATTCAAAAGTCAAATTAAAGGCGTGTATACATAGAGGGCAGCAAGCAATGAGGTCTTAAGGGCTTTTTGGAATTCTTCAGAAAACTGATCTGCTAAAGTACTACTCCAATGATTTTTTTTTCTCTTTTAATTAGTATCTACATATCTAGATTATCAGAACCAACCTCACAACAAGAATTCTCCACTTTACTAATTAGCTGTGTGACTTTGGACATTCTTAAAACTGTATTTAGCCTCCAAGTTTGAAGGTCAGATTTTAAGTGTCTTTCTCTCAATCTCAGTAAAATCAAACTGAAATAATAAATCACTTTGCAAGCGTTATGCTAAGACTTCAGATTAATGTATGTGGAATATAGGCACATAGTAAGCACTCAATGAATGGTGGTGCTATTGTTTTTACTCCCACAGAAATGATGGTCTTTAAGGGCAGAATTTGTATCTTATTCAACTTGGCACCCACAGCATTAGCACCAGGTTTGGCACACGCTCGGGGCATGTCTGCTGCATTGAATTGGAGTCCCAAATCTTGAACAATCTCTGATCTTTAAGACCTCTCCAAGCATCATAGCATCTTGTTTTTTGTGGATGCCTAATAAATGTTTGCTTTTGGCAAATCCACAAGATGTATTGGTGTCTGATTAGATGCTGCACTCTCTTTTCACCCTCAAAGAGCTTAAAATCAGCACAGGAAAAGCAAGGGTTATACCTCTGGAACAACGGGGGAACATTGTTTGTGGTAAATCTCCATTGGTTTTCCCTGCCCACCTCCCCTTACTTTTATTCTGACAACAGACCCTGGTTTTCTTGGGTTGAATTGCCACTCCACACTCTATCCTCTTAGAGGCTGTTCGACATGCTCTAGAAAAGTGTAATCTATGAAAAGATTCCAGTTCTACATCATTTCTATCATGTGGCCATGAGGGGACTCCTCAAATAGTCTTGTGACCATGTGACCCAGTCCTGGCCAGTTGAAGTATCATGTTCCTGTGGCTGTGGGGATTAGTTCAGAGATGGACATGATAGTCATCAAAGGGCTGACTTGGAAGCTGTCAGAAATGTGCTCTCGACACAAATTCTCATAGAAGTTATAGAGCACTCTGAAATGCTGAACAGCTATTGTGCTGGTTTGGATCTGTTATGTACCCCAGAAAAGACTATGGTCTTTTAATCTAATCTTGTGGGGGCAGACCTATTGTGGATTGGACCTTTTGATTAGGTTGTTTCCATGGAGATGTGACCTGGCCCATTCAAGGTGGGTCTTAATCCCCTTTTGGAGTCCTCTATGAGAGGATAAAGGCAGAGACATTTTGAAGAGGGCTCAGAGATGCTTAGAGAGAAAATTCCCAGAGACATTTTGGAGAAAGCCACTGAAACCAGAAGCTAAACCCGGGAGAGAAGGTTCAGCAGAGCCAGCCATGTGCCTTCCCCTGTGACAGAGGAACCCCAGATGCCATTGGCCATCCTTCAGAGAAGGTATTGACCCCTTGATGGCTTAATTTGGACATTTTCATGGCTTTAAACTGTAAATTTGCGCCGTAATAAACCTGCATTGTAAAGCCATTCAATTTCTTGTATATTGCATTTCGGCAGCATTAGCAAACCGAAACAGCTATGTCATCAGCAGAATATTCCAGGGAAAACAGGCAGTGGGATGCTAAGAGACTGCAGCTTCTTGAGATGTCCTAGTTCTCCAAGGAGGACGCTTTTGTATTGGTGGTTGTGGAATGTGGCCTGTCAGGCATGAGGTCCTACCGGGTCACAGAAAGCTTCCCGTGAGCCTCATACTAAACCTCCAGCATAATGGTTGCAAAAACTGGCTTTAGCCAGTTAGTTAGTTAGTTAGTTAGTTAGTTAGTTTGCCATTGATACCATTATTCTACATTGTCCACAATTGTGCAATAATGACCGAGTGTCCCTAATCTGGCACTGCAACCATCTAATGATGATGAATCTGTGGAAGTGACCTCACAATTATTCCCAGGATCCAGTTGGAGATGAGCACGGCAGACTTACAACTGCCAGAGCCACGTCCCCTGCTGAAGTTTCTGCTGCTTAAGCTGCCATATTTAGTATCACTTGCCCCCTCCAGTGTTCTGGCTAATTGGGGCAGAGCTGCGTATCTGACTTGAGCTTAGCCAGACCATAACTGGCATAAAAAAGAGAAGCCAGGCCTATCAGATGCTCTTCCACTTTGGCATTTGATCGGAGAAAGATAGAAATAACTTTCCAGTTAGCAGTGGCCGTGAAAGTGAAAGGATATTTTGTGAATGACGCAGGGCTGTGGAAAACCCAAACCATGTGCAACCTGAAGTTGCAAGGGGGCAAACTGCAAAAAAGAGCAGAGAGAAGACACCCTTAGCCTCCCCTGCTTCAAGGGTATTGCACTTGTTTTTCCTAATGCCTGAACTACCTTCCCCCTTCAAACACAAGGCTACCTCCCTTACTTCTCTCAGTTCTCTGCTCTAGTGACATCTCTAAAATAACACCTCCCTCCCCACAATTTCTTTTTTGTTGCTTTCATAGCACTTATCTCTATCTAACAGTATCATGCAAATTTATTTGCTTATTTACTGTCTGTCACATCTTTGAATGTGGGGA
Organism: Choloepus didactylus; assembly: GCF_015220235.1. Lineage (NCBI taxonomy): Eukaryota > Metazoa > Chordata > Mammalia > Pilosa > Megalonychidae > Choloepus > Choloepus didactylus. The sequence continues at coordinate 12,937,590 of NC_051317.1, forward strand.
CTTCATCTTGTTCTCCACTGAATTCCCAAGCCTGGCAAAGAGTAATTGACAAGTAAATGGTTATTGAATGAGTGAATGAACAAATGTTAAGTAAAGATAGATTTATTTGAGCTCTTTTAATTAACCAGAAACTTAAAGAGCTGTCCATAAGAGTTTTTGATCAGCATGAGGAAACCACAGACACCACAGAGAGCTGAAGTAACTCCAGCCCAAACAAAGACCCTTGACATGTACGGACCCTCATTGCCGATAAATGTGCAGTACTTATCTGATTTTTTGAAATACTGAAAATAGTTCATGGACCTGTGGGTTCAGAAAGCCCAGTTTGGGAATCTTTGATCTTTCTTAATCCCTTCCTTTTGTATGGAAAATATTTGTTTTCTCAGCAAGTGCCTGAGATTCCCCTTTGAGAGAGCCCTGGTGCTGCTAAGGCAATGCTTGGTTGAGTGAGCCTGCCAGGCGTGCTGGCCAACCTCAAGGCTTCTCAGAAAGTGGCATTTTGGGGGTTCTGTGGGATGGCAGGAAAGAGTAAGGAATTAAGAGAGCATGCCAGATGGCGTGGGGTGGAGGGGAAGCTGAGCCATGTGCTGTGACCCTACCTGTGACTTCTTAAATGGCCTTTAAAATCACTAAGTCTGTGAATTCCTTGTTGCATTCACACGCACGTGCACACACTCACACATATATTTTGATGCGAGGGGTCTGAGTTTCACATCTGGAAAGTTACTATGGGATGGACAGGGACAGTACTTGCAGATCCGAAGTCCAAGACATCCATGATGAGGTACACACTTGAGGACTTGGAGAAATCATGGTCTGCCAGGGGTGGCGGATGGGGTGATGTTTGAGTCAAGGTTATTTAGCTATCCATGGGCAGGGAGGCTTTAATGGACACTGGTGTTGCATGCAAATGAGGAAACTAAGGCAAGAAGACATTGGTGAAAACAAACAACACCAAATAAACCAGAACAAACAAAAAAATGGTTCTGGTTCTAGAGCCAAATGTCCTGCAACTGAGTTTGAATCCCAGCTGTCATATTGACCACATGGCCTTAAGAAAGTTGAAAGTCCTCTGGTTTTCATTTCCTCTGTCTCTATCTCAGGAGGTTGTCATAAGATGACACGAGTGGAGACTTGTAAGCTCTTAGCATAGAGCTGGACAAGTGGTTGTTATCTTGAGGTTAAAAGATTTGCCCAAAACACCCAGACCAGGACTGGAGCCTGTCCTTCCTGCCACCATGTTTACTGCTCTTTTCCCAGACTGAGGCCCCGCCTTGCTATTTTCAGGGTAACAACACAGATGGAAGTGCCAGCTTTTGTGTTTTGCAAAGACTCAGCTGCTACTAGATAGAAAACATCCTGCCCAACATGGTGTTATAAAAGCCAGGGCTTCAAGATGATTTTAAATAATAGCAGTGAATTATTACTTCCTTTGTATTTATTAGGACAACACTATAAATGGGAAAATGTGTTGGTGTCCTCGGGGAGATGAAGAATTTAATTCCATGGGAATCCCACTGTGTTCTCCCATTGGGCCTTTCTTTGCCGAGGAGGAATCACATTTATCATCTAATGTCTAACATGACATTTATAGTCTTGAAGCTCTTTGCAGTGTTGATGGGCTGCTGGCTGGAGTAGTCTGAGCTTGGAGCTTCAGTGGGGCAGAGAGGCAGGGAAGGAGTCTTGCTGGGGAAGGAGCCCAGTCATCTAGGTTCAGGAACTAATCGGAGCTTTTTGTATGGATGTAAGAAGATCATTTCCTATCTCTTGGCCTCAGTCAGTGAAAGCGATTTGCCTTAGACAAATTCTAAAGGTGCTTCCACCTGCAGCATTACATTATCCTAATAATTTGAAGCCAATTTCATAGCTTTCCTAAAAGGAAGTCACCCTTTCACTGACATATCCTTTGCATGCTCTCTGTATAGAGTCTCCATATGTCTGCACACTGACGACATGGTAGGCAGCTTTCCATCTTCAGAGTGAAATTCCAATGAGCTCAGCTCCCAGTTAACAACTTCAATTGTCAGCTGGCCACCTGGGATACCCCTCCTCACCCTGCCCTCGGCCTCTGGAATCTATCTGTCTGGGTCCGTCCAGGGGATTCAGACTTACATGGAATTCACGTGAGGTCTTCTTTGACAGATGTCAGGCTTCTTAGGGCTGCATTGAGGATTATGCTGGATGTTGTGTATGAGTAATTGTGGAGGTCCTGGAAGATGTCTTATTGAGGGTTAGTCTATTTCTAGTGTGTCTTTATTCCTGGTCTTATTGGGACATCTGGAGTGCTAACCAGGGCTCCTCATCCTTACCGTCTATGAATTCTGATATTTGTCCTTCCAGTTCTGTGAGTGTTAGTTTTTAGCCTCCGAATAGCTGCTCTCTGCTTGGTTTCTTGGCCTCTCACTCGTCTACCCAACTTAGGATTTGGCAAATGCCATAAGGTATAAAGTGGAACAAAATGTCAGACTCTCCTTTCTTGAGTCCCTTTTCTCTGGGAACTTGTGCCCTTGAGTCCCAGCTGCCTTGTTTGCTCTCTGAGGCCATCAAATAGACACTAAGAAAAATTAAAGCAGCTTTCATACCCATTTTCAGTAGGGCCTGAATCAAGCTACTCCATCATAGTCTGAAGCAGAAGCTATGTAATGGGTAGATTTTAATCATGACCTTCTAGAAGCAATTGCCTCCATGATGTGGCGGCAAGAGCCCCAAAGTTATACAGAACTCAGCTTGAGTGCCAAGGCTTCCTTTCATTAATTCATTCAACAAACATTTATTGAGTGCCAACAATATTCTGGGCACTGTGTATTTGACACTGGGGGTACAATAGTGAACAAAACAAGAGGCCTCCATTCTCATTAGAGTCTACTTGGGAAGGATATACATTAAACAGTACACGGATACAAACTGGAATAAGATTCTTTGAAGTAAAAGAACATGAGGCCCAGCAAAGAATAACAGTGGAAATAATTTAGGGAGGCAACAGTCAGGGAAGGGCCAGTTGAGAGGTCCTTTAGATTGAGAGTCGAAGGCTGCATTGGAATTAGGTGGACAGAAAAATGCGGGTGAGGGGTGGATGGGCAAGCATTTGCAGCATAAGGACCAGCACGTGCCAAGATTGTGAGACAGTCAAGAGCTTGGTGAGCCTGAATAGATAGAAGTGAGTGAGTGTGGCTGAGGCACAGGGGATAAGGATGAAAGGAGGTAGGAGTGGGGTGGGGACTAAGTTTGTTGGCCTGGGAAAAAAGTTTAGGCTTTCTTCCCAAGAGGTCTGGGAGCTATTGAAAGGCTTTTAAGCAGAGGAGTTATGAGCTCTGATTTATTTGATGGAAATTACCCTGGTTTTTTGTGGGAAATGGATTTGGGTTGGGATAGGGTGAGAATCAGAGAAACCTGATTTAAAGTGATGGTGGCAACCCAGCTGAGAGATGAGGGTGGCTTGGACCATAATGGTGGTGATGGAGATGGAAAGAGATGGTGAATTTGTGAAAAACACCAATAGGATTTCATGATGGATTGGATATAGAGGGTAAGAGGGAGCAAGGAATGAATAATGATGCCCAGGTCTGTGGCTTGAACTCCTGGGTGGTCACGTGAGTGCACAGTCACTTAACAACTCTGTGCCTCAGTTTCTTCACCTACAGATTGGAGACAGAAATATTCATCTCATAGAGTGTTATGATGGTTAAAGGAGAAGACACATTTAACATGCCCAGGATAGTGTTTGGCACATAATAGCATTCAAGAGTGTTAGTCCCTTTCTACCCTGTTGCCTAACCCAGAGAGAGTGGGGAGCTTCAGGTCAGGAGGGCAGGAGGAGAGAATTCATTAGGGAGGACTCCTGGGGCACTTGGGATCTTCTGGTGTCCTTGAGATCACACCATGCTGATGACTGCATCCAAAATAGGGCAGGCTTGATTCCCTGTGGCTGGGCCAGCCCAAGAGTTGGAAGGATTGAGACTGTACAGCCTAGGGCAGAGAAACAACACAGGACTGGGTGTCAGGTCCCCTGAGTTCTACTAACTGGGTGGATAACTTGGTGCAAGCACTGTCTCCTCGGGGCCTGGAATTTCCATGAAAAACATGAAGTCACTGTCTATTTGTCGGCCCGACATGCTGAATGGACACATCACAGAGCAGCAGCCATGAGCCAGACCCTGTGCTGCTTGGTTTCCATCCATGCTCCCATTCAACTCTCTTACTAGTCCCCTGAGACTTCATAGGTGGAGAGACTAGGCTTCAAGGAAGGTTATATCATTTGTCTAAGGCCATGTGGTAGGGGATGGATTTACACCGTCTAGGCCCTAAACTGCAACGCTAGTCTGCCTGGCCTGTTCCCTGGTTTTCACATTCCCATACTGCAAATGTCCCCTCCCACATGCACACACTTCCTTCCTTGGCCTCTGGCACCCCATCTGGCACAGCCCGGTCTCAGGAGGGAGAGCCCCACACCTGGCTTCTGCGTCAGGGTCCGCTCGGTTTTTCCTAGTCTTGCCCGCTTGGTCTTTCCTAGTCTTGCCCGCTCGGTTTTTCCTAGTTCTGCCAGGGGAAACCCATTAAGCATGAAAGTAGCAAATTACAAGCTGCAATCAGAGGCACATGAATCAGAGATCCCTTCCCTTTAAATATTCTGATTCATTTACCATTTTTGGGAGCTCTAATCTATATTTATGTCTCTGTCTTTCTGAAATGAATTTCAAAAGGAAAAGGAGAAGTGGGCAGGGAGATGGCAGCTTCTGTTTTCTGGACAATTAGCCAAGATTGTTTACTTGGGTTATAATGTGGCCCCGATCTTATTGTTGCCCCTCAAAACATTAATTATAGTTCTAGACACTGCTATTCGGGCTGCCCCCTGTAATGATGAGGAATCTGTGTGGGGATTTTGTGGCAGAAACTGTGGGAAGTGTCATTCCAACATCAGATCCTGGAAGTTGCTTGAGAGGGGCCCTTGGTGTGGGATGAGGTTGTCATAGGAGAAGTTCCTTGCAACAGTAGAAGGGGAAATGCACAAATGGGGAAAGGAGAAAGGTACAAAGGGCAGTGGGAAAGGGGAAAGTAGCTTCACTCACAAGCTCAGATCTGCAAAGGAAGGGTAACAGTCCAGCACTTACCTTCTAACTAGTAACAGCAATAACCATTTACTGAGTGTCTACTTAAAGGGAAGTAGTGTCATCACCTCCATTTTAAAATGAAAGAAAACTGAGGTTCAGTGAGGTTACATAACATGCCCCAAATCACTCCTTTGGTGAATGGCAGACCTGGGATTCAATCCAGAGCTCATGCACACTTGACCACTACATTTGTAAGCTTGGATTTGGAGAGGAAAGTCATCTGAGGTCACAGGATAGCTGATTGGCATCTTGGAAGAACAGCCCTGCCTCTGCTGTAATAATCATAATCATAGCCCAAAGCAGGGTTTATGATGAGCCATCAGTGAACATACTAAATACTTAAATGCATCATGTCATTTAATTCTCATAATGTTCCTAATGAAATGGATATTATTATCATTCCCATTTTTAGATGAAGAAACCAAGGTTCAGAAATAAAAAGCAACATGCTTGTGCCATGCTGCTGGTAAATGATAGAGCTAAGATTCAAGGCTGTGTTTTATTTCTCTTATATTATTCCAAGTTGTTATCAATGACTTGGAAATTTCTTTAGCTGCTGAGGATTTAAGTGGGAGGCCTTTTCCTGAATCTAAAAGCAACCTTATTAGTAAGTATTTGCAGTCTTCTCCTTTTTGTAAGAATATATTTTGAGGAATGGGTCCTTTAGCATCTTAAACCCATATGGCTCTAATAATCATACACTTCTGGACAGGCGTGGAGCTTTTTAGTAACGCTGATTCTCTTCCTTTCAGGGCTCAGATCACATCATTCTCTCTTGGATTCTGAGAGTTGATGGGTCTTAATCCAATGTGGCCACTGGGCCCCCAAATGGAGCTGTTTGCACTGTCTTCCTCTGTTTACTTGAAGAACGAAAGTTCCTCTTTTATTTTTTTTAAAGTGAATTGTGGTAGAATACATATAACATAAAATTTACCATTCAGCACATTCACAATGTAGTGCAACCATCACCACCATCCAGTTCCAGAACATTTTCTTCATCACCCCCCAAAAGAGACCCCATAACCATCCTAGTGAGTGTGAATCAGTAGGTAGTTGTGGTTTTGTTTTGCATTTTCCTAATGACTAATGATGGAGACCATCTTTTCATGTGCCGATTGGCCATTTTTATTATCTTCTTTGGAAAAACGTCTATTCAAATCCTTTGCCTATTTCTGATTTGGGTTATTCATCTCTTTGTTGTTGAGCTGTGTACTGGTTTGGATATATTATGTCCCCCAAAACACCATGTTCTTTAATGTAATCTTGTGAGGGCAGATGTGTTAGTGTTGATTAAGCTGGAATCTTTGGATTAGGTTGTTTCCATGGAGATGTGACCCACCCAACTGTGGGTGATAACTCTGATTAGATTATTTCCATGGATGTGTGGCTCTACCCATTCAGCGTGGGTCTTGATTAGTTTACTTGAGCCCTATAAGAGCTCAGACAGAAGGAACTCAGTGCTGCTGCAACTGAGACAGACATTTTGGAGAACGCCATTTTGAAATGCAACCTGGGAGAAAGCAGATGCCAGCCACATGTCTTCCGAGCTAATAGAGGTTTTCTGGATGCCAATGGCCTTTCTCCAGTGAAGGTATACTCATGTTTATGCCTTGGTTGGGACACTTTTATGGCTGTAGAACTGTAAATTTGTAGCTTAATAAATCCCCTTTACAAAAGCCAATTCATTTCTGGTAATTTGCATAATTCAGCATTAGCAAACCGGAACAAGCTGTAAGAGTTCAGTCTATAGTCGAGATACTAAACCCTTATCAGATATATGATTTGCAAATATTTTCTCCCATGCTGTGGTTGGATTTTTCCCTCTCTTGATAGTATTCTTTGAAACAGAAAGTTTTTAATTTTGATCCTCCCCTCTTTTGAACAGCCCTCCCTCCATAGCAAATTGCCATCTGTCCCCTTTCTACTGACTCTCACTTTCACTATTCACACCAAAAGCCCTAGTCTTCATTTCGCCCCCTCAAAATAGTCTTTAGTGGTTCCTTGGAAAGAAGCTCGAGGTCCCTTAAGGCCAAGTCAGGTTATTTCATTCTTGCCAGAGGAGAGTCTCCTATTTCCTTCCAAAGGAGCTGAGTAATGAAGAAAAGAAAAAAAAAATGGCTAAACTCTCTGAATGATTAAGGATAGAGGGAAAAGTCAGCACAGTCATTTTGTAACATGCATGGTAAAATGGCAAGTAAATGAGAGCAACAGAGTGTGGGATTCTGGGTAGTGAAATTTTCTGGCTACTTTAGGATTAACCACTCTACAGTGTCCAAGTCTACTTTCCTATATCTGTACATAACCAAACGTAACAGATTTTTGCTGATTAAGGATTTTACATAGTTCTGCAGTCACTGTTCTGGGCAGCCATGGTTTTCTTAGCAACTCAAACAGACCCAAAACTGGGATCTCCCTCCTTTTGTGGGATATGCAACATCTAAAGAGTTTTGTTTTCTCTCTTTATTCTTGGCATTGGAGATGTTTCTTTCTTGGTTTTCAGTAAGGCCAATATATATTTTTTAATTAAAAATAACATTTATTCTGGTCTTTCTACTGCTGAGAGGGCTGGGCTTCCTTTCTCAGTTCATTCTGCCGTTTTAACTGAGAGTTGACCCTGTCTCCAAGTGTCTGGTGCTTAGCCGTCAGGGCAGCCATAAAGATGGGAGGCTCTTATCTTACGGAATGTGTCCAATAAGCCATTACTCAGATGTAAGGGGGAAGGAAAAGTAAGGCAGCTAATGAGTTGAGCACCTATTAAGTGACTTCCTTCAGTCCTTATAACAAACCTGAGCTATTGGCATTCATTATCCCCATCTTCAAGCCTGAAGAAACTGAGGCTCAGAGAAGCTGGCTAACTTGCTCAAGGTCAGCAAGGAAGCGGTTGGGGGAGGATTTGAAACTAGGATTCTCTGCCTACAAAAGTTGCTCTTCCCACTAGCCCACACTGGCTGGGATGCAGTCTGAGTTTGGACTCTTTATATTCATGTTCTAGTCTAGACTCACATCACCTCTGGAGAAGGTATATCATTATTCTCATTTTAAGGATGGAGAAATTAAGATTTAGTAACTCATCCAAAGTCATATTTTTAAGAAGTGAAGGAGTCTGTCTGAATTAAGAGCTCATTCAAAGAAATGACTACTACCTTCTAATAGAGGGAGATATGGTATTTTTCCCATTTTCCAGAGGAGAAACCTGAGGTATGGATTCATCAAGAGACGATATCAGCAGAATAACGTTTAGAACCAGGGTGCCTTGACTTTATGGTTGGAATTTTTGTGACACATACTGTCTCCACTCAAACTCAGGGCATAGAGACTTGGAAATGCAGCCCTGGCTACTCCATGAAGCAAACTGTGTTCCGAAGAAGCCTCCCTGCTAAGGTCTGGAGACATCTTGAGGTCTCTCCTCAAAGGCACTTTGAAATGTTTTGGTCCTCCCTCCCTGTTGGCACTGCTCCCAAAGTGAGTTTGCTGGCTCTGTGCCCATGCCCAGGCCTGGGATTTACAGCCCCAGCCACGGTCTCACCGCTGGGGGAGCTTCCCACAGCCTCCAGACCCTGGACCCTGGCCTGCGGTCCCAGGACCTGCCTCTCCCAGAAGGCACTGCTCCCTGCAGGCATGGTGCCAAACATAGCATGGGGTGGGCTGAAGGCTGGAGTAGGAGAGGAACCATCAGAGACATGGCTTGATGCTGTCCCCTGACCTTGGCAAGAAGAGGAATTTGGGGGAGTTCAAGGCCCAGTGACTAGCCCGAGAGGCTTTCAGGGATTTCAGATTCCTGACTTGGCCCTGAATAACCCTCTGCTGGATCTGCTGGTGTCTCCAGTGCCAAAAAGCCCAAGGATGACATGGAGCCCTCTTCTGTGGAGCCCCCCAGCCCCAGACCCGCCTTGGATGTACCCACTGAAGCCCTCCACACAAGGACCTCTCCTTCAAGCGGCCTGCATTACTCAAGGTCAACTCAGGCTGGGGTGGGGGGTGGGGGGCAGCTTAGGAAAACAACCCCAAACTTCCAAGCGTTGATGGTTTTGGTTTATGCTTCAGATTTCCCACTCTCGTTCCTTCAACTGCTTATCTCTTTTCCCTTTTCTCCCTTTGTAGAGTCAGTCAATTCTGGGTTCGAATACCAACTCCATTTGTAATCAGCTGTGTGACTGTTGGAAAACCCTTGAGTATTCTGTGCCTTGATTTTTTTTTGGGGGGTGTGGGGTTTAAGTTTTTTTTTTTTTTTAATTAAATTCAGTTTTATTGAAATACATTCACACACCATACAATCATCCATGATATACAATCCACTGTCCACAGTATGATAACATAGTTATGTGTTCATCACCACAATCTATTTCTGAACATTTTCCTTACATCAGAAAGAACCAGAACAAGAATAAAAAATAAAAGTGAAAAAAGAACACCCAAATCATCCCCCCCATCCCACCCCATTTGTCCTTTAGTTTTTATCCCCATTTTTCTACTCATCCATACACTAGATAAAGGGGGTGTGATCCACAAGGTCTTCACAATCACACTGTCACCCCTTGTGATCTACATTATTATATAATTGTCTTCAGGAGTCCAGACTGCTGGGTTGGAGTTTGGTAGTTTCAGGTATTTACTTCTAGCTATTCCAATACATTAAAGCCTAAGAGGTGTTATCTATATAGTGCATAAGAATGTCCACCAGAGTGACCTCTTGACTCCATTTGGAATCTCTCAGCCACTGAAACTATTTCATCTCATTTTGCATCCCCCTTTTGGTCAAGAAGATACTCTCAGTCCCACGATGCCAGGTCCACATTCATCCCCGGGAGTCATATTCTGCATTGCCAGGGAAATTTACACCCCTGGGAGTCGGGTCCCACATAGTGGGGAGGGCAGCGAGTTCACCTGTCGAGATGGCTCAGTTAGAGAGAGAGAGGGCCACATCTGAGCAATAAAGAGGTACTCAGGGGGAGACTCTTAGGCACCATTACATGCAAGTTTAGACTCTCCTTTGTGGTAATGAGCTTCATAAGGTGTGCCTCGATTTTTTAATCTGCAAAATAAGGACAATAAGATCTTTGCAGTTTCTAAGAATCAGAAACAGAGTGTGCTAAATGCCAAATATCTAACAAATAGTAATAATCATAATAATTTGGTAGTACCATCAAGTGCCCATGGTAAGGGAATTACCTAAAGGGATTCTACTCCCTTTCTAAGAACACCAAGAGTCATTGCAGATCAAGGCTTTTAAGAACAAGCCCTTAATCAAGATTCAAAGGCTTCAAAGGAAAACACATAGTTATTAGGGCCACAGGAAAACACTGCCAGGACCACAATGACACATGTTGCCTCTCGGTTCCCCTGGTTTCTCTTGGTCACCACACACGTGTCCCCGTCTTCCTTTATCTGTCACTGAACCACACATACACTTACAGAACACTCCCCTTTCAGTCTTCAACCCTGAAAAGAGCAGAAAAAGGAATTATAATTTCATCACCCAAACTTACAAAAAAGCAAGAAACCCACAGTACCAATGAGCAGGCTCAGAGTTCTTGTTTGCAGAAGACTCTGTTGGCCGATGAAGCTGACCACGAGGACATGTTGCAAGTGCACTAGCTCCATGAGCAGAGTTGCTGGGAAGGCTGGGTGTTTTACTGCCCCAGATCAGAGTCTACCGCACGTTGCACCGAGCCCTTTGTTCTCCAACCAAGTGACCCTGTGCAAATGTGCCAGGAATAGATGGCCAGATCTAAAGCTGGGCAAGCAGAAGTCTAGCTCGTCAAAGTGGGGGCCTTCACAAGGTCAGGAAGGGGCTGTGAAAGCATCAAATGCAGGAGACAAAATAATGCACTGCCTGTTCTAAATGTTCAAGGCCAATTATTTGAGCATGCTTCTAGATGGGGGATAGAGGAGTATAGGTTAAAAAAAAAAAGAAAAGTAAAAGAAAAAGAAGATAAAGTAAGCAGGCCTCTTATCTGAAATTGAAATCCTTCCTCTGAAGAAGCACACATCTGGAATTCATTCCCTGCAGCAGCCAGGCACGGACTAGCTCTCTACCCAGGCCCTGCCCAGCCACCGCGCGTTTGTGACTGAGCCCAGGCTGTGCTTTGCAAGGGGCTGATAGAATTTTCCTCCAATAAATATTCCTGCCAAAGTTAACTTTTGAGCCATGGTTCATAAATGTATAGTATTCCAGCAAAAAGTACAGAATGTCCTCCTGGGGTTGACAAGCAAATATTTTCATAAGTAACCCTCTTGACACGTGCAAGATGTTAACATTTTTGAGGCTTGGGGCAGGGGCAGACATGAGTTTAATTGCTTGATTCAGTCTGGAGTCACAAGTGGACTTGGATGTTACCTCTTGGGGACCGACAGAAATGTTTTTCTTGGCTTGAGAGTTCTTGTGTTGCTTGTTAGCACCAAGAACACAGGCCTCTTTGCAGAAGATTCTGGGCCAGTGCAGAGCTGCTGCACAGGTGCATTTGGCCAGACTGCAAGCAAGGCTGTGGGCAGCCCACACAGACACATTAAAAAAAAACAAAACAAAACAATAAAACAAAACAAAAACAAAAACAAAAAGATGCAATCCTTTATGTAAGACAGAGGCTAGGCTGAGCGACAATATTGACTGTTTTAGAAGTGCTGAGTGTTTGGCCTGGGCAGTGTTTACATGGAAGAGGCAGAAAGTTCCAAAGAAGCCTGCGGTTTTGATAGTAATTTTTTTTTTTTAATCAACCAAGTTTGGGCAGATCCCAGACACTGAATCTGTGGGGATTTTAATGTCTGAGATCGGATGGATCTTTAAGTGTGAGTGGGACAAATTGAAGTTTGTCAAAACTGTGTTTCACACTGATCCTTTGACATTGCCGGAATTCTCACCACTGAAGTGCATTGAGGTCCTACCACTTTATATGCACATAACGTTATCTGAGCCTCACAAATGAATACGGTATACTCATCAGCTCCTTGATAATCATTAATATGGTGCTTAAAATTTTTCCAAGTCCTCCCACATCCACGACTGCCACCGAACTCCAGAATCTCCCTGCGAGATAATAGGGCAGCCACCCCCATTCCCATTTTACAGATGGGAACACCAAAGCTCTGCGAGAGGAGGCGGCAAAGGAAGGATTCAAATTGAGGCTGTGGGTCGCTTGAGCTATGCCAGCAAATGGCTTATCAACCAGGCCAGGGAAGCAGAGAGCAGGACCCGGAGGCATTGAGCCCTGGGACAGGAAGACAATTGGGGGACAGTGACAAGTAGGATCCAAGCATGCTGGGAACGCTGCTCTGACCACCAGCAATAGCACCTGACTTTCATGAGGCCTGAGCCAGGCCTGGGGAGGGCAACCAGCCACACCAGTGATCACATCCCCCCCACCCCCTGCTGTGGGGAAGTTGGTGACAGACACAACATCACCATGAAGTATGAGACGGGCCCTGACTGGTCTTGATGACAATATATTGACAGACCATGCAGCAGTCTGATTCTGAAGATGATTCTGAATTCACCTGTGAAGACAGACACTTTTTATAATTTTTTACAATAGGGTGAGAAATCTCTCTATCCTCTCATACATGAGGAATATGGTATTTCCCTACATTGACCAAAAGGCCTGAATCAGTTTGCAATGGAAACGAAAAAAGAATAGTAATGATCACTGTTGTTTGATTGCTTAGCCACATATCAGTCCCCGAGTTAAGTACTTGATATATGTTGCCCATTTTCGAAGGGGCTGAACTCAAGGGGTAGCAAATAGGAGGTGGATTTCTTTTTCCTTCAACTGCTGCAATCCCAAAAGCTCTGCAGACTCCCCTCTCAGCCCCTTGATGATGTCTTGGACTGATCCACCTCTGGCTTCCTGCTAAGTTTAGGTTATAAAAGAAGCACCGTGCTGGTTGTTGACACTCCATTGCAGGCATCAAATGGTCAAGTTGAGGCCACACCAAAACTTTAGTCTCCCAACCTATTCAAAGCCCCTCCAATCCCCAGCTCAGGCTGCAGTTGGTGATGGGGGGGCCTGGCTCTCTCTTTTTTTACTTGTAATCAAGCATCTTTCCTTTCCCTGATGCCTGGCTCCTTCAGTGCCCGGATTGGGGATGTGGATTAAAGGAAAAGGACCCTCTTTTGGGAAGGTTGGAATTGGGCTGTCAGTGCCCTGTGGGAGCAGGTGCCCCACGTGCTGGCTGTCATGGGCACACCCGCAGATCCTCAGAGGCCCTCCAGGAATACTCAGGCTGGCCTCTCATGACATTCCTTCGTCCTTGCCCTGGTTGTCCACTCCACAGGCTCTCACTGCTGGGAGCTTATCATGACAACGTAAGCCCTGCTGGCTTCTGCAGCAGCCCCTCAGCCCATGAGAAATGCACACATTCTTGTCTTGCCAAACAGAGGATGGACAGGCTGTTCCCTTCCACTCCCTAGCTCCTGGCCCCACCGTGGTGTGCGGCTCCACCTCCACGCCCACTTTCTGCAAGGACCAGCCTCTGTGGTCATGATGCCACCAAACACAGGCCATGTCATCCCAGGAGCCCTCCCACTGCTCTTGGCCCCCCTACCCCATCCCACAATAAGTCTGGCTACTGCAATTCTACACCTTTGTGAGGAGCTGACCAGGATGTGAGATGCCTGACTGGGCTTCTTTGAGGCATCCTCAATTTTGGGGAGTGTTTCTCATGTTTGTGCTTCTCTTCTCCAACATATTTGACTTGTGAAGGGGCACTCCTCTTTCCTTAAACTTTTCATCTTGGAATAACTTCAAACTTATAGGAAGTTGCAAAAATAATATAAAACCCACACAGAGAACTCCAACAGGCCCCCTACCAGATACCCAGATCCACTGATTTTAACGTTTTACTACATTTACCGTATCTATCCGACTATCAATCAATCCACCTATATCTCTCTCTAGCTCTCATATCTATCGTCTATCTTTCTATTTTCTAAACATTTGACAGTAGATTGCATATATAATGTTCCTTAAACACTTAATCCTTCTTGAACATTTCCTAAGAACATGGATATTCACTTATGTAACCATTTGAAGTACATTATCAACTTCAAGAAATTAAACACTGACATAAAGCTTACAGTCTATATTTCAATTTTTTCATAAGCTCCGGTAATGTCCTTTTGGCCCTTTTCTTCTCCATTATTAGATTCAATCCAGAATCATGTATTGCTTTCAATTGTCATTGTCTCTGTAGTCACTCTTTTTTCTTTTAAATTGTGGAAATGTATATATGACATAAACTTTCCCATCTTAACCACTCCAAGAATACTGTTCAGTGGGATGGATCACATTCACAGTATTGCAGTACACTCACTACCTTCCATTACTCAAACTTTCCCATTTCCTCAAACAGAAAGTCTACCCCCATTGTGCATTACCTCGCCTCCCCCACCTGACCAACTCCTCTTTCCTTTCCCAGGAGTTGGGAGAGGACATGCAACAGTAGCCCTTTCTAGATTCTTCCAACCCCTTTTGAACCTCCAGTCTTCTCTGGAGCTGGTTAATGGGGCACCTGTTGCTGGACTGGTTCTGTTATTCTGTCTTTTACCAAGCCTAACCCATGTAACTAGCACCTAGGTTAAGCATATGGGGGTATTGTATATGTATTCAGTGGGGGGATTTTGATTGAATTTCTGAGACAAATAGGAATTTAACACTTAGCAGTTCCTATTTACATACCTAAACCTAACAGCCACTCGACAAGGTAGCTGTTATCTCCATTTTAAAGATAAAGGCACCCAGGCTCAGAGAGCTAAGCAACTTGCCAAGGGACCCAGGGAAAGGTGGTGGAAAAGCCTGGATTGGGTCTCACTCAGGTTTGCTTGACCACAAAACTGGTTCTCTGAACACAGCATGTGAAGGCAACAAGCACATCATCAGCCAAGAAGTCTGCAGATGTAGCTAAAGAGGCGGGAAGGACAAATTCTCAAATCTGCGTCCTGTTTATGTTTGTTTCCTTTGGAATACTTATCCTTTGTTAGCTGGACGATAAATTAATGCCTTGATTTCAGTGTTCCTATAAGTGATGGCGGGGCCTGAGTGGCTCCATTAATTCACATTTGTATAAAGCCAAAACACACCAGCCTTAACTGACAAGCACAAATGGCTCGGGCCAAGGTGAAGGAGCCAAGAGCCTATAACGATGCCATTAGAGTTGACAACAGAAGCAAGATTAAAGAATGTGCTAAACACAGCTCCCTGTGTGATGCCGGTCCTCTCGCTGATCTCCTGCTTGTAGTAGAATTAATAATTAGACTCTACTGGCAGATATAGCTATTCCCTTTCAAAATACATTCGCATCTGTGATCGCTTTGTATCTGCCCCTGGCAATAAAGCCGTCGGAGCAGGGACTGCATTATTGGTCCATTTCCACTTAAGAAAACCAAGACCAGTGAAGTTGAATAAGTTCCCCGAGTTCCCCCAGGAGGTGAGTGGCTGAATAAGGAAGGGAGATCCCGCCTTCCCACTTGGAGTCCTTTGCTAAGTGAGAAGTGGAGAATGTTCAACAGTATGTTAAAAGAGGCAAAAGGAAAGCAACTATCCTTGGCTGACCACGAAACTGAATTCCTGCTGGGTTGTTTTGTAGGCAGAGGGGAGAGCCCTTTCCACCTGCCTGAGGCTTGCTTTTGTTAAATCTCCCTGTCTGCACTGTCTCTGTATGCATTCATTTCCATGCATTTTCTCTTTTTTTAGGAGAAAGCAAAAGACTAATTGAGGGGCTGAAAACCAATTGGGATAAGCCTGACCCTGACCTGTACACCTCTCCCACTTCCCACATTCCCTTCCTCTGTGCCTCTGAGAATCCCGTACCCCCACGTGTTGGGGGAAACACTGGGAGGAACGATAATGTCAATAGAACTCCTATTTCTTGAGCATTTACTATGTGCTAGGTGGAGTGCTAGGTGTTTTACAGGCATCTCCCCCCAGTCCCTTCAGCTACCAGAGCAAAAGACACCACAAGTCCATAGTTTCTTCTCTAAAACCCTTGGGCCAGGTATGCTTCAAAAATGACAGTTTTTCCATTTTTAGAAAGGTAAGGTGGTACATGTACTGCATATCATCTAACACTCTCAGCAAGGTCTGGAGCAGCATTTTGCAATCAAACACATTCATATTTTTTTGTGGCAACACATAGAAATAGTTGCAAATGAGGGATAAGTAAAGGCAGTAATAGCCTCATGCCAGTACAGGTCAGGTTTTGCCACCAAGTCGAGGTATACCAAACTCAGTGAAAAAACTTGCAGTCTCCAGAGCTCTTTGGAAATTGTGGAGTTGCAGATAAGGGCTTGTGGATTCATATTACGATGCTCACTTTACAGATGTTGATACAGAAGTTCAGAGTGTTCCCATGACTGCTCCAAGCCACATCACTGCTAACTGACACCTCTTGGAGGCAATGCCTCACCTCTGGACTCTGGCACCTGCTCCTTTAACCACTAGGCCTCCACTGCACACTTGTCTTTGGAAGCATTGGACCCAGATATTTGTATCAACAAAGTAGCTGCAACTTCCATTCATTGAATGGGGAAGGTAGCAGAACTTTGAAATCTCTCAAACCAGTTTTAAAAATACACATCATCTCCCATGGTCGGGACTATCTGCTCTCCATCCTTGCTACCAAAGTGCGGTCCATGGGCATCACCTGGGGGTTTGTTAATACAGAACCTCAGGTCCCACCCCAGACCTACTGAATCAGAAATGCATATTGACAAGAATGTTTCACCTGCACTGCCCAGTTGGAGCAGCTCTGGCCTAAAGCGTTTTACTTGTATGATCTCAACTAATCTTGACAACACTACGTACTCCAGTCATCTACTTTAGACAGCTAAGAGAAGTGAGGTCTGGAAGGATTGAATAACTTGCTCAAGGTCACATGGCTGGTAGGTTCCAGATGTGAATGGATGGAGGTCTGCCTGACTCCAGAGCCCAGCTCTTCACCACTGTTTCCTGCAGGCAGGAAGAGAGGCCTGGAATACCTTAAGGGCACTGGATGGGCCCACTCCACTTGATCGGTAAGAAGAGAGAGAGTCAGAGACACAAATTGCAAATTTGAAGCTCCAAAGGAGCCCTCCTTCCACTGCTCCCCACCCCCCAGCTTCTTTATCTGATTGTAGCCATCAGTAGAGCTGTTTACACTTTTTCCCACCTCCGCCTTCTGGGGACGTGGTAGGATTTCACTTCCTCATCCCACTTGAACACAAGCAAGGTCACGTGACCTGCAATGAACAATGAAACATGAGGGACAGGGATGTGCATGATTTCTGGGCAGATGCAGTTAACTGCCAGTGCCAGGCAGTGGAGTACCCTCTCACTCCTGCCAAGTGGTCCTCGAAGAACATGTGGGAATGGAGCCTTTGCCAGCCTGGGTCCGTAAGTGATGACAAGGAGCAGAGCCCCCTCCAACCCACACTGAAGGTGGAGCACGAGTAAGAAATAAACCTTTGTGCTTTCAAGCCTCTAAGATTTGGGGAGTTGCTTGTTACCCTGGCAATACCTAGCCTATCCTGGCTGACTCTGACTCATCTTCCCTTCCTCTGGACGGAGTGATTTACGCTGCAGGAATGCCAGCCAGCAGCTCTGTGGGTGGGAAAAATGTACCTGCATTTATGTACCCAAGCTAATAGCCTCTTTCTCCCTACTGCCTACGAGTTAGCCTCTTTCTCCTCCTTTCTTTCTCAGTGCCAAATTTATTTCTGATTTGTTTTCCTTGTTGAACGTCTACAACTCCTTATTTTCCAAAGCTATTTTTAGTGGCTCCATTCTACCCTGAAGGAAATAGTTCACATCTTGGTGCCCAGGGCTTTTTTAGCTCCTTTTAATGGGAGAGGATAGCACATATCAACAATTCTTTTAGCCACCATGTAATTTCCCCAAGAGGCTCGGGGGAAGAACAAAATGTCTCCATCAAATGAGTTTTGGATGTTAGTCTCCAGCCTCCTTATTGTACATGCTTCTCTCTGGTTAGATCAAGGAGATTTTAACTTTCCATTGCTTCCTTCCTTTAATGGGTTAAACCTGTGTTTCTTGACCCTGGTGATTTCCCAGGCCTACTGAATCAGAGTCTCTGGGAATGGAATTCAAAAAGTCTCTGTCTTTTACATGCTCCTTGAGTGATTTATCTGCAGATAACTGGAACAGTTTGAGGGCAGGTGTTTGGGAAGCCTTGGGTTGGCTACGCATCTTATGTACTGAGCCACACATATTTGTTGCAGCTTATCCCTGCTCACCAAGGAGTCATCACTGATAAGAAAAATAATTTAAAAATGACATTCCCTTCCATGCTTCTGAATGAAATCATGCCTCCTTGTGAGCAAGGCTGAGGTGAGAAGTTGAACACTCCATTCCTTCTGTGGATCCGCCATTTTGCCATTCACTGTCTCCTTCTGAAGGGAGGCCAACTGGGACAAATGAAAGGTCCGAATGTAGCTGTGGTCATGTGAGGAAGTGCCTTGGCCACAGACTGGAATAGCTAAGAGCAAAGGCCCCACTTGGGAAAGGATGTGACCCATTCCTTGTGCAGCAATTTGCAGCCAGACTTCTATACTTGATACTCTGTCACCTCACAGGGATGTCTGGGCACTTAGGATTTTGTATCCTCTCTTTGTTCCGTGGGGGCCATGACTGTGATGGATTGTGGGGCCCAGGAAGGAAGCCAGACCTGAGGAAATCAGGCAAAGGGTCAGTGTGGGCCTGAGCAGCAACCGGATGCAAGAAGTCCAAACAGAGTCAAGGGTGAGGAGTCAATAAATATACAGAAGCCAGGAGGTGAGAAGCCAGGTGATTAGACTGGGCAATGGATAGGAGGCAGGAGCAACTGGCCAGTGAGAAAGACTCTCGTCAATTTTCTACTGCAGGGGAGCCGATGTCATGCAGAGCCAGCCACCTAGAGTCTGGTGGCTGCTGCAAGAGTGAAGATGCACGCAGGGGAACCCACTGTAGCGGGAGGGAAGTGCTCAGAGTTAATAATGCTACTGGTTCACCACCGACACACAACAGAGAATTTAATCAGTTTCCACAAAGCCCCCCAGGAAGTCAGCTGCTGAACAGAGGATGGCCCATCACCAGGAAGGAGAAAAAAATGGTTAAAAGATAGTGAAGGAAGTAAGTGGCTGCATTGGACCAAAACAGTGGTACTTATTACCCAAAAGAAATCTTTTCTCTTAGCCCCTGTTTGATTTGTTTACCAGCAATCAAAACTTTTCCTTTGATACAGCATGTAAATATTTTAAGAGAACATCTCTTGACACTTAAAATGAACAATAAAAGAAGGGATCGGCCTTGTTTGTGGAGGGCCTTGCAAACACAATCAGCAGTCCAGCTTACAGTTCAAGAAAGAAGCAAGAACTGGACTACTGTTTGTACAGTAGAAATCACAGCACTATTGCCAATAGTAGTAGTAGTTGTTGTAGTAATAGTAGTGATGACAATAATAACAAGATGTCAGTAACTGCTGAACCTTTCTGGTAAGGTCAAAGATTTGTTGCTGGGCAGGTTTGGCCTGGGGCAAAGTTTTCTGGAGCTTCTGTGGTTTTCCAGCTTTCATTCCTCCCTTTCATAAGCCACTTCCAGCATAGGATCTGGTATCACTCACACTATAGTGTGAACCAATTTAAACATCAGTGTGATGCCTGTTTCAGCCGAGGGGCTCTCTAAATCTTATTTTAAGGGTAGAATGAAAGTTTAAATTTTCTGATGTTGGATTTTAAGGTTGAGGGTTCAAGCATGTGTGGTGGGTGGTTGGGATTAGGGGCTGTATTTGAGTGGTGCAGCCTGCATGCGATTGGGGAGTGTTGGGGGGGGGGGGTCTTCCACAGTCCTTGAAATCATATTTCCCTTTAACAAGTGCAAACTTCTGCAAGCCATAAAGGACCACTAGGTGCCTAAATAAATTATTTTTCTTATTACAGACAGATACTGAGGCCAGGGACAGAGGGAGGTGGAGGTGTGAAGGCCAAAAGGTGAATTATTAACAATTTCCAAGCATATGAAGCATTAGGGTACAGAAGTTGAGGAGCAATTGTTCTCCATAGCTACCAACGCCAGAAAATAAGCACTAATGACAGCAGGAGGAAGTTAAAAAATGATATAGAACCACCACTTGAACTACAGGAATGGGTGGGAAATGGTATTCGCTCATGAAGTCATTCAACAAACATTTGTTGAGCCCCTACTTTGCAGCAGGCACTAGGCTAGGCATTGAGAGTGTAAAGATGAAAGCCAAAGTCTCTGTCCCCAAATAGCTCAAGTAATCATGAGCCTGCTAGCTTATAAGCTCCTCAAGGGCAGGGCCACATCAGCCAGTCATCACATTCCAGTTATGCCCCTTCTCCCTAGTACATACACGCCTAATCAGTAGGAAAGACAAGAAAGTTGTCAGATAATCACAGATCCCTGTATCTGGCCTGGGGCTGATTTATTTCTCCTGGAGACAGGAGGGTGGCTGACTGAGATGTAATTGAAGACTTCACTTATCTTGAGGCCTCATTCCCTGGAGTGCTATTTCTGGAGAAAGTTGCCAAGTCTTTGGAAAAGGCCAAGTTTAACAAGTCAGACCTGAAAACTTCCCCAACGCTCCAAGTCAAGTTCTCCGGCCCCAGTGTTTATATTTAATTATATGTTGTCACCAGTCATTTGTTGTTCCAAGAACACAGAACCCTGCTTCCAAAGCAGATGATACCTTTTTTGGAGCTGCACTTCCCAAATCTTGACGACTGGAGTCAAAACAGCGCCTGGCAGCGTGACTGACAATGGTACCTTGGAGAGGAGCATGAGCCCAACTCGGAGAAAAAGCTGGAAGGCATCCACTTGCCTCTGTGGAAAGGGTTGGGTAAGGCACAGCCGCCGCAACGCTCCCCACACACCATTTACATGTGGCTGTGTATCCACGGGGTAGCAGACGCAGCTTCATCTATGCGAATCCAAACCTCCCTCGTGCACCTCCAAAGCTGTTCCTGATTCCCTTGAAGCCCACTGGGTGATGCCCAAACAGAGACCTTCTGCCTGGAAGGCCTCCTCTCTGATGCTTTGCCTTGCTGCTCTTTACATCTCAATAAACCCTTCACATCTCATATTTATCAAATGCAATCACAAAGGGACCACTTAATTAACAGGCTGCTGTTGTGCGGAGGATGATTTGGAAGCTTAAAGCCATTTAAGAAACCTCACACTGTTCCAGACGACAAAAACAGTGGGATGCACCATCTGGGAGGGAGCTTCCGCCGAAACAGATGCCAGTGTTTTCATGATTAAGAACCTAATATTATAACATCGTAGTATGTTGTGCCATTTGGTAAGGAGAGGCAGCCCTCCTGCCTGATTTGGATGCAGTTGAATCATTCAGCACCAAAATATTTGCTCTGGCAAGGGAACTTGGTTTATACTTCTCTTGTATTTGTTCCCCCATGGAGCCTATACAGGCCTGGGCACACTGAAAGAACTCAATCAAAACATGCTGATGAATTTGTTGGCTGTGCTGGTGGCATACAATGAGGGTCAGGTCACTGCATGCTATGAAGACAACTGCAGGTGAATTCACACTTCCAAGGGGTTGTTTCAAGACTAATTGATTTTTGACACAGGGACCTGAACTTTGTGGCAGAACAAAATGCCATCCTGCATCATCTTAACCCTTATCTTCTATCTGCTTAGTCCTTTAACTTAGTTTTATTGGGCCCCTACTATGTGCTAGGTATTGTACTGGATTCTATAGGAGAATGAAAAAGTAAAATAGATACAGAAACTGCCTGCAAGAACTTAAAAAGCTCATATAATCCTTTTTAAATGGAACTATTACTGTTTCCCCTATTTACATAAGAAATATCTCTTAATTACAGAAAATTTAGAAAACAAAGATAAGCAACTTTTCAAAATTACCTATAACCCTCAGAGATAAGCTGCTAAGAGCAACCTCTTTGTATATTACCTTCCTATCTTTCTGCTGCCATATGTTCTCTGTAGGCAGCTCCTCCTGCATTGCTTCTTTCTTAGGCCATTCTTAGTCCCATCTCTAAATTACTGATGACTCCCCACCTTTCTGGAAAAAGCCTCCTTGTCTCCTTTCTGGCTATCCAAATCCTACTTTCCACTAACTCTGGCCCTACCTTCTTCTGGAGGCTGATCTCATCCCCACTAGAAAGATCATGGGTTCTGGGGACTGTGGTTTGGACCTTGGAAATTTGCGGAATCTTGCAAGGTTATTTAGTGGTTAAATAAGGTGAGACCAAACAAAGTCAGTAAAGATGGATCTCCACTTCTCTGGTTCTCTTCTGATCCATGGTACTTGGAGTCTGTTGCCCACAATTTTGCCAGGCTGTACCCAGGTGGCATAGATAACATATTTCAATGACTTCCCATTGTTCCTAGGATAAATCTCCAACTGTTGTGGTTCATAAGGGTTGGAATGATCTGGTACCTGTCAACAAGCCTCCTTTTTGTACCAAGCACCCTCTCATTCTCCATTTGCCATTCCAACCTTCTTCTCACTGTGGGGGTTTGCACATGCTGTTCCCCCTGTCTTGAACACTCTTCCCTCCTGTCTCTGTCTTGTTACCTATTTCTCATCCTTCAGATCCTGGCTCAATTGTTGCATTGTTAAGAATCTTCCTGGGCTCTCCAGAATAAAGCAACCCTCTCCTGCCTTCTCATAGCACCAGTTACCTGTGCCTTGGGGAACTCTCAGGATGGGAATTTCACATTTATTGGGGTCTTTTTTTCTCATTAATATTTTCCCTCTTGGACTCAAGGACCATGAGGATATGGACTACGTCTCTTTTTGCTCCCCACTGGATTTCTATTGCCCATCACAACATCTGATACATAGTAGGTATGCAATAAATACTGTTGAATAGTTAAGTGAATTCTGTTTTCCAGTTGCATCTACCAATGGATGGCTATTTCTTAAGGACCACGGCTGTGCCTTCTGTTCCCATGGGTGCTCACTGTGGGGTTGGCCACTAAGCCCACGTGCCAGGCCCTAGAAGAATGATACTGCATTGGCCCTCATCATGTGAATGACTTCCTGGCCTTTCAAGAGCATCTTTAAAGAGTCTAAATGAGGTTCTATATCACCCATGCCACAGCCCAGGCTGCTCCCCTGTCACTCTCCCCTTCCATCAACCAGGCCCAGCCTAAATGCCTGCTCCACCATGAAGCCTTCCCTGGCATCCCTTTCCCATCTTTGGTGCAGACAGAACTGATTTCACTCAGCTCCCTGCAAAAGGAGTTGGCTGTGTGCTGGGTTGTTTGCTGGTTTGCACGCTGGTCAAGCCCCAAGTCCTCCCTTCATGAACTGGCTCCCATCTACCTTTTTCTCCCCTCTCTTCCTCCTTTGCATTCTCTGTTCCAGGAATACTGAAGGTTTTTTCAGTTCCCTTGCACCTCTGGACAGTGGCACATGCTGTTCTCTCTGCCTGATGCTCTCTTCTCCCCTCCTTTCCATATGGCTAACTTCTAATTATATTTCAGGCCTTGGCTTCAAATTACTTCCTCCGGAATGCCTTCTTGATGGCCTAAGTTAGGTTGGGTGCTCGTTATGAGTCCCCATGACACCCTAATGCACCTCTTCTCGCACCTTGTTTGCCTGTCTTCCGTGCAAGCAGGAACCATTTACATCATCTATGGTTCACTGACACATAGTAGGGGTTCTACAGTGTCCATGAAATCACTATTTTATTGGGTATATTGAGAGGATTGGTTGGAGTAGCAACTGTATCACCCAGTCTGGCAAGTCCCTTTGCTCTCTGGCCTTAGTATTCTCGTCTGTTAAACGGGGATTATCATGTTAGGTACCCTAAGGGTCGTTTTGAAGAATGAATGAATGAATCGGCATAGGAGACTTAGCACATAGTAAGCTCAGTGAGTGAGCGATTGTTTTTCCAGTTGCCATCTGCCAGCCGAGTGCTTAACCCCGACAAAGGTCAGCCCCACTGTCCTCTTGGTTTTGCTTTGGAGACACACCTGGCCGCCGCCCCGTTAGCCCCGCGACCCGGACCCTGCGCAGCCGGCGCTCGTGGAACTTTCCGCGGCCAGCTGTGAGTCACAGAGCTTTTTTTAGCCGCCGCTCGGGAGGTGCTTCACGATTCACCTCCGCTCCGGATGGATAGCCGGGCCACCGCCGCCGACGTCAATGCAGACGAGCCCGGCCCGGGAGAGGCGAGGCCAATGAGCGCGGCGCCGCCGCCGGTCCTGCGGTTCCCCAAGCTGCCAGGCGGCCGGCGGAGCCCGGGAGCTCGCTGAGGAAGCTCGCCTGTCGGGGGCGCCCTGGCGTGACTTCTGAGGCCTTGTAAACGAGGACGGGTGGGCTGTGGGGATGGAGGGACAGAAAAAGCAAGAAGCAGCCATCTGTTCATCTGACCATCCATTTTTCATCCAGCCACTCACCCATGCAGCCTCCAGCTTTCCCATTCATCCAGGCATTTGCTCACACACTGAGTCGCTAAAGACCCTCTCTTCCTCCCTTCCTTTGGTCCGACCGTCCTTCCATCGTCCATGCATTCATCCACTCTTGCACCCAATCACCTGCCTTCCCATCAGGCATTTAATATATTGATTCTCTTAAGGTCCTCTCTTTTCCCATCCCCCCACCCATCCCCTGAGTAGCTCAGCTGTTTACCTCCCCTCTATCCTCCCATCCCTCCGTTCATCCTTCCATCCACCTATCCATCTACCTGCTCATTCATTCACTCATTCATTTAAATTAGCACCCACTATGCTGGATGCTGAGCACACAAAGATGATTAAGGCAGGGTGTCCACCTTTGCAGAACCCAGAATCCAAAGACAGCATGGTTTAATGAGCCCCAGCAGGAAAGCCCTTGCCCCTACTTGTCTCAGAATTAAAGAAGTATGTGTAATAGAACCCTATTATAATACCATAATACTGGTAAAACCCATAGTAGCAGTAGCTAACATTTACTGAGCATGATTTGCCAAGCGGTGTTCTAAGCTTTTCGCATGCAACATCTCATTAGATACTCACCCCAACCTGGGAGGTCAGTACTGTTATTATACTTAATTTGCAGGTGAAAGAAACACAGACTCAGATTGGTTAGGAAACTCCTCACAGCTATTGCATGGTGAAACAGGATTAAAAATCAGACTCTTGACTCCTAAACCAGTGCTTCCAGTTACATTTCTGCTTTTTGTTACCTTTTTTTTAACTGCCTTTTCTTGCCTTTTTGTTGCCCTTTGTTAAAACGGGTAAATTTGGATAAGCTATGCCATCTCTCAGAGCCTCAATTTTCTTTTCTGCATCCTTTTGCAAACACTGATGTGTCTGATAAAACTATTACTGCCCAAGATTAGAGAATAAGAGTGGAGCCCAGAGGAAATGAGACACACCAATTATTATTATCCATGCTCTTTATAGAACAATTAAAAATAATAAAAAAAGAAAAGCTCTTATGATCCCATTATCCAGAAATAACAGCAGCTAGCATGTATGTGCTACCCATATATATGGATGTGTGTATATATTTTTTTGCTCACAAAAATCAGATCGTATTATATAGTTTTTAAAAATGTGGTAGACCATGGACACCTGTCTATGGATTTAATACACTTTTAAGAAATCCAAGAGAAAGAAGCTGCCACTTTGGTTACTGCTTCCTCTTTGGCTTATTTTCCTCTTCCCCTTCTCTTGCTGTTTCTTCCGTTCTTCCTTCTCCTTACTGGTTAGAGTTCCTACCTGAAGACACCAGAATCTACTCTAATTTAAGGAGAAAGGGATTTAGTATTAGGTAGATAAAAAAGTGTTCCTTATTATTTTTATTGATATTGTTAGACTATTATTACTAAATAGTTCATAAAATTGTTGGTTGGGCTGAATAAACAGATTCTAGGGCAGACTTCCAGGAGGAAGACAACTCAGCCAACGGCGGCACAGAATTGGCCTGCCAAAGACCCATAGAAGGAGGAAACTGCTGCTACAGCTGTGACTCTAGAAGTGTGCCACCTCTGCCACTGCCCACAGGATAAATGGATGCTTAATGTTTTAGGCCTCTCTCTTCCCCCCCAAATCAGGTCCAAATTAAAGTCTTGTGTGCATACGTCTGACTGGCAGAACTTAAATCACATCCGAACCCTGTCTATAGAAGAGTCTGGGAAACAAAGTGGTTTAGCTTTCCAGTTTCTGCACAATGGTGTGGGGGTTGAAGATGGTATTGAAGAGACAGTTTGCAAGGACTGACCTACTCCGCACTATTTTACTGGATGAGTTCTTAAGGTTTATCTTTTTGAGCACCCTCATTTTACAAATTGGGAAACTGAGGCATAGGATGGGACTTCCCAAGGCTGCCCCACAACTTAATGTTAAGAGAAAACTAGGATGCATGGTTAGGACACTGGAGAGCAGCCTGTCATTTTCCTGTGCCCAGCTTTAGGACCGTACATAACTGTATCTAATCTAGTAGGCAAGAATCTCAATAGCCTCCAAACTCATGAATGCAAGAAATATCCCTTTCTTGGTTGCCTATAAACCAAATAATTCTGACCCTGAGCTCTCAGCGCTGACAGGAAATTCCTTCTCGGTCATTCCTGAGGTCTCCTCCCCTCCCCTCCCTAGATTGTTAGAGTCAGGGAAGCTCTTATGGTAAATGATTGTCCTAATTGTTGCCAGCATACTCTTTTTTCCCATTTTCTTTGCTTCCCTACCAGACTCAGGACAGGGGAGGGCCATCTTCACAACAGCCCCACGCATTGTGAAGTTGTGTTATTCCCCTTTTACAACAGAGGAAACTGAGGTTGGGAAAGGTGACTTAATACTTTTAGAATAAACCACTAATAAGTGGCTGAGTTGAGAGTAAATCTCAACTAGGTCGCAGTTGATTCTCATGTAAGCTTTCCTTCAGTTAAACACGTTTGTGTGACAGGCTCACTCTCAACTTCATGTCTTCGTACAAGCTATTCCTTGCTCCTAACACTTGGTCTTTTTCTCTTTGGGATAGGGGGCAGGGCGGGAAGAGAGCTTAGTTATTCCGAATGATAAATAATAGCGTGAGAAAGTTGTAACTGCCAACCCAACTAGAGTGAGATGAAAATAACACCATAGTTGCTTTGCTGGAAGAGTTTATTCATTTAATAAATATTTGTTGAGTGCCTTCTGTGTGCCAGTTACAATGCTAGGCACTGAGATACAAGACTGAGGTTGAATTAGACACAGCCTCTGAAAGACAGACAGTAAACAGAACAGACAGCTACAGTACAACGGGATACTTGCTGAGCTGTGACAAGGATGTGCAAAGCTTGACATGGCAACACAGAATAGAGGCACCTAACCAGTCTGGAGGTCAAGTGTACAAGTTATTTATTACCAAAACAATTCCACACAGCAAAGCACCTCAGAACTGGGTGGCTTAGAACAATAAGCATTCATTTAGCTGATGAGTCTATGGGTTAGCTGATTGGTCCTTCTGGTATTGGTTGGGGTCACTCAAATTATCAGTCGTCACCTGCAGTTCATTCAGCTAGTTGGCCATGCTGATCTTGGCTGGGCTCCCTCACATATTTGAATATGGAGTGGCTATTGGTCGATCAAATGTGGCCTTGGAAAGGAGAAGAGAGGAGGGGAGGGGAAGGGAGTGGGGGGAGGAGAGAGAAGGGGAGGGGAGGGGAGGGGAGGGGAGGGGAGGAATACACAAGTGCTGTTTGAGTCTCTTTTTGCATGACAACTGTTAAAACCTCATTGGCCAAAGTAAGCCACATGACCAAATAGAATCAGGGAGTAGAGAAACAGATTATACCTCTTAATGGGAGGAGATGTTAATCACCTTGCAAAGGGCAAAGATACAGGCAAGGGTAAAGGAAACACTTGAGTTTTGCCATCGTATCATAGAAGACTTCTTGGGGGAGGTAATAACTGAGCTAGTTTTGAAGGATAAACAGATATTGGTTAGGCTGACAGGTGTGTGGGAGAGAGAGAATGCAGGGTAGTCACACCAGCATGTACAAATGTCCAAAATCCTTATCTTGGAATTGCTGGTGATTCCATGTGACTAAAGGCTGAGAGCAAGAGTTGAGTAACACATGATGAAGCTGGAGAGAGAGGTAAGCAGGGAGCAAGATCATGAAGTCTTTGTAGTTGCATTAAGGAACCTAGATCTTACCTTGGAAGCGGGGTGTGTGTGTGTGTGTGTGCGCGCGCGCGCATTATGAGTTTTAATAATATTAACATCTGAGTTTTTGAAATAACACTCTATGGAGAGCATTGAGAATGGATGAGAAAAGACAAGAAAGCAGTGAAGAGCTTGTGGTAACAATCAAGAATAGAAATGATGGTGGCTCAAACCAAAGTAATGGCAGTAGGGGTAAAGAGATGTGAATTTATTTGAGATATTAAGAGGATACAATCAGTACAATAGGACTAGCTCACTGGTGGATGTGGGGGTGAGGGAAAAGGAGGAGCCAAGGTTTCCGGCTTGCTCAGTGGAGTGGATGGTAGTTCATCACCAAGACAAAGGCATCTTGGTGGGAAAAATAACTTCAGATTTGGACATGCTGACTTCAAATAATGAGCCCGCAGAGATGTCCATGTAAATTCCCAGAACTTGTGAATATGTCACCTTATGTAGCCAAGGACACTTTGCAGATGTGATTAGGAATTTTGAGATGGGGAGATTATCCTGGATTATCTTGGTGGGTTTCTAGTGTAAGCACAGAGGAGATGTGATGACGGAAGTGGAGGTGGGAGTGAGGGGGGCCATAAGCCAAGGAATGAGGGGAGCCTCTAGAAGCTGGAAAAGGAAGGGAAATTGATTCTCCTCTGGGGTTTCCAGAAGGAATGCAGTCTTGCTGGCACCTTGGTTTTAGTCCACTGAGACTGATTTTGGACTTCTGACCTCTAGGACTGCAAGATAATAAATGTGTGTGCTGTTTTAAGTCATTAAGATTGTGGTGAATTTATTACAGCTGCAAGAAAACTAACACAAGAGGCTCGTGGGATACCCAGGTGGGGATGTACAGCAGCTGAGGAGAAAAAACAATGGAAGTGTGGACTCTAGAGTCATTGGCATGTGGGCTGGATGACTGCACTGAGTCTCCCGGGAAGATAGCACAGAGTGACTGGGAAAGACAGCCTGGAAAGGGCTTAACTCAAGAGTAACCTTTGAGGGAAAGTAAGGAGGAGGACCTGGAGAAACACGAGGAAATCTAGGACAGCAAAAGTATCATGCAATCCAAATTTTAAGAAAAAACTAGAGTTTCAAGAAGGAGACCCTCCTGCCAACTACTGCTAAGCGATCCAATAAGATAATGACTATTGTAGTTGACCCCTAAGATGTCCTTCATCATCCTGGTGAGAGCAGTTTCAGAGGCTAAGAGGGCTAGAACCAGCCTGAATTATAGGGAGAAGGGAATGGGAAGTGAGGAAGTGGAGCCAGTGAAGTAGACGTATTTTTTAGGTTATTGGTTTTGATGGGGAGGAAGAGATGGGATGTAGCTGGAGACGGAAGTGGGATCAAGGGAGGGATTTTTTTTTTTTTTTTTTAGGTGAGAGAGAGAGAGAGAGAGAGAGAGAGAGAGAGGGAGAGACGTGATCAGTTTAATACTTCTGGGGAGGAGCCGGGAAGGGTGTGAAGAGTGGCTGAAGATGTGAGACAGAAGGGAGAGTTTATGGATGAGGTCAGGTCTCCAAGGAGGTATGTGACAGGGGTGGGATCCAAAGCACCAGCAGTGGATTAGCCTTAGATTGGAGGAAGGTTATCCTTCCACTATATTTGAAAGGAAGGGGGGAATGATGGGCAGGGGTTGTTAAGATGTGTAAGTAGGGATGGGGGCCAACTTTCCACATGCTGGTTCAAGTTTTCAGGCAGTTTAGGACAATTCCTTTCTGACTTGCTATAGTAAATTTTCACCAAGATTTCACTACTTGGATCAAGGAAATAGAATTTAGAGGGAAGAGAAAGTCTGGCCTAGTGATCAGTGGCTCAACATCAAAATGAGAGTCATAACTGAACACAAACAATACCTTAAGAATCACAACATAAAATATATGAGCTGCCATACTGGGACAGACTACCCAGGCTGAGATTCTGCTGCCAACAGAGGCCCCATGGGATGGGCACCCAGAGGGCAAAGTCGTGTTTACCCGCCTTGATCTTGGTTAAGAGACAGAGAAACCATTTCCCCCTGACGTCAACCATAAAGGTTAGGTATATCCCAGCACCCATTTATGGCTCTGTCATGCATAAACATGCCCAAACCCTCTCTCATTGCCTGCATCATTCCCCTTGGGGTTATGTGTTTCATTAGTTTTTTTCCCACTGAGAGACACAGAATTTTAAAACCTTTATTTCTAGCTTACCTTGTTTGAGGTTCAGAGTGGCCATTTATCCTGGTAGGCATGAAATGTATGACAATGCAAAAGAAGTATATCTAAAAGGCCATGATAAAGTGGGACACATCATAAATGATTAATAAAGTCTCCAGATGATGATGATGATGACAAAGATAATGACGATAATAAAGATGATGATGTCTCAATCCTCAGCAACCTGTTTGCTAAGATATACAATTTCCCCATTTTACAGAAGGACAAACTAAGGGAGGCTCAGAGAGATTAAATGACTAGATGAAAGAGATCTCACTGAAACGTTGAGGCTTGGGGTGTGGGTTAGAAGCTTAAGAAGGAGAGGCATCTTTGGGACACCCCATCATGTCCCTCACAATACTGTCACTTCCCACATCTCCCCAGGCCCCAGGACTGCAATCCTTGGCCTGCTCCCTTTGCCATCAGTGAAGAATCTGAACACAATTCATCAGAACCCTGGGACCAACCGGCCTTACAAGGATCCTTCAGGCGCAGCTGGCAAAAGGAGCCATTTTTATTGATTCTACCCTTGTGATGGAAATAGCCCCCAAAATGTCCATGTGCTTGCTAAGCTCTTTCCCAGCCAAAGCCAGCCAGAGAATGTTAATTATCTTGTCCTTTTTCCCCTTCCATGATGAATTATTGACTTTCAGCTCACACTATAATTGTGAGGTGTTCCAGAATGAGAAGGTTATCAAAAATGTGCAGAGGGGGAGAGCTTTGGTTCATCCTTTGGAGGCTGAGGTAGGGAAATTTATCCTTATTTATTTACATGGTAATGGGATGTGCTTCTGCCAGCTTGCTAAGGGGTTCTTAAAGAGATACAGGCTTTCTGTGGCCTAGTTAAAACGATTGAGTGCCCTGCTGTGCCATAAAATACCAACCCAAAAAAGGGCAGTGGCTCCTTTTTTCTAGATTATTCTTCTGTTTTGAGGGACCATCTACATTATTTGCATTGGGGAGGGATTTGTCATTTTTATTGGGAGGCAGGATGGTGGGGTGGACACAGTTGATGTCTGCTTTAAAGAGACAGCCTTCTGACTATGCCACCAACTAGCTATTTGACCTTAGACGGTGCATTTAATCTCCCCTAAGTCTCAGTTTTTCTACCAATCAACTGGGGATAGTTGTACTTTGCCCTAAACTAACTTAGCAAGTTTGTTGTGAAGACAAGATTAAAAAAAAAAAAAAGTTGGTTTTAAAAGTGCTTAATGATAGTATTATCTCTGGGTGGACACGTGACTTTCCAGAAAGCAAGAGACAGGTCCTAATCACATTTTAAAAATAAGCCTTAGCATTTTCTACGTGCTTGACCAATTACTCCAAATCGCGTTCATTCCAGAGGCTGCTGGGGGTGAGTCACGTGATGACCGTATTAGATTGTGGTGAAGCCAGAGATGGGATTCAGTGTCTCATTCCAAATTTGAGCAGGAAGCTGTCCAATCCACAGATAACCCCAAATCTCTCTTGCTGCAGCTATTGGTTTCAACCCCTTCCCTAGAGAGGTCAGGAAACCTCTCTGGGTTTGTTTACCTTTTGTTTTCATCATACTTTTGGTCTTTTCCCTCATTCAGTGAATGTTTGTTGAGTGCCTCCTATGTACCAGTCACTAGGTGCTGGGTAGGGTCCTGGTTGCGGGGAGGGCAGAAATTTATTTGTGCACAAATAAATATGCAATTACAATGGGAGGTAGGACTGGGGTCTTTGAGGGTGAAAGTACTTGGGTGTGGAGCCAGTTTAGATTGAAGCCTGAAAGATCCACCAGCCAGATCAAAGGTATAGGGAAAAGCATTGCAGACAGAGGGAACAGTATGTGTGAAGGCACCGAGGGGGGAAGAGCTGAGTGTGCAGGAGGGCTGAAATCAGTGGTGGGTGTGAGTGTGTGTGTATGTGCACAGTGCACATGCATGCATGCATGGGAATGGATTAGGCAGAAAGAAGGGTGAGTGGGGTCAGGTGAATAAGAGGGGCCAGGTAGGCCTGGGTGTGAACCCCTGCTCTGCTGCCCTCTGTCTGTGTAACCTTAGGCATGTCAGGTTACCTCTCTGAGTTTCCGTCCCCTTCCTTGTGAAGAGGGGTGGATGACACATATTTCACTGACTCAACACGAAGCTCAAAGGCCATTACTATAGGCTACGAGGCTCTCTCCAATCTGGCCCACATCACCTCTCTGTCCTTCTCCCCCTCCCTTCCTCAGTTCCAGCCAGTGGCCTAGTTGCTGTTTCTCACGCACACTAGGCCTGCTCCTGCCTCTGGGCTTTGCACTCACTGTTCCATCTGTTGGCAACACTCTTCCCCTGCAAGATGCACTCCCTCACTCCCTCCAGGTCTTCACTCAAACACTGTGTTCTCAGGGAGGCCTTCCTGACCACCTTATTTAAAATCACCACCTCCATTCTATTCTCAATGTCCACCTTTATCCTGTTTTATTTTTCTCCGTCCATCACACCATATATTTTACTGATTTATTTTGTGCATTGTCTGCTCCCCTCACCAGAATGAGGGCTCCACTGGGGCACAGAGTTTGCCCATGTTGTTCCCTGCAGTGTCCCTAGCATCTAGGAGAGTACTGGGAAATGTAAGGTACTCAATAAAAAATATTAAAAGTTTGTAAAATATTTGACAACGTAAATAGAGCAACGCTTAGCATGGAGTAGGTATTACATCACTTTTAACTGCTTTTTCTTCCTACTTCAGAAAGTTCTGTCCCATCTGCACCGTAAAAGCCTGAGCTCTTCTGTTTCTTTTGCATCAATCCCAGTTTTGCCAACTGTTCTGGTTTGCTAATGCTGCTGGAATGCAAAATACCAGAGATGGCTTGGCTTTTATAAAGGGGATTTATTTGGTTACACAGTTACAGTCTTAAGGCCATAAAGTGTCCATCAACAAAGGGTACCTTCACTGGAGAAAGGCCATTGGCATCCAGAAAACCTGGTTAGCTGGGAAGGTGTGTGGCTGGCGTCCGCTTGCCCCCAGGTTGCATTTCTAAATGGCATTCTCCAAAATGTCTGCATCGGCTTCCAACGGCCATCTTCAAAATGTCTGCTTCAGCTTAAGCTAGCTATGAGCTCCCTCCGTCTGAGTTTATATAGTGCTCCAGTAAACTAAACAAGGCCCATGCTGAATGGGCGAGGCCACACTTCCATGGAAATTATCCAATCAGAGTTATCACCTGCAGTTGGGTGGGTCACTTCTCCATGGACACTGAACCAATAGGTTCCAACCCAATCCACACTAATATGTCTGCCCCCACAAGAGTGCAATAAAGAATATGGCTTTTTCTGGGAGACATAAATATACAAACCGGCACACCAACTCTGCACCCATCCCAAACATCCCTTTTCCTCAAGGTCTCATGTAAGTTCCACCTCCTTCATAAATCCTCCTTGACTTCCAGAGTTCCCTCCCTCCTCTCACCACTTCTAGTACTTTCAGTCTTTACCCCTTACCTGTTACGTATTACAAAATGCCTCCTGGTGTCTCCTGCTCCATCTTTAACCTGTGGACATATATGTCTTATAACTAAGACTTAGATACATGAATCATAGAAATTTTAGTGTTGGTAGGGATGTTAGAGATCCTTTTTTTCAATTTTACATAGCAGGGCACTTTCTGTAAGCTTCTTAAGGTGCAGGCCTTTATGTTACATTTCTTTTAACTTTCTTACTTATTAATTTATTCAGCAAATGTTTACTTTTTTATTTACTTTTTTAAATTACAGAAGTTGTATTTTTACAGAAAAATCATGTAAAAAAAATACAGCGTTCCCATATACCCTGCCACCCCCATTATTAACACTTTGCATTAGTGTGGTTCATTTGTAATCATTCATGAAAGAACATTTCTATACTTGTACTATTAACTATAGTCCATCGTTTACAATAGGTTTCACTGTGTTGTGCAGTTCTATGTTTCATCTTTTAATTTTTATTCTAGTGACACATATAAGACCTAAAATTTATCCTTTTTACCACAATTCAGAGCTGTTAATTAGACTAACAATGTTTTGCTACTATCACTACCATCAATTTCCAAAATTTTGTAATCAGCCCAAATTGAAATTCTGTACATATTAAGCATTAACTCTCCATTCCCTATCCCCAATCCAGGCCCTGGTAATTTATATTCTAGATTCTAACTCTGTGAGTTTGCTTATTTTAATTAGTTAATATCAGTGAGATGATACAATATTTCCCTTCTGTGTCTGACTTATTTCACTCAACATAATGTCTTCAAGGTACATCCATGTTGTTGCATGAACCAGAACTTCATTCCTTTTTAATGCTGAATAATATTCCATTTTATATATATATACCACATTTTGTTTATTCATTCATCAGTTGATGGACACAAGTTGCTTCCATCTTTTGGCAATTGTGAATAATGGCACTATGAACATCGGTGTGCAAATATCTGTTTGAGTCCCTGCTTTCGATTCTTTTGGGTATATACTTAGTAGCAGGATTACTGAGTCATATGGTAATTCTATACTTAGCTCTCTGAGGAGCTGCCAAACTGTCTTCCACAGTGGCTGCACTATTTTACATTCCCACAATGAATGAGTATTCCTATTTCTTCACATCCTCTTTAACACTTGTCATTTTCTGTTTTTTTTTAATAGTAGCCATTCTAGTGGGTATGAAATGGTATCTCATTGTGGTTTTGATTTGCATTTCCCTAATAGCTAATGATGTTGAGCATTTTTTCATGTGCTTTTTATCCATTTGTATATCCTCTTTGGAGAAATGTCCATTCATATCTTTTGCCCATTTTTAAATTGTGTTGTTTGTCTTTTTGTTCTTGAGTTATAGGATTTCTTTATATATTCTGGATATTAAACCCCTATCATATATATGATTTCCAAATATTTTCTCCCATTAAATAGGCTGTCTTTTTTCACTTCTGTGATAAAATCCTTTGATGCACAGAAGTTTTAAATTTTGATGAGGTTCCATTTATCTATTTTTTCTTTCGTTGCTTGTGTTTTGGGTATAAAGTCTGAGAAACCATTGCCTAACACAAGGTCTGAAGATGCTTCCCTACATTTTCTTCTAGGAATTTTATAGTCCTGATTCTCATATTTAGGTCTTTGATCCATTTTGAGCTAATTTTTTGTCTAGGGGTCCTCCTTCATTCTTTTGCATGTGGATATCCAGTTCTCCCAGCACCGTTTGCTTGAAGAGATGATTCTTTCCCAATTGAGTGGACTTGGCAGCCTTACCAAAAATCTCAGTAAATCTTGATCTGTTCTGTTTGTTTTTGGGGCAAATTTTCTCCCCAGCTCCTATGGTTTGATGGTGAATTCTCTCCCTCACTCAGTGCCCCCTTTTCCTTACACTTTTCAGCTCTGGGACCCATGCTGTCTTATAGTAGTTCAGTTGCCACCGCAACCCCGCAACCCCCCCTATTATTATTATTTTTTAAATATGTGAGATTTTCTGCCTCCATTTTCTTCCCTGTTGGGGTATGCCACCTTGGGGACCCAGATGGGGTTAATCCAGCAAAGTGGATCAATCCAGAAAGCTCTGTTCTGCGTTTAGGTGGTCCAGCAAACAGACTGGATTGAGTGTGCGCACCTCTTGTCAGCAGTTCTGCTGTAGTCTCATCATTCTTCTTTTTTCTCCTGTGGGACCCTTTTGTATGCAGCCCTCCTCAGCAGCCGTGTGCCACCCAGGGTATCTGTGCACTTGGGTCCCTGTGCTGGGTATGTGTGGGGTTCTAACTCACTGCTGTGAGTGGCTCTATAGTGTGTATCTGCAGCTTGGCTGCCTCTGCAGGACTCCCAAGCTGCGCAGGACCCAGTGAGGGGAAGCGGTCTGGGCTGGTGGGTCCAGGAGAGAAATTCCTACCTGATCTTGGAGATTATTTTTCTTTTTCTTCGATTCAGCATTTTTGGATTCCTTCTCCAGTCTCTATCATCCTCCAGCGTTCTAATCAAGTGTCATTTGTCCTTCTATTTGTAGATTCTGAGGGGAGAATTTTCCATGGGATGTCTTACATCGCCGAATTGATGACATCACTCCCAGCAAATGTTTACTGAATGCGACTACTGTCAGGTTCTGGATTAGGTGATATGATGGTGAACCCAACATAAAGTTTGAACTCTCCAGTTCTGACATTTTGGTGCTTTATACATAGTAGATGATGAATACATTTGTGCCATAGAAATAAATGAAAGAATGTTCATAGCATAAGATTTACAGTTGATTGTGGTGAATTGGTTTAAAAAGTTTACAATTTGGAGGATAGCAGTCTTTTTTTGGAAGAGTGATTGCTATTCCATAAAGATCGGGGATGGGTAGGGATGTTCGTAGTACATCTGAGTACCTCACTGAGATGG
This sequence comes from Choloepus didactylus, assembly GCF_015220235.1. Classification (NCBI taxonomy): domain Eukaryota; kingdom Metazoa; phylum Chordata; class Mammalia; order Pilosa; family Megalonychidae; genus Choloepus; species Choloepus didactylus. Next base: position 12,974,330 of record NC_051317.1, read on the forward strand.
TGAGGTCCTGAGTTAAGGCTCCCACCAGTCCCAGAAGAGGGCGTTGAATTAACCTCTCCATTGGGGGAACCATCAAGGCTTAGAGGAAGGGCAGGGGTGGGGCAGGACATGATCACTGTTGTCTTAGAGGTCAATGAGCTCTTGTTGTCAGTAGCATGAAGGATGCTACACTCTGGCATCCGAGATCTACTTGGGAAGGACTTGAGATCCACTAGGAGCTTCTGACCTTCTTACTTGGGATCCTTTCTCTAGGGGATGGAATTCTCATACTGTCTTGCAAGTGATTGCTTATGGGAAACAGTTTTTTTTCTTGGCAACAGCATATGTTGTCAAATTCATTTATTTTGCTTCCAGTGTGTTCCCTGAGGGGGATGTTGTACTGCCAAGTGGCTCTGCCTATGTGCCAGGCTCCAGTGGCTTCCAGCACCTGGGGGTCTGATTTCCAGAGATGCTACACTCCATTACTCAGCCTGAGAATATCTTAATTTAGCACAATATGTGGCTGCTAAGGGTGAGAGCTGCAAAGGGTAAAGAGTTGTCAGTGGTGGTCACCACAGGTTGAAAATGTGGTCAATCTCTGTATTCCTCAGAGACTGCTTGCCTTTTGGAGTATCCTTATTCTGATGCTGTGCCATTGTCATCATCGCCATAGCCATTATCATCACCATCATCATCATCATCACCAGTGCTGATTAAACTTCATCAGGCATAAGTTTGTAATTATTCCTTAGTAGGGGCAATTTTCTGGGTGAAGAAGCCATAACCAACAAAATCTCCTTGGTCCTATAGCAGTCTCTATAAAGTTTTAAAGCAGGGGAAATATTTCTATTGCACCAAAATTAAAGTAGGAACCACAATTCTGGGAATGATGCTACAAAACTGGCAGGTGCAGAAACTAAATGTGGGGGGAAGCTGAGGGAAGACTTAATAAAAAGTTCCTGGACTAAGAATCATAAAATCTGGGCTTTAGCCCAAAGATTTTTGTCCTAATTTGGGGACTTCCATTGGGAGCTTTAAAAACTCAGTCTCTTGGGTTAAAGTCAATGCTTCTATCAAATGGAACCAGTGATACTTCCTTTGTTTTACGTTAGAAAGTTGTGGTGGGAATTGAGTAAATTAATGGATGGGCAAGCTTTAGAAGCATAAGTGAAAGGAGGTAGTGTGAAATGTTACATTGAAGTAGCAAATGAGGTTAAGGACTTTAATTCTAAGTGCTCTTGATTATAAATTCCAGAAACTCAACCCACTCTGGATTAAGCATGAAAAGGGACTTTGGGCACACAATTGAAAAGTCCAAGGTTGGATTTCACACACAGCTGGACTCAGGATGACAGCTGCCATCAGCTCCCTGTCTCTTAACTCAGCAGTTCTCTTCTTTTTTTGGTGTCTTCATTCTTAGGCTCCATCTGATGGCAAGATAGCTGGAGCAGGTACAACCTTTCCAGGCCTGGCCGCAAGGCATGAATGTCTCTTTCTTCCCAGCCATTCAAGCAAAAGTTGCACAACTAACCTTAATTGAGCATGATTAGTTTGGTTTAAGTCACATGTCTATCCTGAACCAATCACTGGGGCAAAAGAATGGGAATGGCTTATCTTAAGTCTTAGGATGCATGTTTAATGGCTGCAGTCATAAATTGGAAGCCCCATGGACTCAAAGAAGGGAAGTAGACTGATGTTGAGTGGTCAAAGCACTTTTAATATCTACTAGGAAAGTGAAATTAAACAGTCAGGAACTCTTTAGAGAAAAAAAATTAAATCAGCCTTTACTATGGGCAAACAGTAATCTGCTTTAAGGTAAAGTCTCCTTACTATCTTACTGTCCCTCACAGATAATGTTCTCACTTCTCACGACATGTGTGCATTTCACATCTTACATTTTCTAGCAAGGGTCCTAACCCACTAATCATTTTCTTCTAATGACAGGAGTGATCAAGTCTCTCACAAATATCTTCATGCTCTCACTATCACTCGAATTCAAAGCACTCATTCGCCAATTAATCATATAGTGATGGTGATGAGGTTTGCATTTTTCTTTGTATTGTTCTTTTAACTCATTTTTTGTGCATGAAAAGTTTTAATGAATTCATGCCATGTCTCCTCATCTAGATAGTGTTTTCCTTGAAAGCTATGTTTCATACTTCTTTGCCTTGTATTCTATGCTCGAGTAGCATTTGTTGTTTTCCTTTAAATATTCTAATTAAATGTTCTTTATCAGAGAGCTATAAATTCTAATAAACAAAAATAATATAAATGTCTTTAGGCAAAGAATCTATTTTCACATTTAAAATATAACCTTGGGAGCTTACTCAGTGATTCAAGAGTGGTATTGTAGCTATTTAAATATCCATGACTAAGATGGCAGAATTGTAATATGAGTGCTACTCATTTTTCCTGGTCCATGGAGACAAAGCTAATCAGTCATGCCATTCTTTTCCTAGATATGTATAATTATATATTATATAATTTATATAACAAATAAATTATAAATCTGGATATATAAAATATAAATCTGGATGTGGCTTTAGAATTTGCCTCAATATATCACTTTAGGAGAATGTTACTAATTGATTAGGTGTCAGCCCAAGAATGAAACTTGTTTGTCATCCTGCAGTCCTGTAATGTAGTGTTCCTGGACAAGTGTGTCAGGAGACACCTGTAATTAAAAAAATACAGTGAGATCAGATTTTGAAGAGCTTGGAATATCATTTTAAGGAGTTTGGATTTATCCTATGAAGAATAGGGAGCCACTTACAGTATTAAGTAGGAAAGAGGAATGAATGATTGGTAATTGGTGAAGATTGCCCTGGATGCAGGGAGGGCAGGGGGAAGGGCTGGGAAGCCACTGCATCTATCCAGTGACCATGGTGTACTGAGGAGAGAACAGAACAAGAAAGACATTAAGTTTATGAGATTCCTGAAGGGTCATGTGGGAATCCATGAAATCGTTGAGCTTTCCGGGCTTGGTGATGCCATTAATTGAGATAGAGAACACAGGAGAAGGAATATGTTTTCAGAAAGGGACTTGCATGGTTTAAGGCATATTGAGTATGAGGTTGTTATAGGACATCAACTGGAGATATTTGTTAGGGTTAGACATAACAATTTAGCCCTCAAGAAAGAAGATGAAATTGGCAGCAGATATTTGGGAGTCAGTATAAATGAGATGAAACTATGAGAGTGGATTAGTTCACATAGTGAGAGGAGTGCTGAAAACATAACCTGGGAGCACCAACATTTATGGCCCAGATAAAAACAGAAAGATCCTCAAGGAGATTTTTTAAAGAGTGATCATAGAGGTAGGAAGAGAGGCATAACTGTGTCCCAAGATCACAGAGGATTTCAAGGAAGAATGAGCTGCCATTGAGATCAAATCTGCAGCACGTCAAATTGGCAGGGATGACAGATTTAGTAAATAAAAATACAAGATGTCTAGTTAATTTGGATTTCAGATAAACAATGAATACTTTTTTTTTTAGTATAAGAATGTCCCAAATATTGCACTTAACTCGGGGCCATTTATTTTCTCTGTCAATTCTACAGGTTGGCCAAGAACTGACCAGAAATCATTGGATGTAACAATTAGGAAGCACTGGTTTCCTATGAAAGGGCAATGTCACCAGAGCAGTGTACAGATAAAATCCAGAAACCGGCGGATGAGTGAATTGGTGGTGAGGAAGCACGGTTAGTTAGGTAGTCTATTCTGCAGAGAATTTAGGTGTCAAAGGAAGATGAGAAATACAACAAAGACTTGAGGGGGAGAAAAGGTCGAGAAATTTTGTTTTGTGTTAGGAAAAAAGGGAGACTTAAGTGTTTGTAGGTTTACTGGAAAAAAATAAAAGTAGAGAGTGAGATGAATGAAAGAAACAAGAAAGAGTTGATCATTGCTAGAGCAGGATTATGGGGATGGATTAAGAGAAAAGTTGAGACCTCAGCCTTAGACAGAGATGGAACAGCTTTTCCATGGAGATGAGAGGTGAGCAGGAAGAATAGGCAATTTTATAAATAAATCTGGACGTATAGGAGAGAAGTTGAGATCATGCATGACAACCTCTTTTCTTTGTGAGCTAGGAAAGTTTGTCATTTGATGAGAGCTCGTGGAAGGAGAGCTGTGAGAATGGGATATTGCTCTTAAGGTAAATGGGGGGAAGAAAGTCTTGGACACTAGCAAAGTATGGGTTTGAAAAACCACTGTCTGCTGACTAAGGCCAAATAAGACTAGAGTGGATAAACTGAATGTGTGGGTGAAAAGCAGGTGTCCAATTTGGAGGCAGATAGACTTGGGTATGTTCCTGGCTCTGTCCCATCTGCATCCATTAGCTTTCAGTAGGTCATGCTGTTAAACAAACAACCTCAAAGTCTCAATAGCTTACAAAAAACGACCGTATCTTTCTCACAGTGCATGCTGGTGGCCACAGTTTGCTTGTTGCAGCTCTTCTCGAGGCAGTGAGGGGTTTCAGGTTTGCTTATTTCATGATCCAGGAGCAGCAGCTATTGGGAGCGTGACCATCTCAGGGCAGAGGTCCCAGGAGCAAGGGACCAAGCAAAGCCATGCAATCATATTTAAAATCTTTGCTTAGATGCAACCTATGCTGTGGTGGTTGGGTTCATGTGTCAACTTGGCTAGGTGACCCAGCTGTCTGGTCGGGCGGGCACTGGCCTGATGGTTGCTGTGAGGATATTTGAGGCTGGTTAATAAACCAACGGGCTGGTTTGTCAGATCATCAGCCAAATGACTGCAGCTGACTGATGACTCATCAAGGGGCGTGCCTTCCACAGTGAGAGAATGCAATTGGCTGGATTTGGTCCGGGTGATCAGTTGGAGGCTTATAAACCGGACGGTTAGAGAACCTTCACTTCTTCTTCGGCTGCCCAGTAAAGCATTTCTTGGGGAGCTCGTCGAAGTTGCCGGTTGGTTTCCTGAGGAGTTCATGGAGCACGTTCGTCGAAAATCCCAGCTCATTTCCTGAGGAGATCGTTGAAGTTGCCGGTTCGTTTCCTGAGGAGTTCATCGGACATCTTCCTTGGAGTTGACAGTTTGTTGACGGCTCTGCAGAATTTGGACTCGTGCATACCCACAGTTGCGTGAGTCACTTTTACAATTTGATAATCAGAGACATCTCTCATTGATTCTGTTTGCCAAGAGAACCCTAACTAATACATATGCCATGTGCACTCATGTGCCATTGACCAAAGCAAGTCAAATGGATAAGCCCAACTTCTATGGAATAGGGAAGTACTGTTCGCCATGGGGAGAGGGAAGTGAATATTCACAAAAAATAACTCTGGGCAAGTGACTTCAGCTTTCTGAGCTTCAGTTTCCTCATATGTAATGTGGTGATATTAGCATCTGTTTCCTAGAACTGTTGGGTGGGTGAGAAAAGGCTAACGTGTAAAAAAGTACAGTGCCTAGTACCTAACAGAAACTTTATACATGTGAGATTGCCTTCCTTGGTGCTAAATTACACAGGTCCCTGACCATAGGAAATTCAATTGAACTTTCTGTTCCACATTTTCTTTCTGCCAAATGACTGGATGACCTATTGAGACTTTTCTGGCTCTAAAGTTCTCTGGTTCTAAAAATTATATGCTAAATAACCTAACAGGTCCTCACCACAAAAGAACTTTCTTTTGTGGTGTAAGAAGAAACCATAACATCCTCAGAGGTTTCACTTAGCTTGCATCTCCTTGGTCCAGCCAACTACCAAGGGCAGAGAGAAGCCTTGTTCAAACAAACCTAAGATATCTATAAGGAACCAAAGCGCCGGAAAGATCATCTTGTCATACATTGGCAGTGTTGTTGAAGCTTACAGCGAGGGTTACGCTTCACAAAGAAAGGTCAAGACATTTTCGCCACACCTGGGGGAGGTTAGCCTCCTTGAATTATAAACTCTGTTGGTGAGATGTGAAATCTGACAGTGAGTGAGGAAATGGCTGAGGAAGAGGTATCACCTGCTGTCTTGTAAATGTGTGAAAGCCTTGAAATGGAGTCTGGCAGAGCCCCAGAAACGACCCGCCATATGTCACTGACTGTTTCACGGAGTGGAAGAAGGCCAGAGGCATGTCTGAACAATGTTCAGGTGACCGATTATATCAATTAGGATTGTGAGTGGCTTCAAGGAACAGAGACTAGACCACAATGGCTGATGCAAGACAGGGATTGATTTTCCTCAGGTAACCATAATTCTGGAAGTAGGCAGGCAACAGCTTCAAAATGGCACCGATGTCACAGGCATTTCTGGTGTGGATCATTCTAGAAGAAAGGTGGTATGGAAAGTTTTACTGAGTGGCAGATTGAAATGTAAGCTTAGACCCAAGGACTTCAAAGGTACATTCAAAATTTAACTTATAGTTTTAGGGTGTTCACCAGATGTCCAATTTAAATACCCAGCTTTAAATCTAAATAGCATTAATTGATCAAATATCTAAGTACCTGCCACAAGTTCTATTCTGGTTTGGGTCTGTAAATAATAGAACAAAATATGAGATGCAGCCCAAGTTTAAAAGTAAATAGAGTTAATATACAGAGGAAAGACATTTTTACATGCTGGGAAAAGTTGGTGAGCAGAGATGACAAACTGTCTCCTATCTTTGTCCAAGTCTCTACTATTTTTACTGGAACAAGAGCCCCTGACTGGGTTCTGGGCTATCAGCCTCCCCAATCTGTCCAGTTAATCCTGTCTCCACCCAGCTGTCCAACTGATCATCAATAAACAGTCATTAGCTATCACTGTGATGTGTGAAGCCCTCCAATACTTCAATTGCATTTAGAGCAAAATCCAAGCTTCTTACTCTGGAATATTTAGTAGGCCCAGCCCTTCCTCTGCAGCCCTGTCCTGTATGTACCACTGTCCTCTCATCCACTCTGCCCCAGCCACAATGGCCTTCTTTCTGCTCACACCAAGCTAATTTCAGCATCAGAGCTTTTGCATTTACTGTACGTTTCGCTGGGCCACTCTTCCTTCAAAGGAGGGGTTGGCTCCTTTAATGCAAATGTCACCTTCTCAGAGACCATTTCCCTGATCACTGTATTGGAAGTCACCTACCCCAGCCTCCTCTTCACTCTATCCCATTTGCCTGTTTTTAAGTTATTATTCTCACTCCCTGAATTTATCTTATTTATTGGTTTGTCACTTCACCATCCTCAGTAGATTGTAAGTTCTCTGAGAGTAGAGCCTCGCACATGTATGCACTCAATATGTATATACTAAATAAATAATAATGCAATCAAGTGTTTCACACTCTCTAGGAGTTCAGAAAAGGGGCTATTATTGTGAGTCGCTGAGTCAGGCAACTTTGCATGGAGGAGAAGGGAATGAGTTGGTCTCTGAAGGAAGAGAAGGATTTGGATTAGGGGGTACCCAGGAGAAGCCATGGGTATGTTTGGGGACAGGGAATGTGGCTGTTCCACATCTGAAATGACAGCTTCAGTGCCCAAATCTCTACCCCTGGCTGACTGCAAAGGGACCAAGCTTTCTTAAGGAACTATGGTCAAGGGCACAAAAGCAAAATACTTTGATGACTTCACCAAAAGAAAACTCTTACATCGACTGAAATAAATTCCCCAGACTAAGGGGGTGTGGCCAAGGGACAGTTCTTGAGCTGAAGACAAGTGCAGGACCTTCCAAAGCATTCTGTGAAAAATGCACTTTGGATAAAACTTCAATTTAAAAATAACCTCTGTTGGATGTGGAAGGAAGAACAAATCTAATGTTGGGGCCAGAAACCCAGAGTGAGGGCCAAATTTGGGCTAAGAAAATGCTACATTCTAAGATCTTTGGAAAGGTACCCCCATCCTTGTTTATTACCTATGAACAAAATTCTTAGAGACAAATATGAGGAAATTGATAATTTGTAATTTTTAAGGTATCAAACCAGTAGGCTAGGAAATAGATCATGTTCTACTATGCTGGGGGAAAAAGTTTAAGACAGGCAGGTCTGTGATCCAAGATAAACAAATATGACACCACTGGACAACAAGATGGCATTTGGAGGAGGGCCAAATGGGGTCATTCTGGCCATTGGCGTGATGGGTGGAAGGTGGACAAATGCAGTGGAATTTGAGAACTGGCCGAGGAGCAGACTTACCTGGAGAAGACTCCAGATCTGCCACTCAAGCTGTGTGACCTTTAACAACTTACTTTATTTCTCTGACCCTCAGTTCCCTCATCTGTAAAATAGGAAGATAATTCCCACTTCCCAAGGATATTGTGGAGACTAAATGAAATACTGACTCACAAGAGTATCTGAATATTAGAAGGCTTTACATTTTTTTTTTGAAATATATTTCTCTCTCTTCCCTTGAGAGGGCTGTGGAAATTGGAGAGCTTCAAACTTGATAAGTTTACTAAAGATGAGAGTTCCATTAGCAAATATTTACTGAGTGTGACTACTATTTGTATGACACAGTGATGGATAAGACATAGACAAGATTCTTCTCTCCTAGTTGGGGAGTATAGCAGTTATCGGTTGCCATGATAATGATGTGAAACAAACCATTCAAAAATTCATGGCTTAAAGCAATGAGCAGTCATCTAGTTCACAAATCCTCAAGTTGGCAGTTCAGGCTGTTCTCAGCTGGGCAATTGCTCTGGTTTAGGCTCTCCTGCCTGGCAGTTAACCGACTATTTGTTGGTCTAGGGTAGCCTCAACTGGGGCAATGGACTGGTCAGCTCAGCTCTGTTCCATGTATCTCATCCTCCAGCAGGCTGGCCGAAGCATGTGTTCATGGTGAAGGCAGAGGAGGACGTGGGTAAGCCCAAACATGCACGTGCTTTTCAAGCCTCTGTTTGTGTCACATTTCCTTGTTCCTATTGGCCAAAGCAAATCACATGACTAAGCTCTGCATCAGAGTGGGAGGGTCATATAAAGTCACATGGTAAAGGCTGCAGGTACAGAGAGGGGTGAAGAAATGAAGCCAGTAGTGCAGTTAATCTACTGGAGGGAGACTAGATAGATACATTCACAGATAATTGAATTTTATGTGTGCACGTAACAGACATATGTAATGCATAATATAAAAATGTTTAATAATATAGTAAAAGAACTTTCCCTCCAAATCTTCTTGCTTGATCACTCCGTATGACTAGGGAGCAGGTATCACTGTCCCCAGTTTACAGATGAAGAAAGTCACACAGGAGTGAGGCCTAAATGTGAGTCTAGGGCTTTTGACGACAAGCCTCCTCTTTACCCCACAGCCTCTTGGACCAGTGACCGGGGAGCACACAGCCAAAGGGACAGAGAATGCCACACGCTCAGGCAGCCAAGAAGCCTTCACAGGCACAAATTCACCTGGGTCACAGATGTCTATACAATGGTGAGTTTTCAACCTTTTTAAGGTACCAAACGCTCTATTTTTTTGGGTGGGGCAAATTTTATGGAGAACTCCCCATTGTATAATTGTTGAAAGAATTGTTTTATTAGCATGCATTTATTTTTTTAAATGCAATTTTATTGTGATATATTCACATACCTTACAGTCATCTAAAGTGTACCATCAGTTGTTCACAGTATTATCATATAGTTGTATATTCATCACCACAATTAATTTTTGAACATTTTCATTACTCCAAAAATTAAAAATAAAAATAAGAAAAGAAATAAAAAATAAAAGTAAAAAAGAACACCCGAAACATCTCATACCCCTCTCCCCCCCATTATTCATTTACTTTTTGTCCCCATTTTTCTACTCATCTGTCCATACACTGGATAAAGGGAGTGTAAGACACAAAGTTTTCATAATCACATGGTCACACTGTGTAAACTATATAGTTATACAATCATTTTCAAGAATCAAGGATACTGGGTTGAATTTCAAGTTTCCGGTATTTCCTTCTAACTATTCTAATACATTAAAAACTAAAAGGGATGTCTATATAATGCATAAGAATAACCTCCAGAATGACTTCTCAACTCCATTTGAAATCTCTCAGCCACTGAAACATAATTTTGTTTCATTTCTCTTCCCCCTTTTGATCCCTATGATGCTGGATCCAGGTTCATCCCCAGGAGTCATGTCCCATGTTGCCAGGGACATTTACACCCCTGGGAGTTATGTCCCACATAGTGGGGAGGGCAGTGAGTTTACCTGCAGAGTTGGCCTAAAGAGAGAGACCACATCTGAGCAACAAAAGAGATTCTCTGGGGGGTGAACCTTAGTACAATTATAAAGAGGCTTAGCCTCTCTTTTGTAGTAACAAGCTTCATTAGGGTAAGCCTTAAGATCAAGGGCTCAGCCTACTAAACTTGTAGTCCCCAATGCTTGCAAGATTATCAGGAATTCCCCAGGTGGGGAAGTTTAACATTTTCACATTTTCCCCCAGTCCCTCAAGGGGGCTTTGCAAATACTCTTTATTCTCTGTCCAAATTACTTTGGGATGTGTTGGGGCTTCATGCTAACCTGTACAAACCAACCGGATCTCACCCCATATTGAAGGTTTCATGTAATTATGGTGTTTGAATAAACTGACAATACAAGTTAAATTGTATAGTGTGCTACAGAAAACATAGATTTTGCAACAAATAAACATCTCTCCCTTTGATCTCACATAGAAGTTGAAGTTGTAAAACACAGTCATATCATCCTTTACTCTTTAGTCTGATTTGCCTTAGTCCCAACCAAGTCCATTTCATTCACATCTCTAATTGAAGTCTGATTTCTTTTTCAGCTTTTTTAACAGTTGCTGTATGGGTTAATGCTGACATTCATAGCTGCCAAACTCTGGCTCTGAGTCTTAGGTGTCACACAGATACTCAAAGTTTCAGGGACTGACCAGGTTATACACAAAGAGCTCAGCATCTCAGAATTTAGAAATAAAAATTACAACTCAAGGATTGTTCTGATAGGTGTAAGAGCTTACAATATAGGAACCTGTACAATAAGACTTCCCCTGATAACCTATGCTCTCAGATTCAATTCTCAGAGTTTGCACATTATATTTAGTCCATATTAGTGAGGCATTATAATGTTTGTCTTTTTGATTCTGGCTTATTTCACTCAACATACTATCCTCAAGGTCCATTAACCTAGTTGGATTCTTCGCAACTTCATTCCTTCTTGCTGCTGCTCAATTTTCTGTTGTATCTATACACCATAGTTCACCATTCTGTTTATTAGTCGATGTACCCTAAGACTACCTCCATCCATTGAAAATTGTGAATACTGCTGCCGTAAACACCAGTGTGTAATTGTCCATTTGTGTCCCTGTTCTCAGTTCTTCCAGGTATATAACCCCAAACAGGGTTATAGGACCATATGGCAACCCCTTTCTTGGCTTCCTGTGGAACCACCACACTGCCCGCCAAGGGCTGCACCATTCTACTTCCCCGCCAATAGGGAATATGTACATCTCTCTTTCCACATTTTCTCCAACATATGTATCCCTCTATTTTTTAAACAGTTTTATTCACACCCCATACAATCCATCCTAAGTAAACAATCAATGATTTCCAGAATAATCACATAGTTATGCATTCACCAACACAATCTGTATGAGGATATCCTCATATTTCCATTTCTTCTGCAAACAAAAAGGAAGAGGAGAAAGAAAATGAAGAATAAAAAAAAAAAATAGAAGGAAAATAAAAATAAAATAAAATAAAATACAATGAAAAGGTCAGACAACACCACCACCACCAAGAATCCCAGACCACTCCCTTATATCCCCCTCTAATAGACATTTAGCTTGGGTATATTGCCTTTTCAGCACCTTGCAATGTTGACATTCATTTGTTCTTTCTCATGTAAAAACATTCTTATTTTTGCATCTTTAATCACCATCATTGACCACGCCAGTTTTTGCTAAGTTTTACAATCCCAGTCTTAATCTTCTTTCCTTCCAGGGTCATACAAGCCCCTAGCCTTCCTCTTTTAACCATCTACTTTCCCTCAACTTAATGTCTTCTGACTACCATTTTGTCTTTTGGATTTTATATGTCATATTATATTTTAGTTTTCTTTTCCCCTCTGTCTCTTTTTACCCTTACTGATAGTCTTGTTTTCTACACTCTTCTCCAAATGGCTCTCTCTCCTTGCTTTTCCTATCTGCCTGTGGTGCTCCTTGTAATATATCTTGTAGAGCAGGCATGTTGTTCACAAACACTCTCAGTGTCTGTTTGTCTGAAAATGTTTTAAACTCTCCCTCATTTTTGAAGGACAGCATTGCTGGATATAGAATTCTTGGTTGGCAGTTTTTCTCTTTCAGTATGTTAAATATAATACACCACTGCCTTCTCACCTCCATGGTTTCTGCTGAGAAATCCACACATAGTCTTATCAAGCTTCCTTTGTATGTGATGGATCACTTTTCTCTTGCCACTTTCAGGATTATCTCTTTGTCTTTGACGTTTGAAAATTTGATTATTAAGTGTCTTGGAGTAAGTCTATTGGATGTATTCTGTTTGAGGTACATTGCACTTCTCAGATCTGTAATTTTATGTCTTTCATAAGAGTTGAGAAATTTTCAGTGGTTATTTCCTCCATTATTCTTTCTGTCCCCTTTTCTTTCTCTTTCTGGGACACCCATGACATGTATATTTGTGCATTTCATGTTGACCTTTGATTTCCTGAGACCCTGCTCATATTTTTCCATTCTTTTCCCTATCTGTTCTTTTGTGTGTAGGATTTCTGATGTTCTGATGTTCATGAATCCTTTCTTCTGCGTCTTCAAATATGCTCTTATATGACCCATTGTGTTTTGCCTTTCACTCCCATAAGTTCTGCCATTTGTTTTTTTCCAGCTTATGAATTCCTCTTTATAGTCATCCAGTGTCTGCTTTATATCCTTCATCTCTTTTGCCACATTTTCCTTCAGCTTGTTGATTTTATTCAGGAGACTTGTTTGAACATCTTTAATTAGTTTTTTCAACTCCTGTATCTCATTTGAAGTATAAGTTTGTTCATTTGACAGGGCCATATCTTCATTTTTCTTTGTGTGAGTCATAAATTTTTGTTGTCTAGGCATCTGGCTTCCTTGTTTACCCCAATCAGATTTTCCCAGACCAGATGGGCCCAGGTCTCAGGAGGAGGCTGTATTCAGTATCAGGTTTCCCTAAGGCTGAGACCCAGAAGATTGTCAGACTTCCCTGTGAGGCCTCTAGACTCTGTGCTTTTCCAATCCTGCCCAGAAGGTGGTGCTTGTCAGCCCACAGCTCCCCACTGGTGTAAAGAGGTGTGGTACCTTTAATTCTGTTTGTTTGTTTGTTTGCCTTTTTCCCCAGGCTCTGGGGTCTGAATTCTCTCAGGGAGGGTAGCCACTTGAGCTGGGCCCCACCTCCCCCCTTTTCTTAGGAAACATAAGCCCTTTAGGGAATTATCTCCTTCACTTGACTTCTTCCTTTGTCTCTTTAACTATCTTAATTCGATGCTTGCCCGGGTCAGCAATGACAATTGAAAATCCCTGAGGCTTTCTCTAATGAGCCACCTAGAATGAGAGGGAAAAAAAAGATAAAAGAAAGAAATCCCCTTTACAGAGCCAGTCCCTAGCCCCCAGTTTAGCCAGTTGATCAGAATTGGTACGCAGTTCTATGTGCCTCTTTTCTTGGGACACAGCCCTTTTCCAGTATTCTGAGCTAGGAGTGGACAGGCTAGAACAGTCTGGCCCCTGTGAACTTCTGAAATTGACCACCTAGACTTCCCTCCAGAAAAAGGGAGAAACTGCTGAGGGTGCAATCAAAGTTGAGTGGGATACAGGTAATAGAGACAAAGAAAAAGAAGGCCCAGTTAAAAGTTGGGAGATAGGGTGAGAAGAGTAAGGAAATCTTAGAAACAAAGCCAGATAAATTATAAGGAAAAGAAAGAAATGGGGGTGGGAAATCTCTAGATTAAAAGAGACATGTAAGACATATATGCTAAAAAAAAATATGGGCAAAGCTAAACTATATTGTCTAGGGATGTATACTGGATGATAAAACTTGAAAGAAATTCAAGGAAATTATTTCCACAAAAAGTCAGGATCATGGTTACTTTGGTATGTGTGGGGGTATGTAGGTTGTTCCAATTTGCTAATGCTGCTCTTATGCAAAATACCAGAAATAGATTGGCTTTTATAAAGGAGGTTTATTTGGTTACACAGTTATAGTCTTAAGGTCATAAAAGTGTCCAAGCTAAGGCATCAACATTCGGGTACCTTCACTGAAGGATGGCCGATGGCGTCCGGAAAACCTCTGTTAGCTGGGAAGGCATGTGGCTGGTGTCTGCTGATTCCAGTTTCTGTTCCTCTCTCAGCTCCTGTGTGTTCTTTGTTCTTTCTCCCAGGATATTTCTCTTTAAGCACGTGGGGGTCCTGTCTTACCGTATCGTTGGGCAAACTCTGGGCTTCATCTCTTTTAGCTTCTCCAGAGCAAACTCCAGGCTAGCAAAAGTCTGCTTTCAATGGCCATCTGCAAAATGTCTCTCTCAGCTGCAGCAGTGAGCTCCTTCTGTCTGAGCTCTTATAGGGCTCCAGTAAACTAATCAAGACCCACACTGAATAGTTGAGCCATACCTCCATGGAAATAATCTACTCAAAGTTATCACCCACAGTTGGGTGTGTCATATCTCCATGGAAACAACCTAATCCAAATATCCCACAAGATTGGATTAAAAGATCATGGCTTTTTCTTGGGGGGCATGATATATCTAAACCGGCACAGGGGTGTATGGATGGGTCTGTGATTGGATAAGGTCCATGGATGGTGTTCCTGTTTGCTAATGTTGCCATTTTGTAAAACACCAGAAATGGATTGGCTTTTATAAAAGGGGTTTATTTGGTTACAAAGTTACAATCTTAAGGCCATTAAGTGTCCAAGGTAAGACATCAACAATAAGGTACCTTCACTGGAGAAAGGCCATTGGAATCTGGAAAACCTCTGTTAGCTGGGAAGGCACGTGGCTGGCGCCTGCTTGCTCCCAGGTTGCGTTTTCAAAATGGCTTTCTCCAAAATGTCAGCTTTCAATGGCTGTCTTCAAAATGTCTCTCGGCCACAGTTCTGAGGTTCTTCTGTTTGTGAGCCCCTTTATAAGACTCCAGTGAACTAATCAAGGTCCATGCTGAATGGGTGCGGCCAAGCCTCCATGGAAACATTCAATCAGAGGTCACACCCTAACGAAAGGTGTCACTCACAGTTGGGAGAGTCACATCTCTATGGAAACAACCTAATCCCAATATCCCACAAGAGTATATTAAAAGCTCATGGCTTTATCTGGGGCACATAATATATCCAAATTGGCACAGATGGATTTCTGGGATGGCTGGGAAAGTTCTATTCTTGACCTGGTGGTGGCTACAAGGGTGTTCCTCTTATAATAACTCGGCTATTTTGTGTGGCTCTCTATAACTATGCTTTATTTTACAATAAACAGGTAATAAAAGGAGGGCTAGCCTAGGAGACCTCAGGTTCCAATTAATACTAAATACTAATAATAAAACCAGTAATAACACTAATATAATTCTAGCAGACATCTATTGGGCACACATTATATGCAAGACACCGTGCTAAGCACTTTATCACAGTGATTAAGAGCTCCAAGACTGGAGTCAAATTCCTTGGCTAGTTTTCTTCTTTTACTAGCTGTGTAACTTTGGATAAGTAACTAATTCCCTTTGCACCTCTGTGCTCTCTATACTCAACTGTGAAATGGGGCAATAGTAGTGTGTGTCTCATAAGGCTGTTGGAGCAGATGAGATTTGCATGTAAAGCCCTTAGCACAGTGCCTGGGTCTTGGCATGTGCTCAACAAATGGCAGCTATTGTTATCTCCCTGTGAGGTGGCTATTCTTACTCCCCAATTATGGGTGAAGAAATTATGACTCAGAGAGGTTAAGTCACCTGCCTAAAGTCATGGAATCACTCAGTGTTGAAGCCAGGCTCTCAACCTTTCCCCTCTACCTCTCCAACTCCCCAAGTCATTAACTTCCTTCTAAAGAAAAATGGGGAAATGGCAAACTAAAGTGACCTGGCCTGGCCCCACAGCTCTTGTTTTGATGGTTTGCTGGGGTCTTGCTCCCTCCCTTCCCCCAACACAGGATGTTGCAATTTTGCTACAAATGGAGGGAATCCAGCAGGGCCGTCCAGAGCACGGCTGCCTGAAGCATTCTTGGAAGAGGGAGTAAGGAGAAAAGAAGGGGGAGTAAGGGCAGGAAGGATGTGCTGCTGAGCTGGTGCTTCAGTGGAAGCATAAACAAATCCCACTCCCCTAGGGGGCCAGGAGCCCGGAGATGTAGCTGGGTAGATGCGTCATACACATCGTGCAGAGAAAAACTAAGTAGCATTCCCCTGTGCTGAAGTTTAAGCATAAACAAGGAGCAAGTAGTTTTCATGATAATTGCCAAATATTAGAAATATATTATTCCCTCTCCACTCTCAAGACACTTCTAGGATCTCCAGCTGTGCTAATAATGCTACGTGCATCACTTCCAGGGCCAGAAGAATTGTTCCAAGATAACGGCTCTTCATCTGTTTATTCTTGTTTTCCATCAACACTTGAAACCTGGTTTACTTAGGTTTTCTTGGGGCTCCATGTTTTGTTCACAAGTGGGGGGGGAATAGAAAAAAAGCAACGTTTGGAGTTAAGCTCTTAGGCAAAGATTTTCTCTGAGCCTCTGATCCCCATCTCTGAGAGGGGGAAATGATATTTGCCTTATGAATGGACTGATGTGAAGATGGATGTGGGGGTGTATATAAAGAGCCTAGCCTAGGACTTGGAGCAGGGTAGACTCCACAATGCAGGTGCTCCCCTCACCTCCAGCAGGCCCTCCAAAGAGCACAGAAGGCAGATGTGCAGCACACATACTGATTTCCTCTGGCATCTGCAGTAGACATTATTCATCACTCATGACATTCTTTCCTGCTTGCATTAGTTTTCTACTGCTGCTCTAACAAATAACCACAAACTTAGTAGCTTAAAACCACGCATCTTTACTATCTTAGAGTTCTGTAGGTCAGAAGTCCAACATGGATCTCTACAGGCTAAAATCAAGGTGTCAGCAGAGTTGCAGTCCTTTCTGACAACTCAAGGGGAAAGACTATTTCCTTGCCTTTTCCAGCTTCTGGAGGCTTCTCTCCAGTCTATGCACATTGGCCTCTCTGTCTCATAGTCAGCAACAGGGCATCAAATCCTTCCCACCCTGCCTTCTTCCTCTGACCACAGCGAGGAAGGGTTCTCTGCTTTTAAGGATCCACATGGTTAAGATTGGACCTTCCTGGGTAATCCAGGAAGATCTCCCCATCCCAAGGTCCATGACCTTAATCCCATCTGCAAAGTCCCTTTTGCCGTGTAAGATAACATGTTCACAGGTTCTGCAGATTAGGGCATGGTCGTCTTTGGGGAGCATCATTCTGCCTACTACACTTCTCAAGGCAGTGAGTGCTCCAGGCAGCCATCACCAACAGATCTGTGTGGCCTATGAGATCAAATATATTTGACCTGTGAGATCAAAGCTACCCCTGCTTTGGAGATTCATCTGGAAAGAAAAAAAAAAAAAGCAAAGGGAGTCAGGAGACAGTTGGAAGCACAAGGAAGATCTCTTAAATTTAGGAAAGAGAAATGTGTTCTGCATGGCTAATAAAGTCGGTGATTGCTGGTGGGTCTAGGGCCAAGAATCCATCTGGCAGAGTAGACCTGCAGGCTCCCTAGATCCATAGGCAGGAAACAGGCTAAGGCCAGGAAATTTGGCTCAGACAAGAGAAGCAGTAGGTAAGGTGGGTCCAGGGCACTGGAGGTGAGAAAGCATCCCCAAGGGCGGCTCCAGTGAGGAGGTGAAGGAGGCCTCTGGCTGTGGCTGGACTTTGGACTTGAACCTGGGGATCAGGGCCCAAACCACATGGCAAGGTGTGGGATCACTTGTGTTCCTCTTTGTAGCTCAGCCCCTGGTGAGTGGAGGAAGCCTGAAGCACAGGAAGCCAGAGGAGTCTCCACCATGGCAGGTTGAAAGCTTTGAATGAATAAGAATCAGGGCAGGAGAGATCCAAATGGTTCAGGTAAGCTGCTGAGGCTGGTAGACCAAGGTTTGAGGAAACATCACCATGGGGAGCACTAATGTGCAAAACACTTTTTTAAACAGCATTACTGAGGCATAAACAAATGCAGTAACTGTGCAGCTCCAAGTGTGCAATTTGATTAGTTTTGCATCTGTATATACCTTTGACACTCTCACCAGAATCAAGGTTATGAAATATCCACATTTCCTTACACCCCTTTGCAATCCCTCCCATTCCCTTGCCATTCCCAGATAGCCACTGATCTGCTGTCACTGTATATTAGTTTCCATTTTCTAGTATTTCATATGAATAGAATCATATAGTAAGTACCCTTTATTGTCTGACTTCTTTCAGTCAATAAGATGATTTTGAGATCTGTTCACAATGTGCATATCAGTAGTTCATTGCTTTTATTGCAAAGTAGTATTTCAATATATGGATGTAACGCAATTTGTTGATTTCTCAGTTATGGAACTTTGAGTTGTTTCCAGTTTTTGGCTGTTACAAATAAAGCTGCTGTGAGATTCATGTACAATCCTCTGTATGTGCATGTGCTTTCATTTCCCTTGCATAAGTATCTAGGAGTGGAATGGCTGTGTCATACGGTAGGTATATGTTTAACTTTTCAAGAAACTGCCAAACTGCTTTCCAAAGTGGTGGTACCATTTTACATTCTCACTAGCAGTGTATCAGAGTTCCTATTGCTACCATAACAAATGACCACAAATTTAGTAGCTTGCCACAACATAATTTTATTATTGTACAGTTCCGTAAGTCAGAAGTCCAACCCTCTTACATGGCTAAAATCAAGGTGTCAGCGGTTTCAGTCCCTTCTGGAGATTCAAGGGGGAATACTCCTTTCCTTGCCTTTTCCATGCCTCTGGAGGCCTGTTTCATGTCCTTGCCAATACTCGGTATTGTTAGTCTTTTTAATTTTAGCCATTCTAATGAGTGACTAATGGTATCCTTTGTAGTTTTAATTTGCATTTCTTTTATAACTAGTGATGCTGAGCCTATTTTTTAGGTGATTGCTCATCCATGCATTTCCTTTGGTAAAGCGTCAGTTTAACTCTTTTGCCCATTTTTTATTGGGTTATTTGTTTTCTTATTACTGAGTTTTGAGAGTTTGTTATATACTCTGAATACAATTCCTTTGTCAGATATGTGATTTGCAAATATTTTCTCCCATTCTGTGGCTTGTCTTTTCAATGCCTTAACAGTGTTATTCAAAGAGAAGTTCTTAATTTTGATATAGCCCAATTTATCAATTTCTTTCTTGGTATCTAAGAAATCTTTGCCTAACCCAAGGTCACAAAATTTCCTTCTCTGTTTCTGCTAGGAGTTTTATAGTTTTAGGTTTTACACTTAGGTCTATGGTCCATTTTGAGTTAATTTTTGTATACGGTATGAGGTATAGATTGAAGTTCTTTTGTTTGTTTGCATATGGATATCCAATTGTATCAGCATCATTTGTTGAAAAGACTATCTATGCATATATATTGATCTCAGAGGACCACCTTTTGGTTTCAATGACTTTGTCTATTGTTTTTCTATTTTCTGTTTCATCGACATCTCCACTGATTTTTATTATTTTCTGACTTTTGCTTACTTTGGCTTTAATTTGCTTTTCTTTTTCTAGTGTCTTAAGGTGAAACCAAAATTCATTGAACTGAGACCTTTCTTCTTTCCTACTACAGATATTTAGTGCTATAAATTTCTCCCTAAGTATTGCTTTAATAGCAGCTCATAAATTCTGATATTGTTTTCATTTTCATTCAGTTCAAAATCCTTTCTAATTTCCCTTTTAATTTATTCTTTAACTTAAGGGTTATTAAGAAGAGTCTTTTATAGTTTCCAAATATTTGGGGATTTTTCTAGATACCTTTCTGTTATTGATTCCTACTTTAATTCAATTTTAGTCAGAAAACACATTTTTTATGGCTTGAATCCTTTTAAATGTATTAAGACTTGTTTTATGTCCCAAAACATGTTCTATGTTGGGAAATGTTTCATTTAGTGCTAAGCACTTTAAATATTCTTTTTCATATTAAAAACATCAGCAATTCCCCATTCCCCTCCCCCTATTACCTGGCAACCTCTAATCTACTATCTCTACAAATTTGCTATTATAGATATTTCATATAAGTGGACTCACAATATTTATCCTTATGTGTCTTGCTTATTTTATGAGTATAATTTTTTACAGGTTGTAGCAAGAATCAGAACTTCATTCTTTTTTATATCTGAATAGTATTCCATTGTATATCTTTTCCTTATTCATTCTTCTGTTGATGGATACTCAGATTATTTCCATCCTTTGGTTATTGTGAATAATGCAGCTATGAACATTGATGTACAAGACTCTGTTTGAATCCTTGTGTGTGTGTGTATAGCAATGACGTTCTATATTTAACATTTTGAGAAACTTCCATACTGCTTTTCACAGTGGCTGCACCATTTTACATTCCTACCAACACTTCCTCTGTCTTAACTGGCCAGAATCTATCTCTTAGGTTGTTCCTTCATGAACATAAACACAATTGCTTCCATTGCTGATTCAGACATAAAAGAGAACTCTGTCTGATGGCTAGAGATTCTCCAACCCCCAGCTGCTGATCTGAGCCAGAAATCTTGCTGCTGATCCTGCTGCTAACTGATATTCAATTACTGTGTCATTCTGGTAACATTCAAGAACAAAGACTGATATCAGGTGCTTTGCCTCTTCTTAGCAGGCAGCAGAACATGGCGTGACTGTCCATCAGAGCCCAACGATGCTTTGGGAGCCTCTAGCCCAGCAGGCTCTATTTATATGTGCCTTGAATTTGCATAATAGCCTTCATGAAAGTCAACCTCAGTTGAAATGGCTTATCCTTACTTCAATCTTGAGTTTAGCTGCCAGGTATGCTTTTGATACAATCTTATTGCTAGTAAATGTGGCTATATTCCTTGTTCAATGGGACCGATGCCAATCTGGGAGCCTATTAGTCCAATTCAACAAAAGAGTTTTTGATCATCTGCAGCTCCAATTATCCAGGAAATCCAGCCCTTTTCTAACTCCTATTACCCCAGTAATTTGACTGGCCTGATAATGATCTTTCTAGCTGCATCCTAGGCCCTGCATATTGGGTATGTTTGAATAGATGTCTTCTAAGGGCGTGTTCCTCTTATATAAAAAGCCAATTTAACTTCTAAAGTTATTTCCAGGAGCCCAAATTGTCCATAATCAACTACTTCCTAATGTCACTTAGGCTAAAATCTGAGAAGTAGCTCTCTGCCTGAGTGAGTAGTTCATTCTGCCAATTCTCTACTGCTTGCAATGTTAAATGGCCTACACCAAAGGAAGGAAAAATAACTTCTGGGGATCTTCTTTGAACACCTGAGTCTCTCACCTCTCACTGAAATAGACTGGGCTCTACATGATAATTATTACCCTGCAAACTTACTGGTAAGAGTGTGCAGTCGCCAGAAGATAATCTGTGGTATACAGCATCTGACTTTTAAATTTCTGTTGATAAATGATATAGACAGTGTAGAATGGAGGAGTTCCACATCAACTTCCACCTCTAAAGAAGCCAGCATTCAAGATGACAGAAAGCCAGTGAAGTCTCTGACTGTTCCTAAGTGGAAGCTACATGGTTGAAAGAAAGAGTCTCCCTTCCTAAGATCCTGCAAATTTCTAACAACCCCTAGGCAGGAATGACAAATTGATTTTGACCTATGTGCCAATAGTGATTGGATAGTATTGGATTCTTGGATTTTTGCATGGAGAAGGATTCTGAGGCCATGTCCTGGATCAACGGGAAAGAGTGTGATGATGGATCAGCAATGTTTGCATAAATATAGTAAGGAAGCATGGTGGCATGCACAGAGTTCTGGGCACTATGTTGAGCTCTGGAAATATAGCAATGAACAAGACAGGTTCAGCCAATGAACTCACAAAGCTTACAAGGTAGGAACAATTACTGAGGTCACTTCTTGTTTAGTTAATCTAAGATTTTATGGTATTTGCTCTGCCCAGAACTCTCACTGGTAATGGATTATTGTAGCATGGCCACAATATCAGTTGAAACCATTTAGTCCAGCTCTCTAGCAGGAAAACCCAACAAGAGGAACCACATCTATCATAGGTAAGACTTGTCTTTCAACTGTTATATAATTCCTTTTTCTTCAAGAGCACACTGGCTAAGAACTTCATCTGGATGAAGAGCTCCTTGTGAAACCAGCATGCTTCCCCGTGGTGGTGGGTGGCTGCAATCTTGGTCATAGTCAGCTCTCATTTATGGGGAATGGAAAGCATGGGACAAGAGAAGGTCTAGCATTGGGGTGAGATGGGGGAAGCAGAGTTACCATCTTCTCTGGGGCCACACAAGGAGGCGATTTCTGAGACAGAGCAATCAGACTAGGACAGAGGACATTCACCTTCTTGCTAACTAACCAGTAGCTGTTTCCAGATGATGCCCTGTGCTGGTTATGTAAGCTGTGCTCACTCACATGCAAAGCCCCTCTCCATCTAGCTCAGGAGACGCCATCAACAGCTCTTTGTTCTGATGGGGACAAGCTCTGTCTGCGAGGGCCTCTTAACTACCACCCTGCTATGCTGACACCAATGACGAGGCCCAGAGCTCTCTGCAAAAGGCCACCCTCTGTCTACAGATGAGGCAATGGATCGTGTCTGTCTCACCATGGTGACAGTTGTTCCTGCCTCCACAAATAAAGTTATTCCTCACCAAGTCTTGTCAAATGTTGAAAATGGTTGCCTGTCTGATACCCATTTCTTCTACCTCTAGGAACTGTATCAAGATGATCTCATAGGGGAATCATCTTTTCTGAACTCCCAAACTGGTTGGTTTGGATAGAATCTGTCCCATCCCACCCTCAAGCTGAGCACATGACCCAAACTTGGTCAAACCAAGTTACAGGGATTTGTTTAGGTATAGATATGTGACCTAATATATGTTAGCTCCAGGATTCTGTTAAAATGATTGGGAAAGTGACAGAATCTTTTCTACTGTTGCCAAGTTGATGAAACATAAATCTGAAGCTCCCAGTAACTGTCTTGTCATCAACTGTGAAGAGCATGCTTGAAATTAAAGACAATTTAGAGGAAAAGTAAAGCTGAGGGACTGCTGGATCGAGCCTTACCTGACTTTAACCATACCTTTGAACTTTCCAGTTATGTGAACCAATTTTTGCCCTTTTTTGCTAAAGGAAGTTGGTGTTAGGCTTCTGTCACCTTTACCCAAAAATGTCCTGATGAGTATGAAGGTGTTTTCCCTTCATAGAGATTTTCATAGGAATTGGGCAGAGCTAGGGATACACTTATGAAGGCTCTAGCCTTCAAACAACCTATACCTTTCTATAGGCATTGCTGGAACTCAGTTCATCGATACATGGCAATTAGCAAAGCCTACATGCCAAGCACTGTGCTGGGAACCATGTAAAAGGGGAAGAAGCCAGGGGCCCCTGTCCTCAAGGAGTTTACAGTCTAGCTGGGGAGGCAGAACTAATACAGCACACTGATGAGTCACAGTATTCGATGAGGCATGCCACAAGGAATCTGATTCGTAAAGCTAAAGTACTAATGGCAGATGATTTATAAAGAAACATAAATTGGAGTGGATTCAAGGTTATCACAATAACAGTGTCATATTCATTCACTTGGCTCTCCAGAATGTTTTCCTGAGGGGGAGAGAAAGGGTTGACATAACAGCTAATGCCCAGGCACGCACGGCTCCAGAAGTAGGTTGTTCCAGAGACTGCCATCGCCATCTGTGTCCAAGCACTGATGGTCTCAGTGTGAAGGCGCAGAGGGGCAGCAGCGGGTGAACAGCCCATGTTTATCGTGCACTGATTAGGTGCTATCCACTGTGCAGGGTGCATCACAGGGATTGTTTCATTGAATCCACACAGGAAACACAGCAGTAGTTATGTCCCGGTTTTGAGGCTTAAAGAACAACTAAGTGCTTAACAGTGTGAGTCTGTCTAAGTGCAGCTAGAGTTCAGAGACTGCAGAGATCGGGGTAGTTTGGAGTTGTTGGAAAAGACGCCAAGGAAGGCATGAGACTTAAACAGGACCATGAAGGGTACATGGACTCTGGACAAGCAGAGGAAGCCAGGAGGGCATTCTAGGCTCTGCTATCAACTAGGTAAGCACAGTAGGTCAGGAGCCAGTTTCACCCTCAGGGCACCACCTGCATGGTCCCAGGACTTTGCAAGACAAACCCGACCAACTGCAGGGTATCCCCAGCTGTTCTGATCTTGTCCTGCCCCCAGGCTTTTGCACATGTGCTTCCCTTTCCTATTGCCCTTTTCAGTTAAGCAGCTCCCTAGAGATACCCTTGACATGTGAGATCCCTTTTACCCTCTCTTAAAAACAGAAGCCAAGTCTTTCTCCCTTGGTTCCTGACAAACTTCAGCTGGAGGTTGCAGCTTCCCAGGACTCTCTACTACAGCGCCCACCTGGGCCAGGGCCCAGCCCAAGTAGCAGACCTGTCCTGGGCTTTCCCCTCAGCCTGCCCCCAATTCCTGACCAGCCCCTCCTGTGACCGCAGTGAGGCTATCCCAGGCCCCACACTCACCCAGTTTCCTTCACTCAGCTGGGGAGCTCGTCCGATTAGCCACAGCACTGGCATTTCTGAAAATAAAGCTCCATCTTGTCACGTTAAAGCTTCAACGTTAATAGTCAACATTTATTAAGTAGGCAGTTCATGCCTTGCTTTGTGGAGTCTTCATAAAGAGGCTGTGAAACATGACTGATATTACCTACATTTCATAGAGGAAGAGGCTGGGGCTTGGAGAAGTTGTTAGATAACTATGTGGGGACCACAGTCAGGGCCGTGGCCGGACGCCAGGCAGACAGCGCCCTCCCGCCTCTCACACCTCAGCATCTGACTTCAGGATAAAACCCCAGCCTGGGAGTCCAGGCCCTCCACCATCAAGCCTTGGTTTAGTTCTCCAGTAGTAACTGCCTACAGCTGCCCTTCGTGACACATTCTGACTGCCATTCCAGATAATATGCGGATGCCAGCGGACTCTGCCGTCCCCCACCTCTCAGCTTTTGCTGATGTGGGGTCCTTCCCCGGAAGGCCAGCCCTCACCACCTCCACTTGTTGAGCTGCCCTTAGAATCTGCCTTTTCCATTGGGTTTTTCAGTATATCTCCTTTCCTCAGTGCCATTCCAGATTAACTTCTCCCTCTTCCTGATACATACTTCATCACTCCTTCATGACATGTCCCATGGTGGGCCTTGCTTTGACGTTGTTTGTGTGCGGTTACTTTATCATGAATCCCTGACAGGCAGGAATTGGGTTTCACTCTTAGGGGGTTTCTCCCTGGAGCTTAGACCAATGCCCCACACTCGGGGGAGCTCTTCAAGCAGTCAGCCAAGTTAAACTGAATGGCCACAAGCTCTCCCTTTCTCCAAACACCTTCCCATGGAGGCTCACCAACATGCTTGAAATTTCCATCATGAGAGTCACTCCCTTAATTTAAAACCTTGCCTCCAGAAGGTCTCTGCTGAAATGTAGATATCATAGCAGGGAGGAGGAGTAATGGATGGATTTGTTAATACCTCAGGTTGCTGGTTTTTCAGCTCCTGGAGTTAAATTGCTAAGTGGCCTGAGAAGAATGGATTCCTTTTCCTCTGTCCTTATGGTGGACTCATGTGAGGAGACTCTCAAGCCTGACTTCTTTGCTGGTGAAATGACACCCACGTGGCTCCAGGGTCCTAGCCCATTCCCGGAGAGAATTCTGGAGCTATTTTAGAAGAGTGTGACCTGTGTGGTTCTGGAGGTGATGTGGATGGAGCAGGAGCACACATGTCACTCACTCCCCAGACTCTGACCACTGTGCCTGCTGAAGGCCACTCAGAAAGCTTTAGCTCAGAAACCTTGCAATGGAGGAGAGTGGTTAGAAAGGAATTGAATATTGTCCTCCAAAATCCAGGTCCATCTGGAGCCTCAGAATGGGTCTTTGCAGGTATAATTAAGTTAAGATGAGGTCATATGGATTAAGATGGGTACTAAATCCAATGACTGGTGTCTTGATAGGAAGCACAGTGGACACATAGACATACAGAGTAGAATGTCCTGTGAAGACGGAGGTGGAGATTGGGGTGATGCGTGTACAAGCCAGGGAACCCCAAGAATTGTCAGCAACCACCGGAAGTTAGGAGCAAGGCATGGGACAGATTCTCTCTCTGAGCCTCCGGAAGGAACTAGCCCTGCTGACACCTTGACTTCAGACTTCGAACCTCCAGAACTGTGAAAGAAAACATTTCTGTTGTTTTAAGCCACCAAGTTTGTGGTAATTTTTTTGTGGCAGCCCTAGGATACTATTACAGGAACCAACATGAACAGAGAGCCTTTATACAACCCTCAGGAAAGGAATTGTGACTGCCTTTTTACAGATGGGGAAAACTGAGACCCAGAGAGGTTAAGAACTTGCCCAAAATTACAAAGTTGGGAAGTGGTAAAGATGGGATTCAAGTCTACAAAGCTGTATTGGGGCTGGAAATAGTTTTCTTCCTTCTCTGATACTCTCTTAACTTCGTTTCCCTGAGGGTTTGTAAGTGCCAGGCATGGCTCCAAAAGGGTTATACATTGGCTCCTGGGCAGGCATCTCTCTCTTTTTTCACAGATGTGTCCCAAGCGCACAGGGCTGTTCCTGGCACACAATGCTTGTTTAATAAATATTTGCTGAATAAATGAATCGTCTCTCAAATCTCATGAGGTAGGTATAATCATACGGAAGAGGAAAATGAGGCACAGAGGGGGTCAGTAACTTGCCCAGAGTCCTGGCTTTTGCTGTCAGATTGTGTGGTGATTTACTCCTCACCCAGCAACGACAAGGCCCCACCCGCCAAGTGACACTGACATTTATGAATCCAGTTCCTTAACACGAACCGCTCTGTGGTGGTCGTCACCCCCTTCTCAGCCAGCATCGGTTCCAGCACTGTCATTTCCCGGGTAGTGCTGGCTGCCAGCGCTGGGCTGGGTGCTTTGCCAGCAGTATTGCCTTTGATCCTTATGGACTAGTTACTGTGAGGATTCGGCTTTCACATGCTAGGAACTGAGGCACAGAGAAATGCCATAATGTTTGCAGTGTCACACAGCTGGCCAGTGACAGGATCGGGATTCTAGGTCGGGTCTGTCTAATCCACAACATGGTGCTGGCCTGCCTGGCCTGGCGGGATCCCAACCAACATGAAGACACCGAAAGTGAAGAAGCTGAGGGCTCGTGATGGGCTGGTTGCCCTGCCCCTCCTTGCTTCCTCCAGGTAAGTGCGTGTGGCCCCTATTTCCGCACAGTTCCAGAATGTCTGTGCTCACTCAGCTCAAAGAAGCTGGTTCTGTTTACCGCCTGCCAGAAGGCATAAAGTCCTTCTCAGAACTTCTCCCCACCTTCCTTCACCCAAAGCTGAAGTTTTTTGTCAACTAGAGTTGGACTTACAGATGGAGGAGGATGGTGGGTGTACCAGGGATTTCATAGTGAAAAAGACAAATGCTCTCTCTCCCCTCTAAAGTGTTCTCTCTGCTGGGTTCCTAAAGCCCTATCTTATTTATTCCCCCCTGGCACCTGCTGGCTTCAGTCCATAAGGGAAAGTTTTCTTATGTGCTTCCAAGATATGTCCCCTTCTGAGCTAAGAATCCATAAAACTAGGGTTCCATAAGGATTTTGAATGTAACAGGGATTGAATCTCCCAAGATGATGAAAATGTGGGAGAGATTCTGGCGTCAGAGGAGAAGGTAGCTTGGGGGAGGGAGGGGAGGGCTTTCCACCCTGGAATTGCACCTGAGAGGTGGGTGCCCACACAGTGTGTAAGAAAGCCTGGCTTTGCTTAGTACAACCCTACATCCCCAAGTGTCTAAGAGGAACATTTGAACGTAACAGTGAGAACAGTTAGGACACGCAGAGAACATCTTTACCAGCCTTCCCAGTTTACCAATGGAAAAATGTGGGGTCCCGAAAGGAGAAGTGTCATCCCAAACTGTCAAGCACCGCCTATCCTGAGTCCCAGTAACTTCTCATATGCACTGTTATGCCACCACCTCACCTGGTATTTCCGGATGCCGTTGAAATGCCCCCAAATAGGAGAAATGGGTTTGTCCCATGAAAGGGAAGGGAAACAGGTCCAGCCAGGGCCCCTTCTGAAACTTTCCATTTATAATAATCATGCCAAGGTGTTGTGTCATGGACTTGGCTCTGGAGCCCAGAAATGGGAGACTGAAGGAGGGGCTGGGCCGCACGAAGGGAGCCTTGACTCGACTGGTGAGGCAGGGCGGGTAAAGGCAGAAAGTTGGTGTTGAGTGGGATGAGGGCCAGAGGATTTATCATCCCCTCAAGAGGCAGAAAATGGATTGGTCAGAGATCCGTGGCAAACTCCTGCAAAGAATGGAGGACTCCCTCAAGCAATATGTGTTGTCTAAAAAGTATGATATAGTTTAGGAACAAGGCCAAATGGTGGGGTTAGTCTAGTGCCATGTCATATGAGGAGGGGGCCCTCCTCATTTTGTCTGTCATGGAGATTCTAGAACCTTCTATATACATCCTTACAACTAGGGTGCAATAGTGGATGCTCAACCGATATTTACTGAGTGAATGAGTCCTCTGGGAAGGGTAATATATTAACATATTATCTGCCATTAATAGCTTTGTGCAAATTAGTTTAAAATTAAAATGAATACTTCTTTGGTACTTTGCATCTTATTAATGTTGCACCCGCAGTGTTCCATTTAGTTTTCAAGTAATCTTGAGAAGGATGTATTTGAGAGGTTGGGCCTTGGTTTCCTCACCCATAAAGTGGAGCTAATAACAATAACTACCTCATAGAATTGTTAGAATTAAATGGGATAATACATGTGAAACACTTAGAGAATCCTCACGCAGTAGGGTCTGTGACCTCTGTTTTTGGAGCTATTTCTCTATTCCTGAAAGACAGACCAATAAATGGTGCCTGGAGCAAGGCTGTGGCTGCCACCACCTCCTTTCTCGTGGTCGCCATCTTGAATCCAGACAGGATGTGGGCTGATGGCTGCTTCTGGTCTCACAGCCCTAGCCCAGAATTTTGCTTTGGAAGACATTAGAGATTCCTTTTCCTTGGTTGTTTACTTCTTGTTCTTGGATAATGGGTCATGTGGAAAACCCTCCAGAACTTTCAGGAAGTGTTATCATGGAGTTAGAGAACGGATAAGGGAAAAGCTGGGAGGAAAGTGAAGAAGAGCGTGGGGGTTGCTGGCAGCCTCTGCCTTCTTGCCTGATGTTTGTTCTACACGTTTTCCTACACTGGATCTTTGCAAGTGCCAGGCGCTGTGGCCAAGTTGAGTTCATTTGCTCCACCATGCCCATTTCCCGGCCCCCTGCCTCGTCCTAAGCCCTGGGGAACGAGCCTCAACACTATTTGGCTGCACCTTTCGCCTCTCCCCAGTCTTTGTGTTACTGATGTCTGAGTTGCTTTGTAGGGGGAACCCAACTCTCTGAACTTCACAGTCAAAGGGATGGAGAAGAGATTCAAAGTGCTGAGATAGAAAAAGAGAGAGAGTAGAAGTGAATTTTTAAGGAGAGAGAGAAAGAGAGAGAGAAGAGGCTGTGCAAGGAGGGGATGTGAGAGTAAGAAATGAAGCTGTACCCAGGAGACGGAGCAGATTCAGCCATTGGAAGGACTCTGGGCCAGTGACCTTTAGCATCAGGTGTTGCAAGTGGCCAGCCTGAGCTGAATCCAGTGACACATGACTTGTGTGGTCCACAGAGGGTTTTGAAATTTGGGAAATTTCCCATAAAAATGGAAAGATCTGGTAGTGCTGGGTTCACATTTCCTTGTGGCAACAATGAAATGTAGCCAGGTGGCAGCTATCCCCTCTAGGTAGTGCACACCGTGTCCTGTTTGCCACGGTGCACCCCTTACCCCACTGTTGGCACTCAGCCTGCTTCCGGTACTTACACGGTCTGCCCAGCTCCTACGGGCATCTGAGTATGGGAGCCTTAGTTTATATGTATCATTTTTAGCACCAGTTGGTGAAAGCATCTTCTTCTTATCCAGCTTCCCCCAAAATACAGACCTGAGACCAAAGGCATTGATTGAGAAGTGGTTTTATAAGGGGGAGTAGAAGTGGAAGGGGAGAGGATTTGAGAGTGGAAAGGTAAAAATCAGTGCAAGAGAGAGGGAAGGTGAAGGGAACAGGTGGAGAGAGGGGGAGGAGTTAAAATTCTCCTTTCCCATCTGTTGCAACTGGCTGCCTCGGTTTCCTTGAACAAGGCCTGTAATCTTTGTGGGTCAGTAACTTTCCTCATTAGTACGAAGTTGCATCAACATGTTCACTGTGAAATAATGAACTTTACATGGGGCTCCTCTGAGAGTAAATCAGATGGAGATTCTTAAATAAATTAATCAGTGACAGCATACGGTTTATATTAGCTTCCATGGATGATTGAGTTAATATTTACTGAGCCTAGAATTTGTGACACTGTATAAATGACACCATTACTGTCTTCCTCCAGCTTGTATCAGTTTCATGAAACAAGGCATTTAGCTGCAAAGTTTCTAGGTTAAAGCTGTCATAAAAAGTGAGTGGGGTTGGGTAGGAAGTGGGAGGAAGGTGAGGTTTATCATTGATTGTTCCATTAAAACCACGGTCAATTCTAACCACTCTTTAAACAGTTACCATCTCCCTGACTACCTGAGGTTTGCCAATATTGAAGCTGATTTGCTGTAAAAAGGCAGAAATTGTGCACTATTTCTGAAAGAAGGAGCTCTCATACTAGAGAGGTTTAAGGGCTTTTTTTTGTTTGTTTGGGTCTATCAGGATTAGCTCCCTGATCAGTTTTTCCTGCCGTCACCTCATATCTTTTCCATTCATCCCAGGATCTCATCTTTCATTCATTCAGTGAATAATTCCTGGGCACCTCCTATGTGTTAGGCTCTGTTTCAGGCACTGGGACAAAACCACCAAGCCTCTCTTCTCATGATGTCCCCAGTCTAGAGGGCAGAAGCAGGCATTAAATAAACCCACGTGGAT
This sequence comes from Choloepus didactylus, assembly GCF_015220235.1. Lineage (NCBI taxonomy): Eukaryota > Metazoa > Chordata > Mammalia > Pilosa > Megalonychidae > Choloepus > Choloepus didactylus. The sequence goes on from NC_051317.1 coordinate 13,005,297, forward strand.
CCAGGGTAATTCCCAACCGTGGTGGGAACTGTGAAGTAATTTAAACCAGGTTGAGTAAGGTAATGTGAGGGGACAGGGCTCCAGTTCCTAATGAGAAGGGACCTGCCCTGTGGAGATCTGGGGGGTGGGGTTGGGGATGGGGGTGATCCAGGCAGAGGGAACAGCAAGTGCGAGTGTTCAGAGGCAGGGAGGAGCTTGCTCTGTGCGAGACACCACAGGGATGGCAGCACTGGATTGGGGAAAGGCTGGCTTGCTAGAATGAGTGAGGTGATAAATTAGAAAATATTTTAAGGGATATGCAGTTTTGTTACTTTGAAGCACTAATGCTAATTGGAAGCAGACTAGTAAATAACTGTACTGTAGAAACCCTTAGGGAACCCACTTTGATGAATAAAGAACTATTTGTAATTATCATAGCAGGGTTGTCTGTAAATAACTGCTTCTAGAAATGCCTAATTGTGACTTTTTTAAAACAATTTGTCCTCTTAAGTCGTTTAAACATACTGTCTCCCAAATGCTGTCAAAGACTGTCCATTTGCATTCTGAGTTTTCATTCTCTCCCCCCCTCTTCCCCTCACATACGTTCTGAACAGCTCTAGGAGCTTGGAGTTCTTCATAGATTTTAAAAGGTCAACATCAGCCAAGTTGTTGTCTGAGTTATCATGAATTCTTAATAAAGTCTGGATTTGTGAGGCATTACTGGAATAAAATAGCTGATAGTTATATTAGTTATATATGTCAGCCCATTTTTCAACTTATGATGCAGGTACGTTATCAACCACATTTTACAAATGAGGAAAATGAGTTTAGAGAATGTGGTGCATTGAATGTCCCCACTCCCCACCCCCCTGAAGATATGTCCATGTCCTAGAACCTGTGAACAGGACCTTATTTTGTAAAAGGTAATTTTTGTAAAGGTAATTCAGTTAAGGATCTCGAGAGATCACCCTGGATTAGCCAGGTGGGTCCTAAATCCAAAGACAAGTGTCCTTATAAGAGACACACGGAGAAGAGGAGAAAGCCATGTGAAGACGGAGGCAAAGATTGGGGTGAGCAGCTGCAAAGAATGCTGGGAGCCCCCAGAGCATGGAAGAGGCAGGGAAGGGAATCTTCCCTAGAGCCTCTCAGGAGCATGGCCCTTCCAGCACCTTCTTCAGACCTCCGGCCTCCAGAACTGTGAAAGAATGAATCTGTGTTGTTTCAAGAAGACAGGTGTGATGTTAAGTTCACATGTCAACTTGGCTAAGTTATGGTGCCCATTTGTTTGGTCAACCAAGCACTGGCCTGATTGTTACTGTGAGTTAATTTCATGGATTTAAATCATTAGTCAGTTGATTGCACCCATGACTGATGAAGTCTACAATCAACTAAGGAGATTGACTTCAGCAAGGAGAGAAGTCTTATCCAATGAGTTGAAGGCCTTCGAGAGAGAACTGATGATTTCAGCAATCAGTAAGGAGAATTTCTATCTGTCCTTCAGTCAGCCAACTTCTTCTGGGGAATTCATTGAAACCTTCACGGGAGTTCCCAGCTGCAGCCTGTCCTACAGAATTCGGATTTGCCATCCCCCACAGTCATGTGAGCCAATTTCTATAATAAATTTCATAATATTTACATAGACATAACCATCCTGTCAGTTCTGTTTCCTTGGAGAACCCTGACTAATACACCAGGTTTATGATAAATTTGTTATGGCAGCCCTTAGAAACAATTGGAGAGGCTACATAATTTGGCCAAGGTTACATGGCAAAGATATGAAGTGTCAAAATTAAAACCCAAGTCTTCCTGGCTACCTATTTGTAAGTCCAGTAAGGATGCTGTATAAGAAGTTAAGTGACCCAGTTTCTAGGCTCTGCTCTACTATTAACTAGTTGCATGGCTTTGAGCAAGTTCCTTAGCCTCTTTACGTCTTAGTTTTCTCAGTGGCAAAACTGCTGCTTGGTCCCACTAGAATGCACCCATTTCTATGACTCCTACATGCTGTGAAGTGTGCTAGGTGCTGTGGATACCGTGGAGACAAAATGCAGATGCTGTCTTCATGGAGACTACTGTCGTGTGAAAGAAACAGACTTATTCAAATGAACACACAAAAAAACGTAAAATTCTACCTGAAGCAGGTAGTCTAAGTCCTTACACAGGTGAGCCTGACCCTGGCCAAAGGTCTAGAGGAGGCAGCCTGAGGAAGTGACTTTGAACCAAAAGCTGAGTGTTGAGTGGAGTCAGCTAGATAAAGAAGGGCCAGGGCACTGGGGGGTGATCCAGGCGAAGGCCCTGTGGAGCTGGGGAGCCCTGCCCCGAGATCAGGCCAATGTGCCCAGAGCACAGGGTGGGAGGGAGTGTGAAGGGAGAAGAGGATAGAAAACTAGACAGGAGGTCAACCAGGCAAGGGCTTGAAGGTCAAAAATTTTAGGGATTTGGGTCCTAAGGGAGCTAATATTTTTTAGATTTTATTACTTCTTTTCACTGACACCTGCCTTTCTCCCTTCTGTCCCAAGAACTTATTCTGGCTCTGCTGTCCTCTTTTCTCTGAAAATAAAGGGAAGACCTGCCCAAGGGGCACCATACCCAATGCCTTGGCTTTGCTTCTGGCCAATCTTTGTTAACACCAGTTGGCAGGCAGCACAGAGCCCACGGCTCTGATCTGGTGTCTCGGGCCCCGGGAACCTGCTGCAGACCAGGTGAAACAGCACATTCCCTTCTGAGACGAGAAAGACTCTCACATGCATTCCTTGGCAAAAGAGCCAGACCTGCCAGGAAGGCCCAGTGGCTGGGGCTTCAAATGCTGAAAAGGAAATTAGTTTCAGCAAGCACAGGGCCGTATGCTCATATGGCTGGTGGCAATGGCCTACGGGAGACAAAAGGTCATGCAGGCAATTGGCATTGTACCCTCCTCCCCTCCACACCCCCCACCCCACTCTCTTATTTTTTTAAATTTCTGATCCTGAGATGAAGGGTTCAGGCTGCTGAGCTCTTGACTTAATCAGATTCATTCCACTTTGTTAGGGAGGGCTGTTTTCTGGTGTCTCTGAGGTAATAAAGATGATGGATGGAGGGAAGTCTCACCCTTTATTAGCATGAATGGGCAGACAGATCCCAAGAGTAATTAATCCCAGGGTGTTTACAAATTTTTTCTTCCTTATCAACTGAGACTCTGAGGGTTTGCCGTAGTTGCCCTAAAGGAAGAATGGAGGCTGAGCAACGATGTCCTCCTCATGGATTGCAAAGAGGGATGGTAAAATATTGATGAACCATCCCATGGTGCTTAATAAATATCACAGTGTCCTAAATGTCAAGACGCCAAGACCCTAATAAGAAATGAGCCACAGGCATGCAGCGCCCTCTTAGGAAGGCTTAGAGGGCCCTGGAGCTTAGGTCAGAGTTAGCCAGACTCTCCTTTTGATAGGAAAAGGGGGGTACACAGAAAATAAGGGCCTCCAAAACTCTCTCCCCTGCCCAGATGATGCAAAATAGCTATAAATCCTCATGGAAATTGGGCCATTTGGGAACTTTTGTGAGTAATTAAGGATCAAGCAGAAAATCGTTTTGTTCCAATCCTACGATTTGTTCAATATCCTTCCAGAACATCCATGTTTTCTTTCCTGCCTAGTAAGAACTGGAGAGGAGCTACAGGTCAGTCATTCGGGGATGATTTGGGTTGTTGTAAGGCCTATTACAAGCATCAAGTCCTTTTATGCTCTGACCCAAGGAAGGGGATTCAATGTTGGTTGGTCCTGGTTCCATAAGTCATGAGCCATGTGACCTTGAGACAGTCACTTCATCTTTCTGAACCTCAGTTTATTGTCTGGAAAATTAAAGGATCGTGGCCCTATATAGCTTGAAATTTCTCTGCAGCTGAGTTTAAAAGTGTGCGCCGACAGCAATTTCAGGATGTTGAGTTTAGTGTAAAATCAAACCAGGATAGACACCCTTCCTGCTTTATTCATACATTTTGCATGTGAGGAATATATTTGCGTGGTGGTGGTAGTGGGAGGGAATTCACATTTCTTTTTAAAATTTTTTTGGGAAGCTGTGCCGGTTTGAATGTATTATGGCCCCCAAAATGCCATTATCTTTGATGCAATCTTGTGTGGGCAGACGTATTAGTGTTGATTAGGTTGTAAGTCTTTGATTGAGTGTTTCCATGAAGATGCGACCCACCCAACTGTAGGTGGTAACTCTGGTTAGATAATTTCCGTGGAGGTGTGGCCCCACCCATTCAGCATGGGCCTTGATTAGTTTACTAGAGCACTATATAAGCTCAGACAGAAGGAGCCAGCTTGCTACAGCCAAGAGGGACACTTTGAAGAATGCATAGGAGCTGAGAGAGGAGCTGCAGCTTACAGGAGACATTTTGGAAGCAGACTTTTGCTCTGAAGAAGCTAAGGGAGGACAAACACCCCAAGAGTAACTGAAGAGGAGCTGCAGCCTAGAGAGGAACATCCTGGGAGAAAGCCCTTTTGAAACCAGAACTTGGAGCAGATGCCAGCCACGTGCCTTCCCAGCTAACAGAGGTTTTCCGGACGCCATTGGCCATCCTCCAGTGAAGGTACCTGATTGTTGATGCCTTACCTTGGACACTTTATAGCCTTAAGACTGTAACTGTGTAACCAAATAAACCCCCTTTATAAAAGCCAAATCATTTCTGGTGTTTTGCAAAAGGGCAACATTAGCAAACCAGAACAGAAGCTTTAAAAATAAACAGATAATGTATATCTGAATGTGGTTAAAGGGGCGAAATGTTAGATTGTATATATGATACTAGAATAGAATTAAAAAAAATCCATGAAACTGCACAACACAGTGAACCCTCAGTTAAACCATGGATAACAGTTACTAGTACAATTATAAAAATGTGCTTTCATCAATTGCAACAAATGTACCACACCAATACAAGATGTTAATAATAGAGTGGTATATGGGAATCTTGTATTTTATGAATGATTGTTCTGTAAACCCACAACTTCTTTAATTAAAAAAAATCTTAAAAATGGTAAGAATTATTTGTAATTTGTTCACAGGATATATGAGTGTTTCTAAAGAGTTCCACAGTGCTTGAAATAGTTTACTTTCTTGGACACTTCAGTTATACTCCTCAAAGTTTTTTTGGATATAGTGGTGTATATATTCTCACTTTGTTTGCAGAAACTTTATTCGTAAAAAATGGAAAGATCAGCCTCAGCCAATAGACTCTGAATTTGCACTGAATTAAGGAAAGCTTCTTGTACTTTCTGGATCTCTGAACATCTCATTTTCAATCTTCTGAGTTCTGGGAGGCACCAAATCCATTTGGTGAGGCAAGAAGGAAAGAAAAATTCTTGGAAGGTATCCAAGAGAAAATCAGGCTGCACTTCCAATGGAGTTCTCTTCAGCCCTAGTCTGTGTGACGTCACTTACTGCTCCATGAGAAAATGGCCAAGAAACACCCGCGAGTTTTAAGCAAACAACTTGGCTTCGCTGGGGATGTGCTATTATGTGTTAGACCACCGGGCAAAGCTTATATTGCCAAACAATAAATAAATAAAGAGAAATACGAGGTTTGTTTAAAGATGGAAAGTGGAAAAGAACATAATTTTCTCTCTCTAGGGACTTAACCTCCGCTGTGAACCAAAAACCAGAATTCACCACATTAATATTCTAAACCTATTGAACCAGATCAAAATCTCCATATCTAAATATGCTGCCAGATGAACCCGAACAAGGCCAATATTTCATTTGGTTCAAATCCTGTTCTTTTCCCTGCTCACAGAATTATCTAAGTGATTTGGTAGCTAGCTAGCCTTTTCTCACTTGAAAATTCCTCAGGAATGGTGTGTGTGTGTGTGTGTGTGTGTGTGTGTGTGTGTAGCGATGAAAAATTTTGTTTGTTTTTTTTAAAATAAAATATCTATTTCTGAAGCGGTAGTTCAGGTCCCTCATATTTCTGGTATGTGGCAAAACACAATTTTGCAGATTCGAGGGTTTTCTTTCCTTTTTGTTAGAACAACCAACACAGCTGTGAGGACTTTCACGTACAATAACCCAAGATAGTTCCTCTTTGCCCAGTTCCCAGATAAAAGAAAAACAAAATGAATGGGGGGTGGTTTATCGTTTTTTTGAAACAGGATACATTTTTCCCATGTTCAGATCTGAAAATACTCTGCTGTAATTTAATCTACCTTTATTAGATTATACAGTTATGTCCACAAAATTGTGGAAACCATCTTAAATTAGTAAGGTCAGGAGAGAAGTGGGCTGGATGTGAGAATTCCTGCTGCTTTCTCCTGAGATGTCTTCTAAACAGAGAGGCAAGTCGTGGCCCCTGAATTGTCACTGGATTCAGCATCTACCCTTCCAAAGGAACCGAGGAGCTCAGCACCTCCTTGAGTGGATCCAATGGGAAATCCATCTTCTAGTCCTTCTGTGCTGACTTTGGAGTAAATCCAGTCTACAAGTAGTATGTAGGATTACTGTAGAACAGGCCAGAAATGGCCAGGCTGTCCAAAAATTATCTTTTAGCAATCAAAAAATGCTTTACGCTAACAGAGCCCTACATAGGGTTGCTACATAAACTAGAGGACACCCAGAAATATGAATGTCAGATGAATAATGAATAATTATTTACTATAAGTATGTCCCAAATATTCAAATTTGACTGGGCATCTTATATTTTTATTTGATAAATTTGCCAACAAACTATAAATCACCCAGAAAGGTCACACCACCATTCAGAATTGCTAAAAGAAAATAAAGTGAAATAATAACCTATGTAGCAGGCATAAATCTTTGGTCAAAAATGTAGGTGTGCAAGGTGTATTATCTTCTTCAGTTTTTACAGAGTAGCCTATTTTGCCTCTCGGTGCTCAAGGCAGCAGAAAATTCAGTCTCGGTGATTTTGGGGCCCTACAACTTCCCAGGGCCCTATTTCAGTCCAGGAGCCCTCAGTGATAGGCAGAGGGGGGGCGGATAGGGCCCAGACTCAAGCTATCATGGTGACCAGTGATGTCTTCATGGCAGGGGACCCAGTGGTTACTTTGGGGATAGAGGCTCTAGCTCCCTTTGCAGCAAGGGAATTTTTGTTGAGGCAAAGAAGCTCTGCACTTAGAACCCAAGTTTCGGCTGATATTTTCCCCATCCTAACCCTGACCTTTCCTTAAATTCTAAGAACTCTCTTCCTTTCTCCTCTGGATAACTTTCACTTCTAGCTGACCCCAGAAGTACAGTTTCTTCAAGGATTCTTAGGCTTTCAATAAAAAAGGGAATAGCTGGTGTCTTTAGGCAGTTTCTACTCCCCCTCTCCCCACCCACATCCCACAACAAACAAAATAATCCCTGAGGAGGTAATTCCTTAAGGGTCTGACTACCTGCTTGAAATGGAAGAAGGAAAAAACGTGGGGGCTGCAGTAGATTATTGTTCAGTAAATATTCACTTCCTCTGTCCCCACTCTACCTCCATCTTCTTTCCCCATCCTCTGATGTTGGGCTCTGCCATGGGACGCGCTTTATCCACGGGATGTTAATGGACATGACCAAGCCAGGGATTGCAATGTGCTTGTATAGTTCAACATGCCCTCTTGTACCTCTGTCATCAGGAGAAGAGCAAGTCCCAGGGAGCCACTGGTCTAAGGAGGACAGGGGACTTGCAGAGCAGACCTGGACCAACTCCCAGCTCAGAGCCAAGCCCAGCCTAGATTCGCTGAACCCCAGCCAATCCCCAGACATGTGAACAAAAAGCAACTAATGATTATTGTAAGCCATTGAGTTTTGGGATAGTTCGTTATGCAAAAAACTACCAGAGGAACAATGAAAATTCATATTCCAATAAATTAGTAAATTGTTGGACACAGTTAATGCTCAACCATGATAATGTTAGAATATTTACTGCTTTCAAAAACTACAAGGCATAAAGCTGTGATACTGTGAGTGCTCTCTGTCTCTCCATATGTATATATGCATATATACACCTACATAATCTTTGTCACTAGGTTATTTATTCCTCATAATAGTTAATATTCATATAATGCTTTGTAGTTTGCAAAGTACCCTCACATCCGTTTCTCATTAAGTCTTTTTAACAATTCAGCAATGAGGCAAGGTCAATATTACTAGCTCCATTTGTCAGATGAGGAAACTGAAGCTGAAAGAGGTAAAGGGGACTCCCTTTAGGGGAATCCAACCAAACCTTCTCACCGCTCCTGCAGGGCTCCTCCACCAGGCCACGGGTGCTCCTACAACACTCAGCTCAGGGTTGGACGTGGTGCAGTTCTCAGACAACAGCTGATGAGTGATGGAGAGACCAAACCTCCTGACCAGGGGTGTAAGTGCAAAGCCAAAGCTCTTAAGCAACATCTTACAAATGGCACTTGCCCCATAGTTTCTGTTCATGTTTCCCAAAGTGTGTGTTAATAAGACTTGGGAGAGAAAATGAGGGTGATGGGGGCCAGGAAATTCTGGTTTAAACACGCTAAATGTTTCTTAACTGAAGGGCCTTTAAGTGTGTCGGCAGTGCTTAACTGCAAGACTTTCTAGAAAAGGAATAGAATCTGTTGCATATCTCAAACTTATTTGACCATGGCACACTTTTATAAGAGATCATCTTGTTCGATTAGGGTTCCATGGTACCCACTCTGAAATGCCACGGCTCTGTCCTTGGGCAACTTCCTTTTGCACCATCCAGGGCTGCTTGTGCACAGGCATCCTCAGGTCCCTGGGAGCTTCTGTTAATCACTCTACTCAATTCTAATTCTAAGAACCTTTTAACTTAATAGGATGATAACTTGGTGTATTAATTAAAGTTTTTTTGGTTGCACACACAAAGAACAACTCTGACTATTTACTTGAAGATATTTCACAGACTCAGAAGAGTTGCCAAACAATTAGGATTTGAAAAGCCCAGGAACCAGGGCAGCTTTGGGGATATGAGCACCAAGATTTGGTAGAGCTACCACTGTGCTTCAGAGAAGCCCCAGTCCCAGCCTGCAGCTTCTGCCCAGGTTTCAGGTTCCTGGGAGGAAGAATCTGAACATCCTGGCTTCGGTCAGATGTCTCCGCCCTGGGATCCACCAGCCACAGGAGACAGGACAGACTGTGCCACTGAGGAGCCTGCTGTGATCTGGGCATCCAGCCCAATTCGTGTCTCCTGTATCTGGTACACGTTTGAGCCCCACCTTCGGTGGTGGTTGGTTCTGAAGTTGGTGCATTTAGCTAAAATTCTCCTTGAAAATCTGTAACTTTTCCCTCCAGAGTTGGAAGACCTTACTGTTTCTTCCATCAATAACTAAAGAATTTTGTTATTCTGTTTGGAGACTATATGTTATGGGTTGAACTGTGTTCCCCCAAAAGACATGCTCAAGTCCTCACCCCCAGGCCTGTGGATGTGACCTTATTTAGAAATAGGGTCTTTGAAGATGTTACTAGTTAAGATGAAGCCAAACTGGTTTAGATTGGGCCCCAATTCAAAATGTCTGGTGTCCTTATAAGAGGAGAGGCAACCAAGGCAGACAAGCAGAGGGATGATGCCGCGTGACAATTCGGACAGAGAACACTACGAATGGCCAATGGCCGGCAAGGCCCAGAAAGGGGCATGGTACCGATTCTTCTCTGCAGACTCCACAGGGAGCGTGGCCCTGCTAACACCTTGCCTTCAGACTTCCAGCCTCCAAATTCTGAGACAATAAATTTCCATTGTTTAAAGCCAGTATGTGGTACTTTGTTACAGCAGATCTAGGAAACTAAGATACCACACTGTAAACAAAACAAAACAAAACAAAAAGAAATTTTAAACACTAAGACCCAACAGTAGGCATGGATAAGCACTTGTGCGATTGGTCTCCATCTCAGCCAATGCACAGTGGCTCAGGGGCAAGCGGATGGTGGGTGGACTTGCCCTCACTTCAGTCCTCTCTGGCTCTCCTCTTTTGCCTCGTGCATGAAGTTGAATTCACGGAGCTCAGTATGGGTACCATGCAACCCCACTGCACCCAGAGATGGATTAATATCATAGTTTTAAATAGACCTCAGAAGTAAGAAGCTAATATCCTTGTTTGTTGGTGCAAACTGGACAAAGTCATCAAGGACGGTGTCCTGGGGGAAGAAGGGGGCTTTGGAGTGGGGATGGGGGGGAGGGATCATATTTTTGCACTAATTCAAAAGCAATTTAAATATCTACATTTTTTTTTTTTGCAAAGTCAAAACTAAGGTTTTTCTCCTGCCTTTCTGAAATTTCAAATTCAGAAGCAAATGAGGCATTTAAAAGAAAAAAAAAAAGCCCCCAAAGATGCCACCACCCAGTACTATGCTATATTGTGGGGTTTTATTTGAATATATTTTGCCTTTATTGCTTTGTTCTCTTTCCTCCCTGTGATTTACAAAGCAGTGTGGGAAAATGGTTAATACAGAATAAAAGTTAAAATTAAACCACTTTTTCCACTATAGTGCTGTCTCCTTCCCACCCCCTCATCCCTGGGGGCCTGTTCAACTGAGTTTAGTAGCACAAAGGCTACTGAGTTTGGGAACTACATTCATAATCTCCCTTAAATGGACTGATTTCCTACGTCCAGGATGACACAAATGATTAATTGATTATGGTTGATAATGTGGAGAGAATGGCTAAAAAATGGAACAAGCTTATTATGGGATACCTATAGAATTCTGAAAAACCATGGCATTTATTAAACTCCTCAGCTTTAGCTCAAATAACTTTACATTTGGAGATAAACCTGGTTTGGGTCCAAATGTTTCTCAAGGAAAATAATGAGAGTTCACAACCCTGTGACATCAGACTTGTTAGACTGTCCTGTTTCTCTCCTGTTTCTCTCTGCCCACACAAAGATGGTGCCCAAAGCTTGCCAGGGAGACACCAACCACCAGTGACTCAGCTCAAGCCCTTCCAATGACCCAAGGCTTCATCAAGAACATACTAGGACCCAGGGGAGTAAATCTCCCTGGCAACGTGGAATATGACTTCTGAGGAGGCATCTAGACTTGGCATCATGGGATGGAGAACATCTTCTTGACCAAAAGGGGGATGCAAAAGGAAATGAAATAAGCTTCAGTGGCAGAGAGATTCCAAAAGGAGCCAAGAGGTCACTTTAGTGGGCACTCTATGCACAATATAGACAACCCTTTTAAGGTTCTAATGAATTGGAATAGCTAGCAGTAAATACCTGAAACTATCAAACTACAACCCAGAACCTTTGAATCTTGAAGACAATTATATAAAAATGTAGCTTATGAGGGGTGACAGAGTGATTGGGAAAGCCATGTGGATCGTACTCCCATTTGTCCAGTGCATGGATGGATGAGTAGAAAAATGGGGGCAAAAAAAAAAAGCACCCAGTGTTCTTTGTTACTGTAATTGTTCTTTTTCACTTTAATTTTTATTCTTATTACTTCTGTGTGTGTGGTAATCAAAATGTTCAAAAATTAATTTTGGTGATGGACGCACAACTATATTTGGTACTGTGAACAATTGATTGTATGGTTTGTATGACTGGATGGTATGTGAATATATCTCAATAAAAACGAATTAGAAAAAAAAAGAACATACTAGAGAATGGTTTTGTCCAGTTTTACAACCATCATTCAATTTAACCTAGATAACAACTTTTTACCAAACCTGTCAAAATCCTTATTTCATATGTAAGAATACTGAGTCTCACAATGGTTGGTCAAATGGTTCTACTAACAATAATAATAATAATCCAAGTGGACATAAAAGAAGGTTCCCCAGAATATGGAAGACTCAACTGGTACCCACAACATAAAGGAATCAACGTTATTAAAAACAGTATGCGTGACACATGGTACCGAGACTCTTTAGCTCCCGTGTTTAATTTAACCATCATGTTGATGCTATGAAGTAGGCAGTAAATGGACTCTATTTCAGAGGTGGGAAATGAAGGTGTATGGGGTATTAAGTAAATTGCTGGTAACTGGGCCTTGGGCTTCAGCCCTCATGAAGCACAAGGCTTATATAATTAAGCAGGTATCGGGACAAAGTATATTGAGATATGTCATGTCATGGCAGCTTCGGCAAGAAATGACAGTGAAGTCTCCAAGCAGAGCAAAAGGCTTTCTACTTAAGCCAGTAAACATGGGCTTGATATAGCACAGCCCAAGTGCATGGGCACATGAGTAGGAAGTTACCTGTGAGTCATGACTCTGCAGAAAGGGGAGGATGAGAGGCTGAAGGGTTGCCATTGATTAGGGAGCTTCTCTAAGGGAGATGATGTGCACCCACTCATCTGCCCACCAGGCTCTAGGTACACTCAGTGAGGGGCTCTCGAGTGCCAACCATACCTCAGTGTTTTCATGGGGAAGTTGGGACTCCAAGGAGAGTTTAAAGATGCATATATCACCATACCTGACCTTTTTCTCCTTCACCACCTCCCAGCAAACAGAGGGATTGTATTTTTAAGTCAAACTGTGCATTGAGTATCTCTCTGAAACACAAACTGTGTTGAATGTTTAAAGGGATCAAAGACTTATAACAAAGCAATGAGCTTTAAAGACAGCAGTTTGCAGGGATTGGGGAAAGGGACAGTGGGATTTGGATGGCAATATCTTTCCAAGGTGCTGGAAAATACTGTACAGACAGACAAAACGATAGGATGTCCAAGATTTGCTACAAAACATACTAGGAGGGTGTGATGGTTTGAAGCTATATGTTCCCCAGAAAAGATCGTGTTCTTGGAGCCAATTCATTCCCATGGGTGTGGACCCACTGTAAGTAGGATTATTTGGTGAGTAGGATTGTAACTTGAGATGTGACCCACCTCATTCAGGGTGGGTCTTAAGCCTTTTATTGGAGTCCTTTGTAAGAGGACAAAAGACAGACAGAGAAGATACAGAAAAAAAGCCCCAGAGAAGCTCAGAGAAAAAAGCCAGATCAGCTGAGAGAGGACACACAGGAAACAGAGAGGAAGCCAGTGGAGCCAGAAGCTGGAAACAAAGAAAGCCGGGAGAGAAGAGACGAGCACACATCGCCCTGTGCCTGGTCATGTGACAGAGGAGCTGAGGATCACCGGTAGTCAGCCTTCGGGGAGAAAGCATCGCCTGCTGATGCCTTGAGTTGAACATTTTCATGACCTCAGAACTGTAAGTTCTAAGTTAATAAATCCCCATTGTAAAAACCAGTCCATTTCTGGTATACTGCATTTCATCAGCTTTAGCAAACCAAAACAGGGGGTAAAATCCAGAAAAACAACTAAATGTTGGTGAGGATGTGAAGCAGTAGGAACTCTCAGTCATTGCTGGTGAGAATGCAAAATGGCACAGCCACTTTGGAAGATAGTTTGGCAATTTCTTACAAAGCTGAATATAGGCTTATCATATGATCCAGCACTTGCACTCCTAGATATTTACCCAAAAGAGTTGAAAATTTATGTCCTCTAAAAAACCTACACATGAATGTTTATAGCAGCTTTATTTATAATTGCCAAAAATTGGAAGCAATCAAGATGCCCTTCCATCGGTGAATGGATAACAACCTATGGCACATCCATACAATAGAACATTATTCGTTGAAAAAAAGAAATGAGCTGTCAAGTCACAAGCAAATATGGAGGGATCTTAAATGCTAAGAGAAAGAAGCCAGTCTGAAAAGGTTACACACTGTAAGATTCCAGCTACATGATGTTTTAGAAAAGGTAAAACTATAGAAACGGTAAAAAGATCTGTGGTTGCCATAGGTTGAGGCTGGGGTGGGGTGAAGGGAACAGACAAATAGGTGGAGCACAGGGCATTTTTAGAGAAAAGAAACTATTCTGTGTGAAAACATGATGGGAGTACATGACATTACCCATTTGTCAAAACCCTCAGAACTGAGTACACAGTGAACCCTAAATGCAAACTATGGATTTTTAGTTACCATAATGTATCAATATTGGTTCATCAACTGTAACAAATATACCACACTAATGGAAGATAATAATAGGGGAAACTGGGTGTGTGTGTGTGTGTGTGTGTGTGTGTGTGTGTGTGTATGTGGGTGGGGTAAAATGGGAACTCTGTACTTTCCATGCAATTTTTCCATAAACCTGAAACTGCTGTAAAATAAAATTTATGTATATATATATATGAACATATATATATTTGTATATCTATATACAGATATAGTGGAGGGATGGGAGGAAGGGAATGGGTGGGAGTAGGTGGCAGTACAGATAGATAGGCCATGGGTTGGTAATTGTTGAATCTGTGTGACGGATATGTGGGGTCCATTATACTCTTCTATGCACATGTATCTTTGAAATTTTCTGCAACAATAATAAAAAAGATGCCATAGAAAAGGCCATCCCACTGATGGCCAACCTGGGGGATGGCCTGGATTTTCTGCACAAGGCTGTGGGCACCCCCTACATCTAGTTAATCTCCGAGTCCCGTCCTTTTAACCTCCAAAATTTATCACTAATCTGTCCGCTTCTCTCCATTTGTCCTAGCCACCACAGGCATGTTTTGTCTGGACAACTGCAGTGGTCTCCTAATTGGCCTCCTTCCAGCAGGGATATCAATTTCCACTCCTTTCTCCATACAGGAGATGGACTGATCCTTTAAAAATGCTAATCTGATGATCTTCCAAGAAAAAGCAAACTTGTAGAACAGCATACATAGCTTTTCTGTAAGAAAGAGAGGAAAGCACAAACAGGCACATACACATATGTGTATAAAATTTGCTTATATTTGAAAAGGCAAATTCTCAAAAGAAACCCCAAAACTAATACAAATAAACACTAATAAAAATATAAGAGCAGGAGGAAACAAAAGCGTCATAGATTTGGTGGCAAAATTTCTCAGAATATGCCCAAGACTTTATAAAGTCTTGGCTTTGGAATCATGTAAAAATTTACACATTCAAAAAATACCATTAAAATAAAATAAAATAAAGGATTCCTAAGATTTGAAACCAAATTGAAATGAAAGAAGCTAATTGTTTATCCAGTCGGTGACGATAACCACACGAAGAAAAGAATTATTTCAAGTACCTTGTACTAAAGCACAAAATAAATATATATTATTTTGACTTGATGTTCTTGTGAAATATATCGTAAGAACCAACAAAGTTGGAAAGAAACCTTAGACTTCATTTAGTACTCTTATTGTTAGTACTAGGTTGAACCATATGAAATGGCCAATATTTGACCATTTTCGACCTATCAAAGTGGCAGTTTCTTACGTGGCAAACTTAAAGTCACATTGGTATTATGTTTTGAAACTGTATTGTTAGGAACCCATGTTTTGGTTTGGTAAAACTGCTGGAATGCAATGTACCAGTTTTGGACTGGCCTTTAACAATGGGGATTTATTAGCTTATAAATTTACATTTCTAAGGCCATGAAAATGTCCCAATTAAGGCACAAGAGGAAGAAGATACCTTCTCTGAAGAAAGGCCACTGGCATCTGGGGTTCCTCTGTCAGATAGCAAGGCAAATGGCCAGCATCTGCTATTCCTTTGTTCCCAGGTTTCATTGCTTTCAGCGCCTGGTTCCAGTGGCTCCTCTCTGAGCTTCTGTGGGTCCTCTTAGCATCTCCAGGGCTTTTCTCTCTCAGCTCCCTCCAAACTTCTCTGGGTGTTCCTCTGAGCACTCTGGGCTCTTTCTGTATCCTTTATCCTCTCATAAAGGACTCCAGCAAGACCCACCTTGAATGGGCTGGGTCACAGCTCTGTGGAAACAACCTAATCAAAAGGTCCCATCCACAATAGGTCTGCCCCCAAGGAATGGATTAAAAGAATATGGCCTTTCTGGGGTACATAACAGCTTCAAACCAGCACACCATGCCTCTAACCCCTTGGTCTTACGGTGCTTGGTTTTCTCTCTCTTGAATCCCCTAAAATTAATATGTTGCCTAGCATAAGGTAGATGCTCAAGGATTTTTGCTAATGGATGTTGATAGCTGGGTTTCCAGGTCTTTTCAGTTTCCTTATCTTCTCATCAATTCTATTATAAATAGCTACTTTCCCGTTGATATTCCAATGCTATCACGATGATCCATAAGCACTCGCTGAAAAGGAACATGACAAACCCAGAGGGAAGGCACCTGGCAACGCCAAGTCCTTCCTCAACACAGCCTTTCCTGTGGCTACACTTGGCTCTCTCCCACCTCACTGCCCTCAATGCTCTGTAACATATTCCTTAGCTATGTACTTGCCTGTTGTCTCATCTATGAACTTGGAGAGGTCAGCAACTCTATCTTACACATTTTTCAACTGCAGTTCCTGACTGTGATTGGCACACCTTGACTTGTGTTATGTTTATCAAATACTCAACAGATACTAGCGAACTCTGCTATTCTTCAAAGCCTGGCTCAGAAGTTGCCGCTGTAAAAAATTTCTGCCACCTTCCAAAGTTAACCGCTCCCTCCAAGGTACCACTCCTGCACCTTGCATACACATTCATAATTCCACTTATTGCACTGTACATTTTTTTTTGCCTGTTTATCTCCCAACCAGACTGTGAGCCTTGCAAATCAGGGACTGTGCTTTGTTCCTCTCTGTCTTGCTGCTACAAGCAACACCCTTGGTCCAGAGTAGGGATATGATATAATGTGTTCAAATGTCCAGCCATTGAAACACAATCTATTCTATATATTTATATATTGTCTTTAGGAGAGATTGCTAATAAAGGGCTTTAGGAAAAGATTTCTGATGTGACTTGGAACATGGGGATGCTCCTTAGTAGAGTAACACTTTTATGACCATTTCAAGTTGTTTCTTGCATTTGATATATAAGCCAATCATTGTCACTCTGTATTTAAGTTGTCTCTTCTCTGCCAAGGTTGCAGTGTGTCATGTGGCCATTAATTTATTTGTTATTTTTCAAAAGGTTCCTGTGTGGGAAGTCTGATGTCCGAAAATGGGGAGATAAAATTGGAGAAAGAATAAAGCAAATGAATGTGGCATGCAGAAAGACTGGCAGCCTGAATTTCCTTCTGGAACTTCAGACAAGCCTTTTCCCTCCTTTGGGCCCCAGTTTCCTGGTCTATAAATCAGATCTCTTCAGACAATACTGGATGCCTCTCCTATGTTCTGGAGTCTGTGAGATCTTTACCTTACAGAAACCAAAATAAGGCAATTACAGACTTCTGCAGCTTGGCTGATTTCAAGGCCTGCGTGTGCATGTCTGGCAAGGGGGTCATCCTCTGAGAGAGGAGGAGAAGACAAAAAGCTGGTATCTGGCTGGCCCGAGACCTGATGCTACAATTTATCTTCTCTCATGTGGGCCGGGGAGTGATGATTCTCAGTTATTGTAACCACCATGCCCGTTGTGTAAAATAGAACACCCAGTGGAATAAAGATAAATACAGGGGCTGCCTAGGAAACAGGACAGAAAGTACAACAGGCAGCCTAAAATTGTACCCTCCCACGCTCACCTCTGCTACAACCACTTATTGGCCCAGAATTCAAGCTCAGTAAACATGTGGCAGGCAGGCCTCCCACTCCCGGCTCCTGTCTGTGACAGACATTGCTAATTGATTATAACACTCTTCTTCTAAAGCCAGACTTGAAATCTTTCTCAACACCATGAGGCTCCCCAAACACCAACTGATTGGAGTTGTCGTGTAAGCAGAAATCTATTTGCCATCCTGGGGTCAAACTTCGTCTGGATTCAAGCAGAGAAAAGTAATAAAAAGAGGTTTCTAATTTAAACTAGGTAAGGGGACTTGGGTAAGTTTCCTCCTTTGGTTGCTGATTTGTGAACAGAATTCGCAGGCTCCTTCCATTCAAGCAGGCTGTGCCTTTTGGACTCCAGAAGCCCACATCCCCTTTGGGGGAGGATCTGTGTGACCCTGCTGTCTCAGAGCTCTGGCTTCTTCATGGCATATCAGGATTGGATGGCCTAGGGTGTATCTAGATACATCCGACATGCAAAGTGGTAAGTGTCCTCAGTACTGCAGGGCTAACGAGGTATCTTCCATTAACTCACCCCAACTTCCAGACAAGTTCTCCAATGTTGGAACAACCAGATTAGGTTTCAGTGAAGCTTGACTGACAGTGTCAAAGAAAACCCACAGGGCTGGTATCTGTTAAGCAGTCATTGCTAGCATCTTCTCTGGTAAGAAACTACTTTTTCCTTGTCTTGTTTCAGGCTTAAATTGCTTTGTTTGTTCTGGAGTCTAGATCAATATTCTCAATCTTTCATTCTCTCTCTGTAAATCTGAAATAAGTCATTTATGGGGAAAGTAGCACAAATGGCAGAACAGCAGCAGTAGAAAAGGAGGTGTAATCCTCATTTTACAGGTGAGAAAATATAGGCCCAGGGTGGGTAATTTCTAGAGTCATACAGTGAGTTCATGACGGAGGAAAACCTGTGAGTCATGTCTCTTCCTCCACGATGCCACACTACCTCACCCAATCCAGCTCTGCACTGCTTTTCTCAAACCACCCTAAGTGCACTGGTCAAGCCTGCTTGAGTCTAAATAACAGATTCTACATCCTCAGGAAACTGTCCCACTCCATCCATTGGCTCTGCTTTTGGCTCCCTTTTCAGGTTGTCTGCTTCATGGTGGCAAGACGGCCACCATCGGACTGGGCTATTATCCTATTCCTTCTGCAGTCCCAACAGAAGAAATGATTCTCTCTCCTCACCATTCTGAAATTGTGTCCATTAGGCCTGGCTTGCATCATTATGGCCAACGAAAAGGAAATGACTTGACTGGTCGGACTTGGGTCAACTGCCCATCCCTGGAGCTAATGGGTTGGAAGTTAAGAGGGAATATTCCCCAAAACACAACTCAGGTGTGGTGTCCAGAAGAAACTAGGATGGATATCATCAGGCAGGCAAAAACAATAGACGTCTACTCACTCACCTCCTATCTCTGCAACAACCTCCATATTTCGAATGAACTAGCTTCCTGTTCATGCTTTATACATCAGTTAGAACTTTTTCTGGTACCTGAGTCTGGGCCCAGGCTCAGTGTGTCAGTATCATCATCCTGGGCAGCCCCTCTCCATTGTCCCATCCTGTTGTAACTCTAGCCAACGTTCATAAAGGTTTCCCAGCTTCCACAGTCAGAAGCAAGGGTGTCTTCCTCTCTTCATTTTGGAAAATATTGGACCTTGACCTAAGAAAGCTTTAAACACTGCCTTGTCAGAAGGCTATGTGGTAGAAGGGGCCCTTACCTCTCCTGGGGTAGCTCACCTCCCAGATTAATTTCATTGTTCTTTATATCCTATTTGTAGGGGTGACATCAGCAGCATGAGGACAAAAAAGATACTAAAAACTCCTCTCCACAGATTCAACTGAAAAAAGGACAATTCTAAATTGTTTGAAACTCTGGAGGAGGATATAGATTGGAGAAGGACCCTGCAGATGCCGAATTGAAGAAAGAGTAGAAGTATTAGATAAGAATCGTCTGTCCCAGACCAGCTGGTCCTCTCCCCTCCTCCTCACTCAGGCTTGGTGCAGGAAAGGCACAGAATCAGCAGACAGGACCCCTCCCAACAGGGACACTGATTTAAAAATCTCTCACAAGAGTGAGACATACCCCCACTGCTTGAAGACCTAGGGGATAGGGGAGGACATTTCAAGGCCCAGGTCAGTGAGGGACAAAGAGACTGAGAAAATGTGGGCAGAGACTGCATTTCCAATCCTGCGTCTAAAACCCTTTCCCCACCCTTGAGAGAAGCAGCAGCCAGCAGCTGTTTCCTTGCCTTGGGAATGACTGGACTATTGGAGTACACTGCAACAGCCAGATTTTGGTTGGCAAGGTGAGGGCATAGGAATCCGGCAGTTTCAGGCTGTGTAGACACAGCCTGTGCTTGGAGGCAAAGCAGCCTCTGAGGATGATTAAGTTACTGAACAGCGCCAGCTGCTGGACAGTCTGGAAAGTGCAAGGGAATATTGACAACTGGCCAGTGAGAGAAACAAAGAAATACAGAGAAATAAAAACAACACAAACAAAACAAAAAAATCCAACAAGAAAACCCAAGACAAAAGAGAGAAAACAACCTCCAGAATAAACTAATCAAGAAAATCATATGCCTAGACAGCAAAAAATCATGAACCACATCAGAAAACACAAAGATATGGCCTAGTTAAAGGAACAACTAACACCTCAACTAGATTCAGGAGTTGAAACAACTAATTAAAGATGTTCAAACAAATCTTCTAAATCAAATCAATGAGTTGAAAGAAAACATGACAAAAGAGATGAAGGATATAAAGAAGACACTGGGTGGCCGTAAGGAAGAACCTGAAAGCTTGAAGAAACAAATGGCAGAACTTATGGGAATGAAAGACATAATGGAAAGATGAAAAACCAATGGAGACATACAACAGCAGACTTGGAGAAGAAGAAGAAATGATTACTAAACTAGAGGACAGATCATCTGAAATCAGATAGGGAAATAATGGAAAAATATGAGCAACGTCTCAGGGAACTGAATAACATGAAGCATACAAATATACATGTCATAGGTGTCCCAGAAGGAGAAGAGAAGGGAAAAGGTTCAGAAAGAATAATAGAGGAAATAATCAATGAAAATTACCCAACTCTTATGAAAGACATACAATTACAGGTTCAAGAAATGCTGGGTACCCCAAACAGAACTGATCCAAGTAGATCTCTCCAAGACACTTACTAATCAGATTGTCAAACATCAAAGACAAAGACGATTCTGAAAGCAGCAAGAGAAAAGCAATCCATCACATGCAAGGGAAGCTCAATAAAACTAAGTGTGGATCTCTCAGCAGAAACCATGGAGGCAAGAAGGCAGTGGTATGATATATTCAAGATACTGAAAGAGAAAAACTGCCACCCAAGAATCCTATATCCAGCAAAACTGTCCTTCAAAAATAAGGGAGAGTTTAAAATATGTACAGATAAACAGACACTGAGAGAGTTTGTCAACAGGAGATTCCCTCTACAGAAAATGCTAAAGGGAGCACTACAGACAGATAGGAAAAGACAGGAGAGAGAGATATGGAGAACAGTGTAGAAATGAAGATACCAGGAGACAGAAAGAGGGTAAAGATCAAGCATTTGATGCTGAAAGAGTCAGAGTACAGAATGTTCAACAGGATTGATTGTATAGGTCCAGAAATGGATAGCACAATATTGGATGATGGTAACACAATATTGTAAGTACCCTGAACAAAGATGATTCTGAGTACTGTTGAAAGAGGAAGGTTGGGGCAGGTAGGACACTAGGAGGAAAGGTAGAAGATAAAGACTGGGATGGTATAACATAGTGAAACTTAACATGGTCAATGATTGATTAAATGTACAAATATAAGAATGTTTTTACATGAAGGAGACCAAATGAATGTCAACTTTGCAAGGTGTTAGAAATAGGATGGTATTGGGGAAAAAATACAATCAATGCAAACTAGAGTCTATAGTTAACAGTAACATTGTAATATGCTTCCATTAATTGTAACAAAGGCAATGTACCAAAGTTAAATGTCTATAAGAGGGGATTATAAGGGAGGGGTATGGGATTCTTGGTGTTGGTGGTATTGTCTTTTTAATTGTATTTTATTTTAATTTTGTTTTTCCTTTTGTTGCTTTTTTAGTTGTCATTTCTTTCTTTTTCTTTTTTTCCTATTTTCTTTTTCTTTCTTTCTTTCCTTTTTTGCCTCTTCCTCTTTCTTTGTGGAAGAAATGGAAATGTCCTCATATAGATAGTAGTGTGAATGCATAGCTATGTGATTATACAGGGATCCAATGATTGTTTACTTAGGATGGAATGCATGGTGTGTGAAGAAAACTGTAAAAAAATAAACAGAGGGTTACAAGTGCTGGAGAAAGGGATGTACCTAATCACTGTTGATGGGGAAGTAGAATGGTGCAGCCCATCTGGAGGGCAATGTGGTAGTTCCACAGGATACTAAGCATGGGGAATTACTGGTATTCTCACAAGCACTGGGGAATACCAATATAGAAGGCCAAACCCTTGATCTTGGGGCTTGCCCTTATGAAGTTGTTACTGCAAAGAAAAGGCTAAGCCTACTTAAAATTGTGCCTAAGAGTCACTTCCAGAGAACCTCTTTTGTTACTCAGATGTGGTCTCTCTCTCTAAGCCAACTCTTCAGGTGAACTCACTGCTCTCCCCCCTAGGTGGGACATGACTCCCAGGGGTGTAAATCTCCCTGGCAATGTGGGACATGACTCATAGGGATGAGCTTGGCCCTGGCCTTGTGGGATTGAGAGAGTCTTCTTGGACCCAAAGGGGGAAGAGAACTGAAACAAAATAAAGTTTCAGTGGCTGAGAGATTTCAAATAGAGTTGAGAGGCCATTCTGGAGGTTATTCTTATGCATTATATAGATATCCCTTGTTAGTTTTTAGTGTATTGGAATGACTAGAAAGAAATACTTGAAATTGTTGAACTGCAATCCAGTAGCCTTTATTCTTGAAGATGATTGTATAACTATATATCTTACACTGTGTGACCATGTGATTTTGAAAACTTTGTGGCTCCCACTCCCTTTATCCAGTGTATGGACAGATAAGTAGAAAAATGAGGACAGAAAGTAAATGAACAATAGGGAGAGATGGGGAGTATGGGATGTTTGGGTGTTCTTTTTTGGTTTAATTTTTTTTCTTACTCCTTTTTTGTGTGTGGTAATGAAAATGTTCCAAAATTGACTGTGGTAATGAATGCACAAGTATATAATGGTACTGTGAACAATTGATTGTATACTTTGGATGATTGTATGGTCTGTGAATATATCTAAATTTTTTTAAAAAGACAGTTAAAAAAGAAAAAAAATCTATTTGTAATTCAAGCCTCTCATCCACCTCTCCATGAACTTTTTTTCTGGTTCTTTCACTACAGCACTTATCCAGCACTTACACTGGATTTTATTTCTTTAAAAATACTTTTAAAAATTCTGAAATGCTTGATACATATAAAACAGTAATATATGTATAACTTACAAAGCAAAATTATAAAACAAATGCCCATGAAACCAATACTGATATAAGAACTTCTTTTATTGGAGCTACTTGGCTGTCCTTCCTTAATTCCATTCTCTTCCTTCCCCAGGCAACTACTAGCCTGACATTTTACTTTATATGTTCCTTACTTTTAAAAAAATATTTTTGTCATGTGTGTATGTCTGTCTAAACAATTTATAGTTTAGTTTTTTTTAATGCAACTTCATCAAGACACACTCACATACCAGACAGTCATCCAAAGTGCACAATCAGTTGTTCATGGTATCATCACCAAGCCATGCATTCATCACCACAATCAATCTCTAAAGATCTTTATCACTCCAAAAAATAAAATAAAATAAAATAAAAACAAGAATAAAAGTAAAAACAGAAAAGAACACCCAAATCATCCCACACCCCCAATTCCCTCCCCACTATCCATTTATTCCCTGTCTCCAACTTCCTACTCATCTGTCCATACACTGGACAAAGGAAGGGGAGCCACAAAGTTTTCACAATCACAAAGTCACACCACAAAAGCCATACAGCTATACTATCATCCTCAAGAATCAAGGCTACCAGACTGCAGTTCAGCAGCTTCAGGCATTTACTCTAGCCTCTCCAATATCCCCAAAACTAAAAAGGGATATCCATACAATGCATAAAAATAACCTCCAGAATGACCTCTCAACTCCACCTGAAATCTCTCAGCCACTGAAGCTCTACTCTACTCCATTTCTCCTCTCCCTTTTGGTCAAGAAGTCCCCATCAATCCCATGAGACCAGGGTCAGGTCTATCCCTGGGAGTCATGTCCATATAGGGGGGACAGCAGTGAATTTACCTGCAGAGAAAGACAGAGAGAGAGAGATAGAGATAGAGATAGAGAGAGAGAGAGAGAGAGAGAGAGAGAGAGAGAGAGGGGCCACATCTGAGCAACAAAAGAGGTTCCCTAGGGGTGACTCCCAGGCACAACCACAAGTAGGCTTAGCTTCTTCTTTGCAGGAATAAGTTTCATAAGGGCAAGCCCCAAGATTAATGACTTGGCCTATTAAATTGGTAGTCTGCAATTTCTGTGAGAACATCAGGATTTCCCCAGGTGGGGAAATACAATATTTCCACATCTCTCCCCAGTCCCTCAGGGGAGCTCTGCAAATATATTTTTATTCTCTGCCCAAATTACTCTGGGATGTAGCAGGGCATCACACTAACCTGTACAAACCAACAAGATCTCACTCCCTGTTCAAGTTTCTATGTAATTATGGTGTTTGAATAAACTGACCATACTAGTTAAATTGGATAGTGTGCTACAGAAAGTATTAATTTTGCACCAAATAGACATCTCTTCCTTTGATCTCACACAGAAGTTGGCATTTGAAAACACAGTCAGTATTGTCTTTTACCCTTTAGTCTGATTTGCTTCAGTCCTAACCAAACAAGCTTCATTCATATCTCTAATTGAAGTCTGATCCCTTTTTCAGCTTCTTTAACAGTTTCTGTATAGGGTAATGCTGATTTTCAGAGCTGCAGAACTCTAGCTCTGAGTCTCAGTTATCACACAGATACCCAGAGTTCCAGGGAATGACCAGGTTACACACAAAGGGCTCAGCATCTCAGAATTTAGAAATAGCCATTACAACTCATGAACAGATGTGATTGCTGTAAGAGCTTACAACTTAGGAACCTTTACAATAAGCCTTTCCCTGATAACCTCTGCTATTGAATTCAATTCTCAGAGTTTGCACGTTATATTTAGTCCATATTAGTGAGGCATTATTATATTTGACTTCTCCTTTCTGGCTTATTTCTCCCAAGGTCCATTCACCTAGTTGCATGCCTCACAACTTCATTCCTTCTTGCAGCCACTCAATATTTCTTTGTATGTATACACCACAGTTTGCCCTTCTGTTCATCAGTCGATGTACCCCTAAGCAACCTCCATCCAACGCAAATCATGAATACTGCCGCCATAAACAGCAGTGTGCAAATGTTCATTTATTACCCTGCTTTCAATTCTCTCATTTTGTTTTAAGGCTAATATTCCATTGTATGTCTATACCACATTTTGTTTATCTATTCATCTGCTGATGCACGTTTGAGTTGCTTCCACGTTTGGCTACTGTGAGTGAACTTTGTGCTGCTAGGAACTTTGGTGTATGGTCCAAGTTCCTGCTTTCAATACTTTGGGGTATATATCATCAAGTGGTATTGCCGGATCATATGGTAATTCTATGTTTAACTTTTGTTTTTCCTTGCTTTCTATGTTTAACTTTTTGAGTAAAGAACAAACTGTTTTCCACAGCAGCACAGTTTAGTTTTGATTGTGTTTGTTTTAAAAATAAGATACTCTGTGTAGTCTTCCATAATTTGCCTTTTTGGCTTTTTTTTTTTTTTTTTTTTTTTTTTTTCTGAACATCCTGTTTCTCAGGTTTATCTATGTGGTTGTATAACTATATAGTTCATTCATTTTCACTGCTACATCATATTTCATTTGTGGATATATAATTATTTATTTATCTGTTCCCCATGAACAGATGTTTGGGTTGTTTCCAGTGGTTTTTTTTGTTTTTTGTTTTTTTTTAAATTACAAACACTGATGCAATGAATATTCTTATACATGTCTTCTGGTGCAAGAGTTTCTCCAAAAATGTTCAGAGATAGATTGTGGTGATGAACGCATAACTATGTTATCATGCTGTGGACAGTGGATTGTATACCATGGATGGTTGTATGGTGTGTGAATGTATTTCAATAAAACTGTATTTAATAAAAAAAAAAAAAAAAAAGAGTTTCTCCAAGAGTGCTATCTATTTTGGCTGGTGTTAAGAAATGGAGTTGATTTTTACATTTTAATTTATGTCCAGCCACTTTGTTAATCACTTTTTTATTCATTCTAATAATTTTCTGTAGCTTATTTTTTTGTTTATATATATATATGTTTTAAATTCAGTTTTATTGAGATATATTCACATGCCATACAATCATCCATGGTGCACAATCAACTGTTCACAGTACCATCATATAGTTGTGCACTCATCACCCCAATCTATTTTTGAACATATTCCTTATACCAGAAAGAATCAGAATAAGAATAAAAAATAAAAATAAAAAAAGAGCACCCAAATCATCCCCCCCCCATCCCACCCTATTTTTCATTTAGTTTTTGTCCCCATTTATCTACTCATCCTTCCATACACTGGATAAAGGGAGTGCGATCCACAAGGTTTTCACAATCATGCTGTCACCCCTTGTAATCTACATTGCTATACAGTCATCTTCAAGAGTCAAGGCTACTGGGTTGGAGTTTGGTAGTTTCAGGTATTTACTTCTAGATATTCCAGGGCATTAAAACCTGAAAAGTCTTATCTATATAGTGCATAAGAATGTTCACCAGAGTGACCTCTTGACTCCGTTTGAAATCTCTCAGCCACTGAAGCTTTATTTCATTTCATTTTGCATTCCCCTTTTGGTCAAGAAGATGTTCTCAATCCCACAATGCCAGGTCCAGATTCATCCCTGGGAGTCACATCCTGCGTTGCCAGGGAGATTTACAACCCTGGGAGTCAGGTCCCGTGTCTGTAGCTTATTTTGTATTTTTAGTGATCATTGATAATTTCTTCAACTCCATCCTTCAGTTTACTTATTCCCTTTCAACCTATGTTTACTATGTCATTTAGCTCTTATGTTGGGTCAATAGCAACATATATTTGTCATTTCTAAAATTTTTGCATTTTTTTCATATTGGCCAGTTCACTCTGATGGTGTATAAAATATTTTGTACATAGTTACTTTATATGCTGTATCCGATAATTTCAAAATCCAAAATGTATTGTTTAATATTTTCACTGCTTTTCTTTCATGGTGGTTTATTGCCTTGTGTTTTTGGTGACTTTTAAAACTGTAAGCTCATATTTGGTTAAACTTAATAAATGAGAATCCTGACAACCTTCATTGATAGCGTTTTCCTCCAAAGAAAATTTATGTCTGCTGCTTCAGGGAGCCAGGGGTCACTACTGACCCAGTACAACTTTTGCCCGCTCTGAAGTTTCCAGCTTAAGAAAAATTCCTGAGGCTCAGATCCCCCACCCTGTAAGCCCAGGTCTTATTTTCCTCCTCCCAACTTTGTTAGTAGCATTGCCACCTAAGGCAATCCTGGTTTTTGAGGTAACTTACTGCTCCCTGCTCCCTCTCTGAATTTCAGATCTCTGTTTTGTTTTACTTTGTTTTGTTTTGTTTCCCTTGACTCAAAATGAATCCTACTATGTATTAAAAAGTGTATCATAGCAATTTATTCAAAACAGTTTTGATTATTAACTACTGTTACCCAACTGCAAAACCGTGCCTCTAGACTGTTTGTGATGTTGGAACGGGGACTCGGCAAACCCCTTTGCCCTCTCTCCCTTTTAGTGTCTGCCAACAGAGGTGCTGGAGGGAGACTGGAAGGCTAGAGGAGGAAGAAGGGACGTGCTGCTCCTTGTTTGTTTAACAAGGAGTTCCTGTTAGCATTTCCTCAGCAACTGTCCTCCACCTTGGCCATGGCTGTTGAGTCCAGTATCCAGCTTTTATTCAGTGCTCCTAGTGGTGCTCCTCTGAAGGATGAGCCCCAGCACCATGAGACACCAGCCAAGAACCCTTTCTTCCCAGTTCTAAGACCCAGCTTCTTGATGCCCTTCCTTCAAGCTTCTAAGTTATGAAGACTTCCACCTCTTCCCCGTGTTCTCCCAGTCCTAAGAGTGATCCCTGCCTCCTACAGCGCCTATCTCTCTTCCTTTAGTGTTGCCTGTCTGTTTGTTCAGTACTCCAGCACCTCTGAACTGATTCTTTATGTTAAATTTTCTTTTTTGAAATAGCCAGTGGCATTTATTTTTTTCCTGTCTGGATGCTTTCTGATACAGGGATCTGACTGCAAAAAAAGAGGGCTACAGGATGTAAATCTCCCTGGCAATGCAGGACATGACTCCTGGGGATGAGCCTGGACCAGGCATCATAGGATTGAGAAAGCCTTCCTGACTGAAAGAGAGAAGAGAAATGAAACAAAATAAAGTTTCAGTGCCTGAAAGATTTCAAATGGAGTCGCAAGTTCACTCTGGAGGCTATTCTTATGTGATATATAGATACCACTTTTTAGTTTTCAGTGTATTGGAGTAGCTAGAAGGAAATAACTGAAACTGTTGAACTACAACCCAGTAGTCTTGATTCTTGAAGACAGTTGTATAACCATATAGCTTTCACTCTGTGACTGTGTGATTGTGAAAACCTTACGGCTCACACTCCCTTTGTCCAGTGTATGCACAGATGCATAGAAAAATGAGAACAAAAATTAAATGAATAGTAGGGGGGATGGGGAGAAGGGGTGTTTGGGTGTTCTTCTTTACTTGTAGTTTATTCTTGTTTTTATCTTTTTTTGGAGTAATGAAAATGTTCAAAAATTGATTTTGGTGATGAATGCACAACCACATGATGGGACTGTGAGCAATTGATTGTACACTGTGGATGATTGTAGTTTATGTGACTATATCTCAATAAAACTGAATTTTTTTTAAAAAAGAGGGCCACAGCTGGATGACTTCAGCATGGATGCTAACAAGTCTTCCCATCCCTAAGTGTGCATGCTGTTCATCTCATCAGGGTGTGGTCTGGATTTCTGCTTCCCTTATGTCGGGCCAGCTTTGTGATTCGCTTTGACTACGGAATGCTGCAGAATTGACACTGCCAGATCTGGGCCTGCGCCTTAAGACACCTGAAGCTTCCTCTTTCACTCTTTCCAAAGCCCAGATCCACTATTTAAGAAGTTCAGGCTAAACTGCTCGGGAGGCCAGGGGTGAGAGGGAGAGATCATCTTGGAAGTTCCAGACACAGGGGAGCTTCCAGCTAAATGCAACCATTTAAGTGAACAGGCAGTACCATGTGGAACAGAAGAACTGTCCAGCTGAGCCCAGACAATCCACAGAGTCGTGAGAAATGATAAAGTACTGCTGTTTTATACGCCTATATTTTGGGGTAGTGTGTTATTATTGTTAAGCAATAGATGACTGAGACAAGGGCTCTGCAGAGTTCACTGTCCAAAGTACCATTGGAAGCAGAAATCCTTTTGTTGTTTCTACTTTGATGTATAGTTGTATTTCGTACATCTGTTTTAGGTTATCTCCTTTAGGGCAGATTTGCATAGTAGTAAAGAGTGTGGATAAGCTTCCTGTTTTTGATTGCCTCTTAACTAGCTGTGTGACTTTAGATACATTTTATAGCCTCTCTGGGCTTCAAAATTTTAATCTATAAAATGAGACAATAATATCCATATCAAAAGGTTGTTAGGTGGGTTATATAACAATATATTTAAAGTAGCTACATAGTACACACTCAGAAAATGCTTTCTATTGTGTTTATTATTCATCTAGGTTATTTTCAACAATGCCAAGCCAAGTAGATGCTCAATAAGCATTTTTAAAAATTGGTGGATCAATGAAATAATTTGTAGATGAATTTCTTTGAGTCCTCCTTACCCAACTCTGTTTCAGCAATGATTTATTGTTGTTTCTTTCTGCTCTGTGGCTTGCCCCTTCCCGGTGAAGAACCTCCAGCATTCAGAATAAAGCCATCATTCATTTCTTTTCACTGATCATTACTTATTTCAGAGTTGAACACATTTTAATCAGGGCCCATGTCAGCTCCCAGCAGAGAGGAATTTCTATCATCCTCTTTCAAATTTACATAAAAGGACAGAGTTCATAGGCAAAAAATGCTGCCCTGGCTTGCTCCCAGGTCAAGAAGCTCATTCTGGAAAGAGTCTCATGTAAATCTGAAAACTGACGCTATTCATCAAAAAATGTCTTTTGAATCTGGTGCTGCTTTAGCATGAGACCTGCTGAAGTGTTGATTATTTTATTGCTAGTTTTTACAGTTCCCAAGTAGAAACCTAAGAAAAATAACTCATCAGAGGCTGAGAAGAATAAGGAAGAGAAAATGCCCTCCCTGACCATGCTAATGAGGCGCAACTATTTTGAGGGTATCTAGCAATTGCTGCCTGGATGCTCTTACAGCTTTGGACAAATGTGCTCCAGCATTGCCCTGAAAGAAGGAAGCAAGAGGACAGGGCCAAGTTGCTGACACATTTTCCAATGGTCAACTGCTCTGCTGTGCTGGATACCAGATGCCACCTAAGAAGGGTCAGCAGGGGTGGAAAAATTAATAAGATGGTGACTCTTTATTTAAATCCCAATACCGCAACCATGATGTTTGCTTGAGTCTACAGGTAAACCCCTCCTCACCCTCATTGCAGCCCATGTTAGCAGAACTTTTGACATGATTGAACCAAGCACTAAGAATTTGGCCTCCCCCTAGTGTCCTTCTTCCACCTGGTCAGAATTTTGCAGGATTTGACCAAGAGTCCTGGCACGCTTTTTGGGGCCAGGGAATTCATGGGCCCCAAGCTGGTGAGCCTGGCTGTTCTGTTCATTTCATGCATCCCAGGCAAAGGGAAAGGAGAGGGACTTGGTGTTCACCTCAGAATGGAATTCCATCACCTGGGAGAGAGAAGGAGGAGGGAAGAAGAAAATAGAAGCAGAAAAGAAAGGCAACAAATGGTCCAAGGCCACAGTTGGGCTGGGAAAGAGAATCAGTAGAAAGCAGTGGTTGAGATAAACAAAACTGTGTTCAAATCCTGTCTTTGCTACTTACTGCCTATATGACTTGGGAGAAGGTGTTTAACCTTCCTGAGCCTCACTGTCCTCTTCCTTAATATGGGATAATAATATACACCTTTGGTTTTATTGCAAGAAAAATACAGTGCATTGAATGCAATGATCCCTCAGTAAATGATTATCTATTATTGTTACTATTAGACTACCTATTTTTCCAAAGTTGCGTGCTATCTATACATCATGGGCAATGTATGGTCATAGGTCATTTGCTATAATTTGAGGATCCAGGAAGACACCTCCAACAAAAGTCCCCCTAACAAGCCTGGCAAAGGGTGCCTGAAATTCCCATCACTGGAGTTAACCCAATAGGCAGGAAGCTTTCTCTTCTATTACCTGTTCCTCATTAATGTAAATATATTATCCAAGTGTATGTAAAGTCTTAAGGCAATGAGTCTTAAATAATGAGTTATTGAACAACCATGCTTTGTTCTTCTACTCTTCCTTTCTTTGATGGGGGAAGGGGTGTTTGCACTTGACGATAGAAAGTACCCTGACCACTTTAAATCAGGAAATGTCATCTCACTTAGTCCTCAGAAGGTCAAAGCTCCCAAGGTCACTCATATTTGCCTCCCAAACCTACCTCCAACTGGGGAAGGGGTTGGGCAGAGGGCCAGATTCTTTCTTTCTTACATCTCCCCCCACTACCCATCTGCTCCTCTTCACTCGTGGCCGATGTCTGCTTCACAGGAGTGGGCTGACCCGAGAAAATTCTGGGGGCTCAAACCGATCCCAGTACAGCCACATGTCCTATGGCTCCCCCATGGGCTGCAACCAGCCCATCTCTCACCCTTTAGATTTCAGTCTTTGTGCACATGGAAAGCAGCAGGGACACTGTCATGCCCCCTGGCTGCCTTTAAAGCTCCTGTCACCAGGTAGAGGGGGCAGGTGGAGAGGGGGCAAGACTCATAGCTCAGCTTTCTCCAGAGAAATTCTCTCCATAAACCCTCTCTCCCAACCCTTTTATACCCTCACCATGGGCAAAGGATTTGAGTTGCCCACCAATTCTCAAAGGATGTTTCTGCCTTATAGTCTGTCGAAACTTACTTTAGAATTTGATATCTATTGTGTCTCGGGGCTTCAGTTAAAACTTCTAGTTTAACATCCTGTTTCATAAACCTATTCCCAAGGGCAAATGGCAAAATGTGTCCAGCAATAAACCTGGTGCCTCTTCTTACAGCATGAATTTTAGTCACTGATTTGTGGTGGGAGGGCAATGGAGTGGGGAGAATGTGTGCAGGGCAGGGAGTTTGAATGCACTCACTGGTAGGTTATTCAAATGAAAAATTAGAACATTACATTGTGGAGTAGAGAGTAAAGTCAATGCAAAGCATGAGGCTTCAGAGAAAGGTGTTATTTGTGGTGGCCTTTTCAAGTAGAATCTCTAGCCTCACTTCACTCCTTCCACCACCAGGAGTAACTGTTCACACTGCTCTTCTGTTGGGAGACTGCCCCGAGGAGGGCAGTATTTTTGAAAGCGTTGCAGGAAGACGCTCAGAACTATTTACTAATTGCAGTGCAGGTAGTAATCCAGTCACTCAGAAGCTGCATTGACCTAATGACATTTATTATCACACTTTCTGCAGACATGTATTAAATGATCAGGAATGAGTAAACAAAACAATAGTGCTTTGCTTTGTGTGTTTTGGGAGGATGTGGGAGTGGGTGTAGACTTAGAAAGAACCACCTGAAATTTCACTGTCCAGTGAGGTAGCCTCTAGCCACACGCGGCTACTGAGCCCTTGAAATGTGGTGAGTTCAAATTGAGAAGTACTGTACATGATTTCACGAATAAGTTTTCATATTGAATGCATGTTGAAATGATAATATTCTGGATATATTGCATTCAATGAAATTTATTAACGTTAACTTCACCTTTCTAAACTTTTTTTTAAATGTGACTATTAGAGAAGCTTAAATCACATATATGGCTCCCATTTGTGGCTTACATTCTAGCTCAATTGGACAGATCTGACTTAGATTGTCTAACCCAAGGGTTCGCCAACTCTGGCCTGTGGACCAAATTTGGCCCCTGGGATGCTTTTGTACATAAAGTTATATTGGAGCACAACTAAGTCCATCCCTTTATGTATTCCCTCTGGGGGTTTTCACACTACAAGGTCAGAGTTGAGTTGTTGCAAGAGATCATATGGCTCACAAGCCCTAAAATATTTATTACCTGGCCCTTTACAGAAGTAGTGTGCCAACCCCTGGCAGTTCGTTTTCCAGGTAAGAAAGTGAAGCCCAGAGAGGGAAATGAGCTGCCCAAGGTCCTGTGGCAGCTGCGAACAGAGGCTGGGTTCCACCCTGCCCCTGCTCCTTGCATTGTGCTGTGCCTCAACTTACTTGAAGGGGATGACACGGAGGAAGGCACTCCATGAAGGAGGGCAAGCCCAGCCCCCACCTCACAGTGGGAGACCCCAGTTCATCCCAGGGCACCAAAGGGCCCTGACAAAGGGCATAGCACAAGGAAAAGGCTTCGCAAAGAAGGCTGGATCCCACCTTGGGGTGAGGGGGAGGTGGGAGTTCCTATGGTAACCCATCCTGCTGCACTATTTTGTTATACTTTATCTCGGAAATATCTTCACTGGGTCAGGATTTAATGCTATCTCTACTACACCTTTGAGGGATGATACAAGAAACTACATTTAAAGAATATTGCTGAATCTTTCACAAAACTCTTTTAAAAGTTATTGGCCATTATATTTCTCAGTGGTCTTTAATGAATATCCAGCCACAGATATGTTTCTCCTAGGACTTAGTGTCAGGAAAAATGTTGCCCTTCCGTATGGACTTGGATAGGCTTTAAATTAGATCATGAGAATTTATAGCTCAACATGTTGCTCGTTTTGCATTGGCTGTCAGGAGGATCGAAGCTAAAATCTGTGCTTACTTTCAGTTACCAGCTCCTCCAAGGGGTCTGTTATATTTATACACTTCCTCCAGGTTTACCCAGTTTTATTTTTAATTCAGTTTTATTAAGATATATTCACACACCATATAATCCATCCAAAGGTATACAATCAATGGCTCACAGTATCATCACATAGTTGTGCATTCATCACCACAACAAATTTTAGAACATTTTCATTACTCCAAAAAAAAAAAGAAAAAAAGAAAAAGAAAAAGAAAACCCAAAACATCCCATACCCCTTATCCCCCCATCATTTATTTATTTTTTGTCTTTATTTTAGTACTCATCTGCCCATACACAGGATAAAGAGGGTGTCAGTCTCAAGATTTTCACAATTACACAGTCACATGATAAAAGCTATATAGTTATACAATCATCAAGAATCAAGTCTACTGGATTACAGTTTAACAGTTTCAGATATCTCCTTCTAGCTATTCTAATACACTAGAAACTAAAAAGGAATATCTAATGCATAAGAATAATCTCCAGAATGACCTCGCGACTCCATTTGGAATCTCTCAGCCACTGAAACTTTATTTTGTTTCATTTCTTTTCCCCCTTTTGGTCAAGAAGATGCTCTCAATCCCATGATGCCAGGGCCAGGCTCATCCCTGGGAGTCATATCTCACATTGCCAGGGAGATTTGCACCCCTGGGAGTCATGTCCCACGTAAGGGGGAGGGAAGTGAGTTTACCTGCAGAGTTGGCTGAGAGAATAAAGCCACATCTGAGCAACGAAAGAGTCATATAATTATGACTCTTAGGTATAATTATAAGTAGGCTTGGCTTCTCCTTTGCAGGAAGAAGTTCCGTAAGGGCAAGCCCCAAGACTGAGGGCTTGACTTGTTTGTCACCCGGTTTTAAATTTTTTATATTAATTTTTTTGTTTTAGTAGCCCACTCCTTTTCACACATACTATGTTACCTCCTCTGTGCTTTTTCAACAAATATTTATTTTAGGCCAATTAAGAACCACATTCCTGAGATGCAAAAAAGAAATATTTTCTAACCTAAAGGGATTTATAATATAAAGATTAAAATTAAAAAAAAAACACACTCTGGGTGTGTTATCAATAGTGGCAGTAAACCATTAGAGTTGAATACCTGAAACCCTGCACAGTGTGATTTTTGTGAACCCCAAAATTCTCCCTGCTCCCCAAATATTGCTCTCCTACAAGCTATGGTCAGATGGTAGATTCATGAGTTATATATGGCTGCTCCCAGTTTCTGTGCCCATGGCAGACATCACTAAGAGATCACAGTTTTATTTTTCACTCTGTGACATGAAGCACCCAGAGACTGCCAATTTATCAGAAAGGGATCTCAAATGAAACCTATGTGCCATCTCCTAAAATCCACAAATAGAGGCTCATTCACTGGGGTACAATTTCAGCTTCCTCTTAAAGAATAAATAATTGAGGGAAAGTAAAGCTAGATAGATAGTGGCATCAGTCATTAATATTTTAGTGTAAATTAAATTATTTGCTCTCTTTATTTTTTCCTACTTACAGGTTCTAATATTAGTTTGACTGTAAAGAATTTCACCACCAGATGCTGGTAAAGAAGCAATAAGTGAAATATTGAAGGAGGGTTCAGAACAAACTTTTCTTACTCTGCCAGTTTGCAGATCAATAACATTCCACCTGGATAATAAAGAATCCCCAAACTCTTTCCCAGGCTCTCAAGAGCAGGACTTTTGCCTCAAATTGCCACCTTGTTCCATTTGCCTTTGCTTTTTGTCTTCTTTCTCATTATACATTCTTCCTAATTGTAAAACTCCTGAACACATGTGTATTTAAAGGATATTAATCATTCAAATACCATAATTAGTTCAAGAATTGTGTCTTTTCAAGATGGAATGAGCTAATTAATATTTTTCTCCCAGGGAAGCTGCTCTCAGATGTGAGCTAATTAGTGAGCTGCACATCAAAAGAAGTGAAGTGTATCTTGTAAATAGGATTTCATTTAAAACAGATCAAAGGAAGATTTACTCAAATCACCCCTCCCCCATCCCCTGATTTCTGCAAGCCTCAGGCACACAGTGAAGAGAACAATAAGTTACCAGTATGATAAATGATAAACGTGGCTCCAAAAGAACAGCTGTGAAGCCCAGGTTAAATATTAACAAGCAGAGAGAAACAAAGATGTCCAGGGATTGCATTTCATTTCTCGGAACTTTTACAGTTGGGTTTCTGATGCAGACCAGCAGTGATCTGTATTTGTGATCTAGTGATCTAGTGTCGGAATATGGCCACTAGACTTATTTCTCTGACTGCAGGCTGTGTGACCTTGGGCAAGTTGCTTAATATCTCTGGGACTCAGTTCCCTCATCTGTAATATAGGAATCCCAGTCCTTTCTCTACCCATCTCCCAAGAGACTTGTGAAGATGAAGTGAATAATGTGACAAGGGTTTGGAAAAATTCTAAAATGCCCATACAAATGTGAAGCATTTTTGGTATTATTTACAAGGTCTCCGTAGGCAGAATAAATTAGCAAAGGAAAGTTTCCCAGATTATTTTGGCCAAAAAAAGACCATCCCAGTGGGCTGCCTCTGTAGATCGGATTCACAGCATTATTGCTCATACCTCCTTTCTCCTGTGAGTGATTACAGTTAGAACTTAGCTTCCAACAAAGAAACAATTCAAACTAAGGAAAGGGATGAAAAGGTCTTTTTGCTTTCCTTTAAGATCCAGATTTCTGAACATGCCAGATTTTGCAAAAACCATCTTACTTGTCATTCTGATTATTGGTCATGTGTCCATTGGCCTAAAGTCACATCTCAACTGATTGACAGTGAGAAGGGTTCCCTGTCTTGAATTTAAAACACAAACTAATAAAAGAAATCAACAAATACATTGTTTGCTACAAAAATAGCTTCATCTAACATTACTCTAATACCAAGAACTGATAAAGATATTATAAGAAGGGATAACTACAAACCAATCTCTATAATGAACATAGATGCAAAACTTCTCAACAAAAGACTTGCAAATCAAGTCCAGTGGCACATTAAAACAATTATACACCAATGACCAAGTGGGGTTTATTCAAGGCATGCAAGGATGGTTCATCACAAGAAAATCAATCAATGTAATACAGCACATTAAGAAATTGAAAGGGAAAGATCACATGATCATCTTGATTGACGCTGAAAAGGCATTTGACAAAATTCAGCATCTCTCTTGATAAAAACACTTCAAA
Source organism: Choloepus didactylus (assembly GCF_015220235.1). NCBI lineage: Eukaryota > Metazoa > Chordata > Mammalia > Pilosa > Megalonychidae > Choloepus > Choloepus didactylus. Next base: position 13,041,959 of record NC_051317.1, read on the forward strand.
AGGTAGGAATCAAAGGAAACTTCTTCAATATGATAAAGGGCATATATGAAAAACCCACAGCCAGCATCATTCTCAATGGTGAGAGACTGAACGCTTTCCCTTTAAGATCAGGAACGAGACAAGGATGCACATTGTCACCACTGTTATTCAACATTGTGGTAGAAGTTCTAGCTAGAGCAATTAGGCAAGAAAAAGAAATAAAAGGCATCCAAATCTGAAAGGAAGAAGCAAAACCCTCATTATTTGCAGATGACATGATCCTATATTTGGAAATTCTGAGAATTCTACGACAAAGCTACTTGAGCTAATAAACAAATTCAGCAAAGTGGCAGGATACAAGATTAACGACAAAAATCATAGTGTTTCTATATACTAGTAATGACCTAACCATGGAGGCAATTAAGAAAAAAAAAAATCTATTCACAATAGCAACTAAAAGAATCAATATCTATGAATAAACTTAACCAAGGATGTAAAGGACCTGTACATAGAAAACTACAAAACATTGCTAAAAGAAATCAAAGCAGACCTAAATAGGTGGAAAGACATTCTGTGTCCATGGGCAGGAAGGCCAAATGTTGTTAAGATGTCAGTTCTACCCGAATGGATGTACACATTCAACACAATACCAAACAAAATTCCAACAACCTGCTTTGCAGACTCAGAAAAGTTAGTTGTCAAATTTTGGAAGGGAAAGGGGCCTCAACTAGCCAAAAACATCCTAAAAAAAGAACAAAGCAGGAGGACTTACACTTTCTGACTTTAAAGATTATAAAGCCATAGTGGTCAAAATAGCATGGTATTGATCAATACACATATTGATCAATGGAATTGAATTAGAATTCATAAATATAACCTCAGATTATGGTCAATTGATTTTTGACAATGCCCCCAAATCCACTGAACTGGGACAGAATAGTCTCTTCAATAAATGGGGCTGGGAGAACTGGATATCCATATCCAAAGGAATGAAGGATGACCCCTACCTCAAATCCTATACAAAAATTAACTCAAAATGGATAAAAGACCTAAATATAAGAGCTAGTACCATTAAACTCCTAGAAGATAATATAGGGAAATGTCTTCAAGACCTAGTGGTAGGAGGTAGCTTCTTAGACCTTACACACAAAGCATAAGCAGTGAATGAAAAAAAAATAGATAAATGGGAACTCCTCAAGACTGAACACTTCTGTGCTTCAAAGGACATTGTAAAAAAGGTGAAGCAGCAGCCAACACAATGGGAAAGAATATTTGGTAACCATATAGCTGATAAGGGTTTGATATCCAGTATATATAAAGGAATCCTACAACTCAAAAATAAAAGGACAAACAATCCAATTATAAAATGGGAAAAGATATGAATAGATATTTTTCCAAAGAGGAAATACAGATGACTAAAAAGCACATGAAAAGATATTCATTTTCATTAGCTATTAGGGAAATGCAAATCAAAACCACAATGAGATATCATCTCACATCTGTAAGAATGGTCGCTATTAAACAAACAGGAAACTACAAATGTTGGAGTCGGTGTGGAGAAATAGGAGCACCTATTCACTGCTAGTGGAAATGAAAGTGATACAGCCACTCTGGGAGACAGTTTGGCATTTACTCAGAAAACTGACTTTTGAGTTGCCCTACAACTTAGCAATCCTGCTACTTGGTATATACCCAGAACATCTGAAAGCATGGACACAAATAGACATTTGCACACTGATGCTAATAGCAGCATTATTCACAATTGCCAAAAGATGGAAACAATCCAAGTGCCCATCAACAGACAAATGGATAAACAAAGCGTGGTATATACGTATGAAGGAATATTATGCAGCAGAAAGAAGTAATGAGGTCCTGAAGGCACATGACAGCATGGATAAACCTTGAGAATATAATGCTGAGTGAAATAAGTCAGACACAAAAGGACAGATATTGTATGATTTCACTAATATGAACTAACTAGAATATGTAAATTCAGCATCTTAAAATGTAGAATATAGGGTACCTAGAGATAGACAGAAGCTAGAGAAGGGGGAGTAGTTACCTAATATGTACAGAATCGTTAATAAGATTGAGCTTAAATGATTGGGAATGGATAAAGGTGATGGTAGCTCATTATTGGGATTAAAAGTAATAGTATTGTATTGTAGGTGAATTTTATTGAAAGGGGTTGTTTAAAGTCCTATATGTCACCAATTAACTCTACAAATATAAATAAGTTCTTGCATGAACTACTACAAATATACAATACTTACACAAAGAGTTAATAATAGAGTGGTATATGGAGAAGATACAGACTATATTCAACAGTAATCCCTTAATATATTTTCATCAACAGTAACAGGTGTACCACACCAATACTAGGGGTCAATAATAGGGGAGAAAAAGGGATATGGGGTGTTTTGGGTTTTGCTTATTTTGTGTCTGTTACTTTTCTCTTTGGAGCAATGAAAATTGTCTAAAATTGTGTTTGATGATTGCACAACTAAGTGATGATATTGTGAGACATTGTATACTTTAGATGGAATATATGGTTTGTGAATATTTCTCAATAAAATCTGAAGATTCAAAAAATATATATAAATAAAAATCACAATTTTAAAAGGTTAAAAAAATAGCTTCGTGTTATCTTTTGGTGGTTGTTCCTTGTTTCAGTTTTCTAAAGCTGACGAAATGCAATATACCAGAAAAGGACTGGCTTTTAACAATGGGGATTCATTAGCTTACAAGTTTGTAGTTCTATGGTCATGAAAATGTCCCAATTAAGGCATCAGCAGGTTGATACCTTCTCTGAAGACCGGTTACCAGCGAGCTTGGGATCCCCTGTCAGCAAGTCACAGCTGAAGTCTGCTGGTCCTTCTCTCCTGGGTTTCATTGCTTCAGCTTCTGGCTTCTCTGTCTGTGGCTTTTTCTCTAAACTTCCCTGGGTGTTTCTCTCTTTTCGCTTCTCTGTCTCTTTCTTTTATCCGTATAAAGGACTCCAGTTAAAGAATTAAGGCCCACCTTGAGTGAGGTGGGTCACATCTCAATTGAAATAACCTAATCAAAAGATCCTACCCACAATAGGTCTACACCCACCAGAATGGATTAAAAGGACATAATCTTTCTGGGGTGCATACAGCCTAGAAAGTACGACATTGTTGAGCACAAAGAATTTCAAGGTGGGTGAGGAAGTGAGTAGGATGCTACCCAAAAGCCCTTCCCGGATAAACAAGGCCAACTCGCTCCTGCCAACGAGAGCACGGACAGAGAGGCACCCTTTGGAATGGTGGCGAGCACTGACGCGGGTGCAGCTGGTGGGAAAGGGGTGGCTCTGAGCAGCTCCGAAAGGCCCTTAGGTTCCTCTGTATGTATATTATGCTGACGACAATATAACCCCAGAGCTGATAACTAGGTTCACAGACACTCTCAAGACAGACATGAGAGGGCTCCCTTCCTTTCCCCAATGCACCAGTCTGGGAAGGCACGTCTCTTTCCATGGGGAAGAGCAAGGAAGGGGGAAAGGAGGCTGAAGTTGCCTTCCCACTGCTTCAGACAAAGCAGAAGTTCCTGTGCAATGGGTGGGGGCAGGAAGGGGAGTGAGGGTGGGCAGGAAGAGGGGAGAGTTACTCCTTTGAGTGTTTTTTTTTTTTTTTTAATAATTTACTTTTAGTGAGGTGAAATTCACATGGTATATAATTAACCATTTCAAACTGTGCAATGTAGTGGCATTTGGTATATTCACAATGTTATGCTGCTATCACCTCTCTCTAGTTCCAGATCATTTCATCACCCCTAAAGGAAACCCCAAACCCATTTAAGCAGTCAGCACCCCCTCCCCAGAGTTAATCTTTTAATGGAGGCCTGCTGTAGCCCCTCACATCACACTCAGGGCTCACTAGATGCCTTCTTCAACCCTTGTGCTAATCCCCAGTCTGTGTGTCTATGCTGACACAGCCTGTCATCTCTAGGCACAGGGTTGAAGCTGGTTCAGGCAACATCTCTACTGGAGGCATGGCAGAATTTTGGAAAGGAGTCTGCAAGTGTTTCATAGGTAGAATTCATAGCACATTTAAGGCTGGCTCTGGACTCGGCTCAGGAGAGGGAGCATTTCTTCTGAACACCTTCTTCCACTGGATACAAGACCCTTGCTCCAAATCAATGCTTGAAGTGATGATGGGCAGCTTTGTGAGGGTGTCAGCCGAGTCACATCTCTCATAATGTCCCCAGAAGGCCAATGCAATGCAGCTGGAGCTGGGTCAACATTTAATTATCCATGAGGAGGGACAGGTGAAGCATGCTTGTGGATCTGTTGACATGGTGCTAAGACTCTGAATCTGGAGTGGGTCAGACCTGGGTAGATTCTTGTCTGTGTCCCCCAAAACCAGTCTCTTGATTTCTCTGAGTCTCAGTGCCCTCATTTGCAAAATAAGTTTATAACAATGCTTCTCTCTTGGGGCCATGGTGAGTATCACATGAGTTAATAATAGATGTAAGATGCCAAGACAGCTTCTCCAAAGCTGGAAGCCACTGTACACATTAAGAAAAAAAGATCTGTTGTAGAACTAAGAAAGATGGCTAGTAGGTACATTGCAATGTTTAAAAAGTTAGGAAGGGTCTGGCTGGAGAAACCAGGTCACAGGGTCAACTAGAGAATAATGGGATGGTCTCAGAGCAACAACAAAAAAAGTAAGATGTCACTTCTACTTCATACTTCTGGAACCCCAGCCATGATCTTCTCAAAGGCATCTTCAGGCAGCTAGGGGCCAACTAACAAGACTGGTGGGGTCTGTCCAAACAACCAGCTCTGTTCTTGTCCCATGTACACTTAAACAACTAAAAAAGTGATCTTTCCCTGTTAACCTCCTAAAATTGGAATCTAAGGTCCCAGAGAAGCCTGTTTCCATGGGTTCCTGGGCTGGGGTGGGAGAATGGAGTCTGTCTTAGGCAGCAAGAGAAAGAGTCCCAAATACTGGGAGGAGCTTGTACTAAGATGTGGGGTTATATTTCGTGCTCTGCATATCTGCATTCCCATGGGAGGCAGGGCACATTTCTCACACTCTATGTATGCTCCTAAATTCTTCCTACATCAAGCTAAACAAAATGTTGACATGAACCAAACTGTTATTGCTTCACCCCAGCAGATTGAATTCAAGGTCTGTAATGCTCCCTATACTTGCCATGCTGGGGAAAGACAAATATTTTATTTTGGAACTGTAATGGGCTTAGTTAAGATGGGTCACAGTTCTTTCTCTTTGTTAGAAAACCGCCTTCAGTCCTAATTCAACCCTGACTGATAAATTTTGGTTTGACCTGTTTATTTTACCAAGTCAATCAAAAAAAAAAAAAAAAAGGAAAAAATTGGAGATATAATAACCCTTGTGTGCACAAATTTTTATTTCACTTGGACATTTTCCCATTCTAAAATATCAACCAAGTTTTTGTGCATAAATTAGCTGGAGAGAAATTTTTTGAGATGAACTGAGGGCTCAGTCCTTGGCTCTCCACTCAACTTTGATCCAAACAGATATGGCCAAAAATTGTGGGTGACATGACTCTTGGAGTATGTTTGGATGAGGGAGTCAAGGCTGAAGAAGATCTTAATAGACCAAGACAATTGGCCAAATGCAACAAGATAAAAAGTAATAGGGAAAAATAATGATCTTGAACTTAAGTTTAAAAAAATCAATTAGAAAAGATGGAGAGGCAATAACATGGTCTAAGAGTTCACCTGAAAATGACCTTCAGATAGAAAATAGTTTCATTGTTCATGTCACTTCTGTCTATTTGTACCAGCTGCTAGGGGCACTAGGTTGAGAATAATTCTTCAGTATTTTTTGAGCTCAGTGGACATGACTGATGAGCAATGTTGGCTGCAGTCAAGGGATTGGAGGGTACCAGTACAGATATTGCTGATTTGTCATAAATCTATGGTGGGATACTGATGCTCCAAAATTTACATGTATCCATAAAATGCATAGTAGTTACCTGTTGTTTTTACCTGCCCATATCCATTCACTGTTTTTCTGGTAAATGAAATCTTTTTTTGGGGGATATATACCTTGTCACCACTCTCAATACAAATGATTCCAGTGGAGTGCACTCTACTCCCAGCTCTGTGTGAAGGAGATGACCAAGGCTTGCCCAGTCAGTGCCTCACATATTCCTGGCCACCATGACTGTTTTGAGGATGATTGGTTGATCCCATCAGAACCAACACAATCCAATTCTTGGATATTTGTTAGAAATGTCTCTGTTCAGTGGGGTTATTGAGAGAATAAGATACAACCCTGGAGTCTCTGGCAACCTTTTTATGACCACAAGGGCAGAGCAGCCTGATAATGGAACCAAACAGAAGAAAATCAAGACAAGAGGTAGAGAATGAATTCTGATGACATCATTTGAGCTGCTGGATCCAGCTGTGCCTGAAGCCCAACTCTCTCTGATCTTTCATTTCTATGAACCAGATAATTTTTTTCTTTCTATTTATGACATTATGAGTTTGGTTTTCTAACATTTTTAACCAAAGAATCCCTAATTAATATTTGTGATTTAATAAAAATGAGGAGACCACATCCTAGGAGGTGATGGTCTCACTGTCTTCTTTTTTTAAAAAGCATTTTATTGAGATATATTCACATGCCATACAATCCATCCAAAGTGTATAATCAATGGCTTTCGATATATTCATAGAGTTGTGCATTCACCACCACAATCAATTTTAGAACATTTTCATTACTACAAAAAGACAAACCCCATACCCCTTAGCAGTCACCTCTCAATTCCTCTGTCCTTTCCCAACCTTACATAATGACTAATCCATTTCTGTTATTATAGATTTATTTATATTTACATTTTCTGTAAATGGAGTTATACAATATGTAGTACTTTGTGTCTAGTTTCTTTCACTTAGCATTTTAAAAAATTATTATTTTTTGTAATTAGAGAAGTTGTAGGTTTACAGAAAAGTCATATAAAAAATACAGCACTCCCACATATCCCCTTATTGTTGAAATTTTGCATTCATTTAGTACCTTTGTTACAACTGATGAAAGAATATTACAATAGTACTATTAACTATAGTTCATAGTTTACATTAGGTGTATTTTCCCCCATATATCACCCTATTATTAATACTTTATTAGTGTCATATGTTTGTTATTACTTATGAAAGAATATTCTTCTACTATTTGCCCCATTCCATCATCCACAACAGGGTTCACTGTGTTATACAGTCCCATGTTTTCTCTAACTTTCATTCTAGTAACATACAAGACCCGAAACTTCCTCTTCCAACCACATTCATAAACATAAATCAGCGCTGTTAATTACACTCACAATAAAGTGCTAACTTCACCACTACCCATTTCTAAACATTTATAACAATCTGAATAGAAATTCTGTACAAACTAAGCATCAGCTCCCCGTGCTCTATCTCCATCTATCCCCTGACAACCTATATTCTAGATCCTAACTCTTTGAGTTTGCTTATTATAATTAGTTGCTATCCCCATTTCTGCTGTTGGTCACAGCAACTCTAGGTTAAGAAAGAGATTCTTAACTGAGGGAGGGGAAGAGCATAATAATGGGAGCCAGTGTTCACTGAGTGTTTCCTCCATGCCAGTTATATAGTTTATTACTACAGGTCTACGTAGAGACAGGCATTCATATCATCCCTCATATTACAGACAAGGACAGTGAGGCCTAGAGTAGTTAATAAATTTCCTTATGGTCACACATAAAGGAAGGAGACAAATTTGAGTTTGATTGTCTGCCCCCAGAGCCCATGTTCTTGATTTCAAAGTTAAACTGCTGCTCCTCATAGGATTTTCCACTGCAAAGTTCAGAGAAACAGCCACCACTATCAATAAGTATCTATGTATCTAAAAAATAGAAGTGTTTTTCTTTTATTGCCTCCAACACACCTGCACCCTTCTAAAGAAGGTGAGATCTGGTAGTAGAAGGTACATTTATTAGCTAAGGCCAGTGACGGATTTGTTGGCCATGGTAGAAATTGCTCCTCTTGATAAAAGACTGCAGAATTTGGAGGCCATGGAATGATCCAGAAGGATATAAAGGCCAGAGAGGCCAGGTACTTGCAAATAAGAAAGGGAAAGATAAAGGACCCCTTCCAGTCTTTCCTTACATCTCCACGTTCCCCATACATCTTGGTAAGAAGAGAGAAAAATGGCCCTGGGGGATGAAAAATATCTAGGGAGTATACATGGTAGTTATTATTGCTGTCCATCAAATATCTCCAGTTCCCCTCCTAGGCACTTGCAGAATTGCATTTCCCTACCTCCTTTGAAGTCAGATGTGACTATATGACTGGATTCAGCAAAGGAAATGTGAGCAGAAGGGAGGGGAAGTGACATGTGTTACTTCTGTTCCTGGTTTCTTCTCCTTGCCAAGGTAACCACAGGAACATGTAGCCTGATGGCGTCCCTGTCAGCCTGTCTCCCCAAGTGAGCACACTGAGCAAAACCTCCCTGCCAACCCACTTTGGACACTTAGAGTGAGTAGGAAATAAAATCTGCTCTGCTAAAGCCCTGAAATTTGGGGATTTTTGTTACCATGGCATAACCTAACTTCTCTGACTGATACAGAATATTTTGAGCTGTTTGTTGGTCTGTGCCTGGTAAACCCTCTGTCATCTCTCCTGTGAAATCCTGAGTTAATTCAACATTTAGGTGCCAGGGATCCCTTTGGGGAACCTCCAGGATGTGACTGTTGATGTCTGAGTTTCTTACATGTCTATGCATTTATCAATTTCTGCCTGTTATTCCAGTTTGATTTTTTCTTTACTATCTAGTGTAACACAGGTCTTTTTGTTTGACAAGTTCTCTAAATATTTCAGGACCCTGGAAGATATTGTATTATTTATAAAGGAAGGAAAAAAAAAACAGCTATTGAATCTAGAATGTTTTAGAAAAACAAACAAACTAAAAGATCCAATAATTTACCAAAAACACCAGAGAGAATTACTTGAGTGAAATTTACTATCCTTTCTTGAAGAGCTTCAGGACCAATGCTATAATTTACAGAATGATATCTTCATTTTCTTTAAATTTTACATTTCAACTTTCTTTCCTCTGCTTCTTCAATAATACCACTTTACATGGTTGAACCCATAGAGCACTTTTAAGTTCCGTCACATTTGTCATTTCATTTGTCCCTGTAGGTAAGTATCCTTTGAAGTGGTCAGGACAGGTGGCATTTTTGTTTTTCCAAGGGAGGGGTCTTGGACAAAGGCACACATCAAGTTCAAGGTATGGGTGAGAAGCGCCTGGAGTCTTGATTCCTAGTCACTGCGTCAGGCTGTGCCTCATGATGAGTCACCTTAGAGAATTGCCAACTTCCTCACACAGGATGCTGAGTGACCCTTGATCCCTGACAGTATTATTTTGCTTCATATTTTCATAACCATTTTCTCATCTGCTCCATCCAACACGTCTGTGAGGTGGGTGCTGCATGTGTTATTATCTCCCCTTGACAGGGGACACTGAGCCTGAGCGAGGCCAAGTGACTTGCACGTGGCAACAAAGCAATGGAGAAAGACCTAGAAAAGAAATCTCCTGGCTCAGAGAATTGGTAGGAAAAAACAGAAAGACTAAGATTATTATGACAAACAAGAATACCTACATTTGGGAAAAGACTAGAAAGGATGTAAAAATGAAATGAGTTAGGTAACAGTTTGTGGATTATGGGTAAGTGTTTATTGTTTAAAACATTTTCTTTGATTTTTTTTATAACAGTGGTTTAAACATGAATAAAAGTTGGAAAAAGGAAATAGAAAACTTGTTGAGTTTGAGTGGAGTGTGGTCTTATCTCAACATTCCCAAATAAAGCAGCCTAAATATCTCCAGAGTTCAAAATCTAGCCCCTGGTTAAGTTTATACTTGTAAACCTGCAGATTTGGGAAACAATTCTTAACTAATATTTCTTGATCACTGTCCTAGGCAGTGGGGTAAATGCTTTACGTGGATCATTTCATTGTCTCCCACACAGCAACATGATGACTTAGGTTATTAGAGCCATTTTACAGATGAGGACACTGAGGTTCAGAAGGGTTAAGAAATTGCTCACAGCTCCATGGCTAGGAAGCCATAAAACCAGAGGTGAATCCCAGTCAGCTTGACATCAATGTTCATTTTCACAAGCACCGCACTACCTTGTCTCTCAAGCTACTCTCTTTGCCATTGTTGGGGAAGTCTGAAAACATAAAGCTTGCAATATTTCCTTGGAAAATGGATTTACCCCTTCCTCCACTTGCCTACTTATATTTCTCCCTTCTCACAACTGTTTAGTGTTTTCGTACTCAAGATAAAAAAGTGTCATCTCTAATGGAATCTCCTGTTGATTAGCAGAGTCTGTCTGGAATATGGTATTGACAAAGATTCCAAGGCAACAGGAAAAATTGCCATGATTGATTAGTGATGTCTGCCACGGGCAATGGAGGAGGCAGTGGAGGCTCAATTGCAAGCAATTTGCCTGTCAGCATTTGAAGTTGGGAGAAAGGAAGCATTTGGAAAGCAGGCTTAGGATCAGTGCTTCTTAAGCTCCACAAGCCAACCAAGAGGAATGGCAGCTGTTCTGCCTCCAAACCACTTAAAAGTGGTCAGAGGGAAACCACAGGTCCCAGCTGAGTGACAGGAACATGGTCCATTACAGGATTTCCATTGCTCCTGCCTTTCACAAGCACCAGGATCATCCTCTTTTTTCTCTGTCAGGTTTATTCATTTATTCACCCAATATCGAGGGTCTATTACATGCCAAACATTGTTCTAGGTACTGAGGAAAGAGCAGAGAACAGGATGGACAAAATCTCTTGCTCTCATGGAGTTTACATTCTAGTGGAGAGAGAGGGAATAAACTAGGAAGCAAGCAAACAATTTAATATAATGTATCAGTGATAAGTGCTCTGCAAAAGTAAAGCACTAAGGGCATATGATTTGATGAGGCTGGGGTGGTGGGATGGATATTGTAGATAAGGACTGGTAGGGAGGACCTGGTTTTCTAGTTGTCAACACCACAAAGACACTGATATGTTTGCACTTTCAGATTCTCAGCTGCTTTAAATGTATGTAAACATATGCAGTTTGGTACAGGAGATACCTTGGTTTCTGACCTCTCATTTCTGCCTGTGGTCTCTGGCTTGCTTGCTACAGCCTAAGCATGCCACACCTCTTCATTTCTCCCTGCCTTTGCTTGTGCTGTCTCCTTCACCTACAGCATGTTTCCCACCGCTCTATCTCATGAAATATGACTCATTCAAGACCCATTTGAGTTATCCCAAGCCCACCTGAGCAGAGTATGGTATCCGTTCCTAAAGTTATCACAACCCTCTGGACACTGCTTTGGGTATCCCAGTGATTATTTCTGGGGCCACCTGCCTTCTGACTCCAAGGCCTCATCCCATCAATCCCAGCTTCACTTATTCCAGGCATTAGAGTTGCATGGGCCATGTCTGAGTTTCTTTTGTAGTCCCAATGCCTAATCCAAAGCAGAGTGCAGACATAGTAGAAGATAACAGGATGGATGTGTCTGTGGGTCTCTCCACAGGTCACGTAAGCTCTCTGAGCCACTGTTTCCTCATCTATAAGGTGGAGATAATAACACCCAATTAAAAGGATGGTTATGGGGATTAAATAAGATGATTCATATAAGACACCTTGCCAAATATTTGACACAGAGTTTAGCCTTGATAAATGATAGTAATGAATAATTATAATAGCAACAGTATAGCTAATAGATAATAAAATACCACTGGATGGAGGGTAAATGGATGGACAAGCAGGTGAATGGATGGAAGGATGGATGGATGTAGGATGGAGGACAGATGGAGGCTGGATGGATGGAAGGGTGAATGGATGGATGATGGATGGAAGGATGGATGGATGGATGTAGGATGGAGGACAGACGGAGGATGGATGGATGGAAGGGTGAATGGATGGATGATGGATGGAAGGATGGATGGATGGATGAAAGATGGAGGACAGATGGAGGATGGATGGATGGAAGAGTGAATGGATGGATGGATGGATGGATGCCTCTTTTGCGATTGTGCTTGACTTTGAGCAATGGCACTGTTCTGAAATCTTTGGCTTCACATTCTCCTTGACTATGGTACCTAGCACCCCTTCTGTCTCTAGCATTTGCCTTAGGTACCCTGGTTGGGGCTTAAAGGCTGGTCATCTTAATCCATCACTACCCATGGATTTGGGTGACTTCCAGAGATTTGTTAAATATGGGACTGATATCTGTACCATATATATTTGTACTATTTTTATTGCTTCCTTTCACATTCTCTTTTTCTCATCTACACATCAATAGCCAGTCATTTTTGTGGCATTTAATGCTTCATAAATGTGATGAGCCTTCATACAGCACTAACTGAGAGGGATACACTGAAAGGAGTTTGTTTGGTATTTTAAATCTAATTTCTCAATGTTATCCTTGATTCTCTCTGGTCGTTTGCATATTTAAGTCCAGCAACCAGGGCTTTGCCAGGCAAACTGTTATTGATGTGTGGCATTAAAAAGGCAGAACAAGAGGTTTCTTACTGTGCTAACTGGTAACTCTGCACGCCTTAGAATGAATCACGCCGAGAGCAGCCAGGCCCTCCTGGCTTTTTGCTTGCTCATCTATGACAAGCTTGGCCCTTTTCCTGAGCATGTCTATTCCCAGCCCCTTGGCCACAGAGTCCCCCAGGCTTCTGCTTATGGACAAGGGCTGAGGAGCAGCCAGAAGGCTTCTGCCTCTGATATGGCTTCCTGGCTATGGCAGGGGCTAGGGTGGGTTTTAGGGCTGGTCACTAGGGCCCTGAACTTGACCAAGGCAAAGGTCAAGGAACAGAGGATGCTCAGCCTGTCCTTATAGCCTTTTGTATTCTTTCTGGTTCCAGAGAAGAAGGTTAAATCAGGACAGAGGTCTAGTACCAGGAAAAACATAGAAGTTGGATAGAAAGACACACACATATACACACCCAAATTATGCTCCTGTTGAAATTATGCTATCAAATATACTTAAATGGGGGAATGCTCATGATATGTTAAGTAAAAAAGGAAATACAAGAAACAGATAAATACACAACCCTATATGCAAGAAAGCATATATGGAAGAAAGCATAAAACACAAATTATCTCAAATTGGATGTCACGTACAAAATTTATTTTCTTCTTGATGACTTTTTTGTGTTTTCCAAATTTCTACAATGTACTGATATTATTTTTTTAAATTATTATTTTGTTAAGGCAAATCAATAGGAAAAGTCATAGTTAGGAGGAGAGAAGATGGGAGGCAGAGTGTTTAAGTCAGTTTGCAAGAGACAAGTACCCAATGCAAACTGGCTTGAGTGAAAAGGAAATGTGTTGGGTCACTTAACTGGGAATCGAGGCATTCTGGTTTCTAGGCATGGCTGGATCTAGGCGCTCTAGCACTGTCCTGGGGTCTGGGTCTCTCTCCCCCTTCTTCTGCTCCTCCTCCTTGATCAGCACTCCCAGAGGCTCTATGCAGTGGTGGAGCCAGGCTGTGTCCAATCAAATTTGCCTCCCCAACTTAATGGGTTTTGGAATCTATTAACCCCTCAGTGTCTCAGTCTCCTCATCTGTGAAAGAGTATAAAACCAGGAACAATAATTATAACAATGATAATAATAAGCACAATGGTAAGGTTTATGAAGATTCAATGAGTTAATGTGCACAAATCACTTAGACTAGTTCTCGACATATGAGTAGCACACAGTAAGTGTCATCTGTCATCATCAGCACCACCATCAGCAGCAGCATCAGTCATCACTTGTCTTTGTTGACTTCATTTTGCAGCTAAGGTCTCACCTGCATCAAGATGGCCACAAGCAGCCATACACCTACATCCTCCAAGTTTAGCATCCTCAAAGGAAAGAGGATTTCTTTTCCCCTGTGTTTAAATATCAACCCCTGAGACACTCTTATTGGCATCTCACTCACTTGGTTCCATGCCCAGACTTGAACCAGTCACTGTGGCCCAGAACATGGGGTACACGGATCGGCCAGTCTGGGTCACACACTTTTCCTGTGGTGGAGCTGGGGCACCGTGATTGATAGCCCCACCGAGGCCCAGTGAATGAAAGAGGAGTTCCCCTGAAGACAAAAGAAGACTGAGAATAAGGCAGTCAACAATTACTGCTTGTGAAGAGGGCCTCTCTGAAATGGAGTCTTCTAAACCTCTTGGTGTCACAGAAAGTAGTCTTTGAATCCTTAGCATACGGCCTCAACTTGGATGCTGCAGGTCCAAACCTTACAGTAGAGAAGTGGGCTCTATCACAGCATCGGTTATGAATTGCAGGCTGGGAAGGAATGGACAAGTATGTGAAACACTACCCACCCCAGCCTGTGCACATAGGTAGATTGGCACTTAGCATCCAGATTGCTGGAAAGGATACAGACACTTCTTTATCAGAGTTAAGATGAAATGGGTTGGACAAAGGCACTGGAAACAAAAGAATGAACTAGAAAATGTCAGCTATTTTAAGACCTTCCCTTTTTGGTCTTAGTTCAAGAGTAGGAAAGATTTGGCAGATGAGGTACATTGGATTATCCCCTCCAGCCCTTGGTAAAAGTGAATGTTTGGTGTCTTGTATTGAGCTGTTTAGTCTTTGAAGCTAATGTAATAACTTTAGCCAAGCTGTATCAATTTGTGACTTGGATAATCATACACCATCACCTAACCTTTGGAAAAGAGGAACCTTACTCTAATCCCAGATATACATACCATCACCTGGTGATGTTGACCCCTTCACTTATCCTATATGCAGTGTAGCATGATGGATTAAGCAAGGAGTTGGAATCAGAAGATGAGGGCTCGAGTCCCAGCAGTGCCCTCTACTACCTGTGTGACTCTGGACAAAGTACTCAACCTCTCTTTGCCTTAGTTTCCTCAGCTGTAAAACCTACTGGATCTCTGCTAGAAAATGGTTTCATCTTCAGCAAGTATTTAACCTCATTCTGCTTCATTTTTTCCCATCCGAAAAATGGATATAATAATTGCACCCACCTCAAATGCTAGTGTGAAGATTTATAATAAACTTGGCAGTGCCTGGCTCATAATAAATGCTTGATAAATGTTCATTGCAAGCACATACTGAGCACATACAGAGCTGCAGTTACTCCATTTGAAGGTGCCTATTCAGCTATGGAGTTATGAATCATTCGTAGGAGCTCCTGTATGTGAAAATGCTATAACAGAAAACCATAAAACAGATACAAATATAAACAATTCTTGCTATATAGCCAGACACTCTCTTTAGATGCACTGTCAGACACTGTTAGTTGCCCAATAACCACTCCCCCTCTGACTTTGTTGGGGACCTCTGTGCCCAGCTAAGGAAAACTTAAATTCTCAGGCTTTCTTGCAGGCATAGGCATGGCCATATGACCTAGCTCTGACCAATCATATGTAGATGGAAAATGTTAGATAGGGCTTCCTGGAAAGCTCCAAAAAAGAGCTAACTCATCCAGCAGGCCCTTTGCCTTTCATCTACTCATCTCGCTTTTGATGGCTGGAGCTGCAGTGACCTTTTGAAAACTTGAGTCAACCTCAAGGATGGAAGCCACATAATAAAGAAGGTGTTCTGGTTTGCTAGAGCTGCCATTATGCAAAATACCAGAAATGGATTGGCTTTTATAAAGGGGATTTATTAGGTTACAAATTTACAATTCTAAGGTCATAAAAGTGTACAAACTAAGGCATCAACAAGAGGATACCTTCGCTGAAGAAAGGCTGATGGCATCCAGAACACCTCTGTCAGCTGGGAAGGCACATGGCTGGTGTCTGCTAGTACTTTGCTCCCAGGTTCTGCTTTCAAAATGACATTCTCCAAAATGTCTCTGGGCTTCTTCCTCTCTTAGCTTCTCTCTCTCAGCTCCTGTGCATCTGTGCTTGTTCTCCCAGGACATTTCTCTCTAATCATCTGAGGGTCCTCTCTTAGTTTCTCCGGGACAAACTCTGGGCTTCATCTCTTAGCTTAGCATCTCCAAATGTCTTTCTGTTTGCATCTGCAAGCATCTCCAAGTGTCAACAAGCATCTGGGTCTATGTTGGCCCCTGAGCTCTCTTAAGGACTCCAGCAAACTAATCAAGACTCACCTTGAATGGATGGGTCCACACCTCCATGGAAATAATCTAATCAAAAAGTCTCACCCACAGTTGTGTGGGTCACATCTCCATGGAAGCAGCCTAGTCAAAAGATCCCACGCATAATAAGTCTGACCCCACAAAATTGCATTGAAGAGCATGGATTTTGAGGAGGACATAAAAGATTCAAACCAGCACAGACAATGAAGCAGAAAGAAAGAAGGCATCTGGGTCTCTGAGGACTTTATGGAATTGACATACCAGTGCTAGACTTCCCACCTTTGGAACTTTTATATTTTGGGAAAGAAAAACAAACTTCTATCTGGTTTAAGCCATTATTCTTTGGATTTTTCTCTTAAATACAGTTGAATCTAATTCTAAGTGACATAGATGTGAACCAAGGTAACTAAAGAGAACAATGACCAAGATTGAGAAACTCCGTAAACTAAAAAAAATAAAAGGATTAAGATTGGAATCAGCAAAACGAGGTGGGAGTAGATAAAGGTGGAAGTCAAAACAGAGACAATCTCTCAGGTCTTTGGACTCTCATTAGTACTTCCTCTGTACATCAATTAAGGCATTTCTCACTTTCTTCTTCCTATTTCAGCTGTGTGTGTTTTATCTTTATTTTTAGGCTGGAAGATTCCTAAGGACAATATCAGTCTCTGATTCATTGTTGTATGCACCACAGAATTTTTCCTAGTACCTGGGACATAGCAGGTGCTCAGTAAATATAGAAAGATGGAAAGGAGAAGGGAGGGGGAAAGGGAAAAACATATTATTGAGGATCCAAGGAAAAGCATTTTGTACTAAATATTAGTTGGACTTACATGAGGAATAGCAAACATCAGAAAAGAAATGTTCAATCTCTCTGTGTCACATCAAAGTGAGTTGCTTTAGTTCTAAGAAATTTGTACTTTCATTATCCATGTTGTGGTAAAAAATAGTTTCTTTTGCCTTCCAGTAGTGGGCTATTCATTTATTTATTCGATATGTATATGATTAGAAAATGGCTATAGCTGTAAGCAAGACCCAGGTCCTGTTCTCCCAGAGTTCACAGACTGATAGGGAGACTAACATGCAAATGGGCATTTACCAAAGACAGTGGTGGATTTATGTAGACCAGGTCTGGAGAGACCCATGCACAGCCTGCTGGCTTACTGTCTGACTCTTCTTCAAATTGACACTTGTCCAACATTCATTTAGGGTAGATGCTGAGTTCTGTGTGGGAGCAGTGGTGGGAAAGAAAGACATGACCAGTTTTGTGCTTTGGGAGATCTCTGCACTGGAGAAAAGGCAAGATTGGAGGCGGAGAATACAGTTAGGAATCCACTGCTGTCATCCAGACAAGAGAATCCAGTATCCTAAACCTAAGGCAGTGGACAGATTTGAGAAGATAAAGGAATAGAGTCAACAGGACTTGTTGGTGGGCAATGAGGAGAGGAGTCCAAACGGTGCTGATTTTTCCTCTTTGGCCAAGTGGGTGAATGGGCTTCATTCAATGAGATGGAAACACATTAGGAAGAAGAGGTTCAGGACAATGGGGAATGGAGGAGTTATGACTGATGATGAGGGAGTTAGTCACCAAGGCCCCCCACCATCATGTGGTACCTCATGTCCTTTTTCCTGGTGGCAGCACTGCTTAAAGAATGAATGTCAACTGAATCCAGTTTCTGTTTGTTGACATGGAAGACTGAAAACAACTGTGAAGATCAACGATCATGTCTTAGGATCATTTGCATGCTGGTGAGTCTGTAACCAAGGCCCTGGCCCTCATCATGCATTTACAATGTTTCCAAACCCAGGAGGAAAACTGCACAGTGTTTTAGTGATCAACATGATCAGCTCAAACAACCAATTTGTCATGAAGTAATCTGTGTAAATTGCCATAGCAAGACTATTTTCTATCATCTGCATGGCTTAGTAAAAAACATTTTCTTCTATTATTTAATCCTGTTGGCCTCAGGGAATTGTTTTACAGTGATCTAATGCAGTAGAAGCTGGTTTCATTTACAGGATTTATTAGAAATGATTCCTCCTTGCTCTCTCTTTGGCTTGGAGGCCAAATTAATGGGTGAAGACAGCAAGTCTAGAGATTCTCGAGAAGTTTGGAGGACATGAGAGCTCACATATAGCACTGAAATCATCCACATGCCCAAGACCTTTTAAGATTCCTGTGTTACTTTTAAAGATTGACATTTTTTTAAAATGGCACACAAATATATACTAAATCCATGGTTCCTAACCCTTAAGGATCACAGGCTCCTTTGAGAATCTTATACATGTTATGGAAACTATCCCCAGAAAAACCCAGGGGCATGTGTAGACATGATGCACATGATGTGGTGAGGGTTCGTGGATCACCTGAAGTCTGTCTGAGGACTCAGGCAAAGGACGCTTGCTGTGAATTTCCATGTCTTTCATCCACATTGTTCTCCACTGCAATTTTTGGGAATGAAGACAATGAACAATGTGGCTCTGTTTTGTGTCTATACAATATGCACTCCTTGTCTTTCCAGACATCAGTATGCAGCAGCCTAAATGACCTGAACACAGCTGAGAACCCAGAAGGAAGAAAGACAGGAGACTGCAGGAAGATCGGGCACTAAAGAAGAGCCCCTCTGGTGCCCTCTAGGAACCCATACACTCTCATTTTTCACAACGTTCTACTAAGTTCAGTTATCTGTTTTCCTAGCCACCAACAAATTAGGAGCAGCAAATTATCAGACAGAAGATGGGTTGCTATTGACAAGCAGACTGATCACCTGGAGAGCTCAGCTGGTTGAGAGCCTGACAGCAAGGAAAGAGAAACCAACAAATAGAACAAGGGCCTACTTTAAGCCTGGCTTTGAGCAAGGAGCTATGGATAGAAAAACGAGTAATTTCACAGTCTGATTTGGGAATTGGGGAATTGGGGAATTGGGAAATAGCATGAATAAATACAATGCTACAGGGTAAATATTGCAGGAAAGATATGTGCAAATTGTTACATTGAGCACAAAGGAAGAAATACTAGGCTCTGCCTTTGGAGCTGAGGAAGACTTTCTAGTGAAGAGGACGTTATTTGAATCTTGCAGGATGATTAAGAAACAGGCAGTTTTAGAAGTGAATGAATTTCAGACAAAAATATGGAGATGTGTATGGGCAGGTGAGGGACAGGTGTGGATGGGCAGGTGTGGATGAACAGGTGTGGATGGGCAGATGTGGATGGGCATGTTTGGGATCAGGAATGGAGGAAGCCTTCCTGAGAAAGGAGATCAGTGTCACTGTGTAACATCACTGCTTACTATGCCAAGGGCATTGGACCTTTCTCAGTTGGCAAAGAGGAGCCAATAGAAGGTTTTCTCACATGGTGCGAGATGGAGGGAATCAGATTTGGGTTATGAAAGAGAACTCAAGCAGCAATTTGGAGGGTGGGTATTGAAGAGAATGGCAGACAGAGCAGTTATGAAACTATTACAGTGGCCTGAGTGAAAGATGATGAGGACCTGAACTAAGGCAATATGGGTGCAGATAAATAGAGAGGTAGAGAGGTGTGTGTGTGTGTGTGTGTGTGTGCATGTATGTGCACATACGCAAGTGGGAGAGAGAAGGAAAGAGAGAGAGGAAGCATTATGTACATATGTAAGGATGGTTGATGGAAAGATTTTCATAAAATAAGATTCTCAGGCCTTGGTGAGGGGTGAGAAGGAGAAAGGCAGAGAAAGAAGACAAGCATGTGATAAATCATTAATTCCACTGCATATATATGTAAAATATTCATATCTTACCCCAACCTCATAAATTCAGATCCTTGCCAGTTTAGAAGATATGGTTATTTGGATGGGACATATCTCAAGTTTGCTTCTCAAATATCCTAGAAAACTATGGTTACCAAATGCCAACCTATGAGCTTCCCTTAGCAGAATCCCCTGGGTCTTTCTTTAAACCCACAGATTCCTGGGACCTTAATCCAGACCTATTAAATCTCTCTGGGTGGGGCCCATGGGATCTGTAGTTTTAACCAACTGGCCAGATGACTAGGCTGGCCAATTGTGTTGGGGAACCACCACATTAAACAAAGCAACTATCTGTCAACTTGAAGAGGGAGGTACAAATAGTTAGGAGAGCAAACTCTTCATGTTCATTTGAGCAATGCATATGTTACTTACATTTTCATTATATAAAGAGATGCAGGACCCTCCCCTTGAAACCACTTTTGGGGGTCATCTCAGGGTAACTGCATATGCTTAAGAATAATTCATTGCCTTTCTCTAAGCACATTCCTTAATTGTCTCTTCAGTAATTTACTTTCAGCCTGATGTTTTGATAAATAGCAAGAAGTAGGCCAAACTGAGGCTAAGCAGCCTGCAGAAAGCCATCAGCTGTGCATCCTCTTTCCATTTCTTTTTTCACCTCCCACCCTAGGTGAGCTCCTCCAGTGCCATTGCTTAAATACCGTCTATATGCTGATGACTCATGGATTTTTATCTTCTGTCTGGGCCTCTCATCTCTACTTCAGGGTCATATATCCAACTGTCTCCCTGTCATCTCCGTTTGGAGTCTCACACGAATCTCAAATTTAACGAGGACAAAAAGTACTGAACTCTTAAATTATACAGCCAACCTTCTCCTGTCACAGTCTCAGCAAGCTGAACCACCATTCACCCCAGAGCTCCAGCCAAGAACCTGGGAGGCTTCATTCCCAGCCCCTTACTTTTCCTCACCATCTCCCTCATGTTCAATGTATTTCTAAAGCCAATCAATTTTACCTCCAAAATATAGCCCAAATCTGCCCACAGCTCTCCATCTCTGCTGACATGACCTTGCCTTATCTAATTGACGCATGCACCATTGCCCTCCAATCCACTCTCACCACAGAGGCCAGAGGGCTCTTTAAAAATTATATCTTATTCTGCCTCTGCTTAAAACCTTCCAAGTGTTTTCCAGTGCACTCAGAATCATATCCAAATCCCTTTTCAGGGTATGAATTACAAGCTTCTGGTGAAATGGCCCACCCTCCTCTTCTAAGTCACCCAGACACCGTGTCCGTCCATCACCACCCTCCAATCAAATAGATCCTCTTCCAGGTCCTCGGGGACACCAAGCTCATCCCATTTCAGGGGCCTCACTCCTGCTCCTCTGCCTGCAACTCCTCACCTAGCTAAAGTCTACCCCTTCCCCCGGTCTGCACTACCTCATCTTCTCAGAGAGGCTTTGCTTGACCACCTAAGCCAGGAATCAATACATTTTTTTCTATAAGGCACCAGGGAGTAAATAGTTTAGGCTTTGTGGGCCATGAGGTCTCCGTGACAACTGCTCAGCTCTGCTGCTGTAGCAAAAGTAGCCGTAGACAACGTGTAAACAAACAGGTGTGGCTGTATCCCAATAAAACTTTATTTATCAAAACAGGCAGAAGGCTGGATTTGGCTTGATGGCTGAGCCTCGCTGATCCCTGGTCTGAGCTAAAGTAAGATCTCTCTGTTACTGCTTCCCAAGGCTTCTCACAATTCATGACTAAGTGCCCATTGTTGGTCCCTGTGCTGGCAGGGAACTTGCACTCTTTATCTGCCATACAGTATCTTTGCTCAGTACAGTGCTTGCCACACAGTGAGGTCTCAGTAAACATTTGTTGAATAGAGAAAGAAAGGGAGAGGTGAGCAAGGAAGGGAGGATTTCTTTTTTAAGCCCAGGCATTTTTGGCAAAAAGGCAGCAACCATGCTGACCCAACCTTTCTGACTCCTTCTGTTCGCCAGGAGAGTTTCAGGGTTTATCACTTCTCCTTTATTGCTCTATTCATTCCTTCAGCCACTGGGGGTTCTGTGCTGTGCTGGGGAAACAGTCAGCCCTGCCTCCACCCTTCTGAGCCCCCATCCAGCAGGCTGAGGGTCCTTCCCATTTCTCTGTTCCTGGAGGCCTTCTTTCTGGTGTTTCTGTTGGGAGGCCAGGAGAAGTTTTGTGGCTGTGGAATTGTGAGGCACGAGGCAATTAAATGCAAAGAAGGCCGGTGGAGGCAACTCTCAGCCACCAGGGAGCCCTGCCCTCTCCTTCCCAACTCATTACTGTAAAGCTGCCCATAATTCTTCACTATTTCTCCACTTTGGCAGATGAAAAGTGAATAATCAGGTACCCCAAAAGTTTAGCACCAACATTCCTTTGAAGGAGACACCTCCCTCCCCACAGATGCATGTTCTCCTTCCCCTTCTCCCTCCCACTCCCCCCACCATCCTCCATGCTGCCTGGAGCACCAGTGAGGAAGCTGAGAGCTGGGCAGTCATTAAAGCCCATCAACCAAAGAGCTTTTCACCAGGCAGGATTACGTTTAATAGACAGCAAGAGTATTCCTGCTGGTTCCCGTTAAGTTTCATCAGAACTGTGCCTAATTAAAATCTTCAACTTAATTATGTTCTTCTGCATTACAAATTTTGATCAAATTGGTTTAATTTGGTGCAAGATGTTCCAATCACATGCAAGGTGAACCTATCCTGAGGTGAGGTTCTATCCTGACCCTTGCGTACAATTATATTGCCCACCCTCTCCCTCCCTGCCCTGGATTTGGTGAATGGCCAACCGCTCAGGGAATTGGAAGCCCTGCCTCTGCCCACATCTCCAAGAGCAGTGCTGAAGCCACACTGAAGCTGACAGCTGTTTTCCCCCAGCCCCCAACCCGCTCCCAGCCTCCCTTCCCTCCTCTGGTTTTGAAACTCCCCCATCTCGGGAAAAATCACACCCAATCTGTCAGTGAAATATGCCGTGGGATGGCAGTTCTGGTGATCTGTTTCCACAATGGAGAGAAATCTGGCTTGTCCATGGTCCTCAAGGCCCCAAGGCCAACAGTGCCCTGACATCCCAGCCTGAGATTCTCCCCCTCCTTCCACCCGTGGTCAACAGACACTGCCAAGCCCCAGCTTCCCGAAACTTCTTCATACCTTTCAAGGTCCTTCAAGCCCTCCTATCTGGCCCCAAGACCCACAGTCACCCAGGCACCCCTCTACCACAGAGGCCATATACCTTCCAGGCAACCAGACCTGTCCTTCCTGGCTCACCCCTATCAAAACTTGGGGGTCTGGTGTCCCATTCACTCCCTACGGCTTCTCTTGCTAATTGGCTATCCAATCTGATGATGGAATTTCCCCCACCCCCTCCACCCCCAAAAAGTGCCTGGCCAAATGCTTTGCTTTTCATGTTAAAGTACAAGCTCCCTTCCATCGGGTTGAGCCCAGGATAATTTACCCTAGTGAAGCCACAGGCTAAATGCCACCTGCCATCCTGTAATGTCAGTTTTCCTTATTTGTATCCTGTGGAATAGAACATAAAAGCCATAGGACTTTTAAAGATAAGTAGGAGACTTCAAAGGAAAGCAACTTGACAGCTGTGGTCCTAGGCTCCTTGGGTCTCAGTTAATCTTTTCTGTCTTGGATGGAGAAGTCTAAGAAGACTTGGTGATGGGTTATGCAACCAGGCACAATGCTTGCCTCTCTACAGGGGCATCTGAAGCCAGAAGGCTTTTATGTAAGGCTTGGCTGCCTGTCCTCTGTCTTCAACTCGGTTCCCAAATTGACAACTGCTTGAATGGACATTTTCACTTGCATGCCCTACCACAGCCTTGAAATTAACTTGTCCACAATTTTAAACCTACCATCCCCACCAGCCCCATCAAACCTGCTCTTCCTCATCATTTCCCGGTTTCTCTCGATGGTGCCCCAGTTTTCTCAGACCCTGGGTTTGGAAACATAAGAGACATCCTCAACATCTTCCTTAAATAGATAGACAAATAAATAAAATTTTAACTTATTTGCTTTAGTACTGCTATTTTAAAACTATTATACCACAAGTCCTCCCTTGCTCTTTAATGGGTAAAACTGACTAGATCTTGGATAGTTTTTATTTTTATTTTTAACAAATACTTTTGGTTGCTGATTATATTTGAGCATGCACTCCATAGAAACATAATGGTTGAGGGCTAGATGTTTCACCCTGATTTAACAATCCTCTATCCCCTAAGCAAGCTATCCCCATTGCCAGTGCAAAGTATGGGCTCAGTAAATGTTAGATGCTAACGGAATTAATAATAAATAAGAGTATAAAATAACATGCTAAAAGGTGCCACTGGATGATAAACTGTTAGCTGCCAAATGAATGAGAACACTTGCATGTGGTGGGCTAAACAGTCCAGGGAGATAAAAAAGAGGTGCCACATGGACTTGGAGGCCTGTTTGTGAGGCTAGGCAAGCCAGCTTCCCTGGAGCTGGTGGCTTATGCTTCTCTTGCAAGGTAACACTGACAGTGAGATGAGAATCCAATGGAGGAAGGAGAATCAGGCCATAGGGGTATGGCTGGTGTGGCACAAAGCCAGAAGAGCTGGAAATAAAAAGAATGAAAGATATTGTGGAGCGGGCGCTCCAGCATTTATGGAGTGAATTAATTATAATAATATCATAATGGCTAAAACATTTATTGAGCGGTTGTTCTGTGCTGAGCAGCACGCTAAGTGCTGTACGTGCATTATCTGTTTAATCCTTGCAACAGTACCGAAGAGGGCATTTTATTATTCCAATTTTATAGATGGGATCTGGGCCTCAGAGTGGCTACGTAACTTGGCAGGATCACAGGGCTAGTAAGTGGTGGAGTTAGGCTCTGCCTCCAGACCTTGAGTGCCTCATCCTTGCATTTTAATTCCTCCCACCCAAATGCCTGCATTATTATTTAAACTTTCTTCTAGTATGTTCTGACTTCACACTTAGTAAACTCTTTGAAGGTAGAGTTCTTTGAATTCTTGGTACATCATGCAGTGCCTTCTGTGTAGTATATACATAATAAATCTTACTGATATAGTGATAGAAATATTTGTAATGGATCAATGCTGAGAATAGCAGGCAGGGGAGAACTTTCTGGAAAGGACCACTCAATGTTTATCTGGTGAAGTCAACAGGCTGTAGGTCACAGGATCTCCTCACCCATACCCTTCACTCTGCGCTGGTCCTGCTGCCTGGGATACTCTTCTCCTTTACTCCCTGCTGTCTTATGGGTCTCAGCATAGATGTGTCTTCCTCCAGGAAGCCTTCCCTGATTGCCCCCAAATTTGGGTTGGAGAGTCACAAGAAATCCTGTAATTCTCCCATCAGAGCACTTATCCCACTGAATTGCAAGTAACTGTAGACACTTCTCCTTCACCCACTAGATAATAAGCTCTTAGAGAATTGGGTCTCACACACCAGTTCTTAATATGTAATTGTTGAATGAATGAAGCAGATGCAATGAGACCCCATCAATGTCAATTTCCCCCAAAATCTTCAAGGAGCAATGGAGGGGCAGAGAATACAAAATTCCCCTACTGCACTGTACTGTCTCAGCCAGGACTGGTATTATCGCAGGATATAGTGAGAGAGAGAGGCAGAGAGAAGTTGGAAGAGGCCAGCGAGGAAGCTGAGCTGACTTAACAGTTGACCTCAGTTTCCCAGGATTTGTGACCTTGGGTAAACTCCAAATCCTCCCAGAGTTTAGGGGAGAAAGTGGGGAGCAGCTCTCCTTTCCCCATGGGATTTTTGTAAAAAGTTAATGAGATATAAAACAGCACAGCATCTGGCACATGGTACATGCCCAATAAATGTCAGATGCTGTTATTATTTTATCATCATCTGATTTGGAGTGAGATTTCCCATAGAGTAACTCTGCCAGAACACTTCAGTTTTCTATTCATAAATTCATAGATTTTATGCAATTAATTAAATGCTCCAAGACGCTTGGCAGCAAAGTCAGGCTCTGACTGGCAGACTTCAGCCTCGTCTAACTGACCATGAGTGTGCCTTGAAGCTTCCAGTCATCGATGGGACCAGAGGACTCATCCAAAGCCTCAGATCTCTGGCTCAGCAACATTTCTCTCTCCTCAGCATCTTTCCAATTCAGTCCACATGGCTGGAAACTAAAACAGTTAAAAAGGACCATAAAATTTAGATAGCAATGAAATGTTCTCAAATTTTTCTTAGCCATAAAGCTTTTTATGGCAGGAGGGTAGTAAGTTTCCCTCTAATTTTTAAAGCTGAGAGCAGCAACATG
Organism: Choloepus didactylus; assembly: GCF_015220235.1. NCBI lineage: Eukaryota > Metazoa > Chordata > Mammalia > Pilosa > Megalonychidae > Choloepus > Choloepus didactylus. Next base: position 13,068,083 of record NC_051317.1, read on the forward strand.
AGCAGCAAACAGTGAAGGCTGTACAAGAACAAAGTTTGGAATTGTGATCAAATAAATTAAAAACAAAGCGAGTCTGACATATTTAATGATAAATCTTATTATCGTGCTGCATGGTAATTAGACAAAATGAGAGGTTCACATAATGATTGGAATTCTTTATTCATATTACCTTCATATTGTCAAACCAAACTTTTATGGGTTTTCTCTTTATTTTGTTCATTCTTCTGCATTTGTAAGAAAGCCTCCATGTCTACTGTTTTCTCTGATGTCAGGATTTAAATCGAATCCCTACTGAGCAAAGGCCTAATAAGCACAAGCAGACTCACGCATGTTAGAAGATAGAGATTTGGGATCAGAGGCTCCATGAGCTGGAGCTCTTGCACCTCTGGCTCAGGGCTTCAGCTCCTGGGACCACCTGTTTCCCAGCCTGTGATATCCTGACATCCGGGGTTCCTCCTGCACTTCTTACTCTGCCTGGGGTAAAAGGTTCTGGATGAGAAGTTCTATCTAACCCTTTTCTATAGAAGGATTGTTAAAGTCATTTGTTGCTGTTTGCTGCTAAAACAAATAGATCAATATGTAAAGACTCAAACATAATAGGAGTGTATTTTTTGCTCACCTAATTATCCAAGGCAGGTGTTCTGGTTCACACAAGACTCTCCTCCACCCTGTGGTTCCTTCTAGTGTGTGATTCCACTGTCCCATGAAGCCACATCTTCATAGTCTATGTTCAGGTAACCAAAGGGGACAGAATGGAAGTGATCACTTACTTCTTAAAACACCTTGGCCGGTGTGGCAGATTGAGTTACATACCCCAGAAAAAAACATTTTCTTAGTCTTAACCCACATTCCTGTGGGTGCAAACCCATTATAAATAAGATCTCCTAAAGATGGTGTTTTAAGTTATGGTGTGACCCAACTGAATGAAGTTCGGTCTTAATTTGGATCACTAGAATCATTCATAAGCAGAAGAAATTCAGACATAGAGAGAGAAAGTCATGGGGAGGAGCTGGGAGCCAGGAGTCAAGGAGAGCCTAGAAGAGAAAGGAGAGGACATCACCATGCGATGGAAAAACCAAGTAATCCATGGATTGCCGGCCAGCCAGAACACTACTGACTCCGGGTGGAAGTAAGCCTTCTAGTCTCTGAAACTGTGGGCCAATAGATTCCTGTTGTTAAGCCAACCCATTGCGTGGTATTTGTCCTAGAAGTCTGGTTAATTAAGGGAGCCAGGAAATTTCACCCATCACCATTATTAGAACTCAGCCACACACAACTTAAGGAGGTTCAGGAATCAAGCTGTGTCCTCAAGAAGAAGAGGCAGTAGACTTTGGTGTACAGCTCACAATCTCTGCCCATTCCCAAATTAGTGTAGAAAGAAGGGAGAAGAGTCAGCAAATCACATGCAGGGGGCAGGGCAGTGGAAGGATGAGATGAGACATGGGGAAAACAAGGCAAAACAAAACAAAAAGCTATAAAGCTCACTAACAGGACAATTGGGGAAATATGAATATATGATTTGTCAAGTAGCATATCAATGCTAAATTTCCCAGGTGTGTTAATTACATTGTGGTGATGGAGGAGAATGACCTTAGTTTTAGATGATACTTGCTGAAATATTCAGGACATGGGCCTGGGTTGCTGGAGCATAAAGTGAAGGCAGGAGATGAAGCCAGGGAATGGCAAGGATCATGACGAGGCTTGACTTCATCCTGCAGGTGACAGGGAGCCATTTAAAGGCAGTGCAGGGACACAGTCTGGTGGCTGTTTTAGGTAGAATGTGCTCAGGTCAGATTTGAAGTGAATATGGCTGGAGGAAGGGGAAACCATTTCCTTCACTCAACAATTATTTGTACTGAAGTGTCAGCCTCATGCCAAAAGCTAGAGATATTCAATACTTGGGTAGCCACAGGGATACTTGGAAGAGTGGGTGGAGATATATATCTAGTACTTACAAGAACAAACATAACATTACAGCTGTGACAAGAGCTCAGAAGAAGTTCATGGTCCTTGGGAGCCCATGATGGTTGGATTTGATTTGCTCAAAGAAAGTGGTGTCTGGGCTAAGATTCAAAGGATGAACAGAGTTATTTAGGAAGACACAACAGGCAGAGTGAGCAGCATGAAAAAAAAGGCTCTATGGTCAGAAGGAGTATGCCACCTTTGAGTAATGGAGAGAGACCAGCATGGCATGCTATGAGCGGAGGAAAGTGTGCATGATGGGATCAGAGAGACAAACGGGGGCCATGTTGATGGATTGGGGCCTGCAGCCCATGTGCACTGGGAAGCCCTGGACAGTTTACATGTATGTGAGTCTGGGGGACTGATAAGCAACATGATCCCTCTAGCTGCATGATGGAGAATGGATTATAATATAAGGAGACCAGTGAGAAGACTGCTGCAGTCATCCTAAGAGAGATGATAAGAAATGGAGAGAAGGGGAGGGAGTCAAGAAATCCTTTGATCAGAAAATGGTTAGAATTTGGTGTTTGATTGGAGATGCCAAGGTCATGGAGGAGAAGTTGTCAAGAACTGGCCAGGTGATGGTGTCATCAGGTGAGAGACAATCCTGAAGATGAAACAGTTCGTGAATAACATGGCAAGGTCAGTAACGGTCCAGTTGAATTTGGGGTGCCAGATAGAGCTGTCCAGCAGAAGGTTAGATAAAGGAGTCTGAAACTTAGGAAGGATGCTGAACTAAAAATAGATATTTGTGAGCACTCATTTAGATGGGATTTGAGGTGATGTCAGTGCTTAAAGTAAACCATACTTTAAAGAGGGGTCCGAGAAAGTGGGGCCACTTCAGAGACAGGGAAGCACAGGTGAGAAAGAGATGAAAATAACCAGAATATTATGATGTAATGAGAAGCCAAGAAGGTAGTAAGATGCAGGAATTGTCAAATGCCCAAATGGTTGCCTGAAGATAAGAACTGAAAAATGCCCACTGTCTGTGGTAGTTAAGAATATCATATCAGGAGGCGGGGCAAGATGGCGGAGTGGTGAGGAGCAGAATTTCGTCTCTCCCCTAGAGCAGCTGGCAATTACCCAAGAACTATATGAAACAGTGTTTTTGGGGTCTCCAGTAACCAGTCACACATTGGACACAAGTTTGGAATTGGAGGAAAAGCTGAGATCGTAGCGAACATTGTAAGTTCCCCGGACCAGGGGTCCGGCGCCCCTCCCCACCCAGACCTCACAGACTGTCTTGCTGCCGGCTCCCTGAAAGGGGTGGGGGGAGGGAAAAAAACAAAAAAACAGCAATCTGCTGAGGGCAAGAAGGGAGGCTCAACCCAGCCTCAACTGCAGAATTAATTAACAAGTTAATTAACTAACTTTGGGAGCTGGGGTGCTAAAGAAGGGCTGGGCTCCGAGAAGTGGGGGCACGTAAAAGCAGGCACCCATTCCCAGACTCCAAATATCTCTGCAGAAACCATGGAGGCAAGAAGACAGTGGCATGATGTATTTAAGATACTGAAAGAGAAAAACTGCCAACCAAGAATTCTATATCCAGCAAAACTTTCCTTCAAAAATGAGGGAGAGATTAAAACATTTTCAGACAGACACTGAGAGAGTTTGTGAATAAGAGACCGGCACTACAAGAAATACTAAAGGGAGTGCTACAGGCTGATAGGAAAAGACAGGAGAGAGAGAGTTGGAGAAGAGTGCAGAAATGAAGATTATCAGGAAAGGTAAAAGGAGAGGAAAAAATAAGATATGACATATAAATTCCAAAAAACAAAATGGTAGTAGAAAGTACTGCCCTTACAGTAATAATACTAAATGTAAATGGATTAAACTCCCCAATAAAAAGACACAGACTGGCAGAATGGATTAAAAAACAGGACCCATCTATATGCTGTCTACAAGAAACTCACTTTAGACACAAGGACAAACATAGACTGAAAGTGAAAGGTTGGAAAAAGATATTTCATGCAAACAGCAACCAGAAAAAAGCGGGAGTAGCTATATTAATATCAGACAAGTTAGACTTCAAAAGCGAAACAATTAAAAGAGACAAAGAAGGACACTATATATTAATAAAAGGGTCAATTCATCAAGAAAACATAACAGTCATAAATATTTATGCACCAAGCCAGAATGCCCCAAAATTCATGAGGCAAACACTGCGATCAATGAAAGGAGAAATAGATACCTCTACAATAATAGTTGGAGATTTCAATACGCCACTCTCATCAATGGATAGAACATCTAGACAGAGGATCACTAAAGAAACAGAGATGTTGAATTGTATGATAAATGAACTAGACTTGACAGACATTTATAGAACACTACATCCAACAACAGCAGGATACACTTTTTTCTCAAGTGCTCATGGAACATTCTCTAGGATAGACCACATGTTGGGTCACAAAGCAAGTCTCAACAAATTTAAAAATATTGATATTATACAAAACACTTTCTCAGACCACAATGGAATGAAGTTGGAAATAAATAAAAGGCAGAAGGTCATAAAATTCACAAACATATGGAGGCTAAACAACACCCTCTTAGAAAACCAGTGGGTAAAGGAAGAAATTACAAGAGAAATTAGTAAATACCTCAAGGCAAATGACAATGAAAACACAACTTATCAAAACTTATGGGATGCAGCAAAGGCGGTGCTGAGAGGAAAATTTATTGCCCTAAATGCCTATATTAAAAGAGAAGAGAGAGCAAAAATTGAAGAGTTAACTGCTCACCTGGAGGAATTAGAGAAAGAACAGCAGACTAACCCCAAAGCAAGCAGAAGGGAAGAAATAACAAAGATTAGAGCAGAAATAAATGCAATTGAGAACAGGAAAACAATAGAGAGAATCAACAAAACCAGAAGTTGGTTCTTTGAGAAAATCAATAAAATCGATGGACCACTGGCTAGGCTAACAAAAAAAAAAAAAAAAAAAAAGAGAGAGCAGATGCAAATAAATGCAATCAGAAATGGGAAAGGAAATATAACTACCGACCCTGCAGAAATTAAGGAGATAATGAGAAGATACTATGAGCAACTATATGCTAATAAACTAGACAACTTAGATGAAATGGACAACTTCCTAGAAAAGCATAAACAACCAACATTAACTCAAGAAGAAATAGATGACCTCAACAAACCAATCACAAGTAAAGAGATTGAGTCAGTCATCAAAAAGCTCCCAAAAAGGAAAAGGCCAGGACCAGATGGTTTCACATGTGAATTCTACCAAGCATTCAAGAAAGAATTAGTACCAATCCTGCTCAATCTCTTCAAAAAAATTGAAGAAGAGGGAAAGCTATCTAACTCTATGAAGCCATCATCACCCTAATACCAAAACCAGGCAAAGATACTACAAAAAAAGAAAATTATAGACCAATTTCTTTAATGAATATAGATGCAAAAATCCTCAACAAAATACTCGCAAATCAAATCCAGCAGCACATTAAAAGAATTATACACCACGACCAGGTGGGATTTATTCCAGGTATGCAAGGCTGGTTCAACACAAGAAAATCAATTAATGTAATACACCACATCAATAAATCAAAGCAGAAGAACCACATGATCATCTCGATTGATGCAGAAAAGGCATTTGACAAAATTCAACATCCTTTCCTGATGAAAACACTTCAAAGGATAGGAATAGAAGGGAAATTTTTCAATATGATAAAGGCAATATATGAAAAACCCACAGCTAACATCACACTCAATGGGGAGAGACTGAAAGCTTTTCCTCTAAGATCAGGAACAAGACAGGGATGCCCACTATCACCATTGTTATTCAACATTGTGCTGGAAGTTCTAGCTAGAGCAATTAGGCAAGAAAAAGAAATAAAAGGCATCCAACTTGGAGAGGAATAAGTAAAACTTTCACTATTTGCAGATGACATGATTCTATATGTAGGAAATCCAGAAAAATCTACGGCAAAGCTACTAGAGCTAGTCAATGAATACAGCAAAGTAGCAGGCTACAAGATCAACACGCAAAAATCTGTAGTGTTCCTATACACAAGTAATGCGCAACAAGAGGAGGAAATCAAGAAAAAAATCCCATTTACAATAGCAACCAAAAGAATCAAGTATTTAGGAATAAACTTAACCAAGGACACAAAAGACCTTTACATAGAAAACTATAAGAAACTGCTAAAAGAAATTGAACAAGACCTGAAAAAATGGAAGAACATGCCATGTTCATGGATTGGAAGACTAAATATAGTTAAGATGGCAATTTTACCTAAACTGATTTACAGATTCAATGCAATACCAATTCACATCCCAACAACTTACTTTACAGAAATAGAAAAACCAATAACTAAATTTATTTGGAAGGGTAAGGTGCCCCGAATAGCCAAAAATGTCTTGAGAAAGAGGAATGAAGTGGGAGGTCTCACACTACCTGACTTTGAAGCATATTACAAAGCTACAGTTCTCAAAACAGCATGGTACTGGCAAAAGGACAGATATACTGATCAATGGAATTGAATTGAGTGTTCATAAGTAGACCCTTACATCTATGGACAACTGATCTTTGATAAGGCAGTGAAGCTGAAGCAACTGGGAAAGAGCAGCCTGTTCAATAAATGGTGTTTGGAGAACTGGATATCCATTTCCAAAAGAATGAAAGAGGATGTCCATCTCACACCTTATACCAAAATTAACTCAAAGTGGATCAAAGACCTAAACATTAGCACCAAGACCATAAAACTCTTAGAAGAAAATGTAGGGCAATATCTTAAAGATCTTGTGAAAGGAGGTGGTTTCTTAGACCTCACACCCAAGGCACGAGCAACCAAAGAACAAATAGACAAATGGGATCTCCTCAAAATTAAATACTTTTGTACATCAAAGGACTTTGTCAGAAAAGTCAAAAGGCAACCTACACAATGGGAGATGATATTTGGAAACCACATATCAGATAAGGGTTTAATATCCCAAATATATAAAGGAATCCTGCATCTCAATAACAGAAAGACAAACAATCCAATTAAAAAATGGGCAAAAGACATGAACAGACATTTTTCTGAAGAGGAAATACAAATGGCTCAAAAGCATATGAAAAAATGCTCAACTTCACTGGCTATTAAGGAAATGCAAATCAAAACCACAATGAGATATCATCTCACACCTACCAGAATGGCCATTATCCAAAAAACAGAAAATGACAAGTGCTGGAGAGGATGTGGAGAAAGAGGCACACTTATTCATTGTTGGTGGGAATGTAGAATGGTGCAACCACTCTGGAAGACAGTGTGGAGGTTCCTCAGGAAGCTAAATATAGATTTGCCATATGACCCAGCTATTCCATTGCTGGGTATATACTCAGAGGAACTGAAACTTAAGACACAAACAGACATTTGTAAACCAATGTTTATTGCAGCATTATTCACAATTGCCAAGAGATGGAAACAGCCCAAATGTCCATCAAAGGACGAGTGGATAAACAAACTGTGGTATATACACATGATGGAATATTATGCAGCTGTAAGACAGAACAAAGACATGGATCATGTAATAATGTGGATGAACCTTGAGGACATTATGTTGAGTGAAGTTAGCCAGAAACAAAAGGACAGATTCTGTATGGTCTCACTAATATGAACAGACATTAATGAACAAACTTTGGGAGTTAAAAGCCGACAACACAGGCAATCAGGAGATAGAAAGAGGGCAGAGATCAGCCATTTGATGCTGAAGGACTACAGAATGCTTAGGATTGATTGCATAGATCCAGAAATAGATAGCATAATACCGTGTGATGGTAGCACGGTATTGTAAGTACACTGAACAAAGATGTCTGTGAGTAAAGCTGAAAGAGGTGGGATAGGAGAATGTATGACACCAGAGGTAAAGATAGATGATAAAGACTGGGACTGTATAACGTGGCAAAAACTGAAGTGGCCAATGACTGTTACTAAATATACAAATATAAAAATGTTTTTGCATGTGGGAAAGCAAATGAATGTCAACCATGTAGAAATTTGAAAAAGGGATGGTATTCAGGAAAAAACATAATCAAAGCAAACTGGAGTCTATGGTCAACAGTAACATTGTAATATACCTCCATTAAATGTAACAAAGGCAATATGCCAATGCTAAATGTATATGAGAGGGGGATATAGGGGAGGAATATGGGATTCTTGGTAGTGGTGTTATTTGCTGTCCTTACTAGTACATTGTATTGTATGACATGTTATTTTTCTTTTTATCATTTTTTCTTATTGCTAAAAAAAAAAAAAAACAACAATTTTTCTTGTAGTAATCAGTATGTTCAAGTGCTGATTGTGGTGATAAATGTACAACTTTATGATGATACCATGAACAACTGATTGTACACTGTGGATAAATGTATGGTATGTGAACATAACTCTATAAAATTGTAAGAAAATATATATATAGGAGTAAAAGTGTTGGAGAAAGCATGGTGAGAGGGATGATGCCTCACCAATATGGACTAACTACAATGTGTAAGCTCAGAATTGAATCTTAGAACATAGCCTAGCGTGGACACAATAATTGTAATAGTCCCTAGATTGTAAGCTCTTACAGCAATTAACTCTATCCCTGAATTGTAAGGCCTGTCTCTAAACTTTGAGATGCTGATCCCCTAGTGTATAACCTGATTGGTCTCTGAACAATGCATATCTCTGAGACACCTGAAACTCAGAGCTAGAGCTCGGCAGATATGAATGTCAGTATTAGTGCATACAGCCACTGTCAAAAAAAAAAAAGCTGAAAAAGAGCCCAGACTTCAATTAGTGATATGAATGAAGCAAGTCTGGTTAAGACCAGGGCAAGCCAGGCCAAGGGGTAAAGGTTGAAACTGATTGTGTTTTAAAACTTCAACTTTCATATGAGACCAAGGGAATAGATATCTATTTGGTACAGGATCTAAATTTTCTAAACGGTACAACTCTACAGTTGATTTGTTCAAACACCACAACTGCATGGAACTTTGAATAGGAAGTGCGATACGGTAGGTTACTATAGGCTGGAGTGAAATAGTGACACATCCTAGAGTAATTTGGGCAGATAAGAAAAGATATATTTACAGCCTCCCCCTCCTCAGCCCCGAGGATCTGGGGGAAGGTGTGGATGTGTTGGACGTCCTCACCTGGACTGGTGTTGATGTTGTCACAAACATTGGGACTGGCAGTTTGATGTGCTGAGCCCTCGAGCATGGGACTTGCCCTTATGAAGCTCATTACCACAAAGGAGAGTCTAAACTTGTATGTAATGGTGCCTAAGAGTCTCCCCCTGAGTACCTCTTTGTTGCTCAGATGTGGCCCTCTCTCTAACTGAGCCATCTCGACAGGTGAACTCGCTGCCCTCCCCACTACGTGGGACCCGACTCCCAAGGGTGTAAATCTCCCCGGCAACGCAGAGTATGACTTCCGGGGATGAATGTGGACCCAGCATTGTGGGACTGAGAGTATCTTCTTGACCAAAAGGGGGATGCAAAATGAGACGAAATAGTTTCAGTGGCTGAGAGATTCCAAATGGAGTCGAGAGATCACTCTGGTGGACATTCTTATGCACTATATGGATAACACCTCTTAGGCTTTAATGTATTGGAATAGCTAGAAGTAAATACCTGAAACTACCAAACTCCAACCCAGCAGTCTGGACTCCTGAAGACAATTATACAATAATGTAGATTACAAGGGGTGACAGTGTGATTGTGAAGACCTTGTAGATCACACCCCCTTTATCTGGTGTATGGATGAGTGGAGGAATGGGGATAAAAACTAAAGGACAAATGGGGTGGATGGGGGGATGATTTGGGTGTTCTTTTTTCATTTTTATTTTTTATTCTTGTTCTGGTTCTTTCTGATGTAAGGAAAATGTTCAGACATAGATTGTGGTGATGAACGCATAACTATGTTATCATACTGTGGACAGTGGATTGTATATCATGGATGATTGTATGGTGTGTGAATGTATTTCAATAAAACTTAATTTAATAAAGAAAAAAAAAAAGAATATCGTATCAGTAAGAACAGTTCCAGCAGAATGACTGAGCTGAAGTCAGAACCCAGTGACATGAGGGGTACGGAAAGTAAGTTAGTCTTGTGAGGAGCTTGGTGGGCAGAAGCCTGAGAGATTCAACAGTGACCTCAAGGATTTGGGGTCTTGACTGGAGGCACTTCATTCAGTTGTTCATCCATCTCACATATCTTGAGTGCATGCTACCTGCCAGTCACTGAAATAAGCACATAAAGCATTAAGGCTGCGCTCTGTCCTCAAGAAGTGATTTTTAAACTGTGTTCCACAAAACCTTAGGTTCTAGGGATACCATTGTGGGAGGGGACCCAAGAGAAGGCTGAGCAGGTGGGAAACTACATGACTCCTATGCCTTCCAGTATCACTCCACCACAAACAGACCTTTTTTCTTACCTATTTCATGAGCGTCTACATTTAAAATATTCTTTTAAAAATGCATTGGGTTGCTAAGGGAAAAGTTGGTAAATTGCTTGAGGGGATACAGCAGTGTAGACCGGGGGTGGGCAAACTTTTTCTGTAAAGGGCCAGAAGTGAATACTCTGGGGCTTGCCGGCCATATATTCTGTCATAGTTATTCCATGGTTGAAGGGTGAAAACAACTGTAGACAATATGAATGGACCTGGCTCTGTTCCAATAAAACTTTATTTCAAAAAACAAGGGGCTCCCTGGCAACATGGGACATTACTCCTGGGGATGAGCCTGGACTGAGCTTTGTGGGTTTGAGAAAGCCTTCTTGACCAAAAAGGGGAAGAGAGATGAAACAAAGTTTCAGTGGCTGAGAGATTTCAAATGGAGTCGAGAGGTTATTCTGGAGTTAACTCTTACACATTATATAGATATCCCTTTTTGGTTTTTAGTTTATTATAACAGCTAGACAGAAATACCGGAAACTGTTGAACTACAATCCAGTATCCTTGATTCTTGAAGATGATCATATAGCTTGTGTGGTGTGACCATGTGGTTGTGAAAACCTTATGGCTCACAACCCTTTACCAAGTGTATGGACAAATGAGTAGAAAACTAGGGACAAAAAGTGAATGAATAATAGGGAGGGAGGAGAGGTATGGGATATGTTGGGTGTTCTTTTTTACTATTATTTTTATCCTTATTTTTTGGAGAAATGAAAAGTTCAAAAATTGATTGTGGTGATGAATGCACAACTATATGATGAAACTGTGAACAGCTGTTGATACTTTGGATGATTTTATGGTATGTGAATATATTTCAATAAAATTGCATTAAAAAAAATAAAAAACAGGCAGCAGCCTAAGTTGCTGACTCCTATGTGAGATGTTGATAATATGCAGCAGTCTGTTATTCCTGAAAGTTTTTCTGGAAGTCATGGAATATCATACTATCATAAAGGAACAACTACGTGGTGGCCCATCCCAGCTTCACTTAGTTCCCAGGAGTCTCTCACCCTTTGCTGCCTGGCTTTGATATCTTCCCAAATGAAGCTTCTGTCACCTTCCATTCCCTGTTGGAGACTGCTAAAATACATTGGTCTTTACCTCACTGCCCCTCCATATTTGTCTTTTCAATCTACTGTCCATTTTATTTCTCCTCTCATTTTAAAAGGTTTAGTTTTTTTTTTTTTTCTCTTTAAATCATCCCTCAAACCAAGCAAAAACAATCCTTAAAAATGTTGGCTGAGGACACCCTGCCCTCCTCAAGACAGTTCTCATGGAATGAGTTTTCATTAATGTTGTTTTGGGGAAACATTGGCCTTGAGAATTCTGATTCCATGAGCACACTGTTAAACCAGAGGTTGGGAAACAGAAGAACAGGGACTGTAGCCCAGGCCCAGCCCAGGAGAGTGGCGGCCAGCTCTCTGGACAATGAGGAAATTGATGACTGTCATCTCACTTCAGGGCTAAGTGGGATGCTCCCTGCAGCTGGGAAATAAAATGCTGAAAGGCCAGAGGAAGGAGACCTTCCATGTGAAGAGACAGGAGACACCCTGCTGCCTTGTTTTGGAGCATAGAAGAAGGTGGGGGGAGGACAGGGACTGACAGGCATGAAAATCTGGCTTGAGCAGGCTGCACAGGTTGGGGGAGACAGGATCCTGCTCCAAATTATCATCCTCACTGACTCGTCCTGATAACCACTGGAATATCTTATCTTTCCTTAAGGTCTTGTTCCCTAGGAAAGCCTTGTTAAAATGTAATCGCTGTTCCTCTCTCTCTAGCTAAGCCAACTTGGCAGGTGAAATCACTGCCCTCCCCGCTACGTGGGATCTGACACCCAGGGGAGTGAATCTCCCTGGCAACGTGGAATATGACTCCCGGGGAGGAATCTAGACCCAGCATTGTGGGATGGAGAACATCTTCTTGACCAAAAGGGGGATGTGAAAGGAAATGAAATAAGCTTCAGTGGCAGAGAGATTCCAAAAGGAGCCGAGAGGTCACTCTGGTGGGCATTCTTACGCACAATATAGATAACACTTTTTAGGTTCTAATGAATTGGAATAGCTAGCAGTAAAACCTGAAACTATCAAATTACAACCCAGAACCCTTGAATCTTGAAGACGATTGTGCAAAAATGTTGCTTATGAGGGGTGACAATGTGATTGGGAAAGCCATATGGACCACACTCCCCTTTGTCCAGTGTATGGATGGACGAGTGGGAAAAAAAAAAAATGGCACCCAGTGTTCTTTTTTACTTTAATTGTTCTTTTTCACTTTAATTTTTATTCTTATTATTTGTGTGTGTGTGATAATGAAAATGTTCAAAAATTAATTTTGGTGATGAACACACAACTATACAAAGGTACTGTGAACAACTGATTGTACGCTTTGTATGACTGCATGGTATGTACGGTATGTGAATATATCTCAATAAAATTGAATTAAAAAATGTAATGCCTGTTAAAATAATAATAATAATAAAGCCGAGTCTTGAGAGGGCCAGAACCTGCATTGGACACCTTTGCATAAACTGGATTTGAGGACATGTAGCTTGAGACTCGAATGAATTTTGGCAGAGGGAAGGGATCTTGGAGCAGAGGGCAAAGGCTTAAAGAGTGTGCAGCTGGACCAACGAGGGCAAAGGTGCAAAAAGTAGATAGGATAGAGGAGAAGTTCAGGTAAAGAAGAGTGGCTCAGGCACCAAGACACCTCACGGCCAGTGGAAGTAGGAAAGAGGCCTGCATGGCCATATCCAACTCTTAGGCCTTGTGTTCAGTTATTCCCATACCCAGTGACACTTGCACTTTTAATATGCATAAAGATGATCTCTGGCAGGATTAAACTGGGGCTCCCACCCACACCCCCAGAGATTCTGATTCAGGATAGAGCCCTAAAGTCCTCACTTTTCACATGTACAGCTGGTGTTTGTGAAACGACTGCCTTCCAGGGCCACAACGCCAGCCATTTGGAGTCTGCCCTTGCAGTACCCCAGGCTTCTTTTGGGGTGGCTGATCTTGGGGGTGAGTATGCTATCATAGGTTGAAGAGGGGGGGGAATACAGCCTCTTTTTACATATCATGACTCCAAACATGTAATGTTTTACAAAGTTTTTTCTCATTTGATCCTCATGACCCAGTGACATAAGCAAGGCATGAATTATGGTCTCCATTCTACAGGCGAGGCACTGAGGCACCCAGGGACATTCACCCAGGGTCACACAGCTCATAAATGATGGGGAGAGGACTGGAGACCAAATCTTCTGGCCCCCAGGCCCTTCTCCTTTCTCTCCGTCCCACTGACTCTCACCCCCATTTACCAGAATCCTCATAATAGGCAGATGGGGGCCATTGAGTTAGTAGTTAACTGCCTTGGGCTGCACCTGAATCCATGACTTTTAAACGTATTAATACTGCATTTAATAAATTCATCACCATCCCCCCGATGTGGGACAGTACCCCCAAGATGAATGAGCCTTCTTGGCGACATGGGACATGGATTCCAGGAATGAGTCTGACCCTGGCATCGAGGAGTTGAGAATGCCTTTTGACCAAAAGGGGGAAAAGAAAGGCAGCAAAATAAGGTTTTAGTGGCTAAGAGAATTTAAATAGAGTCAGGAGATTGTCCTGGAGGTTACTTCTATGCAAGCCTCACTTAGATAGTCAAATGACCGTATTATATGATAAGCCCAAGTCAACAGTAGTCCCAAAACCCTTAAAGAATATCCATATCCCTATCTGAGACTCTATAAAGGTTTCACTCAGTAAGTTTATTCTTCAGAAACAAATCCTTTAGAATGCTCCTATGCCAGCTAAGTCCCAAAACCCAGAGGCATTAGCCTCTTCAAGAACATTAACTAGATGTGTCCCCTTTGCTCATAAAGTTGACACCCCTTTTCAACATGAACGGGCTGGGGTGGTCACTGCCTAGACATCCCTAAAGATAGGGAAAGTGATTGAACTAGAGAAAGGGGTAGCAACAGACAAGATGGAATTTAATAAAGGATTATTAATACTGAATATTAACATAATTTTCTTTTTCTTAGTTGCTAGGGTATTAGAATAGTTAGAAAGAAAGAATTGAAATGGTGGAACTGTAACCCATAGCATCCTTTGAAATTTATTCTATAGCTACCTGTTAAATGGTAATTTGAAAGCTATATCTTTTTGTATATATGTTCTATTTCACAATAAGGAAATAACTGAAACTATGGTACTATAACTCATAATAATTTTGGAAATTTCCTATATATCTACTTGTTAAATCATACCTTGAAAGATATTACCTTTTTGCATATGTTATATTTCATAATAAGGAAATAACTGAAACAGTGGAGTTATAACCTACAATATTCTTTGAAATCTGCTAACTACTTGTTAAATTGCACTTAGAAAGTTGTTGCTTTTATGTATATATGTTATATTCTACAATAAAAAAATGAAAAAGAAATACTGCATTTGAATGCAGTAGTAGCAAGCTAGAATCATCCAGGCTTCTTGTTAAAAACACTGATTCCCTGGCCCTAGTCTAAATATGTTAAATCAGAATGCTAAAAGTGGAGCCTGGGAATCTGCAATTTTATAAAAGCTCCTCAGTTCATTGTGATGCAGAAAGATTTGGTTATTGTACTAGTTTCCTAGGGCTATAGAAACAAACTACAACAAACATGGCCGCTTAAAAACCAACAATAACAACAGAAATATCTTCTCTTACAGTTCTGGAGGCTAGAAGTCTAAAATCAAGAAGTCAGTAGGGCCCTGCTCTCCCTGATGGCTGTAGAGGAGGAATCCTTTGTCTCTTCCTAACAGGTGGTGATGGCTGGCAATCCTTGGCATTGCACGGCTTGGAACTACGTAACTCCAGCCTGTGCTGCCATCTTGACCCAGTCTTCTCCCATGTATGTCTTCCTCTGTGTCTGTTACTATTTTCTTACAAGGGAACCAGTCATAGTGGATTAAAAGCCCATTGTACTCCAATATGACCTCTTCTTAACTTAACTAATTCCATCTGCAATGACCCTATTTCTAAATAGGGTCACTTTCTGAGGTAGTGGGGGTTAGGACACAATTCAACCATACCAGGAACAAATGGAATAAACCAAGCAAAGCAACCACAGAGACCGCTTAGCTCAAAATCAACTCTCAACTATTCATGGCCTCTTTACCCAGGGAATGGATTACTCAGTTTTAGATTCTGCCCCTACTCCCCACCCCACCCCCAATTCTACATTATTTTCATTTCTTTGTTCATTAGCCTCAACTCTTATGGGAAGAGAGAGGCAACACAATTTGAGTTAGTCTTTCCATTTGGAAGTGCCTCTGATGGTTTTTGTAAAAGAAGACTGAAATTCTTCTTTCCCCTACTCACAAGTCATGGACAGGCTCAGAAACTTTGGAAGGGAGGGGTATGGTTTTGAAGGCTGATTAAAAAAAAAAAATTCTGATGCTTCAAACACACACCTGGGTGATTGCTCATTCTGTGAGGATTCTGCATGGAAAAGATCAACCCGCTCTCAAAATAGAATCTAGAGATACAAAGGAATCAGCAGTAGCCTCACGTATTTGTACACAATGCAGTGTAGCTCCTGGTATTTTTATTACCAATCAGAAGAGGCTTGTCACAGTCAGCCATCTGCCTTAGTCACTGCCTGGCTGCAATGGCTGTGACTTTAGAGAGCGAACAGTGAAATCAAAGCCCCGGCTTATGGACGAGTCACAGAGCAAGTTGCCAGCTGTGCCCTGAGAATGACATCTTTCAGTGTCCTGAAGGATCCAGTCATAGCCTACGTCAAGAAAACTCGCCTACACACTCGGATCCTTAGAGAGAACAAGCAGCTATGACATCAGGTGGAAGTTTCTATATTTGTTCTCATGGAGATGTTCAATATTTCAAAGTGGTCTCTGTAGCCCCATTAAAATTTCAGACTCCCCCCCCACCCCACACACACACTGCTTTTCTACATTCTAATAGAGGCTTCTAAAAGAAAAAAATGTGAGTGAGCTTGTGCTATATTTTCTCCAGAGAGGCAAAGAAATCCTCAGTCTGATTATTGGCCTTACATCCAAGGAATCATTTTTTTTTTTTTTTTTTTTTTCTGTTCTTTTCTTTCTAAAATCTATGCACAAAGTCCTTTTATGCTGTTAGAAAATTTCCCAAATCTGAGATTATTGCTTTACTACCAAGTTAATAAAATGTTTTTAACTCTTTATTCCACACCTAATTTTGACATCAGAGGTTTAGGAAGCAGAAAGCAAAGACTTGCCAAGTCAAGAGCTCACCTTGCAGGGTCTATATCAGTTAACATCTACAGCCTAAAATAAAGGCTTTAAGAAAACAGAATTAAAAAAAAAAAAATTGTAATCAACCAGCACCAAAGAGAAAAGTTAGAGTTGGGGACCATAGAAGAAAACAGCTAAGGGAAAATTATTTTGAGATCTGGAAATAGTGACGAGCAGATCCAGAAAGAAAAAAGGGGGGGGGGGCGTTGAGGGAGAGGGATTTTGAGAGATAAAGAAATAGTACAAATGAGTGGTTGTTAACAAGAATGAAGTTGAACTCTCGGGATACAGTCTGCTGTGGAGAAGGAGAGGGTCCTTAGCCCATCCTGTGTTACTTGGCATTCCTGTTGGGTAAACCAAGGACAAAATAGGTGGGGAAGAGTAACAGCTATTTCTCCAGAAAACTATCCCAGAATTGTGGGAGGTCGTCAAGGAACAAGCAGAGATCAGGCCCCCTTCAGAGGAATCGCCAGCCCTGGATTTGAAGTCACACAGTGACAGAGCATGTTTTCAGGCCAGCCCTGGAGCCAGCCCCAGAACTCAAACCTGAGGACAGCTGAGCTGCTACCAGCAGCGGTGGCAGCTGTTTCCTGCGTTTCTTGAGACCATCACAGCTAGAGGAGACCAGGAGCGCCAGACAAGTTTTCTATTTGTTTTCCTTTGGGGGAAAAAATTCCAATGTCTTTTCCAAGCCAACAGCCAGATTTAATCTTTTATTATTATGATTATTTCTTAGTGGTAATTGTCAAGAAGCAAAAGATTTGAAGTGCAAAATATCAGTTGTGCAACTTTAACTGTTTTCAAAGGCAGATAGAGTAAATGTCATGCCCAGGAGGTCATGTGCCCCTTCAGCAAATAATTGCATCCATGAGCCTCTTTTGATGTATTGAAATTGAAGTAGATTGTTAGTGTCTTTCATTTGCAGAGGGGAGCTCATGCCTCTGCAACATTATTTGGCTGGGTCTGAAGCCCCTCCCCACCCCACCCCAGCATTAGTCACCCTTTCTGGCTAATCATCGAAAAATAGGAATGGCCTTTTCAGCTCTCCTTTTTAGAACCTTGAAAATGGGATAATAGTAATGCCCTCCACTGTCCATTTCATAGACTCTCTGGCACCATTTCCTTTCTCCTCCCAACTCTCATGTTTTGGGAGAAGGAAGAATCTTAACAATATTAAGGGTTAAGAAAAGTAATACATATGTCATCACAGTAAAATGAATAAATAAGAGAAAGAAAAGAAAAAAAAAGATCGGGCCATGTTTCTAGACCTGTGTCTTAACCAAGACTCTGCTTCCGTGTAAACAGAAACCCACTCAAACCAACTTAAACGAGATAAAGGGAATTTATTGTAAGAGTGCAGGAATGGAAGCCCAGCCATAAAGCACAAGAGAGCCTCACACAAGCTCAGTGGAATGCACTGGAAACCAAGGA
Source organism: Choloepus didactylus (assembly GCF_015220235.1). Classification (NCBI taxonomy): domain Eukaryota; kingdom Metazoa; phylum Chordata; class Mammalia; order Pilosa; family Megalonychidae; genus Choloepus; species Choloepus didactylus. The sequence continues at coordinate 13,086,167 of NC_051317.1, forward strand.
TACTCCCTCTCTGGTGTGTCGTATTCTCTTGTGTCTGCCCCTATCTGCAACAAGTTTATCCTTCTCCTTTGACCGGTTTTATTCACATGCCGAGGCCAAAGATGGCTACTCTACCACTCTCAGGTTCAAGTAACCAGCAGGGGGTGGCTGTTCCCTCTTAATATCAGTTCTAAATTCTGTAGAGGGAAAATATGATGGTCTGAGGTGGAGATTTCCAATAACTATGAAGAGGGAGCAGAGTCATGTGGTACAAACATGGCTGCCAGGACTCCACTCTAATATGGGGCAGTACTCAAGAATGGGGAGCCAGGGGCAAGGCAGACTCCCCCACATGCACCTACTATATCCTATCACAAGCTTAATTGCTTCATCAGGAAAAGTAGAGACCTGCCTGTGCCCAATAACTTCTAAGAAGCCCTGCTCTCTAGTCAGGTAACTGACAGTCGAGAAAGGGATCAACCCAGATAAGGAAATCCAAGATTCAGGCAGTGTGGTAAGTACTATGATTGAAGTGACCATAGAGTAGGGCTTCTGAACCTTGGCACTCCTGACATTTGGGGCTGAGTAATTCTTTGTGTTGGGGTCTGTCCTGTGCATTGCAGGATGTTCAGATCATCCCTGGCTTCTACCCTTTAGTTGCCAATAGCAACCCCCCATGCCAGTTGTGACAACCACAAATGTCATCAGACATGGCCAAATGACCCCTGGGGGGCTCCAAATCTCCCCCTGTTGAAAATCACTTCTTAGAACAATATGAAATCATGGACAGGGACATGAAAATCAGACCTAGAGATCCAGAAAAGCTGCCTGGAGAAGGCATGATTGGAAAGAATGTTGAAACTTCGAGAAGCAAGTAGGAATTAGTTAGAGGAAGAAGAGCTGCTGGGTTGGGGAAGGGCAGGGAGATCAAATGTTTCTTAACTCATGGCTCTATGCTTTTTTCTCTATATCAATGTTTTCAGAAGAGGATATTAGGCTGTCAAAGTCCTGCTGACAATCGATGAGTAGAGAGTTCTGTGGTCAATGATTTAAATCCTCCTCTTGGAAGTTCACAATAGATTTCAGCACAGTAAAAGCTCTGAGAACTCTTGGGGCAAGGCAATCTTTTTAACTTGGTAGCTTAGCTAATAAAGACTGCAGGTTTTGGAAAGAGATTTCTTTGATCTAAATCCTGGTTCTATCACCTACCAGCTGTAAGACACTGAAAAGATTATTTAACCTAATGAAAGCCTGGCTTGCTCATTTGTGAGAAGGAGACAATCGTTGTTAGGACTTACCTCATAAGATTGCCAAGAGAATTAAATGAGATAGTATGTCTAACGCTTCTGTCATATAGTGGGTGCTCAACAAGTGCCATGTTTTTTAAACACAGTATTTCCCTAAAAGACTTTGACAAAGGAATTAGAAAGCTGAGCTACTCTGAGCTACTCACCTACAAGAGATGAACTTTACTGATCTGTAATGGACAGAACCTACCAGACTCCTGGCAGTTGTGGGGCTGGGATAGGACAGACGTGTGGGAAAGTACTCAGGAAAAGAATATTTCATGGAATTGCAGCAGCTGCTGTGAGGAGCCTACCCAAAAGCCATTCTCAGATTCTTCCCTGCTAGCAGAATCTGGATTTTGTTCAAGGAGGCTCTTTGTCCAGTCTCAAGGGATGGACTTAAGCCAATCTTGCCATTCTTTCACCTTTACTACTCAATTCAGTCTTTACTTCACCTTTATTAATCAACCTTTTTCTTAGCTTCCCTTACTTCAGACCCAGTTCTGTCTGATATATATATATATACATATATGCAAAATTCCTCTGGGGGACTTTTGGGGAAGAATTTATTTGTTTGTTTTATAAGAAAATTATAAGTGAATGAAGAGAGTGTGCTGGTGTTTCCCATCCTTCCTGCCTTGAACACAGATGAGATGTCTAGAGCTGTTGCTTCTATTTTGTGATAGTGAAGCAACACACATGAGGAGATAAAGCCAACAGTTAAGGATAGAAAAGCAAATAGAAAAATACTAAATCGTTAACAATGTTGTTGAGCTGATGAATTAGCACAGGAACCACTACCTATAAGCTTCTTATTAGATGAGATAATATATATATATATATATATATATATATATATGTATGTATTGTTTCAGCCACTGTAGATCCAGAATTCTATTAGTTATGGACAAAAGAATCCTAAGTGACACAGCACCAACTAATAATTAGTGAGAGCTAATCATTATCACTTTTCTCTTGAAATTCTTGGTAAGCCAAAGTGGTGAGTATCTGCAGATTATGGCCAGATGATTTTGAATACTTGATAAAGAGTCTGAGAAATCCTAAAAATATTTAATATGTACGAATTCAAGAAGAAATAAATACTATGCCTTCCAAGAATGTCTCAGATACCAAGAGAATTTAATCATGGGGTTTTCTCCATATTCTTTTCCTCCACATTCTCTATGCTGTCTGTGACTTTCTGAGGCCAAGGCCAATTGCACAAAGTGACACATGAATTCTAATTGCCTTTTCCTCTGAATTTTTCATGAAAATTTTCATTTCCACCAGGCTTTATCCATGCACCTGACTTCTCCAGCTGGAGGCCCACTGGCATGAGGTGTACATGTGCTGGGGAGGTCCCTCTTCCCCAGCAGGTGTGTCTGTGAATCAGAGGCAGGATGGCATAGAAGACCAGCATCTCCTCGTTTTGATTATGAAATGTGATTGCCTGCATTTCAGAGCTTTACATTTCAGATAGGTTTAGATCTGGAGCATGTGGTACTCTTGGAAATTAGAGAAGGCTGGTTTTCAAGGGGAGGATAATTCTATTCAATTGTAAAACTGGTGTTAAATAATAGGAACTAAGAGTCTGAATCCTCCTGGTATGGCGAGGGAGATATCTGGTTCTACCAGCAGTGCAGTCATTCATTCCACGCACTCATGCGAGTGTCCAGCAACCTCTAGCACTGTTCCAGGTGCTAATGATGCTGAATTTTAAAACAACAGTAAGTCCCTTCCTTCACGGAGCTTGCAATCTAGTGAGTGAAGACAGGCAATAAACAAGTAAAGCGAAGCATGAACAAGATAATTAGAGATATGGTAAGTCCTGAGAAGGAAGGATGACGTGATAAATGTGAAGTTCTCTAAGGAGGTGACCTAGGAGCTGACCCTTGGAGGACACAAAGGAGCCAGTCCTGTAAAAAGCCAAGGAAGAGCATTCCAGACAGAAAGCCAGTGAACGCAAAGGGTCCGAGTCAGGAAAGAGCGTGGCAGGTTCAAGGAACAGAAACTAGACCTGTGTGGCTGGAGGAACATGGGGAAAAGGGGAATGAGAAGAGGTTGGGAAGACAGACAGGAGCTGGAACAGGTAGAAACTTGTTGGCCATGGTATGAATTTGGATTTCATTCCCTTGGAAGGGTTTAGGCAGGAGAGTTAGGGTACTGACATGGCCACTGGTGAGGAATACAGTGGGAAACAGAATCCAGATGTTTAAAACTAAAATCTCCAGTTCTGACCTTACATAAATTTCTATAGATTCTTGGCTCTGTTTCCTAAGCATCCTTCTCCCTAATGTAAGATGATCTGAACAACTGTTTCTTGGGTCCATCATCAGGACCAGGTGTACATTTGACTTCCTCCCATTGAACTCCCACCTTAACTCCACTCCAGCCTCCTCTCTACCTTCAGGAACAATGGCAGGTACACCTCCAGTTTTTATTTTTGTTTTTTTAATAGAGAAGTTCTGGATTTACAGAATAATCATGCATAAAATACAGGATCTCCATATACCACCTATGGTGGTTTGAAGCTGTTATGTACCCCAGAAAAGGCCATGTTCTTTTAATCCATTCCTGGGGGTGCAGACCTATTACAGGTGGGAACTTTTAGTTAGGTTGTCTCAATCGAGATGTGACCCAGCCCATTGAAGGTGGATCTTAATCCTTTTTCTGGAGTCCTTTATGAGATGATAAAAAACAAAAAAAAGAGCCCAGAGAGCTCAGAGAAGTCCCAGAGAAGCTGAGAAGAAGCCATTGGAGCCAGAAGCTGAAGAAATAAATGAAACCAGGGAGAGAAGGAACAGCAGACATGTGCCTTCCCATGTGACAGAGGTGTCCCAAATGCCAGGAGCCTTTCTTCAGAGAAGATATCATCCTGTTGATGCCTTAATTTGGACATTTTCACAGCCTTAGAACTGTAAATTTGTAAGCTAAAAAATTCCCATTGCAAAAGCCAACCCATTTCTTGTATATTGCATTTTGGCAGCTTTAGCAAACCTAAACATTACCCTATTATTAACACCTTGCATTGGTGTCGAACACTTGTTCCAACTGATGAAAGTACATTTTTACAATTGTGCTATTAACTACAGTCCATGGTTTAACTTAGGGTTTACTGTGTTGTGCGGGTCCACGTATTTTTTTTTTTTTTTTAATTTATTCTAGTACCATGTATACAACCTAGGGTCTCCCCACTTAATCACATTCAGGTATGTGCCTTGGTGCTATTAATTATGTTCACAATGTTTGCACTTTAGTTTTTGTAATGGAGGTCCTCTTGAAATTTTTTGGTGTAATTTGATTCTTTTTTCCGCACTACCTTTTATACTTTGAGGTATACCCACCTACAAAATACCTCCAAAATCTATGCTTACAGAATGCTTCCCTGCCCCCTTTCCAAAGAAGAGATGCTTTTATCTTAATTTCTCAGTGGTCACTGGAGGCTAGAAGTTCCTTAACACTCTGGTTGAGTTTCTCTGACTCTGCCAAGCCCTAAGTCAAGTAGTAAATTCTGTGTAAACAAACACTCAAATGTTCTGGTGGAATGCTGGATTTAAACAGCACTATGCTCCTTCAGTGAGGAAACACATCTGCTTTATAGCTTCAGGTTTTCCTTTATATGGTTTTCTTAAAGAAAGGCATGCCCTGAACTGGCATTCCCGACCCAACCCCTTAATAATGGCTCAGAGTAGTGGGGGCTGCAGAGGCACCGTGGAGAGTGTAGCTTTGAAGTCTGCAGCCCAAGCCCTGCCTCAGACACTCCACCGAGGGTTTTTGGACAAGTCAACTTCTCTAAGACTTCCATACTTCATCTGCAAAATAGGGATGAAAGAGTACCTGCCTCGTGGGCTGTGGCGAGGATTAAATGATTTGCCAGACACAGAGTAGCACTCAATACTGTTAGCATTACTCTCACATAAGAAAAAGTGACTAGACTTTCTTATTGACATAAAAAGATATTGGAAAGAGAGAGAGAGAGAAACGAGCACAGTCACCCCATTCTATCCTGATGTCATGGCTCCATCTGGGAAGTGGGACGCAGAGTTTGAGGGCAAATGCCAAGGCTGATGAGAAATGAGGGCTAGGGAAGCCTCCAGAAGCTTTTAAATTCACTCTAATCTCAATCCTCAGGCAGTTGCCAAGGTTGGGGAATGCAGCTCATCTTCTCTACCTAGAAACCCTCTCCCTGGTTGTACTCACGACCCAAAGGAAGGGGCTGCACGGGTGGGTTAGCAGTCCAGTCATAGGCTGATATGATTTATTATTCTCTCCGAAGAATATCCTTGACGATTGAGTTTATCAGTGAAATTTGGACATTATGCTGGAGAAATAGCACAGGGAGGCAGAAAAAGCAGAGGATTCACGGATGTGGGCTTGAATCCCAGTCTTCTCCTGGGAACTGACAACTGGGAGACTCTAGAAAATATACTTCCCCTTGCTGGGTTAGTTTCCTCATCTGTATGATGAGGAAGTGGGATAGATGACTTTGAAAGACTCCCCTTCTATTACAATATTCTATGATAGTGAAAACACAGTCATCCTAGTTTCTCAAATTCCCTAGAGGAGGGAATGAAGGAGCCACCTAAGACAGGAAATGGCCAAGGGCAAGCCAGACAGACGCTTGGAATTAGCTCCTGTCTAAAGCACATTCACCCCAGAAACAAGCTATTAAAATCCTGACATAAACTGGAATGGCTAAAATGAAAAAGACAATCGATACCAACTGTTGGGAAGAATATGGAACCACACACTCGTGTACTGCTAGTGTAGCGTAAATGAGTTCAGCCAGTTTGGAAAACTGTTTGGCATATCTGCTACAGCTGAACACACCCATTCTCCACGACCCAGCAATTGCACTCTTAGGATTATCCTCAACAGAAATTCACATCAGTGTGCACCAAAAAGCACAGATGAGCATGTTCACAGCAGCACCGCAGACAGTAGCCGAAAATTGTCAACAGCCCAAATGCCCACCTACGAGAGAAAAGATGCACACATCATAGCATATGCATCCAGCAGAAACACCTTATAATGAATAGAATGAAATGAATGATGAGGACACACACACCATGGGTGAATCTCATCAACATAATGTAGAGCAAAAACAGTCAAAACAAATGTAATGGAAGTCAGAATAGTGGTCACCCTTGAGGGGGAATTAGCAATGGGATGGGACTACATGAGGGCTTCTGGGGGTGCTAGGAAAGCTCTGATGTTGAGGGTGTTGGTTGCAAGGTTGTTTAGCTTGTGAATATTAATTGAGCAGCACACTTAGGATTTGTTCAGTTTTCTAGAAATATGTCATATTTCAGTAAATTAAAAAAAAAACAACTCAAATATGCAGATCAAGTCTGGGCTTATTTCCTCTGGGGAAAGAAATGAGTCATGTTCTCGTAGCACATATACATCTCTGTGCTCAACCTTGGAGTATAAAAGAAATGCCATTTTGGGTTTTCTAAACTGAACTTCGTCTGCCTCCTGGGTCCCTCTCACCTCATCACTCCCACGTGTCCCCTCTGTAGTGGTTGAGGCAATACCAGTCACCTCCTCCCTCCGCCTCTCCTGGACTGAGTCTGAGCTTCAGGGGTCCTGAAGCACCGAGATCTGCCAGTCCAGCTGGTGAGATGTGGGGCAGGATGGGAGGAGAGGTAGTGGTTATAGAGATCATGAGGGGAAAGTCACAAGTCCACATTTCAAAGTTACAGACAGTCTCCACACATTCTCATCTGGTCAACCAGGCACTCACACCAGCAGCCTGTGAATAGGTTTCCCTAAAGAAGGAGAACAAGAGGATATGGTGGGGTAGGATGAGGTGAAAGGAGGGGGCAAAATAAAGGGTCAGCTTCCACAAATCCCTGCAAACCTCCAGAGTGCCAGCCCCATCACCCCTCAGGTCAGGATATGATTCTAGGAAAGCTTTGACCAAGTGCCCATGTCCTGAGCTCCCCCAATATCCTGCATGTACCCCTGACAGAGCACTTACTGCATCCTCTTGAGACATGTGTGAAATCTGTTCACGTGTCTGTCACACTTCCACCCCCACCTCCCGGGACTGTCAGCTCCTCCAGGACAGGGACTAAGCCCTATTATTCATCTTTGTATCCCCAAACCTAGCTTGGAGCTTGGCACCATATGGTTGCTCGATGTTAGACTGAACTGATTCGTTTGTCCATCACTTACAAAAATTGTCTTTTTTCATACTTTGCCATCAGTCATGAGCAAATAAACAAGCTAGATGTGCTCTTGAATGATTACATAATCACAGGTTGTCGGAATCAGTGGATACCTATGGGCTTTCTCATCTAGGAGTGGCAGATAGTCAACAGGCACCTCACCATTCCCAGCACTGCCCTGAGGCAGACGTCACTAATCTATCACGGCATTCTTTCCCACTGAGCTTGGAAATAGCTTCAGAATCATTTCCAATACTTATCTCTACAAAGCTACTCCAGATTGATCTGAACTGACACCAACAATGAAACCAAGCTGCTCTTTCTTGGAAAGTTCAACCCCACCTCTCCCAACAGATGAGAAAATTGAGACCCAGACTAAAGAAATGTTTCCAACACAGTATAGTGTCAGGGACAGCACTAAATCTAGAACCCTGTCTCCTAACTCTTAGCACCAGGTTTGTTCTGCCCCCCTCCCCCAGGGCTTTCCAAAATGTCCCAAGGAAATATGCACAACTGGTACACTGTTGCATTAAACAGCATTGAATCACATAGTGATAAAAATTCCCTCTTCAATCTATCTGATCATATCAAAGAATAAATCTCAGTTTGATGCCATTATGTCTCTAGCACTTTAATTCTTCTTTTTTTTAAAGAAAGAGTAAGTTCAAGTCCAGGGTCTTTAGTAGGCAATGATATCACCTTAGAATTCAATATCATCATATTGTTTTCCTTTTATTTATGCTTATGATCACCATTCAATTAGGACAAATTTTCTACATGACTTTTCACAGTCATGAAGTATTCCTTTTTAAATAAATTTATAAAGTTTTTCAAAAACTATTATAAAGAAAAACATTAAATAATAGCATAGGTAGCACACAAATAGGGCAAAAAAAATGGGGGCTGTGGTGGTGGAATATTATGTAGCACCATGCAAGCATCCTTACTCAGGGCTCCTTGACACTCTCTTCTTCAAGACAAATTATGCTTTTCTCCTTTCTCTACTGGAATATGGTATTTCCTTTTGCTTTGTCTCCTGCCTCTTAGGTTTTCCTCCTGTTGTCAACCAGCCTCCCTCCCTGGGTCTTGCCTGCCAGCCCCCTTGCCTCCCCAGTTGCTAGACTCTGTCATTTTCAGCATGGTTCCCTCCATCTGCCAAAACTCAGTCTAAATCTGCCTCTCTGCAAACCATCTGGCCTGGCAGACAAGGCGGGCTGAATGTTGACTTAAGAGATAAAAGTAAATCCAGTTTAGTCTGCATCCTTCTTCGCAGGAGACGAGGCAACTGCTGTTGTCTTGCCTTTTCCAGGGCTCAGCTAGCTGGATGGTGCCAGCCCCTGCCTGATCCCTTCTGACCTGGATTCCTTCTGTCCCCTCCTTGACTCAGGGGCTATTGTTAGAGCTTTCTTGGCCTTCTCTTAGAAAGGAGCATTTGGTGTTCCTTGTTAAATGGGCTACACGCTGTCATGCCTTTCTCTGGTCAGGAGGACATGGGCCAGCCTCCCTTGAGGTACAGCGCAGTGAAGGTCCATGAAGGCTGGCCACAGATGGAACGGCGGCCTTGGAGCAGGCCAGAGAGGCTGAGGGGTCTGTGTGCACAGTCCCTGAGGGGATCATCCTCAGAAACCAAGCAAATGGTCCTGGAGGTTAGTATCTCCATGTGTCCTCTCCCAATGGACAAGGTGAGGTAGAGCCACATCAGCCCACTGGAGAGAAGGAAACGGAGAGAGAGAATGAAGAGGAGCAAATGGGAAAAGGCGGGGAGTGAGGGAAAAGAGGAAGGTGGAGAGGAGGAGCCACACAAGACCAGGTGTAGAGTTTCCTGAGACCAAATGAAAGGTATCATAAAGGGACATCTTGTACCATAAGTGGATGTAACTCACCTCTGCACAAAGGCTCTGCAAAGGGAGGACAAAGTACTGGCTGAGCCCCACTCAACAAGTATTTTCTGAGTTCCTACTTTGCACTCAATGCTGGAGCTCCAGCAGTGGACAAGGCAGACAAGGTCCTTGACCTCGTGGAGCCGACATGTGAATGTAATCGAGTCATGGGCACAGAAGTCACACTGCCTGGATTTTAAGCCTGCTGCACTGCATCTTAGCTGTGTGATGCCGGGTGTCCATTTAAGGCAAGTAAATACCCTCATCTATAAAATGGGAGTAACAAGAGCCCGAACTCAATGAATCTTGGTAAGGATTCAAAGACATAATTAATGTATGACACAGCAGGTGTTAGGCATTTCCTAGTGACAAATAATGTGCTTTATTATGTGCTTATTTGTCATTCCAATATCTGTTTTGGTGAAGGGTCACCTCAAATTTTTGCCTTTTTTATTGGGTTCTTTGTCTTACTACTGAGCTGTAAGAGATCCTTATATAGTCGTAATGCAAGTCCTTTCTCAGATAGACATTTGGCAAATATTTTCCCCAGACTGTGGCTTGTCTTTTCATTTTCTTAATGTTGTTTTTGAAGAGCAAATTTCTTAATTTTTATGAAGCATAATTTAACCAATTTTTAAAAAATGGATTGTGCTTTTGATGTCATACCTAAGGAATCTTTCCCTAAGTTTTATAGTTTTAGTTCTTACATTTAGAACTATGATAAACTTTAATTTTTGTGCATGGTATGAAGTAAGGGTCAAGATCCTTTTTTTTTTTTTTTTTGAATAAGGGTAGCAAATTGTTGATTATTCTCTTTTCATAAATGAAAAAGGCCTTACTAGAAGGCCAAGTAAGAAGTCAAAGTCACACAGCTTCAGCTTACAGGTGGTTGAGTCACACATGAAGCCAGGTGTTCTAATTCCAAATAAAGTGTTGTTGGCATGTTGCTTCCCCTGGCAGGGTGCCTATATTTTCTTTAAAGTAGTGTAAAGAGCCAGGTGTGGAGGCAGCAGCCTCATTTCAAGTCCTGGCTCCATCACTTACTGTTTTAGTTTCCTAGGTTTCTCAAAGCAAATATCATGAAATGGATCAGGTTAAGCAATGGGAATTTATTTGCTCAAAGTTTAGAGGCCAGGAAAATGTTCAAATCAAGGCATCATCAAGGTGATGCTTTCTTCCTGAAGACTGGCTGCCAGTGATCCTTGGCTCCTCTGTCACATGACAAGGCACATGGCAGCATCTGCTGGTCTCTCCCTTCTCTTCCAGGTTTTATTAATTTTGACTTCTTGCTTCTGTAGTTTTCTCTTTCTCTGTCAGAATTTCATTCTCTTATAAAGGCCTCTAGTATTAGAATTAAGACCCATCCTGAGTATGGCTGAAGGGGAAGTCTAGGGTCATGTATGTCACTAGAAAGAACACTAAAGGATAAAACATGGGACTGTGTAACATAGCGAAACCTATTATGAATGATGACTGTGGTTAATTGTACAAATGTAAGACAGTTCTGACATGAACTGCAACAAATGTATGTCACTATTACAAGGTATTAACAATAGGGTGGTGTGCCCGTTTGAATATATTATGTCCCACAAAAAGAATCACGAACTTTTAACCCAATCTTGTTGGGTGGAAACTTTTGATTGAGTGTTTCCATGGAGATATGACTCATCCAACAGTGAATAATACCTTTGGTTAGATTATTTCCATGGAGGTGTTACCTTGCCCATTCAGTATGGATCTTAATTAAGTCACTGGAATCCTATAAGAACTCACAGACAGAAGGAGCTCAGAGCAGCTGACAAAGACTTTTGGAGAGATGCTTGCTGACACTTTTGAGATGCTGGCCCGTAGTTTGCTCCAGAGAAGCTGAGAGAGGGACCAAAATGCCCAAGAGCAGCTGAGAGAAACCTTTGGAGAGAAGCTTGGGAGCTGACATTTAGAGATGCTTGGAGACGTTTGGAAATGCTAGCTGAGAGATATTTTGAAGAAAGCCATTTTGAAACCAGAACCCAGGGATAAAAATCAGCAGACTCCAGCCACGTGCCTTCCCAGCTAACAGAAGGTTTTCATACGCCATTGGCCATTCTTCAGTGGAGGTATCCTCTTGATAATGCCTTAATTTGGATATTTTCATGGCCTTTGGACTGTAAATTTGTAACCTAATAAACCTCCTTTATAAAAGCCAATCCATTCTGGTATTTTGCATAATGGCAGCTCTAGCAAACCAGAACAGGTAGAATATGGGAAAAAATACAGTTAATACAAACTAAGGATTATAGTTAACAGTAATATTGTAGTATTCTTTCATCAATTGTAACAAAGGTACTATACAAACCTAATGTCAATAATAGGGGTGTATAGGAGGTATGAGTTGTTTTTTTCTTCCCCCCAAAGCAATGAGAATGTTCTCAAATTGTTTATGGTGATGAATGCATAACTATGTGATTATACTGAGAGCCATTGATTGAGTGCTTTGGATGGATTGTATGGTGTGTGAATAAAACTGTTTAAAAAGAAAAACCCATCCTGACTGAGGTGGGACATGTCTTAAATGAAGTAACCCTTTCAAAAGTCCTATTTACGGTGGGTTTACATCCACTAGAATGGATTAAATTTAAGAATGTGTTTCTAGGGTACATACAGCCTCAAAACCATCACACTTTCTTTGGGCAAGTTATGTATCCCTTCTAAGCCTCCATTCTTTCATTTGTAAAATGGGGCTAATATTACCTACCTCATAAAGTTGTTGTGAGGACTACTTGAAATAATTCATTTAAAGTGTTTGGCACAAGGTCTGGTGTTTTCAGTTTCTTAAAGCTGCTGGAATGCGATATGCCAGAAGTGGATTGGCTTTTATAAAGGGAATTTATTAGGTTACAAACTTACAGTTTTAAGGCCATAAAAGTGTCCAAACTAAGGCATCAACAAGGGGATATCTTCACTGAAGAAAGGCCAATGGCGTCTGGAACACCTCTGTCAGCTGGGAAGGCACATGGCTGGCATCTGCTGGTCCTTTGCTCCTGGGTTGCATTGCCTTCAACTTCTGATTCCAGTGGCTTTCTTTTTAAGCATCTGTGGGTTCTCACTTAGCTTTCTCTGGGGCAAACTCTGGGCTTCATCTCTTAGCTTAGCATCTCCAAACATCTTTCTGACTGCATCTCCAAGCGTCTGGTTCTGTGTCAGCTCAGAGCTCTCTCTCTCTCCCTGAGCTCTATTAAGGATTCCAGAAAACTAATTAAGACCCACCTTGAATGGGCATAGTCACATTTACATGGAAATAATCTAATCAAAAGGTCCCACCCACAACTGGCTGGGTCATATCTCCATGGAAACAATCTAATCAAAAGATCCCACCCACAATAAGTCTGCACCTGGAAGACTGGATTAAAAGAGCATGGCTTTTCTGGGGTACGTAACAGTTTCATACCAGCACACCTGGCATGTAGCTGATGCTTCATTCCAGTCAGTGTAGGGGAATGGCTTTTCTTAACTCCTCAGCTCTTTCCTTAACTGGAGCCCATACCCAGAGCCTTCTGTGCCTTGGCACACCCCAAACTGATGCAGCAGAATGAGATTTGGGGCAAACTGATGAAATGAGCAAACAGTTTATTGCAAAATAATACACTGGGGTTGTCCTACATGAGTTGCTTGATCTTAACAACAGAATGGAATATTTGTCTAACAGACATGCCATCCTGAGGCTATTTTAGCACCTCCTCCCATCCCTATCCCCCAAGTTCATGGTACACAAGGATTAGAGATAGAAGCTGTGGTTGACTGACTCTCAGATGGCTCCCATCCTGCCTTCTGATATTTATGCTTGTGTAATTCCTTCCTCTTAAATATGGATGAGACCAGTGACTTGCTTCTGTCCAACAGACTACAGCAAAGATGGTAGGATGCCATTTCAACAATACATTATGTAAGATTGTAAACACCTGTCTTGAAACAAGTAGCCGTGTTCAAGAGTCTCCACAGGACCAGGAACTGAGGGAAGCCTTCAGCTAACAACCAGCTAGGAACTGAAGGTGGCTGCCACCTGAGAGCCACAAGGAACTGAATTCTGCCACTACCCATGTAAACCTGGAAGTGGTTCCTTCCCCATTTGAGCCTTGAGATGAGACCATAGTCCCAGCAAACACTTTGATTGAAGCCTGTGAGGGACCTTAGACTCAGATGTGCTCAACTAAGCCATGCCTAAACTGACCCACAGAAACAGTGAGGCAATAACTGGGTGATTTTTTTAAGTCACTAAGTTTGTGGTAATTTGCTATGCAACAATGGATAACTAATACAGAAGGCAAGAAGCAGCAGCAGAATGCTGGGGAGAAGCAGAGGAGGTGAAAGACCTAGAGAAATAAGAGGGGAGGGGCACTCTTTGGACCTACCTGAGGAGTCTCTTGCTACCCATTTAATTATTCTCAGTGAGCCAGATGAAGACTCCAGCAGGCCCATTACTTTTTTTTTTTTTTTAAATAGAGAAGTTGTAGGTTTACAAAATAATCATGCATAAAATACAGGATTCCTATATACCACCCCACCACCAATACTTGCATTGGTGTGAAAAATTTGTTACAACTGATGATAGCACTTTTTGTAATGCTATTTTTTAACAGTAGTTACATTGGTTACAATTGATGAAAGATTATTAAAGTAGTATTATGAACTATTGTCCATAGTTTACATAGGGGTATTTTCCCCCCATATTCCCAATGTGTTATTTATTCTTTTTTCATGCATGTCTTTATTTTATTATTCATCTACCCATACATTAGATAAAGGGGGTGTCAGTCCCAAGGTTTTTACAATCACACACCCATTACTTTTCTGATCACTCTTCAGTAACAGAAAGTTCTACCATCACCTCAGTAGAAAACATGGTCTTACTTTGGTAGTTATAGTGCCTGGTCCCTTGTAATAATAAAAATTGGACTATAAATGATTCAAGATCTCCCCTTTCTCCTTTCGTTCAGTTAGGGTCAGCCTACCTCTCCTCCTTCTCTGCAGCTTACTAACGGTAGCTCAGGTTTCTCCATGTTGGAGGATAAGGTGATATATCCCTGTTCCTGCAATGCTGCTTCAAGGCAGTATCTTCAAATGAAAGCAAGGATTAGACCAAATACCACCAAGCCCACAGATGTAGCAAGCAGAAAAACAACCTCTCTGTGTTCTGGGAGAGGATCCTTCTCTCTTGGCCTTCAGATACCTTGGCAAGCCCCTGGCAGAAACAGATCCCTCAGAAACAGATTTCCTTAAAGAAGCATCAGAGACCTTATCACTGTGCCAGCTGGTGGGATCCTCCATGAGTGGGAGGACACAGGGCCAATGGAGGATCTGAATCTCCACCTCTGCTATTGACTGCTCTTATGCTAGTTTCTTCTAGCTTATTCACGCACAAGGGATGGCTCATACTCTCCACACCTAACTGCTTATAGACACAACTAATTTCACCAATAAAAAATTATTCCTAACATTCCTTATGCTAATTAACTAACCCAAAGTTATTGATTCAGATAAGGACTCTTCATATACTAATTACCCACTCATTCCTGAAGTGTTGATTAGAACTAACTTGCACACGTATACATCACATTACTTGTAATGAAGCATTTTGAAGTAAATTACCACACACACAATATAGCATTAATGGCATCCTGATTTTGTTTGGGTTGGCAAGTACACAGCCCTGAGAGATGAATTGTGATTGCTTCTGTTAATTCAATCATGACATACTCAGTCCTTTTTATTATCAGATACTCACTTTTCCAGCTTCCCTTACAGTCATAAGTGGCTATGCGACTGAGTACTAGTCAGTGAGATGGCAGGCAAGTATGCTGAGAAATACTTTCCTCCCTGATAAAAAAAAGGAAACATCCAACCCTTTGGCTGCCTCTGTTTCTTGTCTTTGTATGCGGACGGGAGAAGATGTGATGCTTGTAGCAGAGGCAGCCACCTTGAATTCATGAGGCCTCCAGGCTGAGGATGAAAAAATTAAATGCAGGGGATGGCAGAATGGAAAGGCCTGGTTTGTAATGATCTTGTTGAGTTGCCAACCATCCCTGGGAGTTCTGTACTTTTTCAGTGAAAAACAAATAAACCTATGGCTTTGGTCACTGTTAGGTTTTCTATTACTTGCAGCCCAGAGCACACCAACTGAAATATTTGGCCTCCAGAATAGAGATGTAAGGGAGAGCTCTTTCCTAAATATCTGATACCTTAAGGAAATACACACACACACACACACACACACACACACCTCCCCACCTCCAAAATAGAAGGCTGAAGAGCTATCCTCTTCAAAGAGTTAGGAAACTAAAGTTCTTCCTACCTTCTGGATCTTTGAATCCCTATCACCCATGTCATTGCCATTACTTCCTGAGTCTATTCACCAGTGATAGGAATGAGGTGCTTTCTAACTTTGGGTGGTGTGTTTGAGATGCCCTAATTTATTCATATATTATGGTGTGGCCACAGAGAAGAGTCTGGTCTCTGGTGTCAGCTGGACATGAGTTCCCAGGCCCCCCAGGCCTCTTTTATGGAATTTCTTTTACTCTTCTGCTCCATCCTGCCAGTTGAGAGGTGGGCCATGGAATTTATTGAAGCACAAATAATTAATTTAACACTCACTCCCTGCCTTTATCCTCTTCCAAAATCCTGTCAGTAGAGAATTTTGAAAAGCTGTAGAATGAGATACATGAACATTTGGGGAAGATAAGCATATAAGAATTTGGAGTGCACAGGCTAAAGTATGACTTTATGAAAGTGTTTGTAAGTCTGTATTTTCCAAGTGTTCTGGCCAGTTCTAACCTCAGTTTCTTTATCTGTAAAATAATTATAGCAGCATCTTTCCTTAAGAGCTCATGGGCTTAAGAAGAGAATTAAATGATGCAATTTACATGGTAACTGATTTTTGTATATTACTTAAGAGCACATATCCTGGAGCTAGACTTCCTGGGTTAAAATTATGACTCTACCATTTCTAAATTGAATGATCTTGAACAAGTTACTTAACTTCTCTCTGTCTTAGTATCCTCATCTGCAAAATGCAGAATTGTTAATCTTCAATAAGTCGATATATGTAAAGCACTTAACAATAGCAGACAGCAAAGGTAAGCTCTATACCAATATTTATTATTATTATCATTATATCTGAAAGGACTTTGAAAAATGTAAGTGCACTATACAAAAGCGTAAGAGGATAATGACAGGATAACACTGATCATCCCAAGATAGGAATAAAAAAAAAATCAATGAAACTAATAGGACTTATGACTTTAGGAAAGAAAGGAAGAAAGGAAGGAAAGAAGGAGGGAAGGAAGGAAGGGAGAAAAGGAAGGGGGGAGTGGAGGGGAAGAAAAGAGAGGAGAAGAGGAGAAGGGATGAGAAGAGATGAGAAGGGAAGAGAAAATGTACAGCAAATGCAACTGTGCAGAGTGGAAATAAGGGCTGTCAAGAACAAGCAGAAACTGCTCATTTTCTTTTCAGCAGGCATCATTCTAACTTTGGAGAACCATCAAGTGTACCATTTCCCACAGAGAATAATGTGGTTTACCCATGATTTCAACCTAAGCTACCTTAAAAGCATAGAAGCTAGCACTTCACCTCAAGGCTCAGCCACGTGGTATCATTTCCATGAAAAAATTTTCCCAGATTGTAGAACACAGAAGGTAACTGAAATGTTCACAACCTAGTGGGAAATTGTCTTACGTTTGTGACTCCCATTCTAGTGATGGCTAAGGGTCCGATATTTGAACAGAGAACCAAGAATCGGGGTGTGTAGCTTAGATGTGGGGTCTAGATGCATTGTTTCTGGTATACTAGAAATCAGGAAAAAGTAAATCATTCTCAAGTCCAACACCTAAATTTCCAGCTCTTCTCCTCCCTCAGAAAAACCTATCCTTCATCTCTCTTCCTGTTCTCTGGCTGAGCTCGTGACCCCATAATTCCCATGCAACTTTCATCTCTCCCAGTATGGTCCACTATAATTTAAGTCACCAATAACCATTTTTGCATTTAAAAAAATAAAGTGATACATGTAAAGGGCCAAGCAGAGATTTTAGGGACAGCCTGTATCCTACCACTGCATCCTAGCACTCATAAATGTTACATTTCACTTCTCTTCACTTCCTTTCCTATAAATTAGATTTCTCATATCATCTTTATCTCAACCTTTAAAGGAGGTAGGGAAGTGCAATTTTGAAAGTTTGAGTTAGTTGGCTTTGGGCAATACAGATGGGAAATATCATCTGCAAGCGGATTATAATTTGATGAGTTATCAAACACCCTATTTTTAAAATAAAATGGTGTTGAAGAAATATGCTACTTAACTCATCAGAATCAAATTCAAGAGTTCTACTTTCAAGATATAGAAATTCACAACAGACCATCACTCCATAATAGCAACAGCAACCAGGTAAACAAAAAAAAATCTAGTTTCTCTTTAAAACCATTGAATACTGTGAATCAGAAAATATATTTAAAAAACTGAAATTCAGAAAGGCATAAGGCCTTTCTTAGGTGAGAACACATAGGAGACTATGTCAATCTCTAGAGAAAGTGATGAGTCTGGAGGAAAAGCAAGCCTGCTGCAAACAGAAGAACTTTGTGGGAACAAGGAGAAATTAGCCAACATTTTAAAGGTTGCGCATGGGCTGGCACAGTAGATTGGAATCTAGAGAAGCCCCAAACTCTGAGTTAACTTTCCCCAACCAACCAATTATCCCACATGGGAATTTTACTCAATAAATGGAATATCAAAAAGTTTGTGATAAGGCTGGAAATCAGAGAGTGATCTCATAGTTTTGTGGTGCTTAGATACCAAAATCCTGCTAGGGGGATGGCTTGATCCCTCTCAAGACATTTTAAACTAGAGGTGAACTGAAACTGACTTTACTGGCCATCCATTTCTAGTTCAACTCAGTAGCTTATTAGATGAATGGTATCAGCTCCTAACACTAGCTGAATGTCAGACAAATGGGTAAACCCTTTCTGGAGGAAATTATAATCTACATCAGTCTCTACTGGTCTTTTTTATACACCATGTCTGACATACAATAAAAATTATGATGTGAAGAAGCAGGAAAATGTGACCCACAGTCAAGAAAAATAAAAGTAGTTAATAGTATCAGACCTACAGGTGATTCATATGGTAAAATTTGCAGTAAATTATCATAAATATGCTAATGAATTCAAAGGAAAAGAGAGAGAAAAAGGAGGAAGAGACAGAGAATGTCTACAAATAAATGAATACTATAAAATGGAACCAAAATGGAAATTCTATAACTGAAATATACCATATCTAAAAAAATAAAATAAAAAAAGATGGGCTTAGCATCTGACTGGACAACAAGAATAACAGATTAATCAACTGGAAGCAAGTCAACGAAATTATCCAAACTGAAGCACAGAGAGAAAAATAAACAGACTATGAAAGACCTGTGGAATAAATATAAATAGAATCTCAGAAATAGAGGAGAGAAAGAACAGAGAAGAAAAAATACTGAAGGGATGATGGCCCTAAATTTTCCAACATGGATGAAATGCTTAACTCAGACTCTAAAAACATGGCAAACACAAAGCAGAATAAACTCAAATAAAACCATGCTTAGGAGCATCATAGTTGAACTGCTGGAAATGTACAGTAAAGTCTTAAAAACAATCAGAGAGAAAAAGCTTTAAATTTAATGGGAACAACAATAAGAATTGCAAGTTGCATTTCATGAGAAACTATGGAAGCCAGAAGATAATGGAGTGACATCTCTGAAGTGCTGAAAGAAAAAAAAACAAAAACAAAAAAAGCTATCAACCTAAAAGTTCTACCCAGTGAAAACATCCTTCAAAAATGAAGGTTAAATTACTACACCTTCAGACAAACACTGAGAGAATTTATCACCAACATACTTGTGCCGGTTTGAATGTATTATGTCCCCCAAAACACCATATTCTTAAAAATCTTGCAGGGGCAGATGTGTTAGTGTTGATTAGGTTGGAATCTTTGGATTAGGCTGTTTTCACAGAGATGTGACCCACCCAACTGTGGGTAATAACTGATTAGACTATTTCCGTGGAGGTGTCCCCCCCCCCCCATTCAGCGTGAATCTTGATTAGTTTTACTGGAGTACCTTAAAAAGAACCACATAGGCCCAGAAGCTTGCTGGCTGATGTTGATGCTTAGACATGCTTGGAGCTGCAGCTTAGAGAGACATTTTGAAGACGGCCATTGAAAGCTGACACTGACATTTTGGAGAATGCCATTTTGAAACACAACCTGGGAGCAAGCAGAGGCCAGCCACATGCCTTCCCAACTAACAGAGGTTTTCTGGATGCCATTGGCCATTCTTCAGTGAAGGTACCCTATTGTTGATGCTTTACCTTGGACACTTTATGACTTTAAGACTGTGACTTTGTAACCAAATAAACCCCATTTATAAAAGCCAATCCATTTCTGGTGTTTTGCATAATGGCAGCATTAGCAAATCAGAACAATACTTTACTACAAAAATACTAAAATCTTAAAAAATCTTCAGTCTGAAGGGGAATAATCCAGATGTAAGTCTAGATTTGTATGTAGAAATGAAAAGCACCTGAAAGGATAAAAATGTACATAAATAAAAATGATTTTTCAAATTTTCTTCATAAGACTATTAGCTGATTAAAGCATATAAATAACAGCATATTCTCAGGTTTATAGTACATTGGAAGTAAAATATATTACAATAGCACAAATCATGGGAGGGGGGTAAATAGAGTTATCCTATTGTAAGGTTCAATCTAATATTGTTCATGGATTATAATATATATTCATATATTAACATGTTAATATTGGTATAATAATATGGAATAATTTTAGTATAATAATAATTTGGGGTGATCTGTGCTAAATTAAAGGAAGAATATTATAATCTCTAGACAAGTAACCACTAAAAATGATATAATGATACATAGCTAAAAGTGAACAGAGAAGATGAAAAGGAATAATAGAAAATACTTAAATATTACAAAATAAGGCAGGAAAGGAGGATGAACAAATAGTAAGACACTAAACATATTGATAATTACATTAAATGTAAATGGATTAAATATTTCTACAAAGCAATAATTAAAAAAAAAAATTTAATGGGAATAGACTTTAACAGGCACTTCACCAAAGCATGTGGAAAGGTGATATGAAACAGTCTCCTGCTTGTTCTCCCCTAAGAAAGGCCTTCCTTGTAGTCATCAAGGAAATATAAATTGAAACCACACTGAGATACCATTATGTACACAGAAGAATGACTCAAATTTTTAAAAACTAATAATATCAAATGTTGGTGAGGATTTGGAGCAAATGGAATGCTCATAAATTGCTGGTGGGAATGTAAAATAGTATGATACTTTGGAAAACTCTGTTAGTTTCTAATAAAGTTAAATATACACCCACTATATAAGACCCGGTTACTATTCTCTTAGGTAAAGAAATGAATGGATATAAAAAGGCATGTATAAGAATGTTTATAGCACTTTTATTCATAATAACCTCAAATTAGAAATAACCCAAATATCCATTAACAGGACACTAGATAAATAATGTGGTATATTTATATAATGGAATTACTACTTAGCAAAAGGGATGACCTGATAATGCAACTATGTGGCTGAATTACAAAAACTTATATTGAGCAAAAGAAATCAAACACAGTAGAGTATATAATATTTGATTCATTTACCTGTAGTTCAAGAATATAGAAAATTGTATACAGTGATAGAAGTTAAGAATATGGTTACTTCTTTGGGAAGTGGGGTATTCACTGGAAAGGGGTGATGAGCCAACTTTCTGGATTGATGAAAATATTCTACATCTCGATCAGGGTGGTAGTCATATGGGTATACACATGATAAAAAGATATGGAGCCAGATGCCCAAGATCCTGCTTATTGTAGCAAATTAAACAACAAAGCAATATACAAAGAAAATCTAATCTCACTTGCTGTTCATTACTGCCTCTTTAAGAGAGAATCGAATGGCTCATCAGTCCTAATCAATCCAAGACAACACAATCCAACTCCATCAGATTCTATCACAGAGCAAGAGACCCCCAGACCATGGGCTGAGTGACTATTTACTAAATTTCTTCAGGCCATAGAGCATATGTGCCAAACTAAATGTCCCTATTTAGGTTTAGAGTTAGAAAATCTAGCAACTGCTTTACAAGAGTAATAGAGAGCAATGCTAGATTCTGAAAACATTTATGTCTGCTATCATGTTTAAATGTTTGTATTGTTTGTATCTGTCTCATTTTTAACTTTTACTCTTTCTCCCTATGCCTCTTGCTTTTCCTTTTTCTTTTTTTGTCCACTTTCTGTCTCACTTCTCTTCTACCCGGTATGCTTGCTAGTTATATTTTTCCATTTATTGTATTCATTGAATAGGGTTTATATATTCTGTATTGTTTTTTCTTATAAATCTTAATAATCTTTCTTTTTTTAAAAAAAGTGGACCATTGTTAATTTTTCATGTGAATCGTATTGCTCTTTGGTTCTAGGATTACACAGTAAACTAGAAGTTTATTTTCTGAGTGAACTCAAGCATGTGTAAAGATATCTTGAAGAAGGGCATGTTCCAAGCTCTATATTACAGAAAATAAATTTGTAAACTTCCCTTGCTTCACCCATGGGTTCAATGCATTCTCAAGTGGCTGGGAGAAAGTAAAAGGATGAGGGAGCAGAAAGCCCAGTAGTACAAAAAAATTTTACATTTCTCCAGAGGAGGAATTTGAGATATAATTCAAACAGTGGATTCATACAATTTCTAAGTGACGCTTACTTACTTATTTCAAAGGGGCACATGCTCACGCACACGCACACACACACTTGGACACACTGCAGGATCTTTCAAGATAAACAAATATATCATTTAACAAATTAATTTTTGTAAATCAGAACAATTATTACCAATATCAACTTGTAATTTCCAAAGAGAATTAACTTTTTTGGCAACCACATTTTCCATAAACCAAAATTGTACTGGTGCTTTCTGCAGTAAGGAAATGAGTTGCCATTTGGGCAACACATTAGCTGTTGGAATGCTCTTCTTATCTTCTTGGCAAATTTATTGGAGAAACATTTCACCTTGGCCGCTTCACAGCACTAGTTGCTATCATTCCAGCGTGATATGTGTGGAGGAATCCGAGCATACTGCATGCTTGCCTGGAAACTTGCCCATAGTTCATTTCCGAAGAGACCAATCCATTTGATCTCAACCAAATTAAGGCTCAGGATGTGTTTGTTTGGGGGTGAGTCCAACTTCTCTGTGTCATTGCCCCTTCTTTATTCCTCTCTGAGAACCAAAGTGGAGAAAGTTTAGTTATTCATAAACATAGCATATAAATTAATCCTAATTTGGGTCCTGAGTTGTATTTGTTCCAATAGTAAAAAGGTCAAAGCAATGCCATGACACAGTCTGTCTTTCTATAATGAACAGTTGCTTTGCTAAGAAAACTTGCACTAACAAAAATTGCTTTGTAAT
Source organism: Choloepus didactylus (assembly GCF_015220235.1). Classification (NCBI taxonomy): domain Eukaryota; kingdom Metazoa; phylum Chordata; class Mammalia; order Pilosa; family Megalonychidae; genus Choloepus; species Choloepus didactylus. The sequence continues at coordinate 13,108,988 of NC_051317.1, forward strand.
GATATCTACCATTTATTGACTGCTAGGCAGTCGTTTATTATCTGCTAGTCACTGTTGTAAGGCCTCACAAGATTATTTCATTAACTCCTTATGACAACCCTATGAGATAAGCACTGTTATGCTCATTTTACAAAGGAAGAGACTGAGACTGAGAGCTTAAGTCATTTTTACTCTATTTTTGATGGGGTCTGAATTCAAGCTCAGGAAGCCGGATTCTCAGTGCTTTTTCTTGACCATTATCCATGACTGCTTCCCATTTAAAACAATCAAGAGAATTGTTTCAATGAAGAGAAAGAGATTAGGAGTTGGAAAGTTTCTTTTACAGAGTTTTATCACCTTTACTGTCTGTGGTTAGCACAAAATAAACATAAATTGCAGCACAGTTCACAACCAGTGGCCAACAGAAGAAAACCCACATAGAGCTGCCAACCACTCTGATAGCCTTTCTCCCTCAAGTGGTACCAATTCTTCCTGTGGTTCTATTGGAACCTTAATTCTCTGCACAGTGCAAATTACATCCTCTAATTAATCAATGCCACTACATCCAGTTTTCAGTATGGAAACTCTAGCTGTGGGAGATATACCTGTAAACATACGGTAGATTTTTTATCTATGAATAGATCAGATCTTTTTAGGAGTCCATGCTCATTTCTTATAACATTTGGGTCCCAAACTTCACGATGTATGGAATAAAGCACTTAGTTCACTGTATTGACTTTTTCTTTAATGGTCTGCAACCAGTAGAGAATTGGGGGCATTTTATGTCTATGAAATAGCCACAGTCATGTACCTTTTTCTCATACCCCACCACAGTAGTTAGATATTCAGAATATTAGTCAGATTCCTGTTACAATAATGCTGTGTAACAAACAATCAGCACCATAACCCCAAATCTCAATGGCTTACCAAAACAAGTATCTATTTCATGCTCGTGGGAATTTAAGTCACCTGTGAACTGACTTGGCCCAGCTGGGCTAGGCTAGATCCCCAGCTGTGATTCATATTTCAATCAGCAACTTGCATCTTTATTTCTCAGGACTCAGGTTGAAGGAGCAATGACTACTTGGGTGCTCCTCGTTGCCAAGGGCAAAAATTCAAGAGGCCTGGCAGAAACTTGCTATGTCTCTTAAAATCTCTGATCAGAATTGGCACACTGCCACTTCTGCCTGTATTAGTTGGTCAAACCAAGTCACATAACTAAGCCCCAAGTCAATGGGGGTCAGTACGGATATATGTTCTGTCTGCTCTGTGGCAGACACTAGAAAGTCAAGTAGCAAAGGGTACAGATGTATAATTCTTTACAGAAAGGAATAAATTTAGAGTTAGGAACAATAATACAGTCTCTCACACTCAGTATTTCCTACAGCACTTTGTTTAAACCTTTTTTATTGCACATATCATATCCATGCCATATCCATGGCAAATACGTGTACATATATATATACTTATATACTTCTACTCACTCCCAACCCCAGGAATCAGGACACCGTTTGTCACATTTACAAATATTCAACAGATATTCAAGTAATGAATGCATGAATGAAGATATTTATAAGCCAGGTATTATGACCATATGTAAATGATTTAATCCTCAAAATAAGATTATACCAGGGCATCTCCTATAGGAAATGTTGATTGCTGGTACAGAAAGTAGTTATATAAGAGAAAAGTCTTATTTTCAAATGCCCCAATTTTGGATCATTTCATCCATTCATTTAGCATATATTTATTGAGTGCCAACATATATTTATTTAGTACTCAATAAATCGTGAATAAGACAGACACAATAACTACCCTCACCAAGACAGACAAATAGACAACATACACTGAAAAGTGCTATGATTAAAAATGCAGGAGCACCTAACCAGTCCTAGGAGACCAGCAAAGGCCATGACTTTTAATCAGATCTAAAAGACAAGTAGGAAGGGAAGGAGAGGCAGGGGAACAGCATTCAAAGAGGAGGAAACCAGTACGTGACTTGGTGATATTGAGTGGAAGGGTAAGGAAGCAGGAAGTCTCAAGGGTAAAACCCAGGTTTCAGATTTGGGCAGCTGTGTGGATGGTGACATGATGGAACTCACCAAGAAGAAATATTGGAGAAAGAGTGTGTTTGTTGGATGAGGCAGTGGGGGGGGAGACAGGGTTTATTTTTGAACAGTGATGGACTGGAGGTGTCAGCGGTACCACTGGGGCCTTCTACAAAAGATAGTCAGGTAGCAGTTGTATTTGAGAGTGAATTTTAGGAGAGTATAATCTGAGATATAAATTTGTGACTTATCCATTTGCTGTTGAGGATTTTGCCCATGGAGAGTATATAGAGAAGACCATATAGGAAGAACTCCAAGAAATATGGGCATTTAATGCAGTGTTTCCTAAAATGTCATTTCAACACCATTGGTGCTAAGTTGCATTTAGGTGGTATAGTAATAAACTTTTGTTTATTTAATTTAATAATTATGTGTTTATTGTAGATGTGTCAAGGCATGCCTTTTATTTATGGTAGATGATACTTACTTTTCATTAATAATTGATACATTCCCTTGTAAGGAAATTAATCTGAGTTTAAAAAGTGAATCAATTAAAAATATCAGCAATAACTGAGAAGATGATATTCAAATGACTAAATTTATTCATTCAACAAATATTTATAGAGTGCCTATTATGTATCAGATTCTGGTAACCCACTAGCAAACAAAATACACACACACACACACACACACACACACACACAAATCCCTGCCCTTATGGGGATTACATTTCAGGGGTGGGGGGGACAGAATATAATAAAAATGAATAAGTAAAATATACAGGGTATATAAGAAGTGCTAAGAAGAAAAAAAAATAAGGCAGAAATGGAGAAAATAAGTTTGGGATAGAGAGTTGAAATTTTAAATAGAGTCGCCAATGAAGACCCCATCAAGAAGTAGTAGTCAAGCAAAGACTTGAAAGAGGAAGGAAGCAAGCCCTATGGAGATGTGTGGGAAGAGCATTCCAGCATATGTGCAAAGGTCCTGTGGCAGGAGCGTGCCTGGAATCAAGGAGACTAGCAAGCCTGTAGAGGAATGAACAAGAGTATACAATACCTGGTGGGGATGGGGAGAGCAGTGCAGACAATGTAGCACTTTGCAGTCACTTTAGAAAGTTGGCTCTTACTTTGAGTGCGATGGAAACCATCAGAGAGTGTTGAATAGAGGAGTGACTGGATCGACTTAATTTTAGCAGGATCATTCTGGCTGTGATGAGATGACATTGAAAAGGGCAAGGGCACAGACAGAGAGACTATTGCAATAATACAAGGAGACATGCAGGGGCTTGTACTAGGGCGATGAGCATGGAAGTGAAGAGAAGTGATATAGGTCCAGAGATAACTGAAGACAGAGCCAAGAGCATATGTTGGCTTTGAATGTGGGGTGTGAAAGAAAAAGAGAAGCCAAGCGTGACTCTGAGGTGTTGGCCTGAAAAAGTGAAGAATGGGGTGCTATTTCCTGAGTTGAGGAAGACTGTGGATAGGACAGTTCTGGGCATGAGACCAGGAGTTCAGTTTCGGACATATTAGGTTTGAAAAGCCTGTAGACATCCAAATTGTAACTTGATAGGAGCTGTTTGGGTGGAGAATTAGGAGCAAAGACCTGACTAGAGGGGTTAAAGAGAGAATGGGAGAAGAAGAGGTGGAGAGAGTATGCGTAGACATCTCTCCCAGGGCGTTTTCTGTAAAAAGATAAGAGAAATGGTGGGAAGTCAGAGCAGGACGGAGGGTCAAAACTGTGGAAATGACAGCTTATTTGCATGCTAATGGGAACAGTCCAGTAGAGAGAGAAAAACTGATGATTCAGGAGAGAGTGGAGATGAGCAAAGAAGTTAAAAAAAAAAAAGAGTCAGAAGGTAAGAAGACAGAAAACCAGAAGAGAAGGGAGTTAAGCACTGCCCAGAGGCCAAGTGAGATCAGAAATGAGACATGTCCACTGGATTCAGGAACAAGGATGTCTTTGGTGGTCTCAGAGAGAGGAGTTTCCATGGAAGAGTGGAAGTGGATGCAAGATTGCTGTGAAGTGATCACTGAGTGGCAGGTAAGGAAGTAAAGACAAGTGTAGACAACTCAAGAAGCTTGGCTGTAAATGGCAAGTGATGGATAGACTGGATTCAGTTAGAAGGGGGCTGATATCAATTAAGGGGTATTTTGTCTGGTATTTAATATGGGAGGGTCCTTAGCAACTTTAAATACCGATGAAGACATCAGGAAAGAGGGAGAAGTTGAAAATATAGAAGAGAGATGACAATTACTGGAAATAAGTTGATTCAAGATAAGAGATTCAGAACACAAGGGAACAGGTGTGTCTTAGACCAGAGACGTGTGACTTCCTTTGAACAGGTGAAAAAAGCTTGGTACAAAGTAGGAGTTGCTGGGCTATCCCAGAGAGAAAATCATCTTTCTGTTTCCAGACCCACTTGTTTTTTTTTTTTTTTTAAAGCAATTTTATTGAGATACGTTCACACACCATACAATCTATCCAAAGTATACAATTAATGGCTCATGGTATCATCACATGGTTGTGCATTCATTCACAATCAATTTTAGAATATTTTCATTACTCCAAAAATAAATAAATAAGAAAACCCAAAACATCCCATACCCCTAATCCCCCCTATTACTGACCCCTAGTACTGGGGTGTTACATTTGTTACTGCTGATGAAAGAATATTAAGATATTACTGTTAACTATAGTCCATAGTTTGCAATATGTACATTTTCCCCATAAACCACTGAATTATTAACTCCTTGTAATTGTATAGTACATTTGTTCTAGTTCTTGAAAGAACTTATATTTGTACTGTTAATCACAGTCATTGTCTGTCACAAGAGTCACTGTATTATATATTCCCATTTTAACATCTAGCTTTCCTCCTGGTGACACACCTGACTCTAAACTTCCCCTTTCAACCACATTCACACACAATTCAGGACTGTTAGTTATATTCACAATAATGTGGTACTATCACCTCTATCCCTTTCCAAACACTTAAGTTCAACCTAGTGAGAAATTCTGCACATATAAAGCAACCACTCTCTATTCTCTAGCCTCATTCTATCTCCTGGTAACCTATATTCTAGATTTTATGTCTATGAGTTTACATATTATAACTAGCTCACATTAGTGTGATCATTCAATATTTGTCCTTTTAGTGTCTGACTTATTCCACTCAACATAATGTATTCATGGTTCATCCATGTTGTCATGTGCTTCAGGACTTCATTCCTTCTTAACTGCTGAATAATATTCCACTGTATATGTATATACCACATTTTGTTTATCCATTCATCAGTTGATGGACACTTGGCTTGTTTCCATCATTTGGCAATTGTGAATAATGACACTATAAATATCAGTGTTCAAGTGTCTGTTTGTGTCCCTGCTTTCAGATCTTCTGGGTATATACTGAGTAGCAGGGATTGCCAGGTTATAAAGCAACTTTACACTTAGCTTCCTGAGGAATCACCAAACTGTCCTCCACAGTGGCTGCACCATTTGACATTCCCACCAGCAGTGAATATGTGTTCCTATTTCTCCATATCCTTTCCAACACTTGTAATTTCCTGTTTGTTTAATAGCGGCCATTCTAGTAGGTATAAAATGTAAAATGATATCTCATTGTGGTTTTGATTTGATAGCTAGTGAAGATGAGCATCTTTTCATGTGATTTTTAGCCTTGGAAAAATGTCTATTCATTTTTTTTGCCCATTTTTTAATTGGGTTGTTTATCTTTTTATTATTGAGTTGTAGGATTTCTTTATATATTCTGGATGTCAAACCCTTACCAGATATGTAAGGTTTCCTAATATTTTCTACCATTGAACCGGCTGCCTTTTCACCCTTTTCACAAAGTCCTTTGAAGCACAGATGTATTCCATTTTGAGGAGGTCCCATTTATCTATTCTTTCTTTCATTGCTCATGCTTTGGGTGTAAGGTTTAAGAAATTACAACCTATCACAAGATCTTGAAGATGTTTCCCTACATTTTCCTCTAGGAGTTTTATGGTACTGGCTCTTATATTTAGATCTTTGATCCACTTAGAGTTAATTTTTATATAGGGTGTGAGATAGGGATCCTCTTTCATTCTTCTGGATATGGATATCCAGTTCTCCTGGCACCATTTATTGAAGAGACTGCTCTATCCCAGTTGAGTGGACTTGGGAGCCTTATGGAAAATCAATTGACCATAGATCTGAGGGTCTATTTCTGAACTCTCAATTCGATTCTATTGATCAATATGTCTATCTTTATGCCAGTCTCATGCTGTTTTGACCACTGTAACTTTGTAATAAGCTTTAAAGTCAGGAAGCGTGAGTCCTCCTACTTCATTCTTCTTTTTCAATATGTTTTTGGTTATTTGAGGCCCCTTACCCTTCCAAATAATTTTGAAAATTAGCTTTTCCATTTCTGCAAAGTAGGCTGTTGGAATTCTGACCCACTTCTTTTTAGACTAAACTGCTCCCCAGGCAGCTACCCAACAGCTACCCAAGGCCTCCCACCTCCATTGACCCCAACTCAACCTATTCCATTGTCCTTTTATTTTCTCCTGTTTGTTTGAGGCCTGGTGCCCTTCAGTTTAATCTCTTTAATTAGCAAAATAGCTCTACTCATTTGCATTACTTAAGCAGCATTTTCCTGGAAACTGAAGGTGATATGCAGATCACAAGGACAGTCTATGGAACTCAGAACTGAGGTTGAAGAATTATAACTGAATTCATAAAATATCATCTGGTTTGTAGCTCCATTGCTTAAATCCTACTTCTCAAAGTAAAGAAATAAAACAAAACAGAAACACCTAAACAGAGTTTTTTTTGCCAAAAAGGAGTTCAGGGATCATCTTGTATATCCTATCTCACCCTTCTTTACCCTATCCCAAATTCTTTTAGCCCATAGAAGCTACCTAAGTACTCCAAGGCCACATAGCTTCTTGATTAGCAATGTTTAAGAATCCCCAGTTACCCTCCAGACTTTTTAAGCTTCTTCACCAAGTTTCATTAATAGCAGCAAAGTGTGAACATGCAATTGGGGAGAGGACCAGAGGTACAAGCCCAAACTCCAAATTTCTTTTAAATTGTGTTTTCATTTTAAAAGTCATATAAATATTGTGTCATCCTTCATAATGTATCTGTGTTGGTTTTAATAGAACTCCCCTTAACTTTTGAGTAAAACCAAATCTCAAAAAAAAGGATCATGTTTAAATGTAAAATAAAATAAAGTAAAGTAAAATAAAATGGCCACTTTTGTGGGACATTGATGAGAGGGCCCCTTTCCAAGAAAAGCTTTTCTGGAAAACAAAAACAACTGATCTGCAGGGGCTTTTTGAGAAAATGGAACATACCCTACAAAACTGGAGATAAGTAACAACTTGTTATAAACCAGTTTCATTAAGTAGAGACAGATTATCAAAATGAATAAGCATATCATACAAATCAATGCTCCCCACTTTGTGAGAACCCCATATGGAAAATGGACACTTAACGTCAGCCATTCAGAACATTTCCTCACTTGCTTCTGTGTTCACCCCCTCTTTGATGGAGGTCCTGTCTACTTTCTGAATGGGGTGCTGCCCAATTCATGAATCCCCCCATAAAACTGTAAGGTTCTAAATTTAATGTTGTTGAAAAGTTTTTCTTTTAACACTACTACCCCAATATCCCAATATGAGAAGGTCACACTGTGAGGTGTCTTTCTTGATAACACTAGCCCTCTTTGCATATCTTCTCGGAACAGTTAGTGCCAAAATCCCATGACATTCAATCTTCTGCTGCAGCTTGTCAATATAATTCTTAACTCCCCCATTTAATTCTAAGATATTGTGGGCAGATGTACTTCCTTTTCTGGGACATTCATACCCAAGTTCACCCCTTCCACAACATATCAACAGTTGTCTTCTTAGAACAACACAAGCCTCCCCAGGTCACAGCTGATTGGTTCAAGTTAGGTGAGTACCTTCATCCCCCGCCCTCCACATACACCATGGTTGATTGGTCCAGGGGCAGGCACCTGATCCAGGTCAGACCAATCAGAGACTTTCCATTGTCTTTGGAGCACCCAAGCTAAGGAAGCATTATTTCTCCAGTGGCTGAAGCAAAGGGGTAAAACTCAGGAAACATTGGTGGGCACTTTTCAACCACGTGGGGAGTGAGGCCAACATGCAGGGAGAAGCCAATATGAGAATTAAACCCTAACTCCTGATATTGCTGGAGTTTCTGCCTCCAGTTGTTCCCAAGGCCCAGCTGTAGCCCTGCCTTGTATTCTGGGAGCCAATAAATTCCCTCTTTCACATAAGCAACTTTGACAGGGTGTCTATCACTTTCCATAGGAGCAATTAAACGTAAATGTAATACTTCTTCAGAAAGCTTGAACAAAGATCAGGGGATTAATAAATACTTGTTGATTGTCTGCTTGCCATTTATTGACTTAAGTCTTGCTGAGAGACACCATTCTGGGAAAATATTGACTGCCACAGTCTCCAACTCAAGGCAATTCACACATGCAGTACTTGTGAAATTCAAGCCCACTGATGAACAGGGAGGGTGAAAACAAATGTAGGAGGGGAGGGGACAGACACAGTGATGGCTTCACCCCAGAATAAGATGTCCCAAACATCAGCAAGAGAAAAAAAGGATCAGGGGATATCCTGGCCAAGGGTCAGAAGAACTGGATTTTCATCCTGAATCTGCTGCTGACCAGGTGTGGGACTTGGGAATAGTCACAGAACATCACTGTGGAGGTTAGAGTGGAAAACTGCCAAGAGCTTTTTGAGATGAAAAAAGTGGGGCTTCCCATGCTCTTTACTCACAGGCACTCTTATACCCACACGCTTATCTCTCATCTCTCAAACCCATGAGGCCCCTGTGGCTGTCTCCCCATGGTGCACCAAGCACTGCAGATGGCCATCACCGATGCAGATCTACTGTCTGGAAAGGGCAGAGGAGGTCACTGGGAAGGTCCTTCCTTAGATGGAGCCTTGAACTTCATCATCATAGACCAGAGACAAGAGGAGGGGCCTTGGGGGTCAACAGAATTTTTACCAAATGCCCCCAAATTAAGGTGGCAAGGTGACATGTCTATAGGGACAGATAGCCATGCCAGGAAGAAATTGGGACAAATGGAGACCAAATGTCTGCTCCTAGGTGGCATGTTATAATGAAGGCCTAGGAAACTTAGATCTTCTGCTAAAAGAAAGAAACAAACTCAAGAATTGGATTGTCACATGAAATCTCACTGTTTTAAAATGTGTCAAAAACAAACAAACAAACAAACAAAAACCCCACATCACTATGAGGGCAAAATAACACAACAGTGTAAAACTATCCTGCAGACCCACTATGGCCCAAGGGCTCTACAGAGTATGGTGTATGTGGGGACCCCAGGCCTGGGGCCCCCACCCCCTCCTCCATGATGAACTGCACACAGCCACCTACGTGACCAGGAAAGACGTTAACTCCCCTAATTACTGTTAATAACCAAATCTAGCAAGACCTTGTTGTAACCAAATCTTGTGAGATCCTGTTGTAGCCAAATCTCATGAGACCCTGCTGAAACTCCATTGTCACAGACTATAAGCATCCCTCTTGGCACTCCTCTCTCTCTCTCTGCGCAGAATGCTGACTTCACTTTCTCAGCTTGCTGCAGGGAAGAATCATCTCCTGTTTTTTAAGTCCCTAATTAAACTCATAGGTAACTCTGTGCCAGGGGTGTTCTTTGGTCTTGGGGCTAAACTGGGTTGGAACAGTGTATATGTTAAATTATGACTCCAAGTTCCATAAAACCTTGCCACACCAACCCACCAGAGCTGCCAATGTCCCAAGAGATGATCCACCACACAGTATCAAGATCAATACCTTAGGGTTGCCTGATTTGCATGTATGTAAAATCTACTGCCTGATGGGTAGAGGTAGCGGAGCCAGTATGTGTGCTCCCCATATCTAGTAGGGTCCATGGAGCATACGAACCCTGAGCTTTCAGAGCTCAGTGACAGTTGCTTCTGTTGTAGGGGCCCTGATGTCCTGGCGCTCTCTGGTGCTTGAAAGTGGGGTCTCTGGACCTTGTCCTGGATCCACAACCCACTGTCAATCCTCAGTGCAGGGACCATGGCAATCCTCTGTCTAACGGCTGGGGTACTGTGGTCTCCTCCTGTCACAAAGGAATGCACTTGTGTCTACGTGGTGTAGCTTCATGGGAAGGTCTGTTATAGACAGATTAGAGAGTTTTATACTGGATAATTTTTTGTTATGTTATGAATAATTTCATAATAGATATGAACCACTTGAAAAGCCTACTGCTGGTAGGTTTCCACTTATTACATCAAAGCCACAGAGTGAATATTATGTGATTTCCTGAAGGTCTTAGACCTCTAAACTTAAACAGCAAGCCCTCAATTAGGGTGGAGTCCTTGCCTCAAAGAAAACTCCAATTCCCAGTTTCTCACTCTTCTGCTTTCTCTCTTTCTCTATCCTGAACCCAACCCCATTCTCTGACTGTTCCAAGAGAAGACCCAGAGGAGCCCAAAGCCTTCCACCAAAGTTCTCTCTTATGCAGAGAAAGTGGTAGACTCATAGCGAGACCAAAAAAAAAGGAAAGGGATGGGCAGTCTAAAATTAAGTGGCCCATCTATACTTAATTCTGTTGACTCTTAATGCGGTTGGACATTTAATTTACATTTACCTCTGTTTGTTTGGCTGATAAGGAAGCATTTGGAGTGCCCAGAAGGGAAGGATATTCCAGCAACCAATTTAGGTAAGCCCCTTGGACATGCAAACACACACCTCAAGTCGGATACAGAGGAAACAGATCAAGATTTTCACTATCTAAGTCCCCAGGGTTAGAGGCTGTCAACTGTAATCATCTATCTGTTGATTTTCCAGGTTTTATTTCCCTGCTGCATCCTGCTTACAGTCTGGGTCACAATTTCACAATATCACAATTTTCTTTTCGGTAATAAAGGGGCGAGGAAAACAGGACTTAGGAGAAAGAGCAGAAACATGATCTCCAGCATGTTGGAAGGAATTCTCTGGAAATGTATCCCTATTCCTAAAGTGGAGCCACTCCTGTCCCTTCCTGAGCAGTTAGGCAATACCAGGGAACATCAGTCTAAGCAGTAGTGAGCCATACAGCTGGTGGTTCTAATATCTCATTTGAATGATACTCTAGATCTTTCTTCTCAACTCAGGGTTGGAGGCCATCTAAGAGACACAGAAGCATAGCATGAAGACCTGTTTAGGGCCTTACAGCTTGGGAGACCATAAACTCATCTTGACAGCTTGAAGGGTGAAAGGAGCAATGTTCATAATTATGCAAGGACAGCAGGTATTAACTGTTAGCTCCCAGTGTGGCCACTGGTCTGACCGATATGGAAACAAGCAGTCCTACCCTTGTTACGGTCATGGGTCTTTCTGAAAATAGGATGAATGCTTTGGACTTTCCCCCAGAAAAATGCACACCATACATTATTTTGCATAAAAATAATACCCCTTTGATCCATCCATTGATCCCAAGCTAGGAAACCTTTTATATCAAAGACGATAAAAATAATAGCCCATAAAACCACCCCATTCCCAGCCTCCACTATCTAATACTCAGGGATCAAGAAGGAACCCAGAATTCTATATGCTCCTGGAAAAGACTTTCACTTTCCCTGCCTTAGCACCTTCCCGTCAGTACTAACCTCTATGCCTCTCATTCCAGTTTTCTTCAATCATCACAGGCTACCCAGGGATCCCCCATCACTCCTTGTACCCCAGACAGCTCTGTTGGGTAGCCAGGAAATCCAGCTCTGCCCCCCTGCCATTACCCAGACCCTCCTATGCTCCATTTTTTGCCATCACACGTATCATCATCTAAACTGCATTTTATCTGTCTGTCTCCCCTTAGGCATAAAGGCAGGAATTATTACCAGTTTATTCACTGCTTTTCCCTTAGTGTCCCACAACAGTGCTTAGTGCATAAAAGATACCCCACAAATGTTTTTTTCAATGAAAACCAGATTAATGGAAAGCTAACATTTATTGCCAGCTGTGTAAACACTTTTATATATATCATTTCATTTACTCTTCACAACAACCCTAGGAGGGAAATTCTATTGCTACTCTCATTTTACAGATGAGGAGGCTGAGAATTGGAAAGGTTATGGAAGGTTCCAAGGCCACAGTAACTGGCTGGTGGCAGCAGGATTCAGAGCCTGTAGTCTCACTCCAGCATCTGTGCTCTTAAGTACTGGGGTTTTACTGGGGTTTAAAGTCATTACATGAAATACCTTAAGCCACAAGTTAATCTGTGTCACAGAAGGACATCTTGACCTCTGTTTCCTTTCTTTTCCTGAGTCATGTTTTCTGTTAGTCTAACAGATTAGGAGATAAACCTGGTATGCTCCCTGCAAACACACACACACACACACACACACACACACACACACACACACACACACACACACACCATTTCTTCCTACAGCACATATTGTAATAAGATTTGGAACACTGAACCTTGAAATATTTGATTAGAACAAGTATCTTCAGGAAACTACATGACATTACTCACTTTCCACCATCCCCACACAAACAATACCCACTGGATGGAAAGTCAGTGGGAGAAGCCCAGTGGTCACAATTCAGCATTCACGTCATGCTCGTTGTATAAGCCGAGGAGCTGGCACACATTCAGAATGATGCATTGCACCTGCAAACCTGCAACGGTGCCTTCATTTCTCGTTCACGGAGAGAGGTGGGACACCTCTGGAAAGAATGGGTCTGAGGCAGGCAACTCGGGACTGACCAAAAAGCAAGCAAGTTATTGACTGGAAAGGACAGGACCACCTTCCAAAATAAAGCCCTCACTCCCTTGCTGCAGCTAAGATGCCGCTGCAAAGGGGAGATTTGGGAGCACCTAAATCACCAAGCAGAAAAAAATAATTTGTGCAAGATCTGCATTAACCTCACATTCCTATAATACCTACCCTTTGTGTGCCAAGTTACCCTGACTTATTGTATTGTGGAGATTAATGAAGGTTCACGTTCCAATGAGTCCCTTCCTTCCCCCAAAGTCCCAGTGGAGCTAGAAATGTCCACATTATGGTTTCTGATAAAATTCACTCATTTGGTATGCACCAACATGCCAGGAAATGTGCTGGAGGAAACAGCAATGAAAAAACAAACAAACAAGAAAACACTCCAGAGCCCTGATTCACCTGTGGCTCTCTCAGGGGCATAATGTGAGGTTATTTTCAGTGCCGAAATCAGCAAGCATTGAGGTGCTTCCAAATCATCCAACAGGACCAGACACCCAGAGGTGGGCACCCCAAAGCATCTGAGCTACACCGAGTCTGACTGCAGGGTTTTCCATTAAGACCAGTGCTTTCTGCTGGTCCAGAATCAGGGATGCTGGTTTAAATGCAGATTTCTGGGTCCTACCTTGTGTCTATGAATCAGAATCTCTGAGTGCTGGACCTAGGAATGTGCATGTCAACAATCTCCCTAGGGGATTCTGATATTCACCCTTCATTTGACCCCTGGCCTAATGATCCAAGATCTAGACCCCTAAGCCTAAGATCAGGATCAAGGAGTTCAGCTTGTTACTCTATGTTGTTTTTCACTTTGGTGACTTTTCTCCTTGTGTTAGTTTAAACTTACTTGTTTAGGAGTTAGTCGGGAACTTACTAAGAGTTGGGGATTTATAAATTAGGAGAACTGGGTCCAAACGTGTCACTCAGTAATTATGGTAACCTTGGCTAGGTATCGGAGCTCTCAGCCTCAGTTGACTCATCTGCTAGGTGGGGAGAAATTCCCCCCTCACAGGGTTGTTGAAAGGATTCAACGTGATCCTGTCAGGTGTTTAGTGCAGTTCTGGGCATAGAACAGGATGATGGCAGTGGGGGTGGAGTGGGGGTGGGTGACCCTGAGACCCAGAGTCAGGGGTCCAGGGAGTGGGGAGGGGGGCACAGCCATGAGGGGCCCTGGTCTTTGGAATCCAAGAGGCTGCAGAGGTGAGATAAGAAAAGGGAGGGTAAGTTCATGTGAGGATGCATGTTGGGGACAGAGGGACACCCAAGTGCAGGGAATTGGCACCCTAGGTTCCCAGGGCCAAATCCAGCCTGCTGCCTGCTTTGTAAAACAATGTTTTATTGGAACACAACTAGATACCCCACACATACCCCTAGGTTTATCCCGTACTTCATAAACACACCACATGCTCCTCACAAAACATCCCCCACAAATGCACAGATGTGCTCACACACACCCCATCACTCTACACTGCCCCCCCATATACTTCACACACCACATACACATGCACACACACTATCCAACTATACACCTCCACCGCATCGCCCACACCCCTGGAGGCTGCAAAGGCTTGTTCAGTGTTCTCTTTCTAAGGGTTTCTCAGGACGCCCATCCCCCAGCCTGGCTAGGGGGAAGAACTTGAGGCAGAAAGCCAGGACACTTAGACCCAGTCCTGGCTCTGCCACTAACCAGCTCTGTGACCTTGGGCACATCATTTTATCTTTCTGAGTCGCAGGGTCCCCGGCTGCAAAGTGAGGAGGATGGACTTGTTTGGGCCATTTACTAAGGCTTCACCTGCCCTGAGTACTGCCATCCCATGCTGGGGTTATCTGACTCTAGGTGTCTGTTAGGGACTAAGGAGTTGACTGGGTTATCACAACTGCGGAGCAGAGATGGCAGCTGGATATCCTTTTGTTCCCTCCCAGGATCAGGTTCCAGGCTCATGCTCTGGGAATGGCATCTTTAGCTTCTACACAACCTTGGACACAGTGGTCAGTAAATGGGCAATTGATTAGATTCACCCAGGTTGGGTGGCTTTGTAAGCAATAATGTTGGCACCGGCCTTGGCTCAAAGGGCTTCCCCTGAAGATGAGGATTACAAGAAGGTTGGGGCAGATGCTGTCACTGCGGTTCACCCCTAATCTCCTTCAGTTTCATTTCAACTTTCTTTAGCCCATGGGTTGGTGGAACTGGTGGTTATTTTTATGACTAACAGGAAAAAAATTGAAATCAGGAGGTCTGCATTCCAAGCCCAGCTCCACGGTATTACACAAATCCAGACTAGTTGGCTTTGAGGGTTGATCAGAACAGAGGCCAAAAACCAGTTCCATCTCTTAACTGTGTGGGCAACTTTGGAAAAGTTACCCACCCTTTCTGACAGACAGTTCCTTTATCTATAAAATGAGAGCAATACCATATATAACTCTACAAGGTTATTTGAAGATTAAATGCAATTGGGCATATAAAAAACTTAGTTCACAGTAGAGAATGCCATGTAATATAATAAATATGACTTGTGAGAAGGCAGTTTCATTACTTATCTTTTGCTGCATAACAAATTACCTCAAAACTTAGTGACTTAAAACAAAAAACATTTATTATTTCATAGTTTCTTTGGATCAAGAATCTATGTGTGGCTTATTTGGTTCTAAGATTTCCCACAAGGCTACAATTGAGGTGTTTTCCAGGGCTGCAGTCTCACCTGAAATCTCTGCTGAGGGAAGATCTGCTTCCAAGTTCACTCACATGGTTGTTGGCAGGACTTGGTTCCTCAAGGGCTGTTGGACTGAGAGCTTCAGTTCCCAGCTAGCTGTTGGCTGGAGGCCTCTCTCAATTCCTTGCCATGTTGGCCTCTCCAAGATGGCAGCTCACAGCAAGGCAGCTGGCTCCCCACAGAGCAAACATGAGAGTGAGAAAGAGTTCTTTTGTAATCCAATCTGAAAAGTGACATCCTATTACCTTATGCCACATTCAATTCACTAGAAACAAGTCACTAGATCCAGCCCATACTCAAGGGGTGGGGATTGCAAGACCATGTACACCAGGAGGTGGGGATCACTGGGAGCCATCTTAGAGCCCACTGCCCACAACAGTGTCAAGTACAAAGAAGAGCATGAACTCTACAAGGTTTGAAACTCAACTCTACCAGTTTTCCAACTGTGCTGTCCTGGGAAATTACTTACCCACTCTGTTTTATTTTCATTAAAAATAAAATAAGGATAACAACAGTACCTACAAGTAAGGGTTCTGAAGGAGAATAAATTATAACATACCCAGCACGGCACAGGCACATAGTAAATGTTTAATAAAAAGGGATATTATTATCATTATCATTGTCTGGGCTCAGTTTCATCTGGATTATACCAAATTTTGTGGCAGTGTCTCTTCCATCATGGGCACAGAGTTGGCACCCAATAATCACACATTGAATGAAATGAGGATTCTCTGATTTTCCCAGGTGGAAGATCTAGAGCTGGAGGCGGATAAGGACTTCTGTGTCTGGCTTCTGATTTTGATATCATAATTGTGGTTAGTGGGGGTGAGAGTGTGTGAAGCATTATAAAAACTCTTACACCAGAACCCACATCAAGACACTAAATCCACAGTATCGACAGACTGTTGACTCACTTCCCCCAGGAACCAGAGAACGCCCGGCAGATGGAAATGTACCCACAACGCAACCGCTGTGTTATTTTCCCCACGTCACCAGGCAAGAGGCCAGAAATGGATTTGGCCGTAGTACACACTGGGATCAATCATCTGTAAATAAGTCGCTTATGTTGTCTTGGAGATGATTTTTCACCTCTAAATGCCAAGTCATTGCCATAGGAGCCGAGACGTAACATCCATATGGCATTTCGAGACGTAACATCCATATGGCATCTGGGATTGGACTCTGACCTTGCTTTTGCAAGTTGCTCTCCAAGAAAAGAGCCCTATCTTCCCTCCCAAAAAAGAGCATTTGGGAACTTTCCAACAGAGACTGTCTTGGGGATAGAGCACAAGTGGATTTCAAGGGTTACCACTAGTAGCTCTGTCTTGGGAAGGCAAAAAAGTTATTCTGGAGGAAGAGGTATTAGAGCCACAGCTGAAAGAGGAGGGACAGTCTATCCTATTTCTTAAGAGAATCCTGGTGAATGTGTGTGACTCAGGACCAGTTAACCTCTCAGAGATTTAGTTGTATCATCTATGAAACAGGAAGTATAAATGGCATCTAATGGTGAGTCACCCAGGTGGAGGAGAAAGTAACTTAAATTTATTCCCCATAGAACCATATCACTGCCTTGCCCTTTGTGCCAGTTTGAATGTATTATGTTCCCCCAAACGCCATTATCTTTGATGTAATCTTGTGTGGGCAGATGTTATCAGTGTTGATTAGATTGTAATTTTTTGAGTGTTTCTTTGGAATGTGCCCGATGCCAGTCATGTGCCTTCCCAGCTGACAGGTTTTCCAGACACCATTGACCATCCTCCAGCGAAGGTACCTGATTGCTGATGTGCTACCTTGGACACTTTATGGCTTTAAGACTGTAACTGTGTAACCAAATAAACCCCCTTTTATAAAAGCCGATCCGTCTCTGGTATTTTGCATTCCGGCAGCATTAGCAAACTAGAACACCCTTCTACTCAAGGTTTAATAATTGTTATCAGTAATTAGCTAACATATATTGAGTACTTATAATGTTCCAGGCATTATCTCATCTACTCCTCCTCAAATGCTGAGAAGTAGGAAATTTTATTATCTCCATCTTACAGATGAACAGAGATGTGAAGTAACTTGCCCTAGGTCACACAGCTAACAAGTGGCAGAGCTGGGATTTACCCCCAGGCCATGACTCCAGAGCCTGTGCTAATGTCTTGCACCTCCTCAGAAAGATGTATTTTTTTTTAACAAGTGTATCCTGGAAATAACATTTTCACCTAAATACCGGGTAGAAATTGCGGTGATACATCAAGCTAGTAAGAGAGACATCTGAGGAAGATATGTCCTACATCACGCCTTATCTGTGATTATCTTACCTCCATTTGAGAGCTGACCACTTAAAACAAGGATTGGAAAATTAGCTCAGTCATCATTTCTGCCTTCCCAGACATCTTCCATCAATCTTAAATGAGGAGCTGTGATCGATTTTGCTGTGTTAAGGGACTTTAGGGTCTCAGAGCTTAGAGAGCTGAGGCATGGAGAGCAGCAGCCCTCCAAATGCCACAGACCCCTGCCCCTGCTTCATTTTTTTAATAAAGCACCATTTATCAAACACTTACTCAGTGGTAAGGACTAGATCAGTACCTTATGGCTACTCCTGACAACAGCTTATGCGCTAGCTAATAAGACTCCGATTTTACAGATGACTGTGAAGTCAGAGCAGTTATGGGACATCTCAGGACAGACAGCTGATAATAGTTGGGTCCAGGGTTCACACCCAGGGCTGCCAGGCTCCACAGCCAGACCTTCCCCTGCACCACACTGTGGCCCCACATAGCTTCCTTGATGTCCAAAATCTGCTCCTTGGGCCAAAAGGCTTCATTAGTCTGACTGCGGCTGGATGGCAGCTTAACCTGCCAGGCTGGATAAAACGCTATTGAATGTGGGGGAAGATCGATGTGCCACATAAAACAAAAGCCTTTTTGGACACAGAAGAGATGTGGCCCAGGACACCAGCCAACATACATCAGGAGCATAATGTGACTCAGATTGTAAGTTAACTTTCATCACACGGAGAGGTGGAGCTGGAAAGGCTCATGCACCAAGGCTGCTAACTTGGATGTCAACCACAGTTTTGAAGAATGTTCTTTTTCCACCACAAAAAGATCAACTTATAGGCCAGCACCACATGAATCCCTTCAACCGTGGAAAATCTTTCAAGAAGCAATGGAGATTAAAAAAAGACATAGAATGGATTCTGACATCCAACGCTAAGGCAATATGGTGCCTATTGAACCAAAAATGGCTGCAGCAGCATGGATGTACTGGTGGAAGTTTAAATTGGAATAACATTTCTGTAAGGCAATTTGGGAATATGGATCAAAGAACTTAAGAATGTGAGCGGCCTTTTATCGAATCATTCTGCTTTCAGGATTGTATCTTAAGGAAACAATCAGAGATATGCACAAATGAGTTCATCACAGCATTATTTAAAAAAAAAATAATAGAAACCATCTAAATGCCCAATAATAAGGGACGGGTCATATTAACCCATTGTTATATTAACCCATTGTTGTATTAACCCATTTGGAAACTCATGATCCCTGCTGCTTCTTCTCCAGTGTACCCCATCCAGCCAATGACATTTTCTTCATCCAGGTGCACCAGGTGGATATCTGGGAGTGGTCCTGGAAGCCTCTCTCTTCCTACCTTCCCTAGCCAATCAGACCTCAAGTCTTGTCCCATGCATGTAAAGAGATCTCAAATCCAGGTGTTTCTCTCCTTGTCCACTTGGCACAATCCTCGTCCAAACCACCAACCTCTCTTTCTGGATACTCTTGGGCTCCCCATTTCTAATCTGTCTACACTGTGGTCAGAGTTCTTCTTTTAAAAGGAAATCCAATCATATTCCTTCTTTGCTTTCCTCTCAAAGCCTTCCCACGTACTTGTGATCAAAGAATTCCATGACATGCCCAGCTGCAAGACCCTAGAGCAGGAGTCAACAAACTTTTCTATAAAGGACCAGAGAGTAAACATTTCAGGCTTGGGGGACCATACAGTCTCCATAGCAACTATTCCTCTCTGCTGTTGTAGCTTGAAAACACCCATAGACAATTTGCAAAGGAATGGGCATGGCTCTGTTCTGTTAACACTTTCTTTATAAAATAAATGGATATGGCCCATGGACCGTGGTTTGCTGACTGATGCCCTATAAGCTCCAGCCCCAATTTTCCTCCCCAACTTCCACAAAGCCACTCTATCCCCCATCTAGACAACTCTTCACTATCAGCAGCTAAAGGCAAGCTGCTCTCTCCACCAGGAATCCTGGTGTTTCCTTTTGCTCCCTGCCTGCCTTCTTGCACCAGCCCTCTTGACCCAACACATATCCTCTTTCCCTGGCCAGCTATTCCTCACCCTTTGGTCTCAGCTCTAGGTCCTTTCCTTAGGTGCATTCCCTGTGGTACCCAGGCTAGGTTGGGACCCCCTATTCTCTCAAAAAAGTCAAAGTTGTAGAGCTTATCAAATTTGAGATTAAATAATTAATAGTGCAATTATGTGTTTATATGTCACTTCTGCTAGACCCAAAGTTTCAAGAGATAAGGGAGTATGCCTATTATTGATCACAACTGTATTCCCAATGCTTGATGCACACAGAATGAGTTACATAATTTGTTGGAATAGTATTGATTGAATAAATGATCATATGCCTAGGACAAAACCTGTAAAGTTATATACCAAAATGTTATAAGTCTATAGGTAATTTTTATTTTCTTTTATACTTTCCCCATCTCAAATTTTCAAAAGAGTGTATATTAGTATATATCGGTATACTCAGAAAAACAATGTCAAAAGAGAGAGAAAAAGAGAAAAGTCCTGCTACTGTAATAACTTGTAAAACTAGCCCATTATTGGCACACCTCGCATCTTGGAACATCATCTTTCTCTCTTCCACTTGTTCAGAGCTGCCTAATACAGCTCTCTTCCTCCCTCCTGCTGCCTTTACCTGGCCAATTCTCATGTCCTACAGGTGATTCCAATAGGTCCAGGAGAGCAGCAGCAGCAAGGTGAACTGGGGAAATGATTTAAGTCAAAGCTTCCAGGAATGCCTTTGTCAGAGGGACACCAGTGTACTCACACCCACACACTTTTACTGCCCTTCCGAGGCCTTCCAAATCCAAGTTTAGGAGGGGGTTAAGAGCTCAATTGCTGCCATGTGAAATTACAGGCACCAATGGATTTGCAATGCAGAAATCATCCACGCAGATGGGAAGTAGGACAGCTAACGTATTCATTCCATTCACCAGTGGCTCAGCTTCAAACATCTGGTCATTTCCATGCCAGGCTGGTCTCCAAGTAGTGCTCGAGGGCAACAGGCCACATGACCAACGTGTTCCTGTTCACTCATCCAGTTATTAGCTCCACATTCAAGAGGAAGCAAATGAAGATGAGACTAATTATTACCTCCAAATAGAGACAGCATTTTGATCATTGTCTGAAAGAACCTGTAAGGGTGGGATAAAGAGAGGGTTGGTAATTGGCAAAATGTATGGATTATATAAGGGTTGCAGAGCTACAAAGTTATAAAAGATAAAAGGTTCAGTCCTGTCCTTGATTCAGAGAGGACTTTGTTGGAAATTCAAAACAAACAGAAAGGTAAGCAACAGCACAAGGTGAAATAAATAGCAGTGTGATAGTGACAGTAAGTAATATGAAGGCTACACTTACCCCAGTTTTCATAAAGTCAAGGCCACTGTTCACATTCTTAAATTTCATGGCATATCAGAGTGATGTTGGCCATAAGTAAGAGAAAATCCCAACCCAAAATGACTTAAGTAACAAAGCAAGAATCATCTCATAGCTGATGAGGTCCAGAGGTAGGACAAAGTTATTATTTTAGTAGCTCACGAACTCATCTAGGATCCCATTTTTCCATCTCTTCACCATGTCATCAATGATTGCTTCAACCTCAAGCTTGCAATTAAAATGGCTGTAGCAATTAAAATGGTATCTAGACATGAAAATTTCCTCATGTGGCTTTCTGTTAGGAATGGGGAAATTTTCCTTGAAAACCATCCAGAAGATTCTCCTGTTGTACCATTAGCTAGAACTGGGTCATGTGTCCCAAGGGCCAATCCTTGGCAACAGGACAGAGATGACCCTCAGACTAGTTAGTCCTACCTCTGCAGCTGAGGGTCAAGTCAGTTTCTCCTAGAGCTTGAGGCTACATGGCTTCTTTTAGGAAGGAGGGAAAAATGAAAGCTAAGCAGGCAACCAATAACATCTACCACTCACGGTTTATCCCACAGGTAAGAAACATTTTTATATCTGTAGAAACTGACATTGCAATTAATTTTCCAGATTCACTTCTCACTACTCCCCCAGTGTGTATGCACGGCACACACACATACATGCACATACATACATATGTCCTAGATGAGCCAGACTGCAAGTCTCTCAGTTCTTCAAAAGCAATATGTTTTCTCTGACCACTCTGGATTTCTTTCTGTTTCTCAAATCTGGAGTAATCACACATCCTTGTTTACCCAGAGCAATGCTGCTTTATATCTGCTATTTTAGAATAATTACCAGTTGTGTCCACTTCACTCTCAAAAGTGAAGTCAATTTAAACAAGAGCATGAAAAATATTAAGGAAAGAGATGTGTTTTGGGTACTGGGTGTGCAGAGTCAAGGAGAGAGAGGAATCTAGGATGATTCTCAGTCATCTGACTCGGTGGCTGCACAGATAGTGCCAGTCACCAAAACAGGGAATCCAGGAGGAGACATGGTTTGGCGAGAGGTTAGTAAGTTTAGTTTTAGACTTGGTAGCTAGGTGTAGATGACCAGGTAAAAGTTAACTGTATACATTTAGTATTCAAGAGAGAAAGACCTCAGCAAGAGATAGAAATTTGTGAGTTAATAGCATCCAGATACCTTAAGTCATGAATATGGACAAGATGTCCCAGAAGAGATGTAGCATAAGAAGGTGTCCATGGCAAGAAGCCAGGTAAGGCCAATGTTTAGCACTTGTGCATAGAGAGAGGAGGCAGTAGTAGACATTTGGAAAGACTGACCAGGAAGGAAAGTGGAGAAAAAGGACAGAG
The DNA here is from genome assembly GCF_015220235.1 of Choloepus didactylus. Lineage (NCBI taxonomy): Eukaryota > Metazoa > Chordata > Mammalia > Pilosa > Megalonychidae > Choloepus > Choloepus didactylus. The sequence continues at coordinate 13,131,541 of NC_051317.1, forward strand.
TGATGGCATGGAAGTCCAGGAAAAGGAGAGTTTCAAAAGAAAAGAATGGTTAATGAAGTCTGTAGTGGTACAGAGAGCTCAAATAAGGTAAGGACCAAGGAATGTTTATTAATATCAGGAATTCATTGGTCCCCTTCCCAGAGCATTAGGAAACAGAATAGAATCATAGAATTTTAGGGTGGATGAGCCCATGATTGAGGACCTAGTCTCCCCCACCACCTCCCTCCCTTCCCCCCTTCCTTCCTTCCCTCAGAAAGAGTCTTTGCAAGATTAGTTAAGACTCAGTGGCATAGTCTGGACTAAAACCCACAACACTGGACTCATCACCCAGGAAACTATCTACCATATTATGCTGTCTCTTCAAATGTGCTGAAACTGTGGAGATGGGTGAAAGTAGGAAACACGTAGGATCAATGCAAATCAGTATCCTCATCAATCTAAATGAACAATTCCACTTCCTCTTCCCTCCTTCTCTGCTACTGCTGCTTTCATTGGGCTATTATCCCATCAAGCCTGAACTGATGCAGTACCCTCCTTACCAGTCTCTCCATTCCTCAAATCTATTTTCTTCCCATCTGCAAAGACATCACATTACTTCTGTGTTTAAAACCCTTTAAAGGGGACTCGGGCAAGATGGCGGCATAGAGAGGAGTAGAAGCTAAGTAGTCCCCCTGGAACAACTACAAAAAACCAGAAACAACTAGTAAATAATCCAGAATAACTGCGGGGGGACAAACGAGACCATCCACTCATCATACACCAACCTGAATTGGGAGGAATGCCCGAGAACACAGCATAAAATCTGTAAGTAAAACCTGCGGAACCAAGTCGTGAGACCCCCTCCCCCATAGCCCAAGCTGCAAAGCCTCGTGGTGCCAGAGAGAAGCTCTCTCCCAGCAAGCGAATATAGCTCAGCTGAGCTCCAACTGGGGTTTTAAGTAGCGAGTGTGAACTGCTCACTACAGGTACGCATCCCCAAAAACAGACAGAGGCTTTGGGTGACGACTGACCTGGGAGAGCCGGAGGGTCGCCTTGGACTGGGTCTGAAGGGGACTGTTTCTTTTTTGGCTCAGTGGAGAAAGCCCCAGTCATTTTCAGTTTCCAGGGCTGTGACTTGGGGAAGGGTGGAGACAGCACAAGCAGAGAGTGAGACCATTGAAATGCTAATGACCTCCACCTGGTGGGTCTGTCTTCTCTAAGAGGAAAGGGGTGGGGCCCTTTCCATTCAGAACCAGACCCCAGAGCCTGGGGGAACACAGCCATACCTCCTCACACCAGTCAAGAATTATAGGCTAACAGGCATCACCTGCTGGGCAGAAAAGCACAGTGACCTGAGGCATCAAAGGGTGGAGCAATTTTCTAAGACACACCCGCAGGGAAACAAGATACTGAATATTTCTTCCCTCTGGGACCTGAGCCTGTTCTGGTCTGGGAAAACCTGATTTTGATAACCAAGGAAACCATGCCTAGACAACAGAAAATTAAAACCTACTCTAAGAAAAACAAAGTTATGGCCCAGTCAAAGGAACAAACGTACACTTCAACTGAGATACAGGAATTTAAACAACTAATGCTAAATCAGTTCAAAAAGTTTAGAGAAGATATTGCAAAAGAGATAGAGGCTGTAAAGGAAGCACTGGACATGTATACGGCAGAAATCAAAAGTTCAAAAAAACAACTAGAAGAATCTATGGAAATGAAAGGCACAACACAAGAGATGAAAGACACAATGGAAACATACAACAGCAGATCTCAAGAGGCAGAAGAAAACACCCAGGAACTGGAGAACAAAACACCTGAAAGCCTACATGCAAAGGAGCAGATGGAGAAAAGAATGAAAAAATATGAGCAACGTCTCTGGGAACTCAACGATGAAACAAAGTACAATAATGTACGTATCATTGGGGTCCCAGAAGGAGAAGAGAAGGGAAAGGGGGCAGAAGCAATAATAGAGGAAATAATTAATGAAAATTTCCCATCTCTTATGAAAGACATAAAATTACAGATCCAAGAAGCGCAGCGTACTCCAAACAGAAGAGATATGAATAGGCCTACACCAAGACACTTAATAATCAGACTATCAAATGTCAAAGACAAAGAGAGAATCCTGAAAGCAGCAAGAGAAAAGCGATCCATTACATACAAAACCAGATACTGAATATTTCTTCCCTCTGGGACCTGAGCCTGTTCTGGTCTGGGAAAACCTGATTTGGATAACCAAGGAAACCATGCCTAGACAACAGAAAATTAAAACCTACACTAAGAAAAACAAAGTTATGGCCCAGTCAACCAAGAATCCTGTATCCAGCAAAGCTGTCCTTAAAATATTAGGGAGATCTCAAAATATTTTCTGACAAACAGACAATGAGAGACTTTGTGAACAAGACACCTGTCCTACAGGAAATACTAAAGGGAGCACTACAGGGTGATAGAAGACAGGAGTGTGTGGTTTGGAACACAATTTGGGGAGATGGTGGCACAACAATGTAAGTACACTGAACAAAGGTAACTATGAATACGGTTGAGAGAGGAAGGTGAGGAGCATGTGAGACACCACAAGAAAGGAGGAAAGATAAAGACTGGGACTGTGTAACTTGGTGAAATCTAGAGTATTCAACAATTGTGATAAAATGTACAAATATGTTCTTTTACGAGGGAGAACAAGCAAATGTCAACCTTGCAAGGTGTTAAAAATGGGGAGGCATTGGGGGAGGGATGCAATCAGCATAAACTAGAGACTGTAACTAATAGAATCATTGTATTATGCTTCCTTTAATGTAACAAAGGTGATATACCAAGGTGAATGGAGATAAGAGGGGGGGATAGGAGAGGCATGTTAGACACTTGACATTGGTGGTATTGTCTGATTCTTTATTCTACTTTGATTTAAGGTTATTTTTCCTTTTGCTGCTTCCTAGCTGTCATTTTTTTTTTCCTCTTTCTTTTGCCTCTCTACCTTCTTTGACTCTCCCTCCTGCCTTGTGGAAGAAATGTAGATGCTCTTATATAGATAGTGGTGAAGGTGGTGAACACATAAATGTATGACCATGCAGAAAACCATCGATTATTTACTTGGGATGGAATGTATGGTGAGTGAACAAAATCATATTAAAAAAAAAATGGGTTGATGACAAAACCTCAAGGGCAATATACTGAGTGAAATAAGCCAGACACATTAGGACAATTATTACAGGGTCTCACTGACAGGAACTAATTATAATATGTAAACTCATAGACATGAAATATAGGGTACGAAGATACAGGACGAGGCTTAAGAATGGGGAGTGGTTGCTTAATATGAGGAGAATGTTGAATTAGGATGAACTCAAATGTTTGGAAATGAACAGAGGTGTTGGTAGCAAGATGTGAGAATAACTAACAGCGCCAAATGGTGCGTGAATGAGGTGGAAAGGGGAAGCTCAGAGTCATATATGTCACCAGAAGGAAAGTTGGAGGTCAAAAGATGGGAATGTATAACTCTGAATCCTATAGTGGGCAATGTCCATGATCAACTGTACAAATACTAGAAATCACTTCCATGAACCAGAACAAATGTATGACAATACAATTAGAAGTTAATAATAGAGGGGCATATAGGGAAGAACTATATACCTATTACAAACTATATACTACAGTTAGTAGTATTTCAACATTTTTTCATAAACAGTAACAAATGTACTATATCAATACTACGAGTCAACAATTGAGGGGGGTTGGTTAGGGATAGTGGAGGATTAGAGTTTCCTTTTCTTTTTTCTTTTTTCATCTTTCACTTTATTTCTTGTCTGGAGTAATGAAGAGTTTCTAAAAATTGAACAAAAATTAAGTGTGATAGATGCACAGCTGTATGAGGGTACCCAGGGGCAAGTGATTGTACACTTTGGATCTTTGGATAATTGTATGGTATCTGAACAATCTCAATAAAAATGAAAAAGAAAAATAAAATAAAAATAAAAATAAAAACCCTTTAAAGAAGCACCAAGGCAGTTTCAAAGGGAGAAAGGAACAAGCTGTATAAACATCTGGAATAAAAAAAGAAACTCAACTTCTACATGCTCAAAAAATTCAAGACGGATCAAAAATCTCAACATATAAGCTAAAATTGTAAGGCTTCTGGAAGACAACTTGGGGAAAAAATTAACAACCTTGGAGAAGAAGAAGGTTTCTAGATATAAAATATTACTTTAGTGACTATAAAGTTAAAAAAAAGACCAAGTGGACTTCATTAAAATTAAAAACTTATGTTCATCAAAGGACACAATTAAGAAAATGGAAAAGCAAGTCACGCACTGTGAGAAAATATTTGCAATGCATATATTTAATGAAGGATTTGTATCAAATATATAAAAATCTTGTTCAAACCAATACTAAAAGACAAAACCCAATTAAAGAAACTTCACAAAAAGCAAGTAAAATCATAACGAGATACTACTTTGTACCCATTAGAAAGGCTAAAATTAAAAAGGACAAACAACCCAGATGTTGACAAGTTGGTGGAGCAAATGGAAAACAAATACTTTGCTGTTTGAGTGACAGTATGGCCCAATTTCTTTGGATAACTGTGAGCAGTTTCTTATGAAGTTAAATATACACTTATCAAAAGAACAAAATTAGAAGACTTACACTACCCAATTTTACAACTTACTGTAAAGCTATAGGAATCAAGACAGTGAACAATGGGCCAGAATAGAGAATCCAGTGTTATGGCCACAATATATGGTAAATCGATTTTTCTCCCTTATTAGAGAAGTTGTGTGTTTGCAGAACTTCAGCCAAGAGGGACACTTTGAAGAATGCACAGAAGCTGAGAGAGTAGCTGCAGATGAGAGCCAGTTTGAAGATAGCCTTTGAAAGCAGACTCTAGCTCCAGAGAAGCTAAGAGAGAACACCCCAAGAGCAACTAAGAGTGACATTTTTAAGGAACTGCAGCCTAGAGAGGAACATCCTGGGAGAAAGCCATTTTGAAACCAGAACTTTTTGAGCAGACATCAGCTAACAGAGATTTTCTGAACACCATTAGCCATCCTCCAGTGACGGTACCCTTTATTGATGGACACTTTATGGCCTTAAGACTGTAACTGTGTAACCAAATAAACCCCCTTTTAAAAGAGCCAATCCATTTTGGGAGTTTTGCATTCTGGCAGCATTAGCAAACTAGAACAGGCATTTACTGCAAAGGGTCATGAGGGAACTTTTTGGGATGATGTAAATATTCTGTGCTGAGATTGCAGTGTTAGCTACACAACTGTATATATTTGTCAAAGCTCATCAAATTGTTTACTTAACATGGGTGAATTTTATTATATATAAACTATGCCTCAGTAAAGCTGAATAATATAAAAGAAAAAAAGACATAACTATTCTATATCATATATATATACATTTACATATACATGGAATTGGTTTACATGATATGGGGGCTGGCAAGTCCAAAATTTGTATGGCAGGCCTCAGTCTGGAAATTCCAATAAGAGTTGTTGTAGTCTTGAGTTCAAAATCCATAAGGGAGATTGACAGGCTGGGAACTCAAAGAAAAGTTGATGTTGTAGTCTTGAGAGAGAATTTCTTCTTCTCTGCAAAACCTGCTTTTTTGCTCTTAAGGCCTTCAACTGATTGAATGAGGCCCACCCCTGTTATTGAGAGTAATTTGTTTTACTTAAAGTAAACTTATTGTAGATGCTACTGTCACAGCAATATCTAGACTGGTGTTTAACCAGACGACTGGGCACCACAGCCTAGCCAAGTTGACACATGAAATTAACCATCGTACTGTCTCTCTGTCCCCATCCCCCAGGCAATCAGCTTCTTTCAGGATCTCAAGCATGCCCAAGTTAGTTAGCAAATCAAGGCCTGAGCACATACTGAGCCCTCTGCCTGGAAGCTCACTGCCCCAGTCCCTTCACGTGACTGGGGCATTCTCATACTTCAGGTCTCAGATAAATCCCACCTCCTCCAGGAGACCCTCCTTGACCACCTATCCAAAGTTGCCCTTCTTGATTGCTTTGCCTCTGCCCTCAGTTTCCCTCATAGTGCTTATGAACACTTACTATTTTATCATCTATTTACCTGCAGAATGAAAGTTCCCAGGTCTGTCAACAGTAATTCACTGTTTTGTTTTTCTTTGTTGGGGGTAAGGACTGAGGGGGGGTGTGTTGAAATTTGTTACTATTAAAAAGTAACACACACGGCTTTTATTCTCCAATCCTGTCTTGAGCACTTTTCCATCCCTGTCAGTTCTGACTTTCCAAATTGAATTAAAATTTCCCAAGGGTAGGAGTTGGATTTAATGGGACTTCCTTGACACTCACTTGGCTTGATTTGATGGACTACAAAAGTGAATTGTCTAAGCATTGTTCGGCTGACCTGCTACCATGTCAGAACCCTCAACTTTAAAGTCCCTTTTTTTTTAAATCAAGACAAAATATCACCAGAAGGCCCCTGTAGAAATGCAAATATATTCTATAGGAGTGGATAAAATATTCTGTCATGTAGGTATAATTATTTATAGTGCTCTCTTTTACTCCCCCAAATGTTCTGGTCTGGGCACTAAATTATACGGTCACCCACCAGGAACCCTCACAGATCCAGTGGCATGGAGGAAAAGTAAGTTTTGATGGGACTGAGAACAGGTGGGCTAGGAGGTGGTACATAAAGGCAACGGGAGGTACCAGGTGTACAGGAAGGCACAGGAATGGCAAATAATGGGTGGCAAGAAAGACTCCAGAAAGGGAACAGGAGACACCAAGACAACCTTTGCCGCTTAACAATTTTGTCAGGTGCCAGTTCCGCCTGCAACACTGAAAATACAACACTTACCTTTCCTCGAGGCGAAGGTGATTAACCAGCGCCAGATCTGTCCAGAGGAAAATTAATTTATTTTAACAATTTATATTCAACCTACAATCCTTGTTTACTCAGGAAAAGGAGTTAGGAGCTTCTCTTAGAACACTTTAATTCTTTGGCTAATCCTTTGGCTAAGTCAGGTATGATACTACCTGCTTTAACTTATGAGGTTTCATGGACAGGTGTTCAGAGTATCTACGTGGGGAAGTACTATGGGATGGGCTGAAAGAGAAAGTCAGTCTCAGGACAAAATGCTGTCCGGAGAGCTCCAGTTTCTTGGTCTCTATGGAAAAGTTAGTGCCAATCCCATCAGTGCCTGCCGCAGGGTTCTCACTGTTAGCATTCTGAATCAGGGCTGATCAACAGAGAAAAACTTTTCAGATTTATCTTTCCCCTGAGCCTGGAAAAGATTCTCTTTCTTACTGTCACCTCCAGCCACGGCTGTTGGCAGGAGGCATAAAATCCAGGGCCCGTCACCCAGTAAAACGTTTCCACTTGTTTCCAATAAATGTCTGCCAAAGAGCAGCTGAATTCGCCTTTTTGTTCCATTCCCTTCCAAAGCCTCAAGAGCAAACACAACCCCCTATCTATGACCCATGCCACACCCACACTCACTGTATACCATGCAAGGGGGGAGAAAAAGAATAAAGGTCTTCATAATCTGTCGAAAACTTTACCCAAAATAGGTTCCCTTGGCAGCTTTTGGATCCCTTCAATTTTTTTCTCCCTGGCTGGATTTCTTCTCAGAATTTGTTTTCCAAGTGGCAGCTTGTGTTTATTCTTCTGGGCTTTTGGAGAAAGTAGGAAAAGGAAAAATCAACAAAGTGTAGCTATGCACATGGAAAACCATATGCTTCATAAAACTGCATATGTGCTGTGTTTAAGATGTAAAGGAAGATGTGCAAAAATAACCACCTGTCAACTTTCTCATCCACCTAGATTAGAAAATTCAAAAAGCCTATGTTCATATACAAAAAAATGCAGCGATGCTCTAAATTTCACAGATTGTTAAAGCTGAAAGCTGAAAGAGATCATTCAAGGGTTACAGATTCAAATTCCTACAGGAACCAGGCAGGCAATATACATGAGTGAAGTGGACCAGCTGGGACCAGGTAGGACTGGGAGGACAGGCTCTGCCTAAAAGGGTCCCTTTAGGTAATTGTCACATGGGAACATAAGAAAGCCAGAGATCCAGATCCTTATGTGAAGTCTCCCTGATTTTTAAAATGTTACCAGGTCATTCAGATTTATTTAAAAACACAGAATAAGCCAAACAAAACACTTCTGCAATAAGATTTAGTCCAGAGTCACCTCTGCTTGGAGACCACTCTTCTAGATCAATTCCTTAATTATTTATTAGATAATAAGTTTGAGGTAAAGAAAGAAATTTTCTCAAAGTCACACTGAAAAAAGTACCAGAAGGTAAGACCAGGGCTTAGCTCTCCAAACTATCACTCTGGTGTTCTTTCTCCTAAGTCAGGTATCATACAACTCACTTTAACTTATGAGGTTTCATGGACAGGTGGTTAAGAGGATTGATTTGGTTGTGTGTTTGTCCTGGTTATTATTCATCTACCCCCCAAGATCCATTCTTCACCCTTCTTTACCTTGCTCTGTATTTCAGGAGTCTGAAGTATTGGACTAGGTCAACAGGCTTCCTTGTCCTTTGGTTTCTAATTGAGTTTAGCTTCTCATTGAAGCCCCAATAGGAGATCAGAGGGACAGCAGGAGTAGAAAGTGAAATTAGCGTGTTTATTCTCCCTGCTTCTTACCTGTTTCCCTCTAAGAAAGGCCATAGCTCCTGTTAGGCAGCCCACTCTATGGAGCTTATTTCTCTGGGTTTCAGTAACCACATCCTTACCTTGCCCCTTCAGGTTTGGAGGTTGTTCTGGTTTGCTAGTGCTGCCTTTTTGCAAAATACCAGAAATGGATTGGCTTTTATAAAGGGGGTTTATTTAGTTACAAAGTTACAGTCTTAAGGCCATAAAGTGTCCAAGGTAAGGCATCAACAATAGGGTACCTTCACTGAAGGATGGCCATTGGCATCCAGAAAACCTCTGTTAACTGGGAAGGCATGTGGCTGGCATCTACTTGCTCCCAGGTTGTGTTTCAAAATGGCGTTCTCCAAAATGTCACTCTTGGAAAGTTTTGTCCTCTTGCGGGACACTGATTACGTGCTTCAACTTGGCGGGCCTGGGCTGGGGGACCGGATCCACCCCTGGGGAGGGTAGTGGGCACGGGCGACAGCGCCCTCTACAGCCCCCCGGGCCTGGGAAAGTGAGGCCGGAGGCAGGCCCCATTTCCTCACCCAAAATACCAATGTTAGGGGAGGCTTGCTGGAGGGAACCGCCTTTTCCCCACCCCCTTATCTTGCCCGGACACTCCCCGTTGCCGGTGCAACTCCCATTACCACCAGTGCGCATACATTGTTGCCAGACACCGTTACCGGAGCAACTCTCGCCCCTTTTCAATCAACCTCCGCGCTCTCTCAGAACCAATCCAAGCCTTTTACCTCTACAGCTACCCCGCCCCCTAAACGCCCGATATAAGCTTGTACTCTCCCCTAATAAACTCTCTTGGTTTCTTCACCCTAAAAGAACCGTGTCCCGCCTGTTCCTTTCTCGCCGCCCTCCATACTTTGCACGCCTCCCGCCGGGGACCTGGCCAAGTCCCCCGCCTCGCCCTCGCCTCCGGGAAAGAGCCCCCGCCGCCGGTACCCTCGGAGCAATCCTGGGAGCCTAGGATTTAGCAACCGGCCGCCACCCTCCCCCAAACGAGTCAACTGCGACCGCATCCTCTCTTAGCTGCAGCTCTTCCAAAATGTCACTCTCAGTTGCTCTGACGTCCTTCTGTCTGTGAACTCCTTTATACAACTCCAGTGATCCAATTAATACCCAACCTGAATGGGCACGGTAAGACCTCCATGGAAATTATCCAATCAAACATTTCACTCCCAGTTGATTGAGTCATATCTCCATGGAAGCACTCAGAGAATTCTAACCTAATCAACACTAATATGTCTGCCCACACAAGACTGCATCAAAGAACATGGAGTTTTGGGGAACGTAATACATCTAAACTGGCACAGAGGTGGTAATGTTTCCCAATTATTGTTAGGTCCAGGGTGCTGCATCATTCTTTGGTGGTTTCTCCAAACCTTGTCAACAACTTTATAAATAGTCCCTGCATCAAAATCTCTTAAATTGCCCAGTTGAAGTGGGTGACAAATCATTCTAGTTTGCCTGAGACTCTCCCTTATTTTAGCGATGAAAATCTTGTGCCCTGGGAAATCCCTCAGCGATGGGGCAAATCAAGATATATGGCCAATCTATATGTGCATTTTATTTGTATTTATTTTTTCAAATCTGCTGGTTCTTTTACACTATTCCCTCCTCTATATCTTTAATAATTTCAAATATTCTTACAGATACTTATTTCTGATCCTTGGGGGTGCTAATTATCCTTTTGCTTCACCTGTTGACTCTCCCTCATGATGGTTAATTTCCTTGTGGTATGTAAACATTTACCCCCCCGTGACAGTCCCTTGTGCCCTAGATTGTGAAAATACTCCATCAAAGAAGTTTTGCAATTGCTTCTATCACACTCTAGGGGCTTGATAGTCCTGAGCAGTTTGACGTCACACCCATATGTGTTACAGCCTGGGGTTTCAGTTTCTTGCACATGGCTCCCCCCCCCCCCACACACACACCTTTTTCCAGGGCCCTAAACAGGTGGAAACATTTTTGCTTCTTTCCTGGACTGAAATGTGGAATTCTTCTAGTCACCATTCCATGGACAGTACAACTTTTCAGGGTTCATGGCTTAATGCTTAGTTTCCCTACCTAGCAATGGCTTAAGATCATACCTCTTATACTTCAGCTCTTAGGACCTATGTCTGGGTCTGATATTCTGATGAAATACCTCCCTATTACTGTCCTGACTTTGATTTTTCTCTTCATTTCTCACACCTGGGGACTTTTCTTTCTTTATGCCAGAGAGTTTATTTTTTAAATTCTATTTCCGTTTTGTTTTGTTTGAAATGTTGTTTTTCTATTGTTTGTTTTTAAATTTTTTGATAAATAAAGTATAAAAAATTCTATTTCCATTTTTTTTTTTTTTCAGCTTTTCTGTAAGTTTAGTTTATCATATTGCCAGAATGAAAGATCACTTGCAATTCTGAAGTTCATACCCAGCATAAACTTGAGATAGGCTCTCTGGTTCTGCTCCTGCTCTTGCATAGTCGGTAACAGAACGTTGACAAATTGAGGCCAAAATATAGCAAGTTTGAGGTGGGGGGAAGGGGGGGCATACTTGGATACCTTACTGAATGTGAATCACTTCTGATGTTAATCTAGTTTCATTTAAGGTGAATGGCACCAGAAGGCAAAGTGGAAATGAAATATTCATTGCTCATTCAATATTACCTAATTTGTATGTCCAAGTGTTGACAAAAGAGAAGGCTTTGCTGTCTCCTTTATGAATAATTGTAAATTAATATGCAACCCCCACACCCATTCTAAGTGAGAAGAAAATCACTTGGATTTGCCAACTGCTCAACAACATGGTCTGGTTTCAAATGCAGATGTCACCCATCCTGTTTCCTACTGTTGGAAATTCAGAGACGTTAGACAGCCTTCCTGGGAGAAGTGACTTTGGATAACATTATAGAATCTGGAACCTACAAACCTTCAATAATCAAGGTGAAAAGAAACTTTAAAGACCATCTTCTAATTTAATAGATGAGGAAAATGAGGTCCAACTTGTTTTTCTTGTTCTAAGCTGAGATGCTTCCTCAAACTCCTCCAAGCACCTTGCAGCCTTGCCGAACATTGTCATTTTGCTCCTGCAGGTATTTTCTCGGTATGTGACTTGCTGGATTTTTTTCTTATTCACTTGAAAAGTTGTCTTGAACAGATCCTAGAGAGTGTTCGGTATCTACACAGATCCAGCAGGCAGGAACAGAATGCTACATCCATCAGCATGACTTACAGTCAAGGCAGCTTCTTCGTTTGCTTAATAACATCGGACCCTGTGGTTTCCTGGGGCTTGGTTAGAAAGGAAATGCTTAGGGCTTTGACACTTTGCAAATGTCAGCTTGAAGTTCTGGACATTTCTCCAAGCACGTAGGCTCTCAGTACAAGACCAGGGCCCTATAGCACAAAGCAGGCCTCTCCAACCTTCCCCAGCCCTGGCCTCTCTCTAGGGGGATTTAGCTCAAGACAAGAGCTGGGAATGGGGGGAGGTGGGGCACTCCCTCTGAATCTAATTTCTTCACTCAGTAACAAGGACAGGGTCCAGTGGGAGAGGAAATTAGGCGAATAAGACTATGTGGGTGTGAAGCACGAGGGAAAAGTCTTAATACAATTGGAAAAAGGGGAAATAGTAAGAGTAGCACTAATAAATATTGTTTATGTGCTTTGCATTCATTATCTTATTTAGTCATTACCAAAAAAGCTGTGAGTTAAGCACAATATTAATTTCATTTTAAAGATGAGAAAACTGAGGCATAAAGCAGTCGAATAGGAGATAAAAGAGCTGGTAAATGGTAGGACCAGAATTTGATCCAGGCATTCTGATCCCAGGACCTCTGGGTCTTAACCACTAGGCATGTTATGTCATATATTCTGGGGAGCATCATAATTCAAACAATGCTTTTTTTGATCTTTCTTAGGTCTGCTTTCTTGTCTTAATTGTAGTTTTAAGTTTTAATAATCACAGTACTTCCTGGATACTTGTAATATATAAAGCACTGAGTTAGGCACTTTATATGCATACATTATCTCATTTATCCTCATAACCTATGAGGTAGGCACTATTATTATCCACATATTAATGATAAAAAAACTGAGGCTGAGGGAGGTTAAGTTACTTGCCCAAGGACACACAGGCAGTAAAGGGCAGACACTAAATTCAAAAACAGATCTTCTAATCTCAAAGTTTGAACTCTCATAACTATGCAATGGTCATCAAACTGTAAGGCATACCTTGAGAATCTTTATGAAAGCAAATTTCAGGGCTCTACTCCTAGATTCTGAATCAGTAGATCTGGGTGAAGCCCAGGAATCTGAATTCTTGAACTTTACAAGTTCTGATTCTGATGCCAATTCCTTGAGGGCCCTGCTTTTCCAAATACCCCACAATGCCATACTACATCTCAGACTACAACAGCTCAGGCAGAAAAATTGGTCAGTTGTATTTTAGAGATAAAACAGTAGTGTTGCTGAGCCTTCTCTCCTCTGCCTGTTAGGGTTATACAAACCGAACAGGCAGTATGCTAAAGTTCATTGTAGTTGCTCATTATATTGCAGGTAGCTCTTTTTCCTACCACTGCATTTCACTCCAAGTGCCATAGTAGCTGTGTTAGTTGGGACATTTCTCATTGTAAGTGATGGAAACCAGTTAAAACAGACTTAAGAAAAAGAGAGAATTCATGGCTCACTGAATTGAAAAGTCTAGGGGTAAATCTACCTTTAGGAGTGCTTTGACTGAAACATTCAAATGATGTCACCAGGAATGTGTCTCTCTCCGTCTTTTAGTTTTGTTTTCCTCTGTGTTGGCTTCATTCTTAGGTTCAGGCTTCCCTCAAGAGCTGATGGCCAACAGCATCTCCAAACATGGGGACTTTTCTTTCTTTATGCCAGAGAGTTTATTTTTTAAAATTCTATTTCCATTTTTTATTCAGCTTTTCTATAAGTTTAGTTTATCATATTGCCAGAATGAAAGATCACTTGCAATTCTGAAGTTTATACCTGTGTATTTAGTGACCACAGTGGAAAGAGGCAGGCTTATTCCCAATTGTTTTGGCCCAAGTCCTGAGGCTGATTCTTTTTAGGCTTTCTTGAGTTAAGTTCTCATCCTTAAACCAAATACTGTGGCCAGAAGCTGTGGAATATTCTGATTGGCTACCCATTAATCAAGTATCCACCCCTGGTGGAGGAAGGCCAGCCCGACCATGGCTGCAGGGACTGAGAATGGGAGACAGCTAAGAGGAATAAAGGGGATGGACAGTTGACACGCAATGTGCTGAAGTTCAGCACATTAGGGCAAGATGTCTGATTCCTGGAGCAGAGTAGGCCAAGCCACAATTTGCTCTTCTCTGAAGATGATGAGACTTTAGGATTTTCCCACACCCATAACTGAGTTAGGCTAGTTTGAGGACTCTAACAACAACAGCATTTGGCCTTTTACAAACATCATAGAATATATCACAGAATTCTAGGGTTGAAAGGACCTTATTGATCTCCCAGTCCAGCCACTTAATTCTGGCATTTTTAAGAAATCAACAGACTTACCCTTTTTGAGTTAAAGAATCAATAAACCATTTACTGAGCACACAAGTGATGAACCCGTTTGTTGATGTTTGTGGAAACAGCACTAGGAGGTATGGAGGCTTGGATTCTAGTCCTATGTGAAGGAGACAAGTCACTTAAGCAATATGGCTCTTATCTTCCTTCATCTGGTGATTTATGAGACTTTTCTCATCAGACTCAGAACTAGAACCCAAGTCCCCAAGCCAAGGACTCTCTCCAACATACCAGGTCTTCATCTTTCCAGTTCTTTGTGTAAGCTCCTGTTTTTCTCTAGCTCAGTCCTACTGTTTTCCCTCTTTACCATGGTCATACTTTCTGCCAATCAAGGGGCTGAACTGCTCATTCAGCCAGCATTTGTTGACTGCCCACAGGATGCACTGTGGTGCAAAGGTAGAGGTAAGTGAAACACAGTTGGGTCTTCTCTATTTTCTTGGAAGGTGCCACTTTCCTGCCAACAACTCACCTCTTTTTTTTTTTAATTTAATTTTATTGAGATATATTCACATACTATGCAGTCATACAAAGCGTACAATCAATTGTTCCTAGTGCCATTATATAGTGTGCTTTCATCACCAACATTAATTTTTGAACATTTTCATTACCACACACACAAAAATAATAAGAATAAAAATTAAAGTGAAAAAGAACAATTAAAGTAAAAAAGAACACCGGGTGCCGTTTTGTTTTTTTGGGTTTTTTTGCCCCCATTTTTCTACTCATCCATCCATACACTGGACAAAGGGGAGTGTGATCCACATGGCTTTCCCAATCACATTGTCACCCCTCATAAGCTACATTTTTATGCAATCGTCTTCAAGATTCAAGGGTTCTGGGTTGTAGTTTGATGGCTTCAGGTATTTACTGCTAGCTATTCCAATTCATTAGAAACTAAAAAGGGTTATCTATATTTTAAGAGTGCCCACCAGAGTGACCTCCTGGCTCCTTTTGGAATCTCTCAGCCACTGAAACTTATTTCATTTCACATTCCCCTTTTGGTCAAGAAGATATTCTCCGTCCCACGATGCCAGGTCTAGATTCCTCCCTGGGAGTCATATTCCACGTTGCCAGGGAGATTTACTCCCCTGGGTGTCAGATCCCATGTAGGGGGGAGGGCAGTGATTTCACCTTTTAAGTTGGCTTAGCTAGAGAGAGAGGGCCACATCTGAGCAACAAAGAGGCATTCAGGAGGAGACACATAAGCACAATTATAAGCAGGCCTAGCTTCTCCTTTGCAGCAACAGTCTTCCCAAGGGCAAGTCCTGTGATAGAAGGCTCGGCCCATCAAACCACCAGTCCCCAATGTCTGCAACTCACCTCTGTTTGCCACAATTTTCCCTTAAGTCTCAACAGTTGGGAGTTCACATCAGCCCTTTTCATCCCTCTTAATGCCCTCCTTCTTAGGGAGACTGCATTAAGAGAGACTGACTGCTCCTTTTCCTTTCTCCCCCAGCACATCGGCCCAAAGTAACTTTTCTCTGAGCTCATTTGGCACCAGCTGACACCACATGTTAAAATTTAATGGCAAGTGCTTAGCAAAAAGATGACAAGCTTTATTGGCAATTCAAAACAGGTTGTTGGGCGCCATCTGCCTTCCTTCAAATTAATGGGAAGAAGGAATGGGTCCTTTGGGCTTTGTTTATTTTTAGATTATCACAAAGGAACCCAGCAGGCTGCCTCTAGATCATGTTAATCCCCACAGTAAATGAGGCCAAAATACCATGGGGGACAATAAGTGACTATAAACAGGTCTCTATGCACATGCAGTAGTTACAGGAAAAGCAGAATAAAGTGTTCTGTCTCCCTGTCTTAATCTTGCCCCTCTAAACCTACTGGGAAAAAAGCAAATAGACCTTTAAGTTCAAGGAGGGAACTGATTGAGCTCTGCTTGACTTACAGGAGGGTTGTGAAAATATCTTGTCTCTTCTGAAGCCCATATCAAATTCAGGCCAAGTCAGTGTTACATTTCGCCTTCGATTTCAGTTCCTGAGGCAGACAGAACTGCAGAGGAAATTCTCTCTGGAAAGTACCAGGTGGGTCAAGTTTGGATTTGACCCAACATGGAAGGATGATTCCATGGGGGTCAGAGAGGGGAATGGACACCAATGGGTCTCAAACTTGAGTGAGTGCATGACTCCTCTAGAAAACTGTTTAAAAGGCAGATCCAACGGCCCCATTTCCAAAGATAAAATTCTATGCATCTAGGACAGGAGCAGAGAATTTACATTTTTTTAAAATTACCAGTGTTGTGGGTTTACAGAACAATCATGCACAAAATACAAGATTCCCATAAATCACCTTATTATTAATACCTTACATTGGTGTGGAACATTTGTAACAATTGGTAAAAGCACATTTTTGTAACTATACTATTAACTATAGTTCATGGTTTAACTTAGGGTTCACTTTGTAGAGTAGTTCTGTGGATTTAAAAAATTTTTTTTATTCTGTTACCATATATACAATCTAACATTTCCCCTTTTTAATCATATTCAGATATATATATTTCAGTGCTGTTAATTATGTTCACAATGCTGTGTTACCATCACCACCTATTACCAAAACATTTCCATCATTCCAAATAGGATCCCTGCACATTTTAAACCTTATCTTCCCATTCCCTATCCCCACCCTGTCCCCTGGTAACCTATATTCTAGATTCTGACTCTATGAGTTTGCTCATTCTAATTATTTAAAATCAGTGAGATCATACAATATTTGTCCTTTAGTGACTGGCTTATTTCATGATGCCCAGGATCATTCACATATCAAGTATCAGGTATCCATGTATCAGGACTTCATTCCTTTATATGACTGAGTAATAGCCCCTCATATACCATATTTTATTTATTCATTCATCAGTTGACGGACACTTGGGTTGCTTCCATCTTTGGGCAATTTTCAGTAATGCTGCTGTGAACATCAGTGTGCAAATATCTGTTTGAGTCACTCCTTTCAATTCTTTTGGGCATATACCTAAGAATTTACTTTTAACAAAAGTACTAATTCTGATGCAGGTAGTTGTGGGCCTACCTTGAAAAAGCCTCTCCATGTTGTGTACCTCCCCAAACCTGATTTTCTAAAACTGAATGCCTAACAGGTGTTGGTTCCATAAGTTTCCAGTTAAAAAGGAAATAGATTACCCAAGAGATGACCAATAACTCATTAGCAACTGTTATCCCTTCAGCATGGATTTGTGAGCAGAAGAGTACACTGAGGGAAGAGCACAGGACTGATAAGAGCTGATGGACTAAAAAGGCTTGAACACTGTATTAGTTCTCTAGCGAAAGAGAATCAACAAGAGATATCTATAAATATAAGGTTTATAGAAGTGTCTCATGCAACTGTGGGTATGCAGGAGTCCAAATTCCGAACTGACAACTCCAACGAAGATGTTCAATGAACTCCTGGCAACTTCAATGCATGTGTTCGAAGAACTCCTCAGGAAACAAACTGGCAACTTCAAAAACTCCTTAGGAAACGCTTCACTGGTCAGCTGAAGAAGTGAAGGTCCTCTATCTGTCTCCCTTAAAAGTCTTCAACTGACTGGATTAAATCCAGCCATCTGTATTCTCTCATTGTGGAAGACACACCCTTCGTTGACATAATCAGTCACAGCTGCAGCCAATTGACTGATGATTTAATAAACCAGTCTTCTGGTTTATTAACCAGCCACAAATGTCCTTACAGTAACGGTTAGGCCAGTGCTTGCTTGACCAGACACCGGGACACCATCACCTGGCTAAGTTGACACATGAACCTAACCATCACAAACACGGACCTCCTGGAGCAAGAACATAAGGAAAGATTGGGAAGGTTAGGAGTGGGGGGATAGGTAGGTAAAGACACTGAGCACCTAAGTTTGAAGTTTGAAGGCAAGGAGGGAACACTGCCAGAAATAGAGCAAAAAGGAGGAGGAAGATGTAGAGAGTTGGAGAAGTCATGGAAAAGGATGGGATGATCCCAAATATAATTTCTGCTACCTCTCAGTTTTTCCTACAGTACTTCCAGGATTGGAAGGAAGACCAGAAAATGATTTTCACATCCGTGATTTGTAACAGGTATCTGGGGGAGGAGACAGTCTTTGTAGTAAAGCATTAGGATGATCTTTTTACTCTAATTTGTTTTGTTTGGGCATTGCAAGGTATAAAAAGCAACTTGTGATCATTTTTGGCAGCAATTATTTCATTTGGGAGCATTTTGTGACCTTTTTTTATTTTATACAATTTCACATTACATTTTACAAGCTTCCGTTAGTGTCCTGTCCATACTTCATAATTATAAAAGTATTTTGTTGTTAAATAAGCTTGAGAAATGCTGAAATCCAAACCCGTCATTCCTTCTTCAAACCATCTTCTTTGCATACATCCAGTGATAGACAACGCTATACCACCAGCAGGGGCAGTTCAGTTTGCTATTGGAAAACTCCACTAGATAGAGCATGTCAGAATCAGTGGTAGATTCATGAGGGCATAGCTTGCTGGACCTCATCCCCAGAGTTTCTGACTGTTGGTCTAGGGTGGGGCCCGAGATTTTGCACATAGAACAAGTTCCCAGGTGATGCTGATGCTGCTGGTCTGGAACTACACTTGAGGACCACTGGCCAACCCCATCCACTTCCCTGTAATTTCCACTCCTTCTTCCCTAGCTCTGACTCACAGAATGACAGAGCAAGTCTACTTCCTTTTCTACCACCCAGCCCCACCTGAGCCCAGCTTCCTCGCTGCAGTGTAAGTACCACAAGGGCAGGGGTTGGGTGGGCAACCTTTTCATTGCTTTAATCCCAGTGGCATAACCAGTGCTGACAAGTTGGTGTGCATGTGACAGAGATCCACTGATTGATTGATTGGTGACACAGAGTAATCTCTAAGTGTCACTCATTATTCTTATTATTAATTCTGAGGAATAAAAATCTCAAAAGACAGATCTTTTTTCTAGAGAGCTCCAGGAAAAGCTGTAAATGCACTTAGATCCTGTCTTCTATAGTGTTTCCAGACCTCAATAGAGCCTAGAATCACACAAAGAATTCATTCTTGCCCAAAGTAAAGGGTTTCTGGAACTTTCCATATACAAACCTGGCGGGGCTCATGTTATTCTACATCTCTTTAAAGAATTATCTCACAAAGAGTGAAGAGGTGAATATTTTCACTGAAGAATTCTTATTGGATGGTGGGAAATAATGGAACTCAGCCATGGGATGTGAGATGGAAAAGAAAAACCGGTATCCCACAGTAGACATGCTCCAGACATCCTGGTTGTAATTTAGCCTCCCACTAAGACCTCACAGCTGGAAAAGAGCAAGAAAGCTGCCACCCAAAGGGCCTGGTGTGTGAGCAGTAGCTTCTTATTCCTGGCACTCCCTAGGGAATGAAGCTCCATGGCATTCCTCCCTGAGGCAATGAAGTTGGTTTGCAACTTGTTGAGGAAGCACTCATGGTTGTGACTGTTCTCCGTGCTTCTCTAACCCCCAGCAG
Source organism: Choloepus didactylus (assembly GCF_015220235.1). Classification (NCBI taxonomy): domain Eukaryota; kingdom Metazoa; phylum Chordata; class Mammalia; order Pilosa; family Megalonychidae; genus Choloepus; species Choloepus didactylus. The sequence continues at coordinate 13,151,165 of NC_051317.1, forward strand.
GGTCCAACAAATTCAGCTTGAGGGAGAAGACAGAAAAAGTCTTTGAAATGAATAACTCTAAAAGCAACTCATTTTTGCCCTAAGGAATAGGTAGGGTAGTTGAGAGTTAAATGGAAAACCTCCTTTTCAAAGCCCTTCCCAGCTTCAGGAACAAGTGTTTTCAAAACCATCACAAGCTAATGCCTCAGCAAAGAGACAAAACTGAAGAAATTATTTCTAATATTGTAATTAATTACAATCCCATGAGTCCACTTAATCTCCACATAGGAAGTTCACCAATTGGAGAGTGGCATTGATCCTCTGTGCCTGAGCCAATTCGATATTTTGGTCCAATCCGGAATGGTTACCCAGCCTTTGCCAGAATGAAATTGTGTTTAGAATTTTATTTTTATAGCCTCGGAGGCATCCCAGATTTTAATAGGACATTGGAAACCATCCATCTGTGGTACATCTGCTCCAACAGGATCTGCATATTTAAAAAATCATTAAGAAGTTAATATTGAAGCCATTTCAACTTTCTCCCTAATGACAAGGTCTGTTTGCTTCTGTTTCTTTTTAAATTTTCAATTGTATATATATATATGTGTGTGTGTGTGTGTGTGTGTGTGTGTGTGTGTGTGTATATATATGTGTATATATATATATATATGTGTATATATATATATATGTGTGTATATATATATATATATATATATATATATATTTGTATTTCCCATGGAAAAATGAAAATGATTCCTTAACACCTCAGAATTTTGATCCAGGTAGTCTAGAAAGGAAGAGATTATAAGGGCCATGTCAATTTCAGGCACCTTATTAATCAGGGCAACTTGATTCCGGATGATTGGTCTTCTAATTGACCAGCAAGTCAACTGCTGCTCTCTGGGATGAGAGAGGATTCCACAAATCCCCATTTCAGCCTTCCAGGGCTCTTATTGTTGAAGGTCCTGGTGCTCAAGAAATCACAGAAGACAGTGTGGGCTCTGACACTTCTCTCTCCTGTAATCTCAGAGCATGATCTTTACCCTCTCTGAACTTCTGCTTCCTTGATGGTGTAAAATGAATAAAACGCTACCCATCCTGACTGTTTGCTGTGAGGATGAGAGAGACGGTTATGTGCTGTTCCAGGTGCTGGGCCCAGAGTCGATGGCCAAACAAAGTGGTTTATTTGTTTATTCAACCGAAGTGCAGCACTGAAGGAGCATAAAATATAAAGGTCCTGCTTTCCTGCCAATTATAGTCTGTGGTATGAGTGAAAAAAATCATAAAAATTAATTAAAAACAGAGATAAGTGCAATGAGGGAAAGAAAGAATGTGATTCTGTGAGAACTCACAGCAGAGGAAATGCTAGTCTGGTGGGGGTCGCAGGAGAGGGAAGGGATCAGGGTGGTGGGTGGGTGGAGAGGTATGGAAGACTGAACAGAGATCTGAAAAGTGAGAAAGGAGTGGGAGAGGAAGCCACATTCTAGGAGGGGAGAACAGCAGAGAAGACTCTGTGGGAGGCAGGATTATACATATAGTAATACATATGGCTATATAGTTACGTACAGTAGAGAATGAATGGATGGGTGGAAGAATTAATTAATTAACTAATTAATTAATTATAATGTAGAACAAATTGTAAGGAGAAGTGGGCTTGAAGTTGATCAAAGTTAAGTAAAACAAAATGGCTCCCTGCACTGGACATTGCCAGGAAGGACCCCCTCTTTCTGAGAAGGGATTTTCCGGTAGACAAAACCATGGACCTGCAGGCTTTCTGAAAAAAAAAAATAGAACACATCCTACAAGGTTGCTGAAAAGCAACATCTGGTGATAAAACTAGTTTCAGTCCAGTAGGGACAGCTTATCAGATTGGACAAGCATACCATACTAATCAACGTATATCTGCTCCCCACTTTGTAAGACCTGCTCCTCATGTAAAATGGAAACGTAACATCAGCCAATCAGAACATTTCCTCACTTGCTTTCGCATTCGCCATTCATGAGTTTTTCCCCTCCACTCCCTCAGCAGAGCACCCTTCTACTTTCTGGATGGGATACCTCCCAATTCATGAATCTCTAAAGCAAGAAGATCCTAAATTTAACATTGTTAGAAAGTTTTTCTTTTAACTTAATGATCTGGGATAAAAGTTCAACCCCATACTAAGTGATTTACTTAGGGTTTACTCCATGCCAAGCACTGTGCTAAGTGTTTACATGGCACATATTGTTGAATTTTCACAACCACCCAGTGAGCTACCCAATATCATCATCATCATCATCATCATCATCATCTTCACTTTACAGATAAAGAGTCAGAGGCTTCAAAAGATTAAGTAGTGTGCCTAATTTTCCAAAGCTAATAAATAATGAATGAAGTTGGGCACTTGAATCCCAAGAGCTGGCTCCAGAATCCAAACTCCTACATCACTCTGTCATTTGCTCGATCTAGCCTGGAAGGTGGTTGTGAAGATGAAACAAACAGTCTTGAAAGTCCTTCGTAATACTTGCAAGGCCCCATACCAGTATAAGAGCCACTATGATGAACATTTCTGCTTTCCTGCCAGGAAACCCAGACCCTTTTTAGCTTCACTCTAACTTCATTTCAACCAGCCAAGCTGGGACTTCAGAAGGTATTTTCTGAAGGGATTTGAGGGGTCTGGGGGCATTCCAAAGGGTCTGTGATTCCAGTGAAAGCAATTGCAAAATTTTATGTGCATGTGCACATGTGCATTTTTCTTAGTGTTGATTACCCAAAATGTTTATGAACTTCTGGGAAGAGGAACCTTCTTTGCAAATTTTGATTCTATGAAGTTGACTCAGGACTATATAGGACTTATTAAGGAGATATTTTTAATTCAATCTGGCCCCGAAGAGGAATCTTCTGCTCACCAAAGCATTCAGGTGGGTTGTAATGTTCATGTCCCAGAGGCCTGGCCACAGCTGGGCTGCTATAAGAATCACTCCTGGTGTCCTCACTTTCCAAAATACTTTCTTACTTGATTATATGCATTTGTATATTTAGAAGTCAAATAAGCTTGCAGAAAAAAAAAAAAGAGTCTAAAACACATTAAACTCTGAACAATTTACATGCTACAGATTCTCTACAGTCTTGGCCAATGCATGTTAATGTCTTTGCAGAGTTTCAGTCTGTACATTCCTTCTTGCACAAGTTTTCCACAAATAACATTTCACATAAACATTTTCATGCATTGACATGGCCCCCATACTTGTCATTTTAATATTCTGATAGTATTCCATTCTGTTAACATATTTTGAATGTGTTTAAGTTAAAAAAAAAAAAAAAACACCTCAATCTCAGATCCTCAACTCCTTAATTTTGCTTCAAAGGTTTTAAAAGAAAACTGATATAAAATACTTATAACGTATAACTTAGTGGCTTCCAGGCATGGGTTTTGGAATCCAACAGACTTTGAATCCCATTTCTCTCTCTAACAACTATGTGGCCTTAAGCAAGCCACTTAAGCTCTCTGAGCCCCAGTTTCCTCATTATAAAACAGGGATAATAGCAGTATCTCCCCCCCAAAAAATTGTTGCAAATTAAGCAATATAATATTTTTAAAATGCTGTGAAGAGTTTCTGATACATACTAAAAGCTTGGTAAGTGATAGCTATTGGCATAATAGATGGAAAATAGAGACTAGGACCCCCTGCAGCATTTTCTTTAAGAGGGGTGAAAACATTATTTTGCCAAGGCCACAGGAAAGGAAATCTGGAGGAATAAGGAAGAGTCTGAATCGGCCACATGTTGGTATCAATCTACTTGCCGAAACCAAGTTTGGGTGTCTGAAAAAGAACATTTTCAGTCCTAAAACAGGGATGGCAACTTGGAGCTGATGAACATGAATAAATATAGCCAAGGAATAAATACACCCTCTGTGTCCTGGCACAGTGCATCTGTTCAGCCACACCATTCCCTGTCTCCCTGCAAAGCAAGTCTTTCCAAGCCAAGTCAAACTCCCCACTCCCACCACCACCACCACCCACGTCCAAAACAATTGTTAGAACATGCAAGCTAGACAGAGCCATGGAGAAGACTGCTTGTCCAACTAATTCACTTTGTAGATCAGAAAATGGGAGGCTCAGGCAGGTGAAGTGAATTTCCAAGGGTTGCATTAACTACTTAATAGCAGAACTTAGATAGAACCTGGTTGTTCCTAAACATCAGACCTCAGTACGTGGATTTTCTAATCAGTTGTATGTGTTTCACCTTCATGATTTTTTCTAAAACCATGAACCTACTATACCATTATTTACTTAATTTTTAATTGTTGCTTTCTTGTTCTTCTTTTTATTTTTTACCAAAAATAAATTTAAATAAATTTAAACTCCTGTGCAGTTAAATTGTTCATAGCTTAGTCTGCAGCTATTATTAGCTGTCGTTTAGCCTTGGGCATATGCATTATCTTATTCAACTCTCAACAATATCTTTTTAAGTTGGTACTACTACTTTAAGTTGGTACTACTACAAATGAGTGAATTGAGGCGCAGGGAAAATGTTTAAATATGTTGCTTTCTTCTTCTTCTTCTTTTTGTCTTACCAAAAATAAATTTACTAACTATTTATGATTGGGAAAATCAGTATCTTTTAATCTAAGTGGAAGACAGTAAAAAATAAATAGCAAAGCAATGATATTGAATTCCAGCTAAAATATACAGTGGGTCTATTAAAAAATCAGAGCCTGAAGCAAAGGCTCTCTTCCTCAAAAAGGAGATTAGCAAGGGTTCAAAAGGCACTGAACAAGGACAGACAAGCACCACATTAAAATTCACCAAACTGAGACTTTTCTCTTTAAGGATGGAAAAAGAATTAAAAGAGAATAACTGGCATCAGGGATGTGAATTTGGGACATATCAGCCTAATGTACCCTGCCTGGTTGTACTTCCTGTTCTCCTCTACACTGTCCTTCATTTGTCACCTACCTTGGAATTATCACCTGGAGGCCTTGTGCTTTCAGGTTGAGTCTAAGCTCCAGCAAAGCCAGCTACTTCTTTACTTCCTTTCACAATCTTGAAGCTCTATTCAAACCCTCAGCATTCCTGTGCAGTTAAATTGCTCACAGCTTAGTCTGCAGCTATTACTAGCTGTTGTTTGGCCTAGTACATATGCATTACCTTATTCAACTCTCGACAATATCTTTTTTAGGTTGGTACTACTACTTTAAGTTGGTACTACTACAAATGGGTAAACCAAGGCACAGGGAAAGTGATTAAATTTGTCCAAGTCCTTCGCTGGTAACCTAGAGCTGCCTGATTCTAAACCCTATGCTCTGAATCACTGTGCTATACTGATCCCCAGTCTAACTTCAGTTCGTTTGATTTGCTTCAAAAAGTATTTACTGAATATTTCCTAGGATCCTATCAATGGGCTCAGTCAGGTCAGGCAAAGAGGGATATAACTTGTTTCTTGTCCTTGAGATTTATATGCCATTAATTAATACATCCAGCACATATCTATTTACTGCTGCTAAGTTGCAATCTCATTGAAGAACCAAGACATTTACATATGAAAAAATGAGCAAGTAAACTGAGTATGATCAGTACTGAAATGTACAGAGCAATTGGTCAGAGTCATGGACAGGTGGGAAAGGAGACTTGGCATTGGGGTCTAGCATGCTGGGGAAGGCTTCCTGGGAGACATGGTGCCTTAAACGAGGGCACTCCAGGCAAGAGGGACAGCATGGGCAAAGAGACAGGTGGGGCCAAGCACTGGAGCAACACAGGCTCTTTTTCTTCATGCCTGATAAATTAACAATCACGACAAAATAGCCACAGGGCAGCAGTGTCTTATACGACTTAGCTGAAATTTTCATGAATCAACCATAATAAATTCTTTGAGGAAAATGTTTCTCCACTCTTAAGAATGGCATTGGGTCAAAGCGGAGCTTTCCCTAAAGATGCTTTAGATTTCAACTCTGTGTCTGAGAAAGCTCTGCAATCAGCTTGGCCTAGATTATCTACTCAGGGGCAGGAAGCTTTCAGTCTACCTCAACGTGGCAGAGGATGAGGAGAAAAACGAATCAGCTTATGAGGATTGCTCACTTCAGGAGCCTTGAGGTACACTAGCAAGCAACCAGCTGAGGAAGTAAAACTTACTCCTTACAGTTAAGTACAAAACGCTGTGGGAGACTTGGGGCTGGCTCATGATGGACCTGTTTCAGTTAATCCACCACAGGCAACAATCCTCTTTCAGGGACTATGGAAGCCTGGGGAAGGCCATTCCTTTTCCAGTCAGGTTTGAGGAAGAAGAGGCACTCATCTTTAATAAATCTCAGGCTCCTGGGATTTTCACTGTAGCTAGTGCTGACCAGGGCTGCATGTGTAGGTCTCCAAAAGGTTCAAACCCCTCTGCAGCAGCAGCAGCAAGGAGGGAAATCCTCATCTGTCTTATCTTCTCTATTATGTGGTAAGTCTCTAGAACAGTCACCCACATATGCACTTATCTATGTATTAATTCAGTCAACAACCAAGGCTCAATTGTACATACCTCTTTCTTAGCACCTATTCTAATTTGCTAATGCTGCTGGAATGCAAAACACCAGAAATGGATTGGCTTTCATAAAGGGGGGTTATTTGGCTACAAAGTTACAGTCTTAAGGCCATAAAGAGTCCAAGGTAAGTCACCAACAATCGGGTACCATCACTGGAGGATGGCCAACAGCGTCCAGAAAACCTCTGTTAGCTGGGAAGGCATGTGGCTGGCATCTGCTCCAAGTTCTGATTTCAAAATGGCTTTTTCCCAGGATGTTCCCCTCTAGGCCACAGCTCCTCAAAAATGTCACTTTCAGTTGCTCTTGGGGCGTTTTTCCTCTCTTAGCTTCTCTGGAGCAAGAGTCTGCTTTCAACGGCCATCTTCAAACTGTCTCTGTAAACTGCAGTTCCTCTCTCAGCTCCTGTGCATTCTTCAGAGTGTCCCTCTTGGCTGTAGCAAGCTCACTCCTTCTGTCTGAGCTTATATAGTGCTCTAGTAAACTAATTAAAGCCCATGCTGAATGGGTGGAGCCACATCTCCATGGAAATTATCCAGTCAGAGTTATTACCTACAGTTGGGTGGGGTGCATTTCCATGGAAACAACCTAATCCAAATGTTCCAGCTTAATCCCCACTAATATGTCTGCCCCACAAGATTGCATCAAAGAACATGGCTTTTTCTGAGGGGACATAATATATACAAACCGGTACAGCACTTAACATACTTTATTGCACTCATTTCTATTTGGGATCAGGCCCTTACTGACATCCCCACACTCACCTCCGACCTCCCCATACCTAACTCCCTAAGCTCCAGCCACGTGAACTCTGCTTGCAGTTCTGTGAGCTGGGCGTCCTCCCACCACAGGTTTTCACACACACTAACTCTTCTGCATGGATGTGGAACAAATATTCCTTGCCACCTCCCTCCTTTATCTGGTTAGCTTCTACTCATCCTTCACATTTCAGCTCAAGTCTCCCCTTGCCACTCCAACTTCCAGACCAGGTAAGGATCTTGTTGTTTTTGCTCCCTAGCACCTACCACAGTACCTGGCCCACAGGAAACATTCAGTATGTATTTGTCGTTTGAAAGAATGAATGAATGAACAAATGTGGCCCTTTTCCCCAGAGTTCTATCAGATCCTTGACGTCAATGACAGTGTCTCATGTTTCTAGTGCCCAGCACAATGCCTGGCATATGAGCACTTAGTAACCATTTGTTGAATGAATGATGAAATTTCTGTGAGCTAGTCACAAATTTCAAGTACTGGGAAGGACCAAAAACAAGCAAACAAATAGCAAGGAAGGTGAGACATAGTCTCAAACCTCAAGGAGCTTTCAGTAAAATAGAGGACAGGGAGCAAGCACACAAATGACCATAATACAGGGTGGAAAGAAAGAAGTAGCACAGACAGAGCACAGACAAAGGAGCTGTGGAAGTTTAGAGTAAGGGACAAGAAGAGGGGAGGGAGATGGCAGGGCCCAGGGAGATGAATGGGGACAGGTTTTATGGTGGAGGTGACCCTGAGGTCAGCGGATGTTCTAGTCTTTATCTGAAGGCATGTATCCAGTGTTCTCTGCTGCCACCCTGACTCCAAGTCCTTTTTTCTGTTTCATAAAGGCACAAAGCAGCAGGGCAGACCATCTAACAGTCCACAGGGGTCAGAAAGCTCAGACAACTACAAGATGCAGGTTGGCTGGAGGACCATGGCCAACAGTAAGTGTGTTCCTGCCTGGCAAGCAGAGGCACCTGCTTCTTAACTACTGCTAGTTGTTGCCATGTGTGAATGTTGGCCAGTGTGGTAACATCTTACCATTTTACTCCCAAGAAAACACAGAAATCCAGGTTCTTAAGTGAACTCTTCCAATTTTCAAATATTGGCAACTAATTCATTTTGGTTCCAAAAAAAATACCCTTTGGGGCAAACAAAACACCATGCAGACTTCAGGCCTCATTTGGCCATGGAGAGCACAACCTCTACCCACAATGGATAGGACTCACAAAAACTAAAACTCCTGTTTTGCATCCACCAGTTTGCAAATGTAAAACAGTTTGACAGAATCAAATGTTGACAAGAAGGAGGAGCAACAGGAATGCTCACACACTGCTGGTGGGAGCCCAGACTGTAACAGCCACTCTGGAAAACAAATTGGCATTATCTTGTAAAGATAAGGATATGTATTTTCTTTTACCTAGCAATTCCATTCAAAGGCATATTCTCCAGGGAAATTGTTACATGTATGCACTGAGAAACATATATAAGAAAGTTTATAGTTGCATTGCTTATTACAGCAAGAAACTGGAAACAAAGCAAATGCCAGCTGACAGAATAATCAATAAGTTGCAGCATATTCCAAGAATGGAACGAAAATAACTATGGATCTGGTATTTTGAAAGGTTAGGTACACAGGTCCTCTAGTATCTATCTCTAACATGAAACAATTCTAGATATTACTAAATCACTGTTAGTGGAATATTTATCCATTCAGCAACTATTTCTTGAGCATCTATCATATGCCAGACACTCCGCCAGGTGCTGGGGAAGCAGTGGTGAACACAACAGAACCTGCCCTTGCCCTTACAACCAAATAAATAGAGAATTACAAAGGGTGGGGGTTGGGGAGCAGTGTGCTTTGAGAAAGTATAATGGAGGAAGACTATAGTTCACATGGAGTGGGAAGGAACATGGAGAGTTAGGGAAGTCTTCTCTGTAGAAGGGACATTTAAGATGAGGCCTACGAAGTTAGCCAGGAAATGAAAGGAAATGAACATACCAGGCAGAGGGAACAGCTCTGCAAGGCCCTGAGCCTGTAAATAGCTTAGCATGCTCAGAAGAGCCGCGAGAAAGTCACTGTGTCTGGTGCATGGTGCACCAATATGAGAAGGCATGATAGCAATGAAGCATAAATCTGTGTTTATCCTTCCATCCAATTTTCAAGATGGCTGGTAAACCAGAATGACATATTAAATCTGAATGGCAAAACAAAACTAACTTGATCTAACCAACGGGTTCTTGCTATATTGCCATGAAATTCTAGTCAACTAAAAATAAGCCAGAAGGAAGCGAATATTAAGCTCAAATATCTCCCTTTTGCCCATGCAGAGGGACTGAGGTGAAGTCCAGACCATCAGGGGATTAGAGTTCATTATCCAAAATATTTTTAGATATTGAAGATAGACAAATGCATGTGAAATACTCAACTCTATGCAAGAAATATATTACACACCCTTTGTGGTTAACTGGCCTTGTTCCAGAATAAGCAGATAATCCCTACATGCATACTGGAGTGCCTGTATGTTAGTGCAAATTATCAGGTGGCAACCTAAAAGATGGAACTGTAAAACTCACCTCTGGTTAGCCCTGCCAACAGAGCAGTATGCAGACAGTTAAAGCAGTTTAAGAAACAAATAAGTCAAAGTGGCCTGGGAAAAAGTATTACTTGCTTTAAGACATACAATAAAGCACCCTGGGGGTGGGGGAGTTTATTTCATAGGGAGTAGAGGGGACATTTGGATTCCAGTAAACAGGGGAATTCCTAAGGCTACAAGCTAGCAAGCACAAGTACAATGCAAAAGACAGTCTCCGAAAAGATGAAGAGGACCCTACACTTCACTTTTGCCTTGGGCTGATCCTCTTGGCAGGAAAGCTAAACTCCAAAGGAGAACACATGCCAATGCAACCAATTTGCAAAGACTGTGAAAGGTGTTTTTTGCATTGGCTTGTTTGTTTTTGTTAGACCCTGGCACTCAAGGAAATCTATGTCATATCCCTATCTGGATCCACACTTAAGGAAAAGACAGCTCAGGGACTGAATCTCAGAGTTAATACATTAAAATATTAAAATTATCAGTCTGCAACAAAGATTACAAGAAAAACAAAGAAATAGGAAATGATGGCTCATCCAAAAGAACAAGATAAAAATGAAGATCATATTTTGAACATACTGGGTATTCCAGTTTGCTAATGGTGCAAGGATGCAAAACACCAGAAATGGATTGGCTTTTATAAAAGGGGGTTTATTTGGTTACACAGTTACAGTCTTAAGGCCATAAAGTGTCCAAGGTAACACATCAACAATCGGGTACCTTCACTGGAGGATGGCCAATGGTGTCCGGAAAACCTCTGTTAGCTGGGAAGGCACATGGCTGGTGTCTACTCTGTACTTCTGGTTTCAAAATGGCTTTCTCCGAGGACATTCCTCTCTAGGCTTCAGCTCCTCAAAAATATCATTCTTAGTTGCTCTTGGGGCATTTGTCCTCTCTTAGTTTCTATGGAGCAAAAGTCTGCTTTCAAAAGCCATCTCTAAAATGTCTCTGTAAGCTGCAGTTTCTCTCTCAGCTTCTGTGCATTCTTCAAAGTGCCCCTCTTGAATACAGCAAGTTTGCTCCTTCTGTCTGAGCTTATATACCGCTCCAATAAACTAACCAAGGCCCACACTGAATGGGTGGGGCCACACCTCCCTGGAAATTATCCAATGAAAGATCTTGCCCACAGTTGAGTGAGCCCATCTCCACAGAAACTTCCAATCAAAAGTATCCAACCCAATCAACACCAATACATTTCCTGCCCACACAAGACTGCATCAAAGACAAAGGCATTCTGGGGGACATAATACATCCAAACCAGCACACTGGGCAAAGTCTTTTTTAAAATGATCATCAATATCATCAAGGAAATAAAGGAAAATATGGAGAAAGAACTAAAGGATATCAGGAAAACAATATGAGAATCTCAATAAAGAGATAGAAATTTTAAAAAGGAACCAAACAGAAATACTGGAGTTGAAGTCCACATAACTGAAATTAAAAATTCCGTAGAGGGTTTTAACAGCAGATTAGAGCTGGCAGAGGAAAGAATCAATGAATTTGAAGGCAAGGCCATTGAAATGATTCAGGTTGAAGAGAAGATAGAAGAATAAAAAAAGTGAACAGAGACTAAGAGACCTGTAGGGCAACATCAAGAATACCAATATACACATTATGGGAGTTCCAGAGGAAAAGAAAGAAAAGGGAAGAAGGAATAGTCAAAGAAATAATGGCAGAAAATGTCCCAAATTTGCCCAAATAAATGAATATACACATTCAAGAATCCCAAGGAACCCCAAACATTATAAACTCAAAGACAACCATGCTGACACATATAGAAGTCAAACTGTCACATGCTAAGTACAAGGAGAGAATTCTGAAAACTTCAGGAGAAAAGTAATGTGTACAAAGGACCGCAATAAGATTAATTTCTGATTTCTTATCTGAAACCATGGAATCAAGAAGGTAGTGGGACAAAATAGTTAAAGTGCTGAAAGAAAACAACTACTAAACAAGAATTTTATATCCAGTGTGGTGGTTTGAAGCTATACGTACCCCAGAAAAACATGTTCTTAAGCCTAATCCATTCCTGTTGGTGTGAATCCATTGTAAGTAGGGCCTTTTGATGAGGTTACTTCAGTTAAGGTGTGGCCAACCTCAGTCAAGATGGGACTTAATCCTATTACTGGAGCTCTTTATAAGCAGAATTAAATTCATACATAGGGAGAGAGAAAGCCACAGGAAGCAGGAAACTGAAATCAATGGAACCCAGAAGAGAAGAGAGGGATAAGGGGACATGCCACGTGCTTTGCTATATGATAAGCTTAGGAACAAGGATCGCTGGCAGCCAGCCTCAGAATGCCAGTTTTTGGAAAGAAAGCATAACCTTGATAGTGCCTTGATTTGGACCTTCTTTTAGCTTCAAAACCTTATAGGCAAATAAATTCCAATTGTTTAATCCAACACATTTCATGGTATTTGCTTGTGCAGCCCAGGAAACTAAAACATCTGGCAAAATTGTCTTTCAAAAATGAGGGAGAGTTTAAGACATTCCCAGGTAAACAAAAGCTGAGGGAGTTATTCATTCCCAGACCTGCCACGTACGCAATGCTAAAGACAGTTCTTCAGTCTGAAAAGAAGGGACACTAGATAGACCAAAGTGGCATAAAGAAATAAAGACCTCCGGTAAAGGTAACCATACGGGTAATTATAAATGTCAGTACTAGTGTATTGTAATTTTTCATATGTAACCCCACTTTTTACTTCTTAAAGTTTCTAAAGTGCCGATGCATAAAAAGTAATGATAAATCTATGGTTTTCAACATACACTGTATGTAAGGGTAATCTGTAAGATGTACAAGAAGGTGTGGTATAGGAACAGTGTTTGTGCATACTAGTCAAGTTAAGTTGGTACCAAATCAAACATGATTGTTATAGACTTAGGATGTTAAAGTTAAGCCCCATGATAACCACAAAGAAAACATCTGAAAAATATATACACAAAAAAATAAGAAGGCATTCAACATGTACCCTACAAAAACTCAAATAAACATGAAAGTAGGCATTAACAGAAAAATTGAGGGATAATAAAGGCGCAATATTCACAGAGAACAAAGAGAAAAATGGCAGAAGAAAGTCCTGCATTATCAGTACTTACTCTAAATGTAAATAGGTTAAACTCTCCAGTCAAAAGGCAAAGACTGGAAAAATAGATTTAAAAAAAAGCATTACCCAACTATATGCTGTTTCTAAAAGACTCACCATAAATTCAAAGACACAAGTAGGTGGAAAATGAACATATGTAAAAAAAATACCATGCAAATAGTAACAAAAAGAGAGCTAGGGTAGCTATACTAATATTAGATAAAATAGACTTTACATCAAAAACTCTTACAAAGGGACAAAGAAGGTCAGTATATACTGATAAAAGAGATCAATTCAACAAGAATTCATAACAATTACATATTTATGCGCCTCACAGCAAAGGCCCAAAATATATCAAGCAAATATTGGCAGATCTGAAGGGAGAAAGAGACAGTTCTACATTAATAGTAGGAGACTACAATACACCGTTTTCAATAAAGGATAGAAATGCAGACAAAGAACTAAAAGGAAATAAAAGACTTGATGAATGATACTAACAAATCAATTATACCTAACAGACATTTAGAACACTTCACCCAACAGCAGCAACAGACAAATACTTCTCTAGTGCCCATGGGTAATTCTCCACGATAGACCATGTGTTCGGTCACAAAACAAGTCTCAATAAATTAAAAAATAATGAAATCACACAATAACTCTTCTCCAACCACAATGAAATGAAGCTAGAAATCAATAGCAGAGTGAGATTGGAAAATTTAAAAATATGTAGAGATTAAACAATACACTCTTAAACAACCAAAGGGCCAAAGAAGAAATCAGAAGGAAAATTAGGAAATATCTTGAGGCAAATGGAATTGAAAATACAACATACCAAAACTTATGGAATGCAGCAAAACCCATGCTGAGAGGGAAATATATAGCTCCAAATGCTTACATTAAAGAAGAAAGATCCAAAATCAGAGACCTAACCTTTTTTTTAGGAAAAAAAGGAAAAGCAAACTAAATCCTAAGTGAGCAGAAAGAAGAAAATGACAAAGATTACAATGGAGATATATGAAACAGAGAATTAAAAAAACAATAGAATCAACTAAATGAAAAATTGTTTCTTTGAAAAGATCGATAAAATCAGCAACCCTTTAGTTAGACTGGCAAACAAAAAAGAGAATGCAAATAACTAAAATCAGAAAGGAAAGTGATACATTACTATGGAAACTGCAGAAATAAGAAGGATTATAAGAGAATGCTATGAACAAATGCACATCAACAAATTAGAGAACCTAGATGAAATGGAAAAATTCCTAGAAATACACAATTTACCTACACTGACTCAAGATGAAATAGAAGGTCTCAACAGATGAATAACAAGAGATTGAATCAGTCATCAAAAACTTCCCAACAAAGAAAAACCCAAATTTGTTGAATTGTACCAAACATTTCAAGAATTAGCACCAATCCTGCTCATGCTCTTCCAAAAAAATTGAAGAGGAGAGAACACTTCTTAACTCAGCCAATGAGGCCAATGCCACCTGTGGTGGTCTGGAGCTAATATGTACCCCAGAAAAGGCCATGTTCTTTTAATCCACTCCTGTGGGGGCAGACCTATTGTGGGTGGGACCTTTTGATTAGGTTATTTCAATTGAGATATGACCCAGCCAATTCAAGGTGGGTCGTAATCCTTTACTGGAGTCCTTTATAAGAAGATAAAAGGCAGAGACAGTTGGAGAGAGAGTTGAGAGAGAAACACCCAGGAGATACTGAGAGAAGACCTACAGACTCTCAGTGAGAAGGCCACTGGAATCAGAAGCTGAAAGCAATGGAACCTGGGAGCGAAGGACCAGCAGATGCCAGCCACATGACTTCCCATTTGACAGAGGAAGCCTGGATACCATTGGCCTTTCTTCAGAGAAGGAATCTTCCTCTTGATGCCTTAATCTGGACATTTTCATGGCCTTAGAACTGTAAATTTGTAAACTAATAAATCCCCTTTGTAAAAGCCAACCCATTTCTGGTATATCGCATTCCAGCAGTTTTAGCAAGCCAAAACACCACCCAAATACCAAAGCCAGTTAAAAATATCACAAGAAAAGAAAACTACTAATAGCCTGTATAGATGCCAATATAGAAGCAAAAATCCTCAAAACAATGTGAGCAAGCTAAATCCAATAGCACATTTAAAGAATTATGCCCCATGATCAAGTGGGATTTATCCCAGGTATGCAAGCATGATTCAACATAAGAAAATCAATAAATGTAATATACCACATTACTAGAACAGAGCAAAAAATCCACATGATCATCTCAATTGATGCAGATAAAGGCCTTTGACAAAATCCAGCATCCTTTCTTAGAAACAGTTAGAAAACTAGGAATAGAGGAAACGTCTTCAACATGATGAAGGGCATATATGAAAAACCCACAGCTAATACCATACTTAAAGGTGAAAAACTGAAAGCTTTCTCTCAAAGATCAGGATCAAGACAAGGATGCTCACTGTTACCATTGTTATTCAACATTGTACTGGAATGTCTAGCCAGAGAAGTTAGGCAAGAAAAAGTAATAAAAGACTTCCAAATAGGAAAGGAAGAAGTATAAAATTTTTCTAATTGCAGATAGCATGATACTATATATAGAAAATCCTGAAAAATCCACAACAAAGCTACTAGAGCTAATAACCAAATTCAGCAAAGTGGTGAGGTACAAGATCAACACAGAAAGATCAATACACTAGTAACAAATAATCTGAAGAGGAAATCAAGGGAAAAAATCCCATTTATAATAGCAACTGAAAGAATGAAATATCTAGGAATAAATTTAACCTGCTGTAAAGGACTTGTACACAGAAAACTACAAAACATTGCTAAAAGAAATCAAAGTAGATCTAAATAAATGGAAGGACATTCTGTGTTCATGGATTAGAAGACTACATATTGTTAAGATATCAATTCTATCCAAAGCAATTTACAGATTCTGTGCAATCCCAATCAAATTTCCAACAGGATGCCTTATAGAAATGGAAAAAGCCATTGTCAAATTTATATGGAAGGGTAAGGGGCCCCAAATAGCCAAAACCTTCTTGAAGAAGAAGAACGAAGTAGAAGGCCTCACACTTTCCAATTTTAAAACTTATTACAAAGCTACAGTAATCAAAACAGCATGGTACTGGTTCAAGAACAGATATTTATACCAATGGAATTTAATTGAGAGTTCAAAAATAAACAATCTATGTCCAATTGATTTTTGCAAGGCTGCCAAGTTCACTCAATTGGGAGAGAACAGTCTCTTCAACAATGGTGCTGGGATATTCATATGTAAAAGAAAGAAGGTGAAACCCTACCCTACACTATATATAAAAATTTACTCAAAATGGGTTAAAGCCCTCAATATAAGAACCAAAGCTATAAAACTCCTAGAAGAAGGCATAAAGAAACATCTTCAAGAACTTGTGTTAGGCAATGGTTTCTTAGACTTTACACCAAAATTATGAGCAACTAAAGAAAAATAGATAAATGGGACTTCATCAAAGTGACAAAGTTTTGTGCATCAAAGGATTCATCATGAAAGTAGAAAGTCAACCTACAGAATGGGAGAAAATATTTGGAAACCACATATCTGATAAGGGTTTAATATCCAGAATATATAAGGAACTCCTTCAACTCACAACAACAACAATAACAAAACAATTTAAAAATGGGGAAAAATAGACATTTCTCCAAAGATATACAAATGTCCAATAAATACATGAAAAGATGCTCAAGTCCTTGGTTATAAGGGAAATGAAATGAAAACCGTAATGCAATAATATTCACAACCCAGTAGACTAGCAATTATTGAAAAAAAAAAAAGGAAAATAAGGTTGGAGGGATGTGAAGAAAACAGGAAAAATCATTCATTGTTGGTGGGAAGGTAAAATGGTGCAGCCACTGTGGAAAACATTTTGTCAGTTCCTCAGAAAGTTAAGTAAAAACTACCATATGACCCGGCAACCCCACTTCTAGGTATATACTGAAATGAATCAAAAGCAGGGACTCAGAACAGATATATCTGCACACCAGTGTTCATAGTGGCATTAGTCACAATTGCCAGAAGATGGATGCAATGCAAGTGTCCATCAGCAAATGAATGCATTTAAAGAAAAAAAATGTGGTATATACATACAGTGGAATATTATTCAGCTGTAAAAAGGAATGGAATCTGATACATGTGACAACATGGATGAATCTTGAAGACATCATGTTGAGTGAAATAAGCCAGACACAAAAGGACAAATACTGTATGATCTCACTAATATGAAATAATTAGAATAAGCAAATTCAAAGAGTCAGAACCTAGGGGCCTGGGTGGGGGTTGGGAATGGAGACTTAATGCTTAATTGGGACAGAGGTTTTGTTTGGTGTGATGGAAAAAGTTTGGTAATGGATGATGGTGATGTTAGCACAACATTGTGAATATAGTTACACTGAATTATACGTTTGAATCTAATTAAAAGAGGAAATTTTAGGTTTTATATATATATGTTACTAGAATAAAATTTTTTTGAAAAAACCTAGCACTGTACCACACAAACAATGAACCCTAATGTAAGCTATGGACTATAGTTAATAGTATAATTATAATAATATTGCTTCATCAATTGTAAGAAACACTAATACCAAGTATTAACAATAGGAAAAACTGGGTGAGGGGGCAGTATATGGGAACTATTTTCTGCACGATTTTTCTGTAAATCTACAACTTCTCTAATAAAAATACAAAGAAAAAAAGTTGTTAAAGCCATTCAATGATTTCTCTTTCTCATAGTTTCCAATTCACAAATTGTTGCATCTCTAGGCTACTTTCATACAAATATATGCATGTTATATACATACATACAAATATACATGTACACACATATACACACATATACCAATATACACACACACACACACATGCATAATTTCAGAATCTAATTTAAAAGTTTTCTAATTTAGCTTTTTAGTCCTTCATGCCTTGGCCAGCTGTGCACAGCTCATATGCTACAGTTACTATATTTTTTTTAATTTAATCTCCTAGGTAATTATAAATGGGACAATAACTGGCCCCTTGCAATGGCCCCCCAGAGGCCTCACTTTTGGCACCATCACCTTTTAGGAACAGGTGGGCTGTATTTTAATCCCAGAAATGGCTTTCACCAAAAGCCACCCATTGCTAATTTTGTAGTCAGATTCCACAAGACCTATTCGGTGTTTGGCTAAATTTCCTGGAACATCTAATTTCCCTTCAATTTTTCATTTGTTTGAATTAAAAAAGAAAAAGAAAAAAAAAAAGCTGAGAAGCATGACTTGCATGGATAATTCTGAATTAAAACACACCAGTTTTCTCATTCATTCTGTTGTTTGCCGGTGACCCCCACTCCCTCTTTTCTCCCTCCTGAAACCCTTCCATATATATCCATGGTCCATTTTGCAATGCCTGTTCCAGAAGAACATAACTTGGCCTTGTTCCAAGCAAAAGATCAGAGAATGGCTTCTTTCCTACCTCACAGGCATGTGCTTTTTACAGTTGCCTTTATTGTTGCAGTTCTTTGATTTGCCAGGTGCTGGTCAATAAGCATTTGCATTCTGATCTCATGCAGAATGGCTCCTGTTTCTGAGAGATGCAAATGTAACTAGCAAGCAAGCGGGGAGGGTTTAGGGAGGGTGCAGAAAGGAGTATCCTGTAACTCAGGGCATATGAATTCTCTTGCAGGAGCCACACCTGAAACGGGTCTAAGAAATTTCCCAAGAAAAGTCTATTTTTATTGACCTCATGGGATTCATAAAGTTCACTGTTGTCTGCTGTCAGATACTTTTTGAAATTGTGAAGCCAATTCCTCCTATTCCATAGCTTTGTCTACAGTTTGATCTTCTACCCCCCGACTATATTCATTTACTCATTCAACAAATATTTTTGAGTATCTCCTAAGTGCCACAGATTGTGCTAGACAGTAGGGTTGCTTTGATGGGAGGCAGAAATTATTGTTTGCCATCATTCACAACGTCCCCCACCCCACCCCCACCCCCCACCCTCTGCCCCATGCTTCCACTCACACCTCACACACATCTCTGTTAGAGGATGTGCATTCACCCCTTGCTGTGTAACTTGCTGTGCTTCCTGGTGATTATTTGGGGCTTGGCTATCTGATAGACTTTGGCCAATGGAATGAATGACATACAACACACCCAGGTTAAAGCTTTAAGGGGCATCACCAGTTTCTGCAGATCTCTTGATTCTGTCCTCTTTTCTGAGAACAGCATGTCCCAGATAGACACTCCACTGGACCCTGGAATAAGAAGACACACAGAGCAGAAGTGCTGTGTTTCGGTTTGCTAAACCTGCTGGAATGCAATGTACCAGAAATGGGTTGGCTTTTACAATGTGGATTTTATTAACTTACAATTTACAGTTCTTAGGCTGTGAAAATGTCAAACTCAAAGCACTAAAAGGACAATACCTGGACTCTGGAAAAAGGCCGCTGGCAACCAGGACACCTCTGTCACATGGGGAGGCAGATGGCCAGCATCTGCAGATCCTTCTCTCCCATGTTTCATTGTTTTCAGCTTCTGGCTTCAGCGGCTTCCTCTCTGAGCTTCTGTGAGTCCTCTCTTAGCTTCTCTGGGGCTTTTCTCTGAAATTCTCTTGGCTTTATCTCTCTACTTCTGTATGTGTTTTATCCTCTCATAAAAGACTCCAGTAAAAGGATTAAGACCCACCTTGAATGGTGTGGGTCACATCTCATTTGAAATATCCTAACTAAACGGTCCCACTGACAATAGGTCTGCAACCACAGGAATGGATTAAAGGAAAATGGCCTTTTTTGGGGTCCATAACAGCTCCAAAATACCACATGCTGCCTGAAACAGTCACTGCAGTGAGTGTTACAACAGTGAAAAAGAAATGTTTCTCATTGAAAACCACTGAGATTTTGGGGATAGTTTTTCACTGTAGCAAACATGACTGATACACTTATTAAGCAGCAAAAAACAAATTTAATCCCTGTTTTAATGCATCTTATGGTCTAATCAGGGAGTCAAAAATAAGCATATGAATCAACAAATAATTATGTAATTATTAAATAACATCTCTTCCTTCTGTACCAACTCCTATTCCTCATCCAACCAAATGCCAAGTGGGGCCATTGGCTCTTCTCCCTTCTGGCCACATTGTCTCCCACGACATTTCCATCGATTCCCATAGCTTCAAGAACTTAATGTTCTCCAAGGACTCTCAAAGCTACTTCCCTAGTGCCACCTTCACCACAAGTACCAGATCGATTTTCCCAACAGATGGTTGGATATTGTATCTAGAGGATCCATTTGAAAATAAACTCAATGTGGCAGGAACCAACTGCATCTGTTACCTCTCATGGATTCTCTGGGCCAGGAATTCAGGAAGGGCTGAGCTGGGCGGTTCTCTGCTGGGGTCTCAATGAGACTTCAGTCAGACAGTGGCTGGTGCTGGAAGCATGAGGGGCTGCACCTGCTGGGGATTGTTCAGTTATCTCTTTGATGTAGTCTTATGGCCTTTCTTTGTGGTTTCCCTTGTAGCCTAGTTTGGGCTTCCTTACAGCATGGCAGCCTCAGGGCAGTCAGGCAGTTTATATGGTGACTGAAAATATGAAAGGTAAAATTATTCCTGACAGCAAGCAGAAGGTGAGTCAGTTCTTATGACTAGACATCAGGAATCATGCAGTGTCACTCTACCACATTCTCTTGGTTACAAGCAATTAATCAGCCCTCTTAGAGTCAAAGGAAGGGGAATTAGACTTCATCTTTTGATGTGGTGGGAAAGGAGAGACTGTTGTGGCCATCTCTGGAAAATATAATTTGCCACACCATCTCTCAGAGCCTCCTTTCTCTGTGACTGGTACCAAATTCTGCAGTTTTGCTTCCACACCTGCCCGCTGCTCTCTATTTCCCTAGCACACTCTTCAACCTCAGGATCAAATAATTTTAAATATGGACAAATGGTGATGTTGGCTGTCACTCCAGCTCCAATTTCTCCTCTTTCCTATTCACTGCTATTAGTCTCTCATCCTAAATCACAGCCCTGAGCAAGTCACACATCCCATAGTCAGTGCTCTTTAAATACTGGGTTTTCCTGAAAATCTTTGAGGGCTCTCCAGTATCTATTTAGTTAGGTACAAAGCCCATGGTCTGGCATTTCAATAATACTTATTCATTTATTCAACAAATATTTTTTGAGCAACCACTCCATGCCAGACTCTGTTCTAGGAGCTGGGGATAAAACATGTTCCTTGCCTTCATGGTGCATCTATCTAGAGGGAAAGAGGTGTTAGAATTCATTCATTCATGCAAAAAATATTTAATGTATGTTGAGCATACAGCTGTTCACCAGACATGGTCCCAACCCATCTAGATGGGAAGACCATCAATATAACACTGATTTGGCTGCACCATGTTTTATCTCATTGAATTTCCTGCTACCCTTCCTCTTTTATCTTTTTTTTTAATTTTTGTTCAAGTAACAGATAAATAACCTAAAATTTCCTGTGCCAGTTTGAATGTATTGTGTCCCCTGAATGCCATTATCTTTGTGGTCTTGTGGGACAGACCTTTTGGTGCTGGTTAGATTTGCTTGGAATGTGCCCCACCCAGCTGTGGGTGGTGACTTTGGTGGGATACTCCCATGGAGGTGTGATCCCACCCATTCAGGGTGGGCCTTGATCAGTGGAGCCATATAAAACATGCTGACTCAAAGAGACTGAACGCAATGCAGCTGTGAGTGACGTTTTGAAGAAGAGCAAGCTTGCTAGAGAGGAATGTCCAGGGAGAAAGCCATTTTGAAACCAGAACTTTGGAGCAGACGCCAGCCATGTGCCTTCCCAGCTAACAGAGGTTTTCCGGACGCCATTGGCCATCCTCTGGTGAAGGTACCCGAGTACTGATGTGTTATCTTGGACACTTTATGGCCTTAAGACTGTAACTGTATAGCCAAATAAACCCCCTTTTTATAAAAGCCAGTCCATCTCTGGTGTTTTGCATTCCGCAGCATTAGCAAACTAAAACAGATTTTGGTACCGGAGAAGTGGGGTGTTGGTGCTGCTGAGTTTGCAAATACCAAACATGTTGGAACGGCTTTTTAAATGGATAAGGGGAAGATTCTGGAAGAATTGGGACGAGCTTGATAGAAAAGGCCAAAACTGCTTTAAAGAGACTGTTTGTGGAAATATGGACTCTAAAGATACTTCTGATGAGGACTTGAACAGAAATGATGAATGTGTTGTAAACTGGAACAAAGGCGATCCTTGTTTTAAAGTGGCAGAGAATTTGGCAAAATTGAGTCCTGGTGTCAGATGGAAGGAAGAATCTGGAAGCAACAACTTGGAATACTTAGCTGAGGAGATCTCCAGACTACGTGTGGAGGACGTATCCTGGCTTCTCCTTGCAGCTTATAGTAAAATGCGAGCAGAGAGAGATAAACTTAGAACTGAACTCTTGGGTTCAAAGAAACCAGAAGTTGATGGCTTGGAAAATTACGGGCTTCCAGTGGGTAGAATCCCAGAAGCTACAGCCCAACCTGAGGACAAGCCAAGATTGGATAAGGAGTTAAGCAGAAAGGATTTGTGGAAACTCCTATTGTCTGATGGCTTTGACCCCTGCATGCTTCATGCAAAGCCAACAGAATTTTTGCGAGATCTTTATAGACGGAGCCATTGCCGGTCTGGACTGGAGGAGACAGACAAGGAAAAAATTAAAGGAAAAATTTCTTCAAAGACAGAGCCATGGAGGTTGAGGTCTGGAGTCAAGAGGTTTAGGGCTGGGAGAGCGGAGCAGCCCACATGCATGGAAAGGGTGAGTTTGCCCTGGAGGTCGAGGGCGGGCTTTCCGCCTCGATGCTCTGGAAGAGTTTTGCCACCTCAGGTCCCAAAGAGGGTGGAGCACATTTCCAGGGAATTGAGGAGAGCCTGGCTGCCACCACACTGTTCTGAAGGGGTTGAGCGTGTGCCCCGGAGATGGAAGGGAATCCGGGAGCTGCCCCAAGGTTTTAGGAGGGTGGAGCCAAGAAGGTGGTCTCCCCAATGTGTGGAAATGTTGGAGCACTCACCCAAGCATTTGGAGAAGAAACAGCTGCCAAAAAAGCCCTTGGGAAGGGTTAGGCTCCCACTCTCTCAAGCCCCAAGGATGCAACGTTGTTCTGTAAATGACTCTCGGACTTTGAAATCTAATGGACTTTGTCCTGTGGGTTTTAAGAACTGTTTTGGTCCTGTTAACCCTGTTTTCCTTACTATTTCTCCTTATGGCAATGGGAATGTTTATCCTATGAATGTCCCTCCTTTGTATATTGGAAGCATATAACTTGTTCTAAGTTCACAGATCCACGGCTAAGGAAAGATTGTGCCTTGGGACTGACCACGCCTAAATTGATTTTGATGGGATTTTGTGCTTAACTATTGTTACTGAAATGGTTTAAGTTTTTGTGATATTGTGATGAAATGAATGTATTTTGTATTTGGAAAGATAATGTCATTTTGGGGTCCAGGGGGTGGAATGTGCCAGTTTGAATGTATTGTGTCCCCTGAATGCCATTATCTTTGTGGTCTTGTGGGACAGACCTTTTGGTGCTGGTTAGATTTGCTTGGAATGTGCCCCACCCAGCTGTGGGTGGTGACTTTGGTGGGATACTCCCATGGAGGTGTGATCCCACACATTCAGGGTGGGCCTTGATCAGTGGAGCCATATAAAACATGCTGACTCAAAGAGACTGAACGCAATGCAGCTGTGAGTGACGTTTTGAAGAAGAGCAAGCTTGCTAGAGAGGAATGTCCAGGGAGAAAGCCATTTTGAAACCAGAACTTTGGAGCAGACGCCAGCCACATGCCTTCCCAGCTAACAGAGGTTTTCCGGACGCCATTGGCCATCCTCTGGTGAAGGTACCCGAGTACTGATGTGTTATCTTGGACACTTTATGGCCTTAAGACTGTAACTGTATAGCCAAATAAACCCCCTTTTTATAAAAGCCAGTCCATCTCTGGTGTTTTGCATTCCGCAGCATTAGCAAACTAAAACAGATTTTGGTACCGGAGAAGTGGGGTGTTGGTGCTGCTGAGTTTGCAAATACCAAACATGTTGGAACGGCTTTTTAAATGGATAAGGGGAAGATTCTGGAAGAATTGGGACGAGCTTGATAGAAAAGGCCAAAACTGCTTTAAAGAGACTGTTTGTGGAAATATGGACTCTAAAGATACTTCTGATGAGGACTTGAACAGAAATGATGAATGTGTTGTAAACTGGAACAAAGGCGATCCTTGTTTTAAAGTGGCAGAGAATTTGGCAAAATTGAGTCCTGGTGTCAGATGGAAGGAAGAATCTGGAAGCAACAACTTGGAATACTTAGCTGAGGAGATCTCCAGACTACGTGTGGAGGACGTATCCTGGCTTCTCCTTGCAGCTTATAGTAAAATGCGAGCAGAGAGAGATAAACTTAGAACTGAACTCTTGGGTTCAAAGAAACCAGAAGTTGATGGCTTGGAAAATTACGGGCTTCCAGTGGGTAGAATCCCAGAAGCTACAGCCCAACCTGAGGACAAGCCAAGATTGGATAAGGAGTTAAGCAGAAAGGATTTGTGGAAACTCCTATTGTCTGATGGCTTTGACCCCTGCATGCTTCATGCAAAGCCAACAGAATTTTTGCGAGATCTTTATAGACGGAGCCATTGCCGGTCTGGACTGGAGGAGACAGACAAGGAAAAAATTAAAGGAAAAATTTCTTCAAAGACAGAGCCATGGAGGTTGAGGTCTGGAGTCAAGAGGTTTAGGGCTGGGAGAGCGGAGCAGCCCACATGCATGGAAAGGGTGAGTTTGCCCTGGAGGTCGAGGGCGGGCTTTCCGCCTCGATGCTCTGGAAGAGTTTTGCCACCTCAGGTCCCAAAGAGGGTGGAGCACATTTCCAGGGAATTGGGGAGAGCCTGGCTGCCACCACACTGTTCTGAAGGGGTTGAGCGTGTGCCCCGGAGATGGAAGGGAATCCGGGAGCTGCCCCAAGGTTTTAGGAGGGTGGAGCCGAGAAGGTGGTCTCCCCAATGTGTGGAAATGTTGGAGCACTCACCCAAGCATTTGGAGAAGAAACAGCTGCCAAAAAGGCCCTTGGGAAGGGTTAGGCTCTCACTCTCTCAAGCCCCAAGGATGCAACGTTGTTCTGTAAATGACTCTCAGACTTTGAAATCTAATGGAGTTTGTCCTGCAGGTTTTAAGAACTGTTTTGGTCCTGTTAACCCTGTTTTCCTTACTATTTCTCCTTATGGCAATGGGAATGTTTATCCTATGAATGTCCCTCCTTTGTATATTGGAGGCATATAACTTGTTCTAAGTTCACAGATCCACGGCTAAGGAAAGATTGTGCCTTGGGACTGACAACGCCTAAATTGATTTTGATGGGATTTTGTGCTTAACTATTGTTACTGAAATGGTTTAAGTTTTTGTGATATTGTGATGAAATGAATGTATTTTGTATTTGGAAAGATAATGTCATTTTGGGGTCCAGGGGGTGGAATGTGCCAGTTTGAATGTATTGTGTCCCCTGAATGCCATTATCTTTGTGGTCTTGTGGGACAGACCTTTTGGTGCTGGTTAGATTTGCTTGGAATGTGCCCCACCCAGCTGTGGGTGGTGACTTTGGTGGGATACTCCCATGGAGGTGTGATCCCACCCATTCAGGGTGGGCCTTGATCAGTGGAGCCATATAAAACATGCTGACTCAAAGAGACTGAACGCAATGCAGCTGTGAGTGACGTTTTGAAGAAGAGCAAGCTTGCTAGAGAGGAATGTCCAGGGAGAAAGCCATTTTGAAACCAGAACTTTGGAGCAGACGCCAGCCACATGCCTTCCCAGCTAACAGAGGTTTTCCGGACGCCATTGGCCATCCTCTGGTGAAGGTACCCGAGTACTGATGTGTTATCTTGGACACTTTATGGCCTTAAGACTGTAACTGTATAGCCAAATAAACCCCCTTTTTATAAAAGCCAGTCCATCTCTGGTGTTTTGCATTCCGCAGCATTAGCAAACTAAAACAGATTTTGGTACCGGAGAAGTGGGGTGTTGGTGCTGCTGAGTTTGCAAATACCAAACATGTTGGAACGGCTTTTTAAATGGATAAGGGGAAGATTCTGGAAGAATTGGGACGAGCTTGATAGAAAAGGCCAAAACTGCTTTAAAGAGACTGTTTGTGGAAATATGGACTCTAAAGATACTTCTGATGAGGACTTGAACAGAAATGATGAATGTGTTGTAAACTGGAACAAAGGCGATCCTTGTTTTAAAGTGGCAGAGAATTTGGCAAAATTGAGTCCTGGTGTCAGATGGAAGGAAGAATCTGGAAGCAACAACTTGGAATACTTAGCTGAGGAGATCTCCAGACTACGTGTGGAGGACGTATCCTGGCTTCTCCTTGCAGCTTATAGTAAAATGCGAGCAGAGAGAGATAAACTTAGAACTGAACTCTTGGGTTCAAAGAAACCAGAAGTTGATGGCTTGGAAAATTACGGGCTTCCAGTGGGTAGAATCCCAGAAGCTACAGCCCAACCTGAGGACAAGCCAAGATTGGATAAGGAGTTAAGCAGAAAGGATTTGTGGAAACTCCTATTGTCTGATGGCTTTGACCCCTGCATGCTTCATGCAAAGCCAACAGAATTTTTGCGAGATCTTTATAGACGGAGCCATTGCCGGTCTGGACTGGAGGAGACAGACAAGGAAAAAATTAAAGGAAAAATTTCTTCAAAGACAGAGCCATGGAGGTTGAGGTCTGGAGTCAAGAGGTTTAGGGCTGGGAGAGCGGAGCAGCCCACATGCATGGAAAGGGTGAGTTTGCCCTGGAGGTCGAGGGCGGGCTTTCCGCCTCGATGCTCTGGAAGAGTTTTGCCACCTCAGGTCCCAAAGAGGGTGGAGCACATTTCCAGGGAATTGAGGAGAGCCTGGCTGCCACCACACTGTTCTGAAGGGGTTGAGCGTGTGCCCCGGAGATGGAAGGGAATCCGGGAGCTTCCCCAAGGTTTTAGGAGGGTGGAGCCAAGAAGGTGGTCTCCCCAATGTGTGGATATGTTGGAGCACTCACCCAAGCATTTGGAGAGGAAACAGCTGCCAAAAAGGTCCTTGGGAAGGGTTAGGCTCCCAGTCTCTCAAGCCCCGAGGATGCAACGTTGTTCTGTAAATGACTCTCGGACTTTGAAATCTAATGGACTTTGTCCTGTGGGTTTTAAGAACTGTTTTGGTCCTGTTAACCCTGTTTTCCTTACTATTTCTCCTTATGGCAATGGGAATGTTTATCCTATGAATGTCCCTCCTTTGTATATTGGAAGCATATAACTTGTTCTAAGTTCACAGATCCACGGCTAAGGAAAGATTGTGCCTTGGGACTGACCACGCCTAAATTGATTTTGATGGGATTTTGTGCTTAACTATTGTTACTGAAATGGTTTAAGTTTTTGTGATATTGTGATGAAATGAATGTATTTTGTATTTGGAAAGATAATGTCATTTTGGGGTCCAGGGGGTGGAATGTGCCAGTTTGAATGTATTGTGTCCCCTGAATGCCATTATCTTTGTGGTCTTGTGGGACAGACCTTTTGGTGCTGGTTAGATTTGCTTGGAATGTGCCCCACCCAGCTGTGGGTGGTGACTTTGGTGGGATACTCCCATGGAGGTGTGATCCCACACATTCAGGGTGGGCCTTGATCAGTGGAGCCATATAAAACATGCTGACTCAAAGAGACTGAACGCAATGCAGCTGTGAGTGACGTTTTGAAGAAGAGCAAGCTTGCTAGAGAGGAATGTCCAGGGAGAAAGCCATTTTGAAACCAGAACTTTGGAGCAGACGCCAGCCACATGCCTTCCCAGCTAACAGAGGTTTTCCGGACGCCATTGGCCATCCTCTGGTGAAGGTACCCGAGTACTGATGTGTTATCTTGGACACTTTATGGCCTTAAGACTGTAACTGTATAGCCAAATAAACCCCCTTTTTATAAAAGCCAGTCCATCTCTGGTGTTTTGCATTCCGCAGCATTAGCAAACTAGGACATTTCCCCTGCTCCTTCCTCTTGAAATAAATGCTTCAAGAAAGCAGGACTCTTCATTTATTCCTTTTGTATCCAGAAAATTTCCATTGCTATGCTTTAATTTATGTTGGTGACTTTGACTGGAATTCTCCTTCTGCCCCAGTCTTCAAAATCTGTTTCAAATCCTGTATACTGTAAGAAATATTTTATACTGCTCTCCGATTGGGTGTGGACTACACAGCATACTGTTAGCTTCATTTTCAGGCCACTTCTTATATTATGCTTTGAATAATAGATAGATAGGGTGGACTGGCAAGGAGAAGGGCCAGAGACCAGTTAGGAGGTTATTTCAATAACCCAGGACTGAGGAGATGAGGGGCAGCCTTATAATGACAATGCCAAATAGAGGAGAGGAGCCAGAGATGACATTTGAGATTCAAGTCTGGGTCCTCCCTTCCCCCTCTGCAGGACAAACCAGCCAAAGCAGAAGAACAGAAGGCATTCTAGAAAACCTAATATAAAAGGCCATGGGCCATCCTTTGGATAGGAATTACCCTCAGGCCCAGAAAGCACAGACGGAGTCCAGGATGGACAACAGACCATGCATCAGGAAAGCTGGGTTATCTCCCTACCTCTGCCACTAACCTACTACATGACCTCAGGCAACTCACTCTACCTTTCTGGAGCTCAATTTCCTCCATCTAAAATACGCAAGCGGGCTGCATGGTCACTGAGATCCTTTTCCACCCTGACATTCTGCACGATTTCTGGAGATGAGCACAACCGATCCTTCCCGCACAATAGTTTGGGAATTCATTTCTCCGTGCCTATGGCCTGGGTCTTCACATACGTCATTAAGAGTGTGGTCTCTTCCACTGCCAGCAAATTACCTAATCTCTCATTGCCTCAGTTTCCTCATCTGCAAAATGGGGCTAATAACAGTCCCTACTTCATTAGGCTATTGTGAGGATTAAATAGAATGAATAAATGTGAAGTGCTTAGGATAGCATGGGGCAAATTGTAAGTGCAACATAGCTCCTAGCTATTATTCACTGTGCTCCCAACCTCTTGGAATGAGGGACTCTTGAAGCCTGGGGCCTGGGAAGATAGACAGCGTTTGATGGATACATCCCCTTGGTCATGCACAAATTTCAGAAGTGGCCACAAGGATAGTCTTCTTTGGGCCAGAAGAAAAAAAGTAGTGCATCAGGGGTATGGTGGCCATATTTTTGGGATCCCAAATCAGGCCATGTGATTTCACACGCCTGCGCACACTTATTAGGCAAGTGGGAAAGATCATTTGAAATGAAAACAACCCTGTCTTCTTGTCATGATTATGGGTAGATTTCATTTACCTGTATTCACAGTCCTGCCCCTTTAATAAACACTTCAACAGCCCATGAAGAAACACCACTTGCGTTAGTCCCAGACCCAGTTATATTGTGCCCTTGCTCCCTGAGAACTAGTTTCTAGATGCTGTGGGAGAGAACAGCATTTAGGGACACAAAACACTCCACACACATACATACTGGACACATTCCCCCCTCCACAACCCCAACTTCCTCTGTGCGAAAAATAAAACAAAACAAAATAAAACAAAACACATGAAATTGATGGTTTCCTCTGGATTCCAGAAAGAGCCCTATTTCATTTACTATAGTTATTGAGAATTGTTTCCCAAACCCAGGTCCTTATGGCAATGCCTCTCTACTACAGGGCTGTCTTGAGGCTGAGGAGTGGCCCACGTTGACCCTGAATGCTGAGGGCTTGGGTCAGAACAACAACTGACGTGTGTATTTACACTTTCCAAGGGCTTTTGATTCGATTACTATGCCTGTGTATCAACAACCCTGTGGGTAAGTATTATTATTATTGTCATTTTACTGACCAGGCAACTGAGGCTCAGAGAAAGTAACTGATGTGACAAAACAAGTTCATGTTTCAGCTAGACCAAAAACCTGTGTCACCTCTGACTTCTACTTCAAAGATTTTTCCCAGGAATGACAAATAGAATTTTCCTCACATGCCGTTTTCTAGTCTATTGGTGGTGGTTGACCGAAGATTTAGCGTTGAAAAAGATTCTGAGGCCATGCCTCTGGTTGTATTTGCTTAGCAATGTCTAGCATTGCATAGGATAAAAAAGTGGCAGCATAAGTATTTGCCATCCTTATGCTATATCATGGTATCTATACTCTTTAATTTTATCCCTATATTCAGTAATCTATAGACCATTATGTCTCAGACATATCTCTTTCAGTTGCAAGTAACTTCAAATATACTACAGTCAAAAAGGAGAATGCTGAGAATATAGGGATGTCTCTTGGAACCCAATGATAGGAAATGCTGGCTGATCTCCCCATGGATTCGAGTCAGGAATTAAAATGTCACCAGGTGCCCAGGCAGGATCTTTCTGCAACTTTCTGTATCTGGTTTGACTTTCTCTCTAACTCTTTCTGGTGCTTGATCGAACACCTACAACTCCTTTCTCCTACTTTCCTTTCCTTCTCTCAAACTCCTTCTGGAGCCATGCATTCATTTGTATCTGCTTCTCTCTGAGCATCTGCTTCATTCTTCTCTGTGTGTGCGGTTTCTTTCTTTCTCCAGGCAACTAGAGCATCTAGAGCAGAACTTTAATGTCATTTTAAGATATCTGGTAGCCACATTAAAAAAAAAAAAAAGTAAAAGGTGAAAAATTTTTAAAATATATAATCAATCACCCCAAATATCATTTAACATGCTATCAATATAACATGTTTTAATGAGATATATTGAATTCTTTCTCTGCACTAAGTCTTTGAAATCCAATGTATACTTTACACTTATAGCATATCTCAATTTAGATAGGCCACATTTCAAGCAGTAAGTGTTAGTGGCTACCTTGCTGGGCAGCACAGATCTAGAGTTTACACATCCTTAATTCTAGCAACTAGCAGAAACTACCTAGCATTCCTGAATCTCTATTTCAAACTTTCAGGACAGAGACTCTGATTGGCCCACATTGAGTCAGGTGTCCATGCCTCATCCAATCAGCCTTGGCAAGGGGGTAAGAGTCATAGTCTATAAACATGACAGTCACAGGGGAGGACAATTCTCAGAGATGAGGATGGAGAGCTAGCCTGGTCCAAAGGTATATTACACAATGTTTAAAGAGGATTTGGTGGGAAGAACCAGCTAGTGTCACCTGAATTCCTTGGAAGATTCCAGGAGATAATCTTGCATTTGGGGGATATAAAAGAAGAACAATCCAAGAAAAATAGTGTGCTGCCACCTGGGGGAGATAAACCAAGCATGCATCCTTAATTCAAGGGAGACCCAGAGCTGCCCAGAGAGAAGATGCCATGCAAGATAAACTGTGTGCTGGATCAGAAATCTGAGGCGGAGGCTGGGAAACAGGCATTATTTTTATCACTTCCTCAAGTTCAGGACTCATCTCCCAGAACAAAAT
Source organism: Choloepus didactylus (assembly GCF_015220235.1). Classification (NCBI taxonomy): domain Eukaryota; kingdom Metazoa; phylum Chordata; class Mammalia; order Pilosa; family Megalonychidae; genus Choloepus; species Choloepus didactylus. The sequence goes on from NC_051317.1 coordinate 13,182,515, forward strand.
TAATCCAGGAAGGACAATCCCATGCAATTTGGGAAACTGCCCTGGTCCTCTGGCCCCCAGACCTCAGTCTAGAACATTTTTCATGCCATCCACCAACACCAAGAGCTCCACTTTATACAGACGCCTTCAAGCTACACAAACAATTTTTGTGGGAACATCCAGTAATCTCTGGTTTTGTTTGTGGAAGCTCTTCAATATGAAGAAGGCTTAAGTCCTTAATGAGAGCAGAGGAAACAGCTGTTCTTTCTCTCCTCAGGACACCAGGGCCTCTGAAGGAGTGTTATGTCCCTTCCTTAGCCAGCCACAAACATTTTATGAGGTGACTGCACCAACTGCCTGCCATGACTCCTCACTCAAACATGTACACCCTGCCCACAGGTAATGACAGTGATAGAGCAAGATGGCCCCCACCACACACAACGGCTACTCTGAGGAGAGGAAATGGGGGGAGGGGAGTAAGAAGGTGAGATTCCTGGAAGCCTATTTCTCTGGCTGATGCCAACCACTCTGTTAGTGTTTCTCAAAGTACAGACCAAGTATCATAGCTTTCTATTGCTTCAATTCCTTTTAAGACTCCACATTACTCTTCAGATAAAATCCAAACTATGGTTCTATGTTTTCTGGTCCCTCCCTGGCTGTCAGACCTCATCTCATAGCTCATATCATTTGAAAAATACTGGACTCCTTTCTGTTCTTTGCACATGGCAACCCCTTACAACATTTGCCTGGGACAGGTTTCTCAGGTCTCTGCATGGTTGGTTCATTCTCATGGTTCAAGAGTCAACTCAAATGTCATCTCTTTTACAGAAGCCTCTCCTGACCCCCATACATAAAGAAGCCCCTTACCCCTGTAGGACTTTCTTCAACCCATCACCTACTTCATAGCACTCATCCCAACTTGTAATGATCTTGTTTATTCATCTGTTTGCTTGTTTCCTTTATCTTACCCACTAGAATGTAAACTCCTTGAGGGTAAAGACATGTCTAACTTATTGACTGCTGAACCCCTGGGCCCCAAAACAATGCTTGGCACATAGTAGGATTTCAATAAATATTTGTTGAATGAATGAATTACCTGGAATGCCCCAGACCCACTAAATCAGAACCACTGATTCAGTGCCTGAAATCTGTATTGCTCACAAGCACCCCAGATAATTTTGATACATTCTGGGGTCCAAGAACAATTGCATCGTTTGTATCTGCCTAGTCAACAGCCCACTTTTCCTTCTTATCTTCAATCTAAAAACTCAGTCCTGCCCTACACTGTCAGGCAAATTAGGGGAATTTTAGGTTCTCCAGCTTGATGGCTGAGTTTGTCCTTCTTACCACTATCCAATGACTGATGACGTATTAGGGGTGTGACAAAATTTGCCCAAAGAGAACAAGAAGCACATGGGTATGGTTTATTGCTTATTCCTGGCATTGGCAGAGAACCTGACACAGAGGCCCCACAATAAGTATTTGTTTAATCAATCAGTGCACAAATTAATAAGTACTGATACCAAATGAGCTCACAGTCTATTGGGCAGACAAAAGTGAAAATTTATCATTAGAGTATAAGCCATATAAACAAGATTCTGTGGGCTTTACAGGAAAGGTAAAATTTGAGTGAAAGCTGTTTTATTTCCTCTGTCTCACCTGGATAGGTCTGATAACATCTCATATCAATTATCTCCAAGTAAAATGGTTTATTTTTCTTAAGAGATAGTAGAGAATAGTAGTTTGTTTCTTGGCTCCATCATTTTCTCACTAACTATGCAACGATGGGCAAATTACTTAACCTCTCCAGGCCTCTATTTTCTCTTCTGTGAAATGGGGATAATATACTTGCATAGACCACACAGAGCTGAGGTGAGTACTAGATAAATTAATACACATCAGTAGCTTATCCCAGTACCTGAGATAAAGTAAGCACTCAAAAAACCAATAGCTATTGTTATCATGTGTATGGTTTTTTTTGGGGGGTGAGGGTGGGGGGTTGAACATCATCATTTAATGAGCAGACCCAAAATAAAAACTGGATTCACCCTCTATTTGTTCAGAACAATTCCTTAGTAAGTTACATGACACATGCTTAGATAACAAAATGATTTGACAACAGGCTGGTGAAAGGAATATGTAAGTACCAGCACAAAACATTTTTTAATGTAATTTTATTGAGATATATTCAAGTACCATGCAATCATCCAAAGTTTACAAACAGTTGTTCACAGTATCATCATATAGCTGAGCATTCATCACCACAATTTTTTGAACATATGCATTACTCCAAGAAATAAAAATGAAAATAAGAATAAAAAATAAAAGTAAAAAACAACACCCAAACATCTCATAGTCCTTTTCCCCCCATATTATTCATTTACTTTTTGTCCCCCTTTTTTCTACTCATCTGACCATACACTGGATAAAGGGAGTGTGAGCCACAATTTTTTCACAACCACACAGTCACATTGTGTAAGCTATATAGTTATACAGTTGCCCCCAGGAATCAAGGATACTGGAATGCAGTTCAACTGTTTCAGGTACTTCCTTCTAGCTAGACTGATACACTAAGAACTGAAAAGAGGTATCTATAAAATGTATAAGAACAACCTCCAGAATGACCTCTCATCTCCATTTGAAATCTCTCAGCCACTGAAACTTTATTTTGTTTCATTTCTAGTCCCCTTTTTGGTCAAGAAAGCTTTCCAATCCCATGATACCAGGTCCAGGCTCATCCCTGGGAGTCAAGTCCCATGTTGCCAATGAGATTTACACCCCTGGGAGTAGGTCCCACATAGGGGGGAGGGCAGTCTGTTTATCTGCAGTGTTGGCCTAGAGAGATTGGCCACATCTAAGCAATAAAAGAGGTTCTCTGGGGGTGATGCTTAGGTACAATTATAAGTAGGCTTAGCCTCTCCTTTGCAGTAACAAGTTTCATAAGGGCAAGCCCCAAGATCGAGGGCTTGGCTCACCATAGTGGTAGTCCCCAATGCTTGTGAGAATATCAGGAATTCCCCAGATGGGGCAGTTTAATATTTCCCATTTTTCCCAGTCCCTCAAGGGAGCTTTGCAAATACATTTTTATTCTCTGCCCAAATTACTCTGGGATGTATCGGGGTTTCACGGTAAACTGTAGAAACCAACAAGATCTCACCCTCTGTTTAATGTTCTGTGTAATTGCGGTGTTTGAATAAACTGACCATACAAGTTAAATTATATAGCATGCTACATAAAATATAGATTTTCCACCTAATAAACATCAATTCCTTTGGTCTCACAAAGAAGTTAAAGTTTCAAAACACAGTCAATATCATCCTTTTCCCTTTAGTCTGATTTACCTTAGTCCTAACCAAGTCCATTTTGTTCATATCTCTAATTAAAGTCTGACCTGCTTTTCAGCTTCTTTAACATTTGCTGTATGGGGTAATGCTGACATTCATAGTTGCTGAACTCTGGCTCTGAGTCTCAGGTATCACACAGATACCTGAAGTTCCAGGGACTGACCAGGTACTAAACAAACAGCTCATCATCTCAGAATTTAGAAGTAACCACTACCAGTGTGCAAAGTCCATTCATGTCCCTGCTCTCAGTTTTTCCAAGTATATACCCAATAATGCAGTTGTAAGACCAGAAGGCAACCCCATTGTTAGCTACCTGTGGAGCCACCACACTGTCCTCTATATGGGCTGCACCATTCTACTTCCCTACTAACAGTGAATAGGTACATCCCTCTCTTCACATTTTCTCCAGCACTTGCATTCCTCTGTTTATTTTTTAAACAGTTTTATTCACGCACCATAAAATCCATTCTAAGTAAATAATCTGATTCACATAGTTATGCATTCACCTCCACAACCTAAACGAGGACATTTCCATTTCTTCCACAAAGAAAGAGGAAAAGGAGGGAAAAAATGAAGAATAAAAATATAAAAGATAGAAGAAAAATAAAAACAAAGTACAATTGAAAGGTCAGACAACAATACCGCCACCAAGAATCCCATATCACTTCCTTATATCCCCCTCTTATAGACATTTAGCTTTGGTATATTGCCTTTGTTGCAATTAATGGAAGCATCTTACAATGTTACCATTAACTACAGACTCTAGTTTGCATTGATTATATTTTTTTCCCTTGTACCATCCAATTTTCAACACCTTGCAATGTTGACATTCATTTGTTCTCCCTCTTTTAAAAACATTCTTATATTTGTACATTTAATCACCATCATTGACCACTCTAAGATTCACCAAGTTATACAATCCCAATCTTTATCTTCTATCCCTCCTTCTGGTGTCATACATGCACCTACCCTTCCTCTTTCATCTGTACTCACACTCATCTTTGTTCAAAGCACTTAAAATAATGTGCTACCTTCACCAGTATTATGCTATCCATTTCTGGATCTATACAATCAATCCCATTTATGCTTATGTACTCCCCAGCATCAAATGCTAAATTTCTAACCTCTTTCTATCTCCTGATAACCTTTGTTCTCAACTTGAACTCTCAAAGTTTGCTCACCAATGTTAATTCATATTAGTGAGTCCACAGAGTGCCCGCCCTTTTGTTTCTGGCTAATTTTGCTCAACATAGTGTCTACTGATTGCCATTTTGACTTTTGGAATTTATATGTCATATCTTATTTTATTTTTCATCTCTCTCTCTACTGTCACTGATAATCTTCATTTCTACACTCTTCTCTGAACCTCTCTCTCCTATCTTTTCCTATCTGCCTGTTGTGCTCCCTTTTCTATTTCTTATAGAGCAGGTCTCTTGTTCGCAAACTGTCAGTGTCTTGTTTGTCGGAAAATATTTTAAACTCTCCCTCATTTTTGAAGGCAAGTTTTGCCAGATATAGAATTCTTGGTTGGCAGTTTTTCTCTTTTGTATCTTAAATATATCACACCACTGCCTTCTCACCTCCATGGTCTCTACTGAGAAATCTGCACACAGTCTTATCAAGCTTCCTGTGTATGTGATGGAGCAGGTCTATTTGGATCTATTCTGTTTGGGGTACACTGTGCTTCTTGGATCTGCAATTTTATGCCTTTCATTAGAGATGAGAAATTTTCAGTGATTATTTCCTCTGTTATTGTTTCTGCCCCTTTTCCCTTCTCTTCTCCTTCTGGGACACCTATGACATGTATAGTCATGTGTTTCATGTTGTCATTCAATTCCCTGAGACCCTGCTTATATTTTCCATTCTTTTCTCTATCTATTCTTTTGTGTGTAGGATTTTAGATGTCTTGCCCTCTAGTTCCTGAATCCTTTCTTCTGCTGTTGTATGTCTCCACTGTGTTTGTCATCTCTTCTATTGTGCCTTTCATTCCCTTAATTCTGCCAATTGTCTTTCAAACTTTCAATTCTTCCTTATGTTCACCCAATGTCTTCTTTATGTCCCTCATCTCTTTTGCCATATCTTCCCTCAACTCATTGATTTGATTTTTTAATTGATTTAGCATATTTGTTTGAAGATCTTTAATTTGTTGTTTTAACGCCTATATCTCATTTGCAGTGTAAGCCTGTTCCTTTGTTTTTGTTTTTTCTAGTGTGAATCATAATTTTTTGTTATCTAGGCATCTGGTTTCCTTGATTACAACAATCAGATTTTCCCAGACCAGATGGGCCCAGGTCTCAGGAAGAGGGCGTAATTAGTATCAGGTTTCCCTGAGGATGAGACCCAGAAAATTGTCAGACTTTTCTGTGAGGCCTCTAGATGCTGTGCTTTTCCTACCTTCCCAGCAGGTGGTGCTTGTCAGCCTGCAGCTTCCCACCAGCATAAAGAGATGTGTTGCCTTTAATTCTCAGTAGATCCTGTCCCTGCCAGAGGCTGAGAGTGTCAGAAGCCAAGGTTAAGCTGTTTCTGTTACCTCCCACACCCAGGCCCTAAGGTCTCAGTTCTCTGAGGGAGGGCAGCCACTTGAGCCAGGCCCTGCCTCCCCCTTTTCTTAGGGAAGATAAGCCCTTTAGGTATTTATCTCCTACATTTGACTTCTTCTTCTGTCTCTATAATTATCTTAACAAAACCCTTGCCTAGGTCAGCCCTGACAATTGAAAATACCTGAGGCCTTCTCTAATGAGCTACTTAGAGAGAAAAAAATGAAAAAAGAAATCCCTTTTTCAGAGCCAGATCCCAGCTCCCCAATTATCAGTCAGAACTAGAGTTGGTGTCTGGTTCTTTGTGACCTTTTCCTTGGCACACCACTCTCTTTTCAATATTCTGAGCTTAACTGACTCCAAAAGCCTTCTTTTTATTTATATATATACATATTTTACTTCAGCCCCACCTTCTCTCTGCAGGAAAGGAGCCCTCTGGGTTACTTTCCTGCTTGCTCTGGGTTTATCTGTGCTCATAGCTTGTACTTAGTAGTCCAAATTCATTAAGTAAAACTGCAGGTGGAGCTTGATTGAGCTACCTTCCCTTCCTCCTAATAGACTGCTTCTTTTTCCTACAGGGAAGTGTTTCAGCTCAGCTGGCTGTGCTGGTGGGGGAGGGGTGCCAGCTCCACAGTTTGGGAAGTTTTACTTACAGTTCTGATGCTGCGATCTCAGCTGTTTTACCCATTCCAGAGTGGTGTACAATGTGTGTTCGGTCACAGATGCCCCCCAACAGTTGTTCCAGACTATTTACTACTTGTTCCTGGCTATATGCTAGTTGCCCTAGGGGACTAATAAATTACACACCACCTCCCTATGCTGCCATCTTGCGCCGCCTCCTTGATCATGTGGTTTTAACACCCTCTAAACCCCACTCCAGTCCCCCTTCATGCCCAGTGAGAAAATGCATTTTTACAATTTCATTTACCAATAGGCTAATGAAAAAGGGAATATCAGTCCCAGCCTCTGCCCAAGTTAATACAAATGCTTGGTTAGTGGAGTCTGAAATTAATTGACTTCCTTCTCCTTGTGACATTATAATTTAGAATGTAAGTATTTTCTCCCTGGAGAAGAAGAGGAATTTCACTAATATATCACACAGAATGGTCTCCCATGGCTCGCCAGAGCTTTGGCAAGAAAAAATTCTATTATAAGGCAATCACCTGGTCAAACCAAGTCTTTTGTTATGTGAGACTTTGATTTTAGCAATAAAAAAATTTTTTTAACAGGTAGGTTCTGTCCATGCCTTGGAGAGGCTTTGAGTTCCATGAAATATGGGGACCATGGGGTTTGCTAATACTCTCCATTAATGGGTAAGTTCCTGGACAGCAGGACTTAGACCCAATGGCCACATCAACCATTGGCTTGCTGGGTCCCAATTTACATCTGCCACTGCTGATTAATTAATAATAACACTTTCTTGCACTCTCAAAATTGTCCCAGTTTGGATGATAAATTACCTAGGCACTGTCTCATGGCTCTTTATATCTTTCCAGCAGAAAACACAAGGCCTGGCATGGGGCAATTAATGATGACAACTACATTTGCAGAGCACGTGCCATGAGCTGGGCAGACAGCTGAGCTCTCCACATGTGTTATTTCATTCATTCCTCCCAACAGGCTCAGACAAGACTTGCAGAGGACATGGGCACAGAAAAGATGACAGCGCACCTCTCAACCATATGTAATTCAAAGTAAAAAGCACTAAATGAGAAATCAAATCACATAAAAAAGGCCTGTATGCATTTTGAAATTAAAATAGCTTCTTTCTAGATGTGTCATAACAGAATTCTGAATCCATTCATCAAAGCAGAACTTCTCACATTTATTTCCTTGGTATACCTGCCTTGCCTGGTACCTTACAACCATGCTCAGTCTGCCTGTGCTCACAAATCTAGAGCTGCTCACAATAGCCCAGAGAGTTAGGTGTTATTATACCGATTTTACAGATGAGACACCTGAGGTTTAGAGAAATCACCCACTGTTGCCTTATTTCCTTAATTTGAAAGCACCAGGTTTTCCCCCCTGACATTTTCACATTTCTGGAATGAAGATAATCTCACAACAGATGTACATTTTTAGTGTAGTATTTCTCCCCAAACTATTTTTCACTTCGATGGAATATCCTCCACCTAATGGCTTCTTAGGCTTCAGACACATGATTGACGGCAGAGTTGACATTTCAAACCAGTCCCATCTGATTTCTTCCTCTGAACTACTGTGTCATACTGCACTTAAGGCTTGTTTGGTAAATGTCCTTATAAATGAAGATAAAAAATTCTTAGCCAAACTTAGCTGGTTGAGCATGGTAGATCAACAAGCAGAGAAATCCCCATCTCTACAATTTTCTGCTCTTCAGCTTCTCCTTTCTAATATTCTAACAGACAGCAGTGGGAATGGGGGGTGGGGGTGACATGAGGGTGGAGGGTGGGAAGGTAACAACACTGAAAGGGTGAGGACAGGGGATTTAGAAAAAGCAAGTCATGGTGGGCATTAAGTTTTCTGATCTCCTTTCTTGCAGGGAATAGACAATGCAAATTATTAGATTAGATCCTACTGACTTTGACTCTGGTTAATTGTTCTGTGCCTGATTCATCATGTGTCGTGAGCATTAAGTAAAGTATAACAGGTGAAACACTTATAACAGCACCTGGCATACCATAAGTCCTCAAGAACTCTTACCCATTTTTTATTTGCCATCTCTCCAAACTCATTTTGCATCACAATCCCCCATCTCCCCCCCCCAGCCCCCTCCCATGCATACATTCTCCAGCCATGTTGGTTTTCTTTCAGTTATTCCAACCACTATCTCTTCAGCGTTTTTGCACATACTGTTCCTTTTTCCTGGAATACTCTTCCACTCTTTGAAGAGAGTCACACGTTTTAGCTCATGCTTCAAGCCTTAGCTAAATTATCACCTCCTTACAGTGGTATTCCCTGACTCTTCAAAAAAAACAGTCTAACTCTGTTTCTTTCTATTATAATTCTTTATTTCCTTCCTACTTCTCATCATAATCTAAAATGGGCTTATTCATCCATTACCTTATGTACTTACTATCTGCCTCCACGATCCCTGGAGTGTAAACCGGCTTGTTTATTTCTGTGTTCCTGCACCTGCCACAATGGATGCCCAATAAAGACTTGTTGAATTGCATTTCCTAAACTCAGTAAACAAAAACTTCAGAATCTAAAATCAGGTCAGGTTACAGCCAGAGGCCCCACAGTGGAAAGGGACATGGTCTGTCAGGCAATCGGTTTTCTCTCCCAAAGGAACCTTGGTCACCATCAAGAGCTCTGAGCCTATGACTCAGCCCTGGGTCCCAGGCACCCCTTTCCATTTACCTCCCAGCATGTGTGTCCTGAGAGTAAAGTTAGATTTCCATGCTTATGTATTTGATGATTTGGGTCTGCTTCTGACACCCTGAGGGGAAACAGGAACTTGCAATGTACATGTGCTTAGAAAGCCAAGAAAGCTGCCCCACAAATCTCTCATTACCTGTGCTGTTTGGGGAGCAACAGTTTTACTGAAGGCATCACCACATTGCTTCCTGCATCAAACATTTTCAAGCCTGATACCTGTGGGATTTGTGGAACTTGAATTAGGTTAGCGATTTTCCTGTCCTTGGCAGAGACAGAGTGCAGAGTTACCAACTTTCTCGTGCATAAGAGTCACCTACAGATCTAAGTTAGAAATGCAATTCCCAGCATCCCTGGTGGGAGAACCCCAGAGAGTCAACAGGACTTTTGTTATAGTGGTAATTGTTCAGAAATATCTTTTATGAGTGCCTGCCTATATGCCAGCTGCTGTGGCAAGCAGTTTAACATACATCATTTGGTTTAATCTGTCAATCAATCCTATGATGTGGGCACTACTTTTATCCTTCTTTACATATAAAGAACCTGGGGTTCAGAGAAATTGAGAATTTTTTCCAAGGTCACGCAGCTCATGAGTGGAGCTAGAAAGCCTTGCTTCTCAAAGGATGGTCTGTGGACCAGCAGCGTCAGCAACACCTGGGAGTTCGTTAGACATGCAGATTCCCAAGCCCCACCCTGACCTCCTAGATATGAATGTGTTTTCTCACAACATCCACAACTGACTAATGTGCACATTTAGGTCTGAGAGCCCTGCCCTCATTTACGTGATTCACATCGGGCATCCTTTATCTCCATTCTCTTCCCCAGTGGCTCTCAAACATGAATTCCCAAAGATATCACCAGGGGTCCTTATTAAACAGCAGTTACCCAGACCTCACTTCCAGAAGCTTTGATTCAAGAGTATTTTTAACCAGTAGCCCACGTGGAGGTCTGAGGATCACCCTTTGAAAATCACATATAGAAAAAGCATTGGCCTCACTTTCCTTATCTGTGAGGGAGTGAAAAAGGATATTTTTATGAGCCTTTAGCTATGAAGACCATGCTTTTAAGATGGATTCCTGATGAGGAGAGAGGGCAGGCTGCCCAGAACACTGAAATTTGGAAGGTGGAGAATTTAGAGATCATGGTGTCAAAGCCACTCTTTTTACAAATGGGAAAACTGAGGTTCAAAGGTGACAGGTAAGTTGCCCATATCACGCAGTTCATTGGTAGCAGAGTTAATCCTGAACCCCGATTCTATCCACTCAAATACGTGATCACTGAACACAGAGCTGATCAGAAGCAAAATCATAACTGACAATTATAAAGTCTTTAGCATGAGCCAGGTATGGTTCTAGGTGCTTTTACATATTAATTCACTTAAATCTCACAACAATCTGTGAGATAGGTACTAGTATCCCCATTTTACTGAGGAAGAAAATGGATGGATGAAAGAAATAGCAAATGACTGTAGATTTTTCTGGAATGCCCTTTCTCCCTTTTCCTTCTCTTTGTTCCCAAATCGAAATAGGTCAGGGGAGTTGGGAGTCAGGCAGACCTAAATTCAAACCCAGCTTTTCTGCTCATTAGTTTATAAGTGTGGGAAAGTCATAAACCTACTTAAGCCTTCGATTCTTTATGTGTAAAATAGAAGCAACAATAGTAGCCATCTCCTAGGGCTGTTGTAAGGAAAATAAGATAACGCCAGCTAAGATGCATTACTGTTTAAAGGAACTTTGAGCACCAACACACATTTTTACAGCCATGTTTGGTTTTCAAATGAGCTTGAAATTGTTTTGTTTTAAGCTCCCTGAGGACAAGGGACTGTGCCTTTAACTTCCTTATCACCATTCCCCTCTTGGATGTATTAATGAGCCCTTGCTCACTGATATGGATCAGCTCTGGCTGTTGTTACTATGTTTACATACCAAGTGAGGGAAGAAATTCTTTTTCAAGGCATAGTTTCTCTGACCCATCCCTCACCCAGTTTCTCCTTTTACAGAGAGGATACAGGGATGTGCAGAGAAACTACGACCAACTGCAAAAGATGAACTTTGCTTTAGGGAAAAGTTGTCCTGCAAAATAATTGACGTGAGTCAGGCTTTTCCTATCCTGGCCTGTGACCTTGGGCAAGTCACTAAGTCTCTGTGGGTCTCTATTTCTCTCTCTGTAAAATAAGCAGGATGGTTACCCAGGTCTCTAAGGGCTCTTGGCAGTATTAATGTTGGAATTCTGAGTCCTTGTAAAATAACTGTAAATTCCCCCAACACCCTTCTTAATCTTCATTGTGGGACAAATGGGAGATGTGTAAAAATTATCATTATTATACCTACTTAAAATCACTAGTGCTACGATACTTTGAGCACCTCTGTAACACTCACCATACTAGTGCTCGCACACAAAACTTTCACAACAATTCTAGAAGGTGGGTATTATTGCTCCCACTTTATAGTTGAGGAAACTGAGGTTCAGAAAGATTAAAATACCTGCCCGAGGTCACATAACTAATAAATGATATAGCTGGGATTTGAACCCAGTTTTTTATGATCCAGGAGATATTAAGTTTAAAAAAAAAAAAGGCAAGATGGCAAAAAATGTGTATAGTATGCTACAATTTACCTAAGAAAGGGGAGGTGGCTGATATAAATTACACAGACATGAAACAAATTATATACATATGTAAACAACAGAAACAAGTCATAAAATTTTTAAGTGGTTACTTATAGAGGGAGGGAGGGGATAGAATGGGGATGGCAGGGACTTCTTTTAATACATCTTGTTTTAAATGCACTCCCTAGTCATGGGGAAATGCAAATCAAAACCATAAGATACCACTTCACACCCACTTGCATGGATATTATTTTTAAAAATAAAAAAATAATAAGTGTTGGTAAGGATGCAGAGAAACTGGAACTTCTACATTGTTGGTAGTATTGTAAAAATCCAGGAGGGGATTGTGGTGATACGAAAGTTCAAGGCAGAGTCCCTTGCCGTCAGGGAGCTTTAAAACAAAACAATTTCAAGCTCATTTGAAAACCAAACGTGGCTGTAAAAATGTGTGTTGGTGATCAAAGTTCCTTTAAACAGTAATGCATTTTAGCTGGCGTTATCTTATTTTCCTTACAACAGCCCTAGGAGTTGGCTACTATTGTTGCTTCTATTTTACACATAAAGAATCGAAGGTGCAGCCACTGTAGAATCAGTTTGGTGTTTCCTTAGGAAGTAGAAAATAGAATTAATGTACCACCGGGCAATCTCACTTTGTGGTATATACCCAAAACAACTGACAGCAGGGACTTGAACAGATACTTGTACACCAGCGTTCATAGCAGCATTATTCACAATAATCAAAAGGTAGAAGCAACAAAAGTGTCCATCAACAGATGAATGAATAAACAAAATGTGGTATATACATATAATGGAATATTATTTAGCCAGAAAAAGGGATGAAGTTCTGAAACATGCTACAACATAGATAAACCCTGAAGACATCATGTTGAGTGAAATAAAGTGACATAAAAAGACAAATATTGTTTGATCTCGCTTATATGAAATACTTAGAAGAAGCAAATTTCATAGAGGCAGATATTAGATTACAGGTTGACAAGGGCAAGAGATGGGAGGAATGAGGAATTATTGCTTAATGTATGCAGAGTTTCTATTTAAGGTGAAAAAAAAGTCAGAGTAATGGATATTGGTGTTGGTAGCACAATATTGTGAGTGTAATTAATGCCACTAAATTGGACACTTGAAAGTGATAAAAATGGAAAAACTTGAGTTGTGTATGTTACTACAATAAAAAGTTTTAAAAATCCATGATGGATATAATTAGCACAGAAAGGGGAGATCACTTGGAAAAATGAATGCTAATATCCCAATATTATAAATCAATGATGTCAATAATCTTAATAAAAACAATAATCCAATTGTGTTTAGACTAAATTGCATTTTACTTAAGTGGTAGGTTGGCTTATTCTTCCCAATTCTCCATTTCCTCCCTGTATTAGAATTAAGCATCCAGAACTGTTGCCATGTGAATTTGCAGCATCTGCCACAAAAGTAGGCAAGCAATAGGCCCCACCCTATAAATGATAAGCTTGGTTATGTGACTTACTTTAGGAACTTTGGTGAATATGTTGATACTGCCAGAAGCTATACATGCACTTGCAGGGTTGGGTTCAGCTTTGCCACTGTGCTCCTACCTGGGAAGATATTGCCCCAGGCAGCAGTGCCAATGAGAGACAGGTGAAGCAGGTCTGAATGCCACCCTCAGCCAAGCCCCTATGAGCCCCACAGAGTCCCAGCTAATCAACAGCACCGTGAGCAAGAAATAAATGTTTGCTGTTGAAACGAATAATAATAAAAAAAAGCACTCCCTACAAATTCAAAGTAAAATGAAGCAAAGGAACTTAAATGTGTAATCAGTTGTTGGAACAACCACATTGAGAGGAACTGTTCAAAGTGACTTTAAAACATAATAATTTGGCTGTACATCCCTACTAAGTTATACCTTAAAAGACAGAAAGAACTGGAAAAAAATAAACTGTGTTTAGTTATCATATTGGTGGTGGTAGTGTTGGTATTGTTATTCCGAGACTACTGTGAGTGGGATAAATCAAATGAGTAATTTTGTGGATGTCACTGAAAACCAAAGTTTTCAACATGGGAGAAAGGAAATACAAATATAAGATGGATGATGATGAGTAAAACCCTCTAATCCTGAATTTGAATAAAAATCATCAGAATGATACGTATCAGTATGATATATATTTCCTGATTTTATCCACTGGAAAGACCTAGAAACAATTCAGAAGCATTGAGCATTACTTGTGCCTAGAATATTATTTCTAAATACCATTTATTTGTCACTAAAGGAAAGCAGGGCTCCTAGGAGAAATGGCTGATTTCAGGTGTGGGTTAGGAAATGTACAAAATGAGCCTGGATCATTTGTCATACCAGAAAGCAAGAAAGCTATCAAAGCTTTCAAAGATTATAAGTATTATGTCAAAAGGACTCAGAAGCCAATTTGAGGAGGCTCCTATTGGACAAAGATGGGATAATTTTTTGAGCATCAATAACCTGCAAAACACATCTAATATGTTTAAATTCATGATACTTGAAAACATTCCTCAGTCACCCTTAGAGGTTGCGGCAGAAGCAACACATTATTTAGAAAACAGGTAAATAAAAGGAAAGAATTGAGCATTTATCATGTTTTTCTATAAGTCCTAGCCTCAGGATAAGCAAATGGTTGATGAGGACAAGTTTATCTGTATAGAAACATTCTAGCTAATAGAAGAAGAAGGAATCGAGAATTAGGCCATCACTCTTTGTGCAATCCCTTGAATTAAGGGATCTAAGCAATGGTCAGTGGTGGCTCACATTGTTGTAGAGAGAGATGATCAGGCACTGTGGATCTCCTGATAGAAGGAAATTGCACTGCCAAGGAAGTAAACTTGCCAAAAAAAAAAAAAAAAAAATTGTGAATGTAATCAAACATCTACATCCAACTACAAATTTATAGGAAGGAAAAGGGGCAAGGGAATCTACCTAGCATCACCACAGATACGTCATTAGCAAAATTGAGGTGTGGAAACATCTACAGGACAAACTACCCTGTTCCTTCAAGGAAAACATTTTCAAAGAAAGAGACAGAGGGAGAAACTATAGATTACAAGAGACCTAAGAGGCATAGTAATCAATTGCAATTATGGACCTTATTTGGATTTTGATGCAAACAAAAATAAACATATAAACAACAAAAAACTTCTTTACGGGCCCATTAGGGAAAAATGCACAGACATGTACTGTTTGCTTAATGATATTTTATAACTGTTGATATTTTAAAGTGTGAAAATGGTATTACTGTGCTTTTTTTTAAATCAAAGAGTCCCTGTCTTAAAGAATCATGCTAAAGTATTTACAAACGAAATCATATGCTGTCTAGGATTTGCTTCAGAATAATACAAAGAGAAGGGGGGGGTGAGGGTATAGATGAAACAAGATTGGTGACTGGATCATTGTTGGAGTTGGATGGTGGGTACTGGGATTCATTACACTATCCTACTTTTCATTAAGTTTGAAATTTTTGACAATTAAAAACTGCCACTGATGGAGAATCCTAGAAGGCCTGTCCTGTTTCTGTGGGCTCGAGTGTCCCAGGGAGTTTATAGTGATTGGCTCACCACCTTGGAATAGCGCAGGCATGAGTCAAGAAGCTCTGCTCACCACTCCTCCATCCTGTTCACAGTCATTGATCTCCGGAGCTGTGATCTCACTCCTCCCCGGTGTAAGAGTAGTGCAAGATGAGAAGCTTGAAAGCAAGTGCCAAAATTATATTCTCAGCTGCAGAAATCAATACTCCTCTTCATAGCTTGAGGAGGAGGAGGTGCCCAGGGAACTTAGCCTGAAGCTTAGCTCGGAGGCAGGGAGGCAGTAGTGCTGCCTCCTCCTCATTGTCTTTTCTTGATAATCCCTCAACTTGCCTTCCAGGGGTTCAGACCCTGCTGTTCAGCCTAGACATCCTACAGATTTCCACAGGCTCCCAGGGCAGTAGGAGCTGACAGAACAGTTCAGAGCCTTTTCTTTCTCGGAGTCTGTGACAGAACTCCTAGACATTCTCTCCAACTCCACAACCATCACCTGGGCACTGCACTGCCTCTGCTTTCCTGGACTGCTGCAAAGCATCCTGACCAGTCTCCCTCTTCCTCGCCCCCTCTCCTCCTCCCACCCACCTCCTTCTCCTCCAAATCATTTTATTTTCCACATTATAGTCAGGGTAACCTCCTCAAATCCCAAACCTTACTAGACTAGCAATGCTTAAAACCATTGCTCTAGGGCTGAAGACCCAAATCCCCAACATGGCCTTCAAATTCTCATGGTCTGTCTTCATCTGGCTTCATCTCATACCACAACCCTCCACACTCCCACCTCTCCAGCTACAGGGTTTTTACACACACCCATCACTCATTCACTAATTCGTTCATTCGCTCATTCAACAAATTTTAGCTGAGGATCTACCATATGCCAGGCATACACACAACTCAGGTAACTCCACTGATTGTTCAGATCTTAGCCTGAATGTTAATTTATCTGGTAAGTCTTCTTTGACTTTCCAGGATATGGCTTGGTCCCCCTCTTTAAGGCTCTGATGGTGTCAAGCCCCTCCCTTCATAGCCCTTTGACATATACATTTACTCATGTAATTAAATAACTAAGTGAGGCCTGGAAAGTGGGAAAATGAGGCTTAGACAGTTTAGCACTGATAGGGTTCTGCAAGGAGCCAGGCCCCAATGAGTGAATTTCTAAAAACAAACATCCTGGATAGTTTTCCCTCCACTCTTGCCAAAATTTCCCTTCTGGGAATAGGGCCACAAGGACTCTGTTACCCCCATCCTTAGGCAGCCCCAGGGAAGGTTCATAAACCAAAGCCATCCCCTGCCGTGGGCTGCAGGCATGCCAAGACCCTGGTAAATTAATGTCCACTTGTGTTATGACAAGTCAAAAATTAACACATGAGCGTTCCCAGTCCTCTCCCCATCTGCAAAAGAAGATTCTGTGTTTGCCTTCTTAAATTTCTTCTTGATCCCCAACCTTTAAGGAGGATTCCACTATTGCTAGATGTGGACCTGGCAAAAAAAAGGAAGGAAGAAAAGAGGTCCGGGCTTTAGGGATCATGAAAGAAGCTGTCTTTCTCAGGGGAATTTTAAGGAGCTCACATAAACAGCTGAAGGATGTCAGAGTTATTGATGGGACAGAAAAATAAATTGATAAGTGATCTTATAAATCATTGATTCTTAAAGAGTGTTCCAAGACCAGCATCAGCTTCACCAGGGAACCTGTAGAAATGCAAATTCTCAGACCCCACCTCTGACCTACTGAATCAGAAACTCTGAGGTTGGGGCCCTGCAGTCTCTTTTAACAGCCTTCCATGTGATTCTAATGCCCTCTAGTTTGAGAACTGCTGATAAACACTGTGTATTATTGCACAGTGAATGAGAATCGGAGGTAAAGAACTTGTTCATTTGAAAAAACTGTACTCTTTCTTGGGCGGCAACACTGGCTCTAAAACTGGAAGATGTGGATTACTGATATGATAGGATTACACCCTTCTTAGTGGTATGCTTTGCAAGGAGGTATGGTCTGGTGCCGTGCTTTTCTGCAGAATCACCCTACAAGACTTCTGTCTTCTGTCTTGTCCCTTCACGGGCCAGCACTGCTGCTTGGAAAATAAATCACAAGATGTTTATATAGTTGAAGGATCAGTCTTTCATCCTTGGGGTTTTTGCTCAAAACCTGATGTTTTCAAAATCCTGTTTTCATCCAATCGTGAATGGCATTTAAGTTCTGCCTCAGACCACGATCCTACCTAAAACTTCACCCAGAACTTGGCATAGGCTGGAGAGTTGGAAAGGAAACACGTACACTTGTGACCCAATTTTCCCAGTACAGAGGAGTTTCAGTATTAACCCAGTTATTTCATTGTTTTTGCTCCACCTTTCTCAGCTTCCCAAGCCTCACTCCAGTATCCCATGCGATGCTCATCACTCAGGCTGGTGACGACCACATGTTGTCTGCTCCACACAGGGATGCCTTCTGCTGGACACCACCCTATCCAGCAATTTCAGACTCATATGGATGACAGACATGTAAATAGACTATTGTACTACAGGGGGACCCTCTAATAAACCATTTTTATTTTTTTAATGAAAGCAAAACATGCCAACAGTTGAGAAATATAATGGAAATGTAGGAAATAAAAAACACAATTGCTTTCTCCCACTCCTGACTCATTCCCTGGTCCCAAATGTTTCTGTTGTGTGTGTGTTAAGCCAGAAATGTTTTATGCACCCACTAGCATGTATGATCTTTTTCATTCACACAAATGGGGCCATTTTATGCATACTGTTCTGCACTTTGCTCTTTCCCTTTAGTAGCTTGGAAATAGTTTAGTATATTACTTTTAATGGGAATAGTTTAGTATATTACTTTTAATGGGTGCATAATAGTCCATCACTGAATAGGTTATAATTAGGATAACTGATCCCTCCCTATGACCTTTTCTCATTTTTTCCCTTTCACATTATCCTACCTATACTCTGGTGCACTTTTGTGAATGCATGTGTATTAAATGCTTGCCAATGGATCAAAGGGTATATGCATTTACAATGATTAATATTGCCAAAATGTCCTCCTAAAATATTACATCCAGTTTTATACATATTGACTGTGAATGAGAGTCCCTGTTTCATCAACACTGAGTATTAAAAACCTTTTTTAATTTTTGTAAATGTGATTAGTGAAAAATGATATCTCATTGTTTGGACTTGCCTGTCTTTAATTTGAGGAAAATTGAATATCTCTTCATGCATTTATTGGATATTTGCATTTGTCTTTCCGAGAACTGCCTTTCATATCCTTTGCCCATTTTTTGGTTCGTCTGTTCATATTTATTCTTATTGATTTGTATGAGCTCTTTGTAAAATAAGGAAATTATCTCTTTGTCTGTTGTATGTGTTGCAAATATTCTGTACTACTTTATCATTTCTCTTGACTTTGTGGGATTTTCTCCCATCAAGATAGTTTAATTTTTATGCAGTCGAATTTATTAATTTTTTGCTTTATGGAGCCTGGTTTGATGGGGAAGAATAGGCAATGAGATTACCCACTTCAGAAGGCCTTTGTTTGCCCGGCTTGTCAACTCTGAGGCCACACACTTGGGGTTGACACAAGGCCAAACTAGGGGTGGATGAAAGGCACGTGGACTGAGTGGGTCCACTTGCTTTAATTGCTGGGACTGGGGCTGGGTGGGTCACAACGTCAGACCTAGAGCAACACTCCTTTGCACTTCTCACCTTTGATGCAAAAGCCAGCCCACTGGTGCAATATGCTTTACCCTCATAGAGAATTCTCTTTGGGGGTCTTACCACCCCTTTCTACAATTTGACCTTGGTGAGGTCACCACAGGCCATAACTCTGATTCTCCAAAAGATTATGTTGGTATTTTTGTCTCTTAGTTTTCCAAACTGCTGTGACAAAAACCACATAATGGATTGTCTTAAACAATGGGAATTTGTTGGCTTATGGATTTAAGGCTAAGAGAAGTCCAAAATTGAGGCATCAGCAAGGTAATGCTTTCTCTCCATGGCTGCTGGCAATCCTGTCACATGGAGAGGTCCTCTCCTTCCTCTTTTGACTTCCATTGACTTCAGAAGTCTCTTTCCTCTGGGGACTACCATGATCCTACATAAATATATAGGGGCAAATAGCTCATCCTTCTCTTCCCAGCAGAAACCAAGTCCCCCTCTTACTAATAGAGGATAAATAACGAGTTCCTCATTCAACCAAAATGTCCTGTTACAAAATTAATGAACCAATTTATCACCCCTTAAATTCTGCAGAGAAATATGTCAACTTAATAGAATCTCTTATTGGTGGCATTTCTTATTGGTGGTAAAAAGGGAGATGAAAAGTATTTGGCCTCTGTGGGAAATGATGCCCATGGACAGGGTGAAAGAAGGTGAAGCTTGCCTGTCCAGGGATCTGCTCCAGGATCAGCTCCCCTCAGCAATCCTCTACTTCCTAAGCCCCCCTGACTCTAAAAATACCATTTTAATTTTTCTAACCACATCCATGGCAGTAGCTGTCAGTAGTTTGGAATCAAGACAGTTTGCCAGAATGGACTTGGTGAGTTGATGAGCAGATGTTTAGATAGGGTAGATGTTTTGGGGGTGGGCAGGGCCATGGGGGAAAACAGCAATACAAAGATCTATCTAAATAAAAATCTTACATAGTTCATACATTATTCATATCCTACATTAACCCTTGGGTCTAGTCCCCAAGGAATAAGTATGAATTTTGCTTCACAGCTCAGGTGGAAGGCACATAACATTACTTCAAGTCAAATTAAATCCAACTCCAAGCTCTCCCTCACCAGGTCAGTGGGAAATTCTCTCTCAGTTGTGGTTTTGAGAGCCCTTGCACTACCTGGAATCACACAAAAATCCAAAATCTTATTTGGAAGTCAGATAACAGGAAAAGGGTCTTCTAGAGTCACCTCACAACTGAAATGTTGAGTTTCTGAATTTATGGTCCTTCTGACGATGAGTCATCTGTCCCACCACCATACCTGTGGTGCTGGGTCTTTTCTAAGACAGGGGTCTGAAGCCATGATCCAACTACTCTTCTCTGAGATTCTTCAACCTTTCCAGGGTGCTCAGTAGGGGTGGGATGTGGGCTCTGCCAACTACAGGACCTGCCTCAACCCCTGCCACTTACGTGGTTGTGGTAGTTTTAAAACATGCCTGCAAATTCTTTGACATTCCTCCCATCAAAAGGTGAGGTCTAATACCCCTCCTTTTGAATATGGGCTGACTTTGGTGTCTCACTTCTAATGAATAGAATGAAATCAAAGTGATGCTACAGGACTTCCAAGGCTGAGTTACAAAAGGCAGTACAGCTTCTCTTCCAATATAGCCCAGCTCTCTCTCCAGAGATGCTGGTCCTTAGAGCCCGGCCTCGATGTTGTGAGGAAACCCAGGCCATATGGAAAGGTACACGTGTTTGCCCAGCTGAAAGTGGGCATCAATTGCCAGACATGTGAGTTAGCCATCAGAGGATTCCAGCCATCAGCCTGCAAGCTGCCCAAGATGATGCTGAGTGGAGAGAAACATGCTGTTCCAGCCAAGTCCAGGACAAACTGCCAATTCAAGAGCAAAATAAATGTTGTTGTGGTTGTTTTAAGCCACTAGGTTTGGGGGGTTATTTTTAAAAGCAGCAATAGATGAAAGGGACAGGAGTCTTGAAGAATGAACAGTTTCTGCCACTCTAACCTTAGGAATACTTCCTTTCTCCTCTTCCTCATTTGGAAGGATCTCACATAATCACTGCTCAATTGTTGTTTAGAAATAAAATGTTGGCTTCTCTGTCCAGGGGGCAAGGGTGGGAGAAAGAGCATTTTATGCCCATCACTTTCCCTTTTTAATTCACACTAACACCATAATTTGTAAGCTCTCTGTACATGTCACCTTTTTACTTCAGGTGAAGAATGATAGTAAATAAGTTACTGCATTTGTATACAATGGTGGTCCGTATGGGCTGGGTTCCCTTTGGCAGCTTCTGCTTTTGCTTAATGCCAACTGTGAGGTTACATTCAGCACTCTGCCACGTCTGCCACAACAAATCCAAATCCCCAAACATTTGAGAATAATGTAGATGTCCCTGAAAGCTAAACTAGTGGATGGAGAAAGGGTTACATCACACACTACACAAGAACATTTTAGCTTACCATAGACATCACTTTCTCTTTCAAGTCTTCCCACAAGCTTTCCCCCTCACCAGAGCTCTAGTCTCTGCCCCTCCAACTGCGAAAGTCTACCTCCCTTCATCCAGCATGCTCCACCCAGCAAAATAACTCCCCACCCACAGCAGCCAAAAAGGAACAGCTTATGGTTCCTGAAGCATGCCCCAAAGACTTTCTGTTCATTCCAACATACCTCCAATCCCATTTTTGTGTTGTTACTCAGGTTCTTTCCCTTGGAGCTCAAGGAAATTGGCAAGAGCTATACTGTTTTCTCTTCCTTGGGCTGCTCTGAAGAATGTAACCATGGCAGCCCTCCTCCAATCCAATGCCAAAGTCAACAACTGGATGGAGAACCTAGAGCAGGTCACCCTGCGCACAGCGCGTGGCATCTGAGTCCTGCTATGGCAATGGATTTGCAGGCAAAAGGCACTTGGCACATAGTCACAAAATAGCACAAAAAGCAGGCCCAGGAGGAAATGTTCCCAGCATGTCAGTCATCATTTTATTTGACAGAGGGTTTTGAAGTCTAGCTCTTTACCCCAGAGGTAGGTAAATTGCAGCAATAATGCCAATGGGTGGTGCCAGAATTGATAGCTGGTGGAAGTCTGCCACTTCCCAGAGGGGCAGCAAGATGAAACAATTATAAGAGGAACTCGCAGCTGCCATTTATTCAGCACTTACCATATAACAAGTATTATGCCAGGTGCTTCACATGCACTATCTCAGTTACTACTCATAGCCTCATAAGGCAGGTACTATCATTACTCCCATTTCACAGATGACAAAATCAAAGCTCAGAGGACATTCAGTGTCTTACCCAGAACTACAGAGTTAATGAAGTCAGGGGACTTCGAGCAAATCGAGATAGGTCTCCTAATCACTATCAAAGATGTGAATATCAAAGGAATCTGGCCCACCAGGGCAGGGACCATCATGTGCCCCCTAAGAAGAGCCATCTTCCTGAGCATAATCTAGGTGCTGAACCTTTTAGATAGGGTGTCTCTTTTATAGCACATCAGCCCTGTGAGGATGGTGTGATTGATCATCCTCCTCCTCTAACAGATAAGTATTTTAAACAAAGAAGTAAACCAACCTGATTTATATTTTAAGAGTCTTTACCCAAATCCCTAATGCGACTTCCTGTTGCGTGGAGAATGGATCCAAGGAGAAAAGCTACAGGGTGTTTAATAGGAGATTAGTAGAGAAAATAAGTGGACCAACGGGGATGCACGGTGGCAGCAGAAGACACAGGGCCTTCTGATTAGTTGGATTAATTAGCACTTCCCTGATCTCTCCACTAAGGTAAGCAAAGAGATCAGGGATGCCTCATGGGTTTTTAGATGGAGCAAATGTGGAGCCATTTGATGAAACTGATTCCATGGGAATGGGGGCATAAGTTTAAGGGAATGGGATGGAATCACCTTCTCAAACGTAGGTTTGAGAAGTCCATGAGTCATCCAAGTGAGGTCAGCAAGTCGTTTTTCAAGGTCTCCAATTTTCAGGGCATCACATTTCCCTTTACTACTCAAATAACAGTAGTCTGGGCCCCTCTGTTTACACCTGACCACACAGAAGGATGAGTCCTTTCCAGCCCCCATCCCTCTTTTAATGCCACTCCCTGAAGAAAGCTTATTGATTTGCCCAAATCCCTCAGGTCACTTCACTTCTTGTTTTCTTTAGACAACTGATCCTCCTTTGCCTCAAGTTGGACATTTTAGAGCATCTACTGAACAACTTCGTAGGTGGCACCAAGTTCCATCCCATAGTGGTGCGTGAGAGTCAGGCCCACCTGGCTGAGTGGATCTGGGGGGTGCTGGTGCCCCAGCCCCCGGCACTGTGTGAACGCAGCAGCCCTGATGAGCCAGCCATCTCCCATTTTCCCATGTGCTCACCGCACTGTGTATGAATATTTTAAAAACTCATTGACAAGTAAAACATGGGTTAGATTTTAATTTGCATTGCAAAATAAATCTTTTACACTACCAAGCACAATACAAGCTCAAGTCCAACATACAAAGTCAGTTAAAGCACACACAATATTTAGGATTGTCAGGATGTGGATAATAAAGGTGGTATTTATTAAGTACTTGCTAAGTACCAGGCACTGGGAGAAACATTTATACCTCAGTTAGTCGTCACACCCACCCAATGAGGTAACCACCTGATAAAATCTTTATCTGTGATTTTACAGACAAAGAAATAAAGGAATAGAGAGACTAAGTGACTTACTCCAGATCTTAAAGCTAATCAGTAACAGAGCCAGGAGGCTGCCCACTGCAAAGGCCTGAGAGAGTCTGGGGCAGGTGTTTGGCTTCTCTGTCCCTCCTCTGCCACTCACACTGGTGTGACTTTGGCATGTGATTTTCTTTCCCTGAGCCTCAGCTACTTATCTTTAAAATGTTGGAAAACCAAAGGATTGCCCTGAAGACCAAATGGGAGGGGACAGTGGGAAAGAGAAAGTGGGAAGCAAAGGAGAAAAGAGAAAGAGGAGAAAGAGGGAACAAGAAGGTGAAAGCCCTGAATTAACTGTGACATGAGCTATAAAAAGTATCCCACACTCAGATTATTCCCACCAAAGACGCTCATTCAGGTGCAGTGAACTCAGGGGAAATCAGTCCATTGATTGTGGGTATGGACCCCACACCTGGTTACTTCCCATTCCTGGGGGTCCCCTCTGTTGGAAAAAAAAAAATCTAATGACACCCCCGCACACCTCAATAAGTGCAAGAAGGTAAAGACTGTGCTATGTTTGGAGCCACGGTCCGGCCCTTCTTCGCTTGACTCTCCCTTCCTTCTGTCCATGTCACCCACCCCTTCTGCTGGCCAAGCACCAGGGAGGCCTGTGGCTGCCGGTGACACCTGCAGGAGCAAGTTTTCAGTTTTCTTTAGATCTTAATTCTGGGGAAGAGTTTGTGTTTTTTTAAAACAGTCTTATGTATTGGGGAATAGAATTCTCTGGGAGTGTCTTGTTACCTGTTCTGCAAAAAGCAGCGAGGAGTTCTGCACTGTTTCCTCACACCCACCTACAGGGCTGATCTTAATTACAGGTGGAGTGGACAGTGACCTTTGTTCCATTACTTTAAGGGTATGAGGAAGGCGTTCCTTGTCCCCCCACAAAATTCTCTCTTCCCCAAGTCTGTCACGGATGCTTCACTTGCCCCCATTAGCAATTATTTTCTTTGACCTAAGCTCTGACCTCTTTTGGAAGACCACCCTGAAAACGCAAACACAGCAATGGAAATAATCTATTAAGTCCCTACACACTCGTATGAATGAATATCAGCACTGGTGTTAATTACCCACTCTACACTTGGGGGAAATTGCCTCGACTCTCCGTGACTCCCTTTTCTTAGCTATGAAGTGGGAGTAACGATTGTGGCGGCAATTAGGTGGCATCACCCACATTAAGGGCATGATGCCTGGCACCAAGTCAGCGATGGGAGGTGGTATAATTAGTAGTATCTGCAATAGTAGTAGGAGTTATTGTCAAAACCAGGAGACATAAGGAAAGATGAGACCACACAGTATCTGGGTGGGAAAAGACTGTTAAAAGGAGAAAAGACCAAATCACCAACTTGACCACTTTGCTGAGGGCTGAGCCTGGTGAGCACATGGCAAATACAGAGAACGATGACACCAGCTGCCAATCCAGCATTTATCAGCATCTGGGCTCATTGCCTCACACATTAAATCCATTACCTCTTTGAATCCTCATAAGAACTGTAGGAGGTGGGTTCTATTATTATCCCCCATTTAGAGTTGAGGAAACTGAGGCTCAGGAGCTGAGACAAACTTGCACAAAAGTCACATAGCCAGGGAGCAGCAGAGCCAGGATGAAAATCCCCCTCTGACCCCAAAGCCAGGTGACGAACTTGGCACCAATCCCCTGGGAATGGCACGGGTCACCAGGCAGCCTCATTTCTGCCTCCCCTTCACCCAGAAGGAGACTGGCAAGGGTGGGGACCCTCCGTTCTTTCCTCTTCAGGGTCTGGGGATCATGGCCCAGCAGCAAGCAGACAAGCCTGCGGCCCAGCCAGGGCTAGATCTGAAGCCCTGCTATCTGCCTCATCTCATCATCAGGCTGCCAGCGGCCAAGCACAGGAAATTAAAAGCAACTCAGAGATCACATAGCGTGGCACCAGCGATCTCAGACAGAATCTGTTCCCGTTCCCTCACGCTTCTCCCTTCTGGAAGAAGATGGCTCTTAGCAGTGGGTTGCTGAACTCCTGCAGGGAGTCAGTCCTGGTCGCTGGTGTCTCAGAGGCAGACAGGGGGGCCCTGCCCTCAGAGGAAGTGGAGTCTGGGGAGACTACACCTTAACTGTGTGTATGAGGTCAGGAAAGAGCACAGACAAGGATGGCTTCTAAGGGGCAAACTGGAGTCAGGAGTGAAAGGAAGCCTAGCTTTTCTCCGTATACATTTTTACATGTGCCTGTGTTCATTGTTCTTACAAACAATGAATATTTTAAAGATGAAATAAAATAAAGGTATAAATACAGAGAGATGAGACAACTAATCCAGCCAAGGAGGGGAGATAAGGAAAGATTTCCTTTAGGCAAGAGTCTTAAGTTGAATCCTAAAGAACAAAATAAGTTAACCAGGTAAGAAAGAAAATAGAATTCCAGGTGGAGGGCACAGCTCAAACAAAGGCTTGGAGGTGTGGGGCTACCAGGGCGATCACTTGGTGTAGAGGAAAGGGCCGAGCACTGGGATGATAAGGGACTGGATCCCCCATCCCTCTCCCTCCTCCACTGCGCTGCCACATGACTAGGAAGCTAATGGAGCATCGCTCGGCTCTCACAGAGGCCCAATGTGAAGTTAATTTCATCTCTCCCTTAAGTGTCAGCAGCAACAACTCACCACGGAGGTACCCTGTGAGAGTGCACATCTGCTGTTACTGCTTGCCAACACCCCTTCCTCTGAGCTTTGGCATAAGCACCCACTTTCTTCCTTTGTAGAGTGTGATGGTTAGGTTCATGTGTCAACTTCACCAGGTGATGGTGTCCAGGTATCTGGTCAAGCAAGCACTGGCCTAACTGTTACTGCAAGGACATTTGTGTCTGGTTGATAAACCAGAAGGCTGGTTTGTTAAATTGTCAGTCAACTGGCTGCAGCTGTGACTGATTACATCAACACAGGGCATGTCTTCCACAATGAGAGTATTCAATTATCTGGATTTAATTCAATCAGCTGAAGACTTTTAAGCGAGAAAGACGGAGGACTTCACTTCTTTAGCTAACCAACAAAGCGTTTCCTGAGGAGTTCACTGAAATTGCCAGCTCGTTTCCTAGGGAGTTCATCGAACACATTCATCAAAGTTGCCAGTTCACTGCCTGAGGAGTTCATCAAACATCTTCATTGGCATGGCCAGTTTGCTGCCTGCCCTACAGAATTTGGACTTGTGCATACCCACAGTTGCATGAGATACTTTTATAAAATCTTATAGATATATCTCTTGTTTATTCTGTCTCCCTAGAGAACCCCAAATAATACATAGTACAAATAATAATACATAATTATCTTCTCATGTGGTCCTGAGAAAATGGTCATTCTGACACCCCCACTTCATGCCACCCTGCCAAATGGGGAAAGGGGAGAGCGTTTGACCCAAACTCAGTCCATAAGACTTCCTCTCTGTGAGGCCTGAGATGGGTATGGCAAACAGAGGGGGCTGATTCGGCCCCATGGGGACACCCTGATGAGGTGCCCACTAGGTCCTGCTTGCTGGAACCCCAGAGCCGCCCTGCTCTTATCCTTCCTGGAGTCTGACTGCTCAACTTTCCAATCAGTTCTGTGAGCCACCCAGTATCCTTCTAGCAGAGCATTTTATTTGCTCAGTTTTGTTACTTGTAACCAAAGAACCCTAGTGAATGCTCCTGTTCTTTGAGGGTCAAATAAATATTAGTTTGAGATGCCATCCTATGAGTGATGAATAATCCTCATTCCTGCTCTCCTTTCTGGGGAATTCCTGTTACTTCTTGTTTTAATCACCTGCTTCCACTGAATTACTTTAGTTTATGGATGGGCTCACCATCCTGTATGGGCTGTGTCGATTCAAACAAGGAACTCAGTATCTTTTCCTCAATTTTCTTCTGCTCCCCCAACAAAATTCATGTATACAAGGGCCATGTGTCTGTCTGTCTGTCTTTATAGAAGAGACAGAAAGGTTTACAACACACACACACACACACGCACAGTGGGCAAGAAAAGAATGAAGATATCCTATTCTTAAAGGTCCCACCAATGCAAGTTCCAGCTCCCCTCTGCTAAGACTTCCTCTCCTTTATTTTCTCTCTTCTTTCAAATCTGATCACCCCTAATTTCATATTTACTTTTATGCAAAAAACACCAATTCTCTCTTTACCACTTTGTCTCCTAACAACTTTGCCCTCAGGGTCTCAAGACGGTTCTCCCCCAAAGAGAATTCCAGGGACAAGTGTTGATATATTTTCCACCCTTCTACAATGATTTCTGCCAACAGAAGATTAGAACCCAGCCCCTTTCCAGTCCTGGGAGCAAAGATTCTGGGCACAGGAACGGTCATAATCATTGTTTCTATTTTAATTCACATTTAATTAGATTGTTGATCATCTCGGCAAGAACTCAGGGCTTTTTCACAGGCACCATTCATTTCTCCCCAGAGGCAGAAAGCCCTGGAAGGGAAGGAAGCTGTGGGGGTAGACAACCATAAACGGGCTGAGGACTCGGCCAGGGTCAGCACTGATTCTGAGCAGGGTGGGTGTCCGGTTGGGTCCTGGGTTCTCTCTCCTGAATCTTTTCTTTGTTATTTTCTGTGCATAAGTCTGGTCATTGGACTCTCAGGCCCTGAGGTCGTGAGGTCTACATCATATTTACTCTTTGTGGTGCCCACCAAGGCTCTGATCTTAGTGCACACACATGGTGGGTACTTGGCCATCACTTGTAGAATTAGCACATTCATTCTCCAGAACTCATACTCACTGATCATTCAATATGCATGTTCTATATTCCTTTTCTATACCAACAAAAGGAAATTAAGACCCAGCTCCAGTCCACAAGAGTCTAAGAATCTAGAAGGGGATGTAGGGAAGAAACAGGCAGCCTTTCAAAAGTGAGGTAAGTTCTGAGCCATGCATCCACTCATCAAGTAGCTATTGCACATCTTCTGTGCATCAGGCACTGTGTGAACTAACAGGAATCCAGGGGAAAAGACAAGGCAGCTCTGTAAGAAAACCTGTGAGTTTTTGTGTTGAGTACCTAGTAGGCAGGGGAAGTGGGCAGGAGAAAATTTGCAAGTACCTAGCACAGTGCCAAGCACACAGTCACTCAATAAATTCTGAATGTGTTGATTGTAAGAAATGCTTACAGAATATGATACATCCTATGACAAGCAAAAGGGTATTGTGACTAACAGTTTACACATCTTCCAAAACAAAAAAGCATGTGAACCAAGTCCGATCAGGAGTCTGCCAGAAGAGAGGACTGGTTGTTCAAGAATAAGGAACAGCACATGCAAAGGCTCCCAGGCACGGGAGATGTGGCCTATTGGAGAAATAGTGAGTGAAGAAATGGGATGTTGCATGGAACACATTTGGTGGGAGTGATGTAGAATGGCAAGCAATGAGGCTGGAAAAATAAGTCTGGGTCTACATTCTCGGGGGCTTTACATAACTTATGAACAATGAGAAACAACCAGCCCTGTCTTCCAGGTGAACTATGATGATGAGCAATTGCTGCCTCTGTGTACGGGAACTTTCACAGAAGAAAGTGGAAGGCACCACACGCCCATCTGAAAACAGAGTAGGAAAGAATGTGAGCTTTGGAATCAAACATACCCAGGGTTCAAATCCCAGCTTTGCCACCTTTTCACAGAGAGCTGTTGAGCAAGAGACTTAACCTCTTTGAGCCTCAATAATTCCATCTCCAAAACATGAATAATAATAATATTCATCCCAGGGAAATGTTGGAAAGAATTAAGTAAGAAAATGTTCATAAAATTGTTACCAAAGTTCCTGGCTCATAGAGATTTTTTTTTTTTTTAATGGTTGTTTTGTTATTGTCATTATGATAATTATTACTGCTATTCTATTTGGAATAATGTGCTTCTCACCCAATCCCTACTGCCTATAAAAAAGGCTAACCTTGAGGGGCATCTTTTCCATATGCGTTATCTAAATAGAGCAAGTAAATTTAGATCAATAATTTGATAGGAAGTATGGATTAGTCAAATTGGAAGGAACCTCCTTCAATTTACCATTGAGGGAGCTGAAGCCCAAAGAAACTAAAGACTTGTCCCTAGTCCCACAACTGCTTAGAGGGAGAAATGGAGCTAACCCCAGACACTCCAGACTCGTAGTCCAGCGCCCCATCAGTTAAAGCTCACTGCCTGAAGGTTAACTCTGTTGCCATGTTAAGACAGGGCTAAGGCTAAAATCAACTTCAAATTTCAACCTCCCAAAGCCAAGTCCCCTGGAGGACCCAAATCCCGGGCCCTGCCCTCTGCTCCAGGCCTGCGGGGCATGGTTTGCTTTCCTCACACTCTCGGCAGCCACCAGGGCCTGCTGCTGGCATCTGACAACAGATGCTGCCTGTCGGGGAGCCCTCCTGACCCCACTAGGAGGAGGCGAGAGGTCCTCCCTCCCATTCAGTGTCAGCTCACAGTGGGAACAAGGTCTGGGGACAAGGCCAAAGCGGGGCTGACACCAGGAATGTTATTACTTCCCCAGGATCACATCCCCAGCGAGTCACACTGCGGCCTCACTGCCGCGGGGAGGTATTTCCACCAGCAAGCCTCCGCGGGGTCGCTGAAGAGTCAACCCCGTTTCTGGCAGTTACATCAGGCTCCCGCAGTTTCCCGGAATCCCACCACCACCCCCTTGTCCTGGGTCGCGGCTTTCCTTTGGAAGGGAAGCGCAAGGGGAAAGCCTCAGCAGGACGGGAGTAGCGTGGCTTTTCCTGAAGCTCCCCCAATACCTCTCCAAACAGTTCCCTGGCGCTCCAAGGGCGAGGACCCAGTTGGCCTAGATGAGCCAAACAACATGCCCGTTTGCTATTCTGCCCCCTTCCTGAGATTCTGAGTGCCTGCCATACTCTCAGTCTAATTTAAAGAATTCCATATACAAAACACATCATTTTCTGTACCATAGATCCCCAGCCACGGTGGACCTGCCCATGGACAAGTGCCTAACCCATAGGCAGCCAGACGGTAGCCTGGCCAAAGGCCCATGTGGAGCAGTGGCCTAGCCAATGGGACTCTCCTTTACTGGATGGCCTAGCCAATGGGAGTCTCCTGTACTGGATGGTGGCTTACTGACGGAACCAATCAGATCCTCTTTCATGCATGCCTAGCTTTCCCTAATACATGTTGAGGGGCATCTTTATGTCAGGCACTGTGCTTCCTACCAGTAATACAAATGCAGAAAAGATTTTGTAAACCCAGATCTTTTTGCTCTTAGTAGGAATTTAATACACGACTCTGTTCCTTATTAGCAACTTATACTAGCCATCAGGATTTTGTTGTGACATGTACATAAGTCTCATTTATAAGGTTGCCACTACCATAAATAAACCAATTTATATATTGGGACCCTTGACTTAAAGGAACAGAAACCTAACCCAATCTGTCTTAAGGAAAAAATGGAATTTACTGACTCATATCTAGGAAAGCCAGGAGTAGAGTGCTCCTCAGGAAATCAAATGATGATAACATCTCTCTTCCTCCCTTGTGCACCAGCCTCCCAGCTCCCTTCCCACCCCATATCTTGATTCTCTGCCTCTCTCCATTTGTAAGACTCATTCTTCCCTAACAGAGTAGAGCTTTATCAGCAGGAGATACGGCATAGGTAGCTCCTAGCTTCATCAACCCAGATTAGCAACTCACGATGAATCACAGGATCTCTCTCTCTCCCAGTCCCTACACATAAAATTCACAGGAAGAAAGGCAACAAAACAAACTGGCCATGTGCCCATCACTGAGTCAATCCTGTGGAAAGGGGCATATGGTCACATGACACCCCTTAGCCCACCAGAACCATATGGCAATGAAAGAGGAACAGTTTCTCAAAGATGCGAGTGCGCTGTTCCCATGGGATGACAGAATGGGTATTGAAGAGGATGGAGGAGTGGGAGCTGGGGACAGATGTCTATTACACCAGAAAGAATAAAAGGAAAAGACTGTTGTCACATGAAAGAAAACACAGGGAAGTACTTTGCCAAAGAGTAGTTACTTTTAGGATTGTTGTCAATGGTCAGCTTCTTTTGAATCTGGCAAACATGAATATATTTAAAATACTGGATGAACTGGCAACTTTGATATGATATATAGATGTGATCAGTCAGCACAGAGGAAATACCTAAGATGAGAGAGGACAAACCAAGTATCTTTGGAGGGGGAAGAGAATTCATATCTATTGAACATGCTTTGGGTGCTGAGCCTTACACTTCATGCTATTTACAAAGCTGTAAAGCCAGTGCTATTGTTTCTCACCATTTACAGGCCAGGGAGCTACTGCTCAGAGAGATATTAAACAAACAAACAAACAAACAAAAACCTCCCAAGGCCCCATGATAACTAGTAAGTGGTGGAACTGGGATGTGAACCCAACTTTGTTTGACTCCAAAGCTTGTGCTCTTTTCACAAGTCCATTCTGCCTGCCAAAGGCAAAATATAGCCCAGCTGAAAGGTGGAGGGGCCAACCAGTCCCTCTTCTATTTATAGACAGAGAACAAAACCAGGCAGCCCAAAAGGGTAGAAGTGCCAAGAAGGGAAACAGTATTTTTGGGTCCTTTAGGAGCACATTCTTTGCTCCTGAAAGGGAAACAGTGCTAAAAAGGAAGATTGCAGGTTATGGAATGGGGGGTGGTCAAGAGATAAGGCTGAAAAAGAGCAGTGGATTCAGCAACCCAGGGGCCATAGTGGCCTGCAAGAGCCTGCTTCAGCAACCCAGGGGCCATAGTGGCCTGCAAGAGCCTGCTTCCAGACCCAATATTTAAAGGGGTTTACGGCAAGTGACTGGACAGGAAATGGAGGCTTCAAGGAGAGATATACTGACTCGAGAAGTCTAGCAGTAAATGTGAAGATGGCCACATGTTTTAAACATACAGGGAAGCAACAACTGAAGAGTAAGTGTTTAAAAAAATCAGACTTTAATAAAAACAATGTTTCCCTTATTTGCTGATGTAAAAGTATGAGAAAGAAAGGAAAAAATGAGTCTTAACTATGATACCATTCTTTGTTGGTTTTGTCTTCCTGAAACACTCTTGCCACCCCTTTCTTCAGGTTACAGATGCATTCTCATGACCAGATGGAGTGTCATATAAAACGTTCTGGCCACACATGATACTTCATTCTCCTGGACACAGTTTTTAGTTGACTCAATGCAATTCAAACCAAGCCAACCAGTCCTCTGGGATTGACATATGGATGTTAGGAGAAAACACTCCTCTCTCTACCTCCACTAGATTGTTAAAGTGGGATGATGTAAGCCTGGGACTGCCAGCAGCCATCAACCCTGACCATATGAAGGTGGCCCATTTACAAGGAGGATCGAATGAGGCCAGTCCAGAAAAAGAAGAACTGAGAGATGGAGAAAGAGAGAGACAGAAGAACATGCTTCAAAACTCTGAATCCAGACATACTACTCTCTATCCTGGACTCCCCTTTTTGTGCTTAAGAGAGTTTGAATTGGATTTCTGCAGCTGGCAACAAAACAGAGCTCACTCACATAACTCCCATAGTCGCTGAGGATGTATAGGAGAAGGAGGAGGGGAGGAGGAGAAGGAGGAAGAGGAGGAGGAAATGACGGTGACATGGGTCCATGTCCTCAAGGTGTCCACAGTTGTGCAAAGTTCTTTTGCTTCCTGCTATAATTCCTGCTATCAGGAATGTCAGTAATATCAACTAAGGTATTTGTGTGGCAGGGGGAGGAGGGCTGACAGGAAGAGTTTGGGTTAGTTATAGTCTTCTTCCAGAAAAAAAAACAAAAACAAAAACAAAGCTAACTATTAGACTTAACAAATTCATATGGAAACTAGGGGATAGTACCCAGGCCTTTTTATTTTTCCTGTTGAAACACTCAGTCCAGACAGAGCCCCTTTGGGTGGGCTTCCAGAAGTCCATTCTCTCCTGCTTATCTTCTTTTCCTCTTTCCTGGGGAAGAGGAGGGTAGAGGGGTCCTTGTCCTCTTGGCCTTTGGACTCCTCTACCTTCCCTCCAGAATTCCCAGAAAAACATTTTCATTCACTCCCCTGAGCAAAAGGAGGGAGCTGAGTGAGACTCTTCTAGGGGAAGGGGCTTCAAGGCTTCAAACCCCTCAGTAAAACATCCAGAAAGAGAAAGACATCCAGAGGAGCAGCACCACTTTCTTTAACTGATACTGCCATCTCTCCTCTCCCAGCATCTCTTCCATGGGTTATTTCATAAACATACCCTCTACCTCTTTTCTGTGTCTTACCAAAAGCACTCTCCCAGGAGAAGCCAGGTAGAAAAAAGAAGAGAATTGGAGAGGATGGATGTTCAAAAATAGACAGAAGTTAGGCCATTGAGCAGGCCACAGTGTGGTACCAAAAACAACTCTAGTAGTCCTCTCCTTCTCAAAAATAATACCTGTCTTATGCTTGGCACATTATTACAAACTACAAAGCCTTATTATTCAACTAAAAAATGTTTACATACATAGCAGACATAAAATAATGAGAGTTTTTAAACTGATGGATTCCATTGGGTTTTAGAATTTTTTTCAAATTCAAGGACCCCTTCACAGTCTCACAAATGTTGCTAGTGAATAAATGAATTGGTATGACATTTCTGGTGGACTGACTGCCAACGTGTTTTGAAAGCCTTGAAAATGTTCACATTTTTCAACTTAGTCAGCAATTTTAATTCCAGAGCACGGACTCTGGAGTCAGACTGGCTCCACCATCTACCAGTCGTGATTTTAGCCTTTCTGAGCCTCAGTTTCCTCAACTCTAAAATTGGGATAAAAAATAGTATCTATCTCAATGGGTTGTTGTGAGGACAAAATGAAATATATGTAAAGCCTTAGGATAGTGTAGTGTCTGGCACATTGTTACATGCCATATACGTATTAACTAACTAAGTGGTCAGAGACGAACAAAATGCTTCTCAATATTATTTTAATTGGCAAAATTTTAGAAAAATGTCAATACCTGGAAATTGGCTAAATCAGGTTTCAAATAGCATATACAGTATTTTCCAAAAATATAAACATTGGAAGTAAAGGAAATACTCCAAAGTGCTACTGGTAGATATCTCTAAGTTGATGGTTCAACGTGGCCTGCATACTGGAATCACTTTGGGAACTTAAAAAAAATCCTGATGCAGTGCCCACCCCTAGAAATTCTGATTTAACTGGACTGGGATGTGGCCTGGGCCTCAGGATTTTTATTTTGTTCTGTGTACTTGTTTTTTTCCCTCCAAATTTTTGTGCAAATTTTCTAAAATTCATATATATCACTTTACTGATTAGAAATTAAAACCATAAATGTCATTTAAAAGATATTTCAATTACCCCCATGAGGGTATCTGACTAAGCAGTTAGCAGGCACTGGTTTACTAGACTGTTTTCTCCCAGGGAGAGCTTGGAGAGGGGAGCAGGGGAAGCTGGAGTTGGGCAGAAGAGCGAGAGATAATTTCAGAGTATGAGTCAGTGCCTTGGAGAACAAATCT
Organism: Choloepus didactylus; assembly: GCF_015220235.1. Lineage (NCBI taxonomy): Eukaryota > Metazoa > Chordata > Mammalia > Pilosa > Megalonychidae > Choloepus > Choloepus didactylus. Next base: position 13,217,697 of record NC_051317.1, read on the forward strand.
GGGAGGGGGCACTCGAGTGGGGAAGGAGGATGTAGGGCTCAAGGTGAGGACACAGAACACTCAAGGGGTTGGACAGGGGACAGAAGAGGACCCACATACAGGCTTCTCAGGCTAAGCAATGATGCGTAATGGGTCTATTATCTCACTGCAGGCCTTGCTCAGTGCCCGACATGATACTAAGGTTTCATTTATGTAGGTCAGCATCAGGTTTTCTATTTTCCAGCACATGCTCTTGAGAAGGGCTGAGAGGAATAGGTACAACATGGAGAAAGGAAGCAAAGGAAGGTCTGGAGATGCTGAAATATGTAACTGACAATGAGTTCAGGGCTGTCTGCATTTTTCTCACTCCATGTCTAATATTAAATGCTTGGGGTCTGATGATCGAGCTTCTCCAGCCAGCATAGTATTTATTTATTTTTCCATTCATTCAGCAAATACTTACTGAGCCCTTATGATGTGCCAAGCACTTTTCATCATTTTAAATTCTTGCTAGAGCCTTAAGCAAATGGCTCAGGTACTCTTATTGCCTTGCCTTTTATAGAGGAAGGATTTGAAGCTTGGGGAAGTTACTGGCCCAAAGTTACCCAGCAAGTTGTTAATTATCGCCAACATCAGAATGGATACCATTTATGGAGCACCTACTATATACTGGGCACCGTACTAAGAACTTCATATCCATTTTTCATTAACTACCTCCCCACCAATAGTCCTATGAGGCAGTGGTTATTATGATCATCTTTAATTTACAGATGAAGAAAACTTAGGCACAGGAGAGGAAAAGTTGATCACCCAAGGTCACACTGCTTTTAGGCAATGGGAAAGGATTTATATCCAAGTGTGACATGCTCCTGAGCCCCTATGCTGCTCTCAGAACTTAATGACTGAGCTTCAGATATCAGGCCAGACTTGATGCCTTTCCCTGCACTATATTAAAGATGTTCACATCAGTCTGTCTTGGCCTGTTCTCAGAACCTGAGATTGTTCCATCCTACAAGTAAATAGTGTAAGGAGCTGGAAACCTGCTCCAACTTAATTTGCCTTTTGTTAAAAAAAAAAAAAAAATTCTAATTCTCATTATAACTACTATTTTGGACATGTACCCATTATCATCCAAAAAGCCACGGCAGAAGAGAATTATGGGAAGATGAAAGAGAAGGCAAGAAGAGGGCACCTGCTGGTTGCCACGGCAAAATGTTCAAAGGGAGCAGGAGGCAGCCATTAGCATTCCGTTTAGTGCTGTGTTTAGCCCCATCCATAACTGGAAGTGTGTTTACTGTTTCATATTTCCTTTGTGAGAGGGAGCCACAAATCTCATTCTCCACATTGAGAAGTTAATGGTTCTAATTATACATCAGCTCACACTGTTGCTCAGGCAAGGGCTGGGACAATCAGAGTTCCTCAGTTACCACATGCTGTCATCACACAGTCCCAGAGGGACTGGCCACTTGTTGTCTGGTGGCTGCTGATGATTCAGAGCTGTGTGGGATGTAGCCCAGAGCACCCCCTACACTGAAACTGAAATGGGGTTACTTCAAAGCCCCAGAACACTTCATCCCAGTGCTTCCCACTTAAATGACACATTATGAGCTGTTTATGCACCCAGCACCCTGCAATGTTTTCAAGCTCCATTGCCCAAACACTGCAAATGGGGATACCGAGATAAAGGTACACCACCTGGAATCTGAATCAGCCACTTCCAAGGAGGTGATAGAAAAGTTCCTAACCATGAAGTAATTTGCTAAATCCCTCCCAAACCTTCCTTCTGTCCCAGTGGTTCTCAACTCCAGCTGCCTATGGGAATCACGAAGCTCTGGCCCTATCGTAGATCAATTTCTTCAAAACCCTGGGCCTCTGTATTTCATAAATGTTCCTCAGGTGATTCTGCTGTGCAGCTGGGCATGAGAACCATAGCACTGACCCCTCCACAGTCTCTCACAGCCCTTGACTTTATGCATCTGGCATTTCAACCCCTGTGCTAAACCGACTTCCTCATTAAGCCAGAGTTTCCAGTAGACGGTATGGTTAAATGGTAAGTATGGGGGATGTTGAGGCCCAACTGACCTGGGTTTGAATCCCAGCTCTGCTGCCTCCTGGCTGTGTGACTTAAACATACTGGACTACAGTTTCCTCATCTGCTAAACAGAAGTTGTAGAAGTATCTGCCTTATGGGGTTTTCAAGATCATAACGTTCCTGGCACATCGTTAGTGCCAGTGGCGGTTTGGAGCTGTATGTACCCCAGAAAAGCATGTTATTAAACTTAATCCATTCCTGTGGCTGTGAACCCACTGTAAGTAGAACTTTTTGATAAGGTTACTTCAGTTAAGGTGTGGCCCAATTCAATCAGGATGGATCTTAATCCTATTACTGGAGTTCTTTATAAGTGGAATGAAATTCAGACAGAGAGAAAAGCCACAGAGGGAGCAGCCAGAAGCTGAACACCAACTGAACCTAGAAGAGAACGGAGAGCCCAGGAGACACCACCATGTGCATTGCCTTGTGACAAGCTAAGGACCAAGGGTCGCCAGCAGCCAGCCCCAGAATGCCACAGTCTTCGGGAAGAAAGCATCATCTTGATGATGCCTTAGTTTGTTCTTTCTTTTAGCCTCAAAACCATGAGTGAGTAAGTTCCCATTGTTTAATTTCATGGTACTCGCTTGAGCAGCCAAAGAAACTCAAACAGTGTCCAGTAAATGGCAGCTGTCTCCATGGGTAGCCATGATCTGAGTTGTTTATTTTACAGAATACTAGGGGAAGGAGGGCTGTCCCAGATCAGTGTGTATCTGTCAGGCTAGTGGAGTAATGCTCAACTTTATGATTTCAAAACCCAGTTTTTCAATACACAATGGGAAGATGTATTTTTCCCCCTTGTTTAGTTAGAGGGAGGCCAGATCTTTCTAGCAGCAGTAAGTATCAGAGACTGTGTATTTCAATGAGACAAACACTCGGAACAACTCTGTCCTTCTTTTTCCCAGTTCTGAAAACACCGAGGCAAACTAGGTAAAAGAAAACAATTCATAACCAATTATCTGGTTTGGGGCAACACAGATAGATTCAGACAGTTGGCCTGATTTTATGTTTTCTGTAAGTATAGATACATTCCTCACAGGGAATAGCACTCATTGAGTGCTTACTGTATGCCAGGGCTAAACCGCCTCCTTACATGCATCGTCTCATTTAATTTTCACAACAGCCCCCTAAGATTGATGCCATATCAAGTAAGAAACCAAGGTTCAGAGAGGTTAAGTAACTTACTCAAGATACACAGTAAGTGGCAACATTGGGACTTATACAAACTCCATTCTTAAGCAGTACACTAAGATTTCAGGCAGGAAGGGTAAATACATTGTGATTATTATTCCATGACCAACAGATTGCAAAGGCTTCCCTGCATCCACAACCAGACTCCAGTCTTCAAAATCCAGCTCTCCAATCTCACTGTCACCTCCCCCACTACCTTTTCCTTCTTTCACTTTAGAGCCTTAGGGTAACAATAGCATCTTTTCACAGAAATATCCGGTGACCTGAAGACTCCCAGTTATCATGAAGTCAGCTTAAGAAGCAATATCACAGCCTTTGTTTGCAAGATTCTTCAAATCCAGTTTACACCTCCAATTGCATTCTATCCTCCAAACAACCCTGGAGATAGATGTGTTCCCATTGCAGAGAAAAGACAAGAGGGGGTAAAAGCCAAGGCCAGAAAAGAAGTCAAGCATTTCTGCCTCCTAGTTTTCCTCTCTTCCCACTAACCACCCCCCCCCCATGTTTTTTTTGGCCTCTCTTACGGCACATGTGTTACTAGGCCCTATATCCCACCCCTTGCAGACATTACTAATTGATTTCAGCATGCTCTTCCACTAAGTCAGGACTCTTCTCAGTTTAAGAGCTAACAGCAACAACTGCCGATCAGTTGGTACTGGCATTACAGATAAAGCATATTTTATCCCTGGTATGGTGATTAAGAGAATACACTCTGGAGCCAGTCAGACCTAGATTAGAATCCTTGTTCCAGCTGTGTGACCATGGACATGTAACTTAACCTCTCTGTGCTTTAGTTTTCTTAGTTAAATAAACATTATCATGGCTATTTCATAGAGGTATCATCAGGAGTAAATGAGAAATGCCTGTGCAGCTCTGAGGTCCACAAAGAGGGTCTTCGGTAAATAGCATTCAGCCATCCCATTCATTCAATGAACACTGGGTGTGGAGGGTTGGCATAACCATGTACCACTCCTCAGGAACTGGGATGGGACAATGGGAGTGAACAAGTTAGATAAGTTTCCTGATCTCATGACGCATTCTAGTGGAGAAAGCCCTTTTGGCAAATGATTATTTATCAAATAATTTCAGTTTGTGATAAGTGGTATGGAAGAAATGGGCTGGGTAATGAGCTAAAGAACTCTAGGATGGGGTGGAAAGCAACAAGAGGGTGTCTCAGAAACTACAGACAGTTTCATCCCTCTCAAGTGCCCACTCTTCAATCTCTGGCAGACGAGGGAAAAAAACAAGTGGAAATGGGACAAAGTGGTGTTTTGAAGCCTTGTGATAATAAAGGAGGCCGATGATTCATAGCGCTCCCCCACCCCACCCCCGCTCTGACCCGCTCGGGTTTGATTGGCTCTGTCCCCGGGGTTAGAGAAATAGAACATCAGTGCCATATTCTTGCACTCTGAGGAGGCCCCTTTTAGGCCCCAGCTAATTCACAGCAATCAGCCTGCAATCTGCAGCACAGTGCCCCAACAACCCTGCAAATCAGCCTGGACCCCTGGGACATGCATCCTGGCACATGGCTCCATTCTCTACCTCCCCCCCCTCACCACCACCACCACTGCCCACCACTTCCTGCTACTCTCCTCCCTCTACTTCCCCATGCTTGTGGGTGCATAACCTGCTGAGGTCTGCAGGGGGGCCCTGGAGCCCCCTTGACACAACTACCCATTGCAGGATTGGATTTCATTCCCTGGCTGTGGACTTGACAGCTGGAGACAGGGTCAATAAGCAATGCCTGGGAACCGGACATCTCTAGAGAAGTGCAAGCCTGGGGGCCATCAATGGGTAGCCCTGTGGATCTGTGTGAATGCAAAGGAAGACTCACTCAAATAATAATTACCTGCATGTAAATGACGTTTGACAAGTCATTTTCACAGTGTCTATCTCCCCAGCAACCTGAGGGGCATTGAACAATGAAACTAGAAGCTCAGTGGTATTAGGATCCCTGTGCAAGACCTCAGTTGGTCACTGGAAGAGTCAGGACTAAAATCTAGGTTTCCTGATACCCTCCCCTCAAAAAAAAAAAATCCAGTGCTTTTTTTCCTCCTGGATGCTTTTTCATACATAGCCTCACTTAATCCTCGCAACTTGTGAAAGGGCTTCTGACCTGATCCCATTTTACAGAAGAGAAAACCGAGGCTCAACGAGATTAAAATAACTTACAGGAACTCTCGCACACTGACAGGTGGCTGAGCAAGGAGACTGCCTCCCATTACAGAGCTTCTCAGGGTCCCAAACCTGTGGCTGTAAGGCTGAGATTCATCCCTAAATTCAGGTAACAATAAAGTAATGGGACTGGGATTTGATATAAACATACCAGAATTTACAAAGTAGTCACCTTAAAAGAAAAAAAAAAAGGAGTGCTAGAGGTGCTCCAATCATTTATAGATGCCTTTCTGTGCCTATGCATATTCTCTAAATGCCTTGAAGAAGGCGCAGAAAGGCAAGATATTCAAAGAATGTGCTTCAGGCTCTGAAAACAATTCCAAGAGGAGTTTGAAAATCCTTCTGAGCAAAAACGGTATCTTTTGAGAAAGTATACAGTGCCTGCTCCACCCCCAAGGTGACGCTTTGAAGGAGACAGAATTCACTGGGCTGTGTAAGTTCAAGTGCTATTCTTTTTTTCTCTTTTTTTTTTAACAGTCACATTAAGTTCCTCAAGTGCCTAATTGACTACCACATGAAAGGAATTGCAAAATCGAATCCCTTCCCGGTCCAGGCAGGTAATATAAACATATAAAGGGCTGCTAGGGAGTAAGACAATAGGGAATCGTGGGGGGCACGGGAAGAGAACAGTCCCTGCCCACCTTTATGCATCCACACTGGATGGTATTTAACACATTGTGCTTGCAAATTATCTTGTGTAGGGTCAGATTTGGCCATGGCCCAGCAGTTTACCTCCACTGAATTAAACTTTCTCTTTAGGGACAGACAGCAGAGTTACAGGGAGAAAGAGCACTCTAAGGACTAATATGCTACTATGCTAATAATGAGAGATGGTCAACAATGAAATGATTAGTTACAGGAGGAATGAGTTTCCTGTCACTGGGAGGCATTCAAGGACACTCGTCGATTACATGCCAGCTGTATGCTGTTACGGGTTGAATAGTGTCCTCCAAAAAGATATATTGACATTCTAATCCCCAGTACCTCAGAATGTGACCTTATTTGGAAATAGGATCATTGCAGATGGAATTCATTAAGATGAGGTCATACTGGAGTAGTGTGGGCCCTTAATCCAATATGACTATTGTCCTTATAAGAAGACGAGAAAAGAAACAGGAGGGGAGAAGGCCATGTGACAAAGAAGGCAGAGATTGAAATGCTTCAACTGGAAGTCAAGGAACACCAAGGATTTCCAGCAAACCACCAGATGCTAGGAAGAGGCAAGGAAGGGTTCTCCCCTGCTGATTTCAGAGAGAGCACGGCCCTGCCAACAGCTTAATTTCACACTTCAAGCCTTCAGAACTACGAGACAATAAATTTCTGTTGTGTTAAGCAACCCAAGTTTGTGATAATGTTACAGCAGCCATAGGAAACTAAGACAGTAGCTGAAGGAGATTCAGATATTCAATAGGCACTTGGAATTGATGAGCTCTGAACTCCTCTCCTAACTAGAGATGTGATGGGTAAGGGACTGATGACTGGCACAAATATCCACACCTAACAAATATTAGATTCACAGCCCTTCCTCTTGTTTCCCCATTTCCCTCTCCAATGCTAACTACTCAAAGTGCCCTGTGACATAGACTTATTTTTTACATTTGACAAACGGGGGAAAAACATATCTTCCTCCTTCCCTCCCTCTCTCTCTCTCCTTTCCTCCCTTCTTACCTTCTTCTTTGCTTCCTCTCTCCTTCCTTCCCTTCTACTTAGCCTTTTTTCTTTTGTTGTTGTTGCTGTTTTTTTTTTTTTTAACAAACATGGAAAACTTTGTGGTACCTGCGAAAATAATCAGAGACATTTGAGGAGAGTTGTAAACCCACAGTTAGGCATCTCTGCTTTAGACTGCGGAGAATTTGTAACTAGCCAGCCAATCACACATTTCGAAAGACTTCCTGCAATCCTCGAGTCCAAAGTTAAGTCACTGGTACTACTGGGAATAGTTCAAAGGCAGGTTTTACAATACATACTGTTTACAATTTCCCATACGGCATGATGTGAAGACAAAAGCAAGCCCATCCCTGACTAAAAATATCTCCCTTTACTGCCCAGCTCAGAATCTGAAAATTGACTGTAGTGGATATCTGTTGTTTTTCACCTTCCCTGTATCAATCCCCTATTCTTCTAATAGCTCTTCACCACCCCACCCCACGCCACCCCATAATGTCCTTTAGGAAACCACCTCTCACCCATTCTCAGTCACAGGCTCCAGAAGGGGTTCCACTTCTGCGCCAGGATTGGATCATGTGACTCAGGCCTATCCAATCACTGTGAGTTTATTTTCCCTGGCCTCTGATTGGTTCAGGGATGGGCAGGTTACGTAACCGAATCTGTGTGGGAGCTTCAGGAGGAAGACCTGCTTTTCCATTAGACTTGAACGTGGAGGATGTAGATCTGGAGATTCTGGCAGCTGCCTTGCCACCATGTTAAGCCTCAGAATGAAGATTACCCAGAGGTCAGAGGAATTTAGGGATGGAGATAGACGGAGTCCAGAGCTTCTGGATCTACCTTTCTTGCTTTTTGTTGTTGTTTGTTTTTTGTTTTGTTTTTCTGTTATTTAGCATACTTAATTCCCTATTTTGCTAAAGTCATCTTAAATTGGGCTTCCTGTCGTATATAACCAAAATAGTTCTAACGTATACATCTGTCAGTAGCAGTCTGGTTCTCTGGATTTGAAAGAGTTCTTAATCTGCCAGAATCTCCCATGACCATGCAAATACTTTGGGGAGATAGACTGCCATATGTGGCCTCATAAATTTCTTTTGGGAAACCACCAACAGTTTTTGAGTTTTATTTCAGTGAAACAACCCTTTCTCAAACAAAATTGTACACAGACCCCAATTTATATCTTTTCCTGCCAGTTCCAATCTGGTTGTGCAAGTGCCTCACGTATATCAGTGCAGTGAAGTGCCTTTGGACCTTTGCACGTGCTGTTTCCACTGCCAAGTGCACTTTTCCTACCTCACCGTTTCCCCCCACTCACCCTAAGCCAGTTTGCTAAATAAATTCTTATCAGCCACTAGATAACTCAGTTTAAATGCCACTTTTGTTGAGATGCCTTCTCTGAGGTCTGAAGTTAGGCATGTGTGCCGCACATCACCCTATACTCCCCATCATGACACATGTAGCACACTGAGTTACATTTGTCTAGGTCCTGATCTGTCTGCTCACCTGGAAGGCAACTCTGGGGGTACAGGTTGGGTCTACACACCATCATATCACCAGACCTCACACAATATATGACATATATTGGAGCCCATAAGCATTTGTTGAATGAATGAGTGCATAAATGAATGAAGAAAGAAAAGAAAGAAAGAAAGGAAAGAAAGGAAAGAAAGGAAGGAAGGAAGGAAAGAAAGGAAGGAAGTAAAGAAAGAAAGAAAGAAAGAAAGAAAGAAAGAAAGAAAAAGAAAGAAAGAAAGAGAAAAGAAAGAAAAAGAAAGAGAAAGAAAGATCCTGCCCTCTTGAAGCACAGTCATCTGCTTCTTCAGATTTGAGTTCTTACTTTAACCTTGACTCGGGGGCTGTGTTACAGAAAGGCAGAATTAAAAGTAGTCTTCCCTACTTGTCCTAAAACAACCCCTTCCCGTTGGCCTTTCTCTGCTTTTAATACTACTACTTTGGCTTTTCATTTCCTTAAGTTAAAGGACAGCAATCACCTCTCTAAGCACGTGCATTGTTTGGGGGAGTATCATGAAGTCTTGCTAGGATGCAAGCCCCATGAAATCTGGATTTTTAAAAAAGCCACTTTGTACCCTGATATATTCCAACACTTAGAATACAGAGGTTCTATATACATTTTTTAAAAAATGAAGGAAATCAGAAGGCATTTGAATTCTAAGGGACGTCAGAGAAGAGATTGCTTGATGATTTCCAAAGGACTATGTTCTGAGGGACTAACATTTCAAGAAAAAAGGAGCTTTGTGTCCAAATAACTGTATGTACCACTGCACACTATTTCCCAATTATAACAATTCACAATGCATATTAAAAAGTAAAGTCTCTAATAATTCCTGTAGTAAAGATAACTATTTAAATTTGTTTATCCCAGAATTTTCTACAATTATCTGAGAACACATTTTTTGTTTATTTGATGGTTTGACATCCCATGGAATTAATGTTCCAAAGGATACACATTGGGGAATGCTACCCTCAATCAATTTACTCATTTTTCAGTGGAATCCTAAAGGTCTACATCTCTATAATATTTTATCTTTCAAGTGCATGCTTTGCTACTATCTCCTTTAAGCCTAACGAAACTCAGAGATCACCCAGAAAGTATCCCCATTTTGGAGATAAGGAAATAGAGGTCCAGAGAAGTCAAGGGATTTGCTCTAGGTTATGCAGCTAGTTAGTGCCCAAGATGAAAATAGAACCCATTTCTCATATTAATCCAGTTATCACAATTAACACCTTAGCTAGTGTCTATCCCATCTTTCTCCATGCCAGGACAAGTCGAAAGCAGGACCTTTCCCAAAGAGACTTTTTCCAAAAAGATAGAAATATTCAATAATGTGAGCATTCTCATTAAGAATTTGGTTTAACTGACTACCTTGCTGGCAACTTCAAAAGACTAAGGATGACCCCTGGGATCTTTTTTTTTCCTTAGTTAGAGAAGTTGCGGGTTTACAGAACAATCATGTATAAAATACACAATTCCCATACACCACCCTATTATTAACGCCTTGCATTGGTGTGGAACATTAACACATTATAACTGATGATAGCACATTTTTATAATTGTACTAGTAACTATCTTGCTTGCCCTGTCTGCCACATACTTTCTTCAGACCCGAGACAGCACATTGGTGACATACATGCCACCGCATGCCTCCTTTAACTGTGACAGAAACAGCTAACTCATTATCTCCCTCAGAGCCTGGGCAGGGCCTGAGACTTGCTCAACCAAGCGCTTCAGGAAACCACCAGTGACAGATCAGAGTCGGCCTAAACTTGAAACCGTCCTCCTTCTCCACTGCTCCATCTCTACTTTCCACTGTCCCTCAGGTTAATGGAGCCTATAAATTTACTTCTCACTGTGCCAAGCAGTCTTTCCTTTTTATTTGCCTGGTATACACACCTTTCAAATTTCAAACAATTGATCCTTATTTTTATAAAAATTCAATGATTCACAAATATATTTGAAAGAGGCTTGGACACAATAAGGAATTACACTATCATTGTTATTGCAATCATTGCCCTTTTGTCTGGACAAGAGCCAGCATGTTTTATCTTCCTACCTTCTACTTCTAATTTGGATCCATTTGCTCTAACTTTTGGATGCTCCATACCAAGTAGCCCTAAATAATTAAAAAAACAAAAAAAGTAAATTGTGCTTCATTTTAAGGAAGACTTCAATGAGAATACCCTTAGGTACTATAATATTTGTGAATGTTTTACTTAGAGGAAAGAGTAATTAAGACACTAACTGAGGAGCCAACAACCTTCAGTTCCACTCCAACCATCATTGGCTTTAGTTCCTCCTTTAGACCCAGGCAGTAGGGACTTTGTCTGGGTCCCCATGCTTTAAAGAGCCCTGCTTGCTCCCAACCTAACCACACCTTTCCCCATGGAGTGAGGAGACCATGGGGCTGACGGAGCATGTCCACTCACAGCCTGCACCCACCTCCTTCACACCAAGTGCCCAGGACCCTGCAAGTTCCTGCCTCAGTGGCCCTGAATTCACTTCTGGGGAACTTTCAGGCCTCTTCCTCAGGGTCCACCCTCCCGAGAGGGGAAAGATGGAGGCTGGTTGCTGCGCCAAGATGTAGGCATGCCTGCTCTCAAGGCCGCCTGTGGTGTGGAAGGAAGCTGGGAGTGGTAAGAAAGCAGGGGGAGGCCCAGACAAACTCGCTCTACCCTGCTGTGTTCCAGGTGGGAACTCAGAGGTGTCCAGGGCTCTCAATTCAAACCTGGCCTTCCTGGCCATTGTGAAGGTCTACCTGTCAAGGCAGGAAGATGGGATATATTTTATTTCACAGCTTGTTGTCTTGGTTTATATATTTTAAATATTCACACCTATATAAGTGGCCTCTGTTTGTAGGCACTCTCACCCTGGGCCCCACAAATGTTAGGCATGTACTCGAAGGAAATTTCTAATGCTTAAAACCATTAGTTTCCAAAACAACACAAAACAGTTCCCTCCACACACACACACACACACACACAAAAACACACACTGATTTTTTTAATGTGATCCATCACTCAAAGTAACCTAAAATATAATCTTAACTCTAAAAGAAGAATGCGACAATGACTCTGCTTTCATATTGCATTCAAATAAGCATTCATTTATTTATTCTGAGCAAAACACTCAGAAGAGTCTTCGGTTTTGTGCATTTACCAGATGATTTATCCTTTCCTCAATCAAATTATGTAATATAGGTAGAAGTGCTTATAAACTGCAAAGTGCTATTCAAATGTAAGGGATTTTTTATTTCTAATTTTCGATAAAAGATCTTGCAGAAAGGAGGGGCTTTGGTTTCACACATCACTGCATGGCTGGGGGTGTGGAGATTTCATTTGTGATTCTAATCAGAAGCAGAGGACATGAATGACTTGTAAAATACTCTGGTTTACCCATGTTCATTTCATAAATTTGTTTATTCGGGGAAGCAAGCACACACTTGCTTAAGATAAATGTTTTTAATTTAATGTCACTGAGGAGGATGTACAGAAAAGACACCAACCGCACTAGCAAATTCATGGCTTTTGTATATTTCCACTTGTCCATATTGCTTTCAAACGTATGGATGGGGGTTCAAGCTTTCCTCAAGTCTGGAGACATCTTAAGGCTGGGGAGAGCTCATCACCACCAACCAAATCAACCAAAACCAACTGAGTGCCCATGTGAGTTTCCAGGGAGCAGAAGTTTGCAGATAAGGATAGCCTGGATGGAAGGAAAGAACTTGCTAAGCAGTTGCTTCCCAGTTATCCAGGCAGCGAGGCATAGGTATAATGGAACCGAAGAGAAAAACGGTTTTATTACAGTCTCTAGTACCTGCCCTCATCTCCCACTAAATCCTTGTATCTCAGACCTTGACAAGCAGGCTGTGGATTTTAACAATAGCCATTCTCAGAACCAACTTATAGCTATTTTATAACTTTGAGCTCTTTGCTAGCAGGGACTTACTTGTTCAGTATAGTTTTGTTGAGGAGCTACTATGTACCAGGTTCTGTTCTGAGCCTTGGGAATAGCAGTGACTAGATGAATAAGATCCTTGCTGTCACAGAACTTAAATTTAATATGTCGCTTTTACTCTTTAAAGAGAGATCTCTGAGATACCCTTCCCAAACCCTCACATCTCCACCCCTACCTCCCCTGACAAACTGGGTCAAGGGCCAGACAACAAATAAACTAAGTTCACACTGTAAGTACTATAAAGGAAATACACCGGGTGGTGTAATGCAGTGTGACTGAAGGGGGTGCCACGTTAGCCTTCATGGTCAGGGGAGACATCTCTGAGGATGGAACATTCAAACCAAAACTGGGATAAAAGGAGCCAGCAGGCAGCCCTCAGGGGTGGGACTCTTTCAGAGTGGCTTGAACCTGCCTACCCACCGTTCTGCCTACTCAGCCCATGGGAACATGCATTCATCCTGCCTCACAAATGGTATAAACATCATTACTCCCTCTGCTACCCTCTCCCCTGGCTACTTCCACCATCGCATGCAGTCTCCGTCAGCCTCCAGCCTTCAGAATCTTTAAGGTAGGACGATACATCCCCAATACCTACAGATATTTATTCTTGGAGCTGTCTTACTTGGCTGAAATAGGTGAGAAGGGGAGATCCAAAGTTCTCTCTACTCCCCCATCTTATCAAATTTCCTGTCTTCTTCATTTATACAGGCTGTAGGTGGATGATGGAGGTAACAGATCATTTGTGCTCTCAGTAACCCCACATGGCTGTGTCTAGCACCTCTTTTTTTAGTAGGTATAGGTACATATCACCCACTGTCCTCAGCTTTGGGGATTCAGTTAAACTTCTAAGACTACAGAAAGAGTTGCTTTAACATCCTGGTACACTAGTCCATGAGCTGAAAGGCATGAGGTTTTTTCCATCAGTCGTATCTAAAAAGTGGCTGGATCACCTTCCTTCTCCAGCAGAGGGGACTCCCCACAAAGGCAAGCTGGTTAACTCCACTGGGCAGGGAGAGTGATTAGGTCCTTCTTGCAAGCCTCCTCTCTGACTGACCAGCAGTGGTGAGAAGAATTCTCAGCTGGAAAGAATGCCATCTCCGCTAGTGATGCCAGCTCCGGTCTTGGAAGGGAGAGTTGAGATACAAATGCCTGATTTGCTATCCCTGGACTAGGGTCTTACAGATGTAAAGACCTCATGTAGAATGAGCCTTGGGAAATGCTAACCTCCTGCTGGGCCATAATGAACCAGCATGAGAATGCTGAGAATATGAACCACTCCATCACTGCACATTTTTCTGCATCATTCACATTAATGAGATTTGCTCAAATTAGATAAATATAAATGTGCGTTTATTTTCAGCCTTTCTTTGGGAGGAAATGGGAGGGTGTATTTTATCTGCAGAATTGGACATAATCTGATTCTGGGCTGTGCCAGATATTTACTTAGGGAAAACTGGAAACTATTCTGGGTGATATAAACTTCACAGTGAGTCCGACATTCCTTCAGGAGCAGAGAGGGTACCACAGCCTGCACCCTGTGAACATTCTCCATTGTCATGGGACCATGAGAGCATGCAACCGCTCAGAGCCCAGCCTTGACCTGGCTGCGTGCCCACCACGGCCCCCCAGAGATGTCTGTCCATGCCAGTGATCCAAAATCGGGGACTTAACTCTAGTCTTTGTGAATGGAATACATAATAAGCCCCATAAAGCCATTAAAAAGGTGACTCACCCATGGTTAATGACCAACCATATAATAATATGATTGAAACCTATTGGTTGAATGTCTATGAGTAGGAGAGAATTTGACAAGGGCAGAACATTTGACTCAAATTATGCGCATAGAACAAAGTGGCTTTCTTTAGAAGAGTTCAATTTGCCTTATGCCTAACTTTTATCTAGGTCTTGACGGCTCCAGAGGTGCCTCTGAGTCCCGGGGTGAGGGAAAAATATTTGTGTATTCATTCGTTTTCTTTGCTACCAGACAGCAAAGTGAAGGGCATGAAGATTTGATTATTAGTCCCATTTGAAGTCAGAAGAGGAGGGAAAAAATACAAAGCAAGTAATCTTAGTATCTCAGGCTATCAGAAGGGGAAATTGGCTCCAAAAGATCATGTGGCCTGACCCTGTGGTGAAGTCCAGAAAGGGAAAGTAACTTGTCTAAGGCCACACAGCGAGTTAATGGTAGAGCAGGACCAGCATTCCACGGCCCAGAGTCGTAGTCAAGTGATCCTTCCTAAACCCCACTTGGACTGCCTCTATTTTTTTTCAAAAAAAATTTTAATTAATAGACTTTATTTTTAGCACAGTTTTAAACTGACAGAAAAAAGTGAGCAGGTAGATACTACAATGAGTTCCCATATATCCCCTCTCCTCTTCACAATTTCCCATATTATTAAAATCTTGCCTTAGCATGGTACATTTGTTAAAATAAATGAACCAATATCGATACATCATTAAGTAAAGTGTATAGCTTTACATTAAGGTTCACTCTCTGTGCTGTGCAGTTCTATGGGTTTTGACAAATGTGTAATGTCATGTATCCACCAATTCAGTGTCATAGAGGAGAGTTTCCCTGCCATAAAAATACCCATTGGAATAGTTTCACTGCCCTAAAAAGGCCCCAAGTTTGCTTCCTAGTCAAGAGGATCTTCCTGGGCTCTACTCAACGCTCGTGATAGAAAGCCAGGCGCTAACTGCTTTCTAGCCTTCCAATTTCTTACTAAAAAGATGTTCTTCTGATTAATAGAAAAGCCATGAAATATTTCATCTCCTCCCTAGGTTTCATGTTCATCCCAATTTAGGGGCATCTGGACTCGGGTGAGTGTCCTGGCTTGCTAAAGGGATCTGCTTGTGATGTGCTCTCCTCCTGCTTCAGGGAAGTCTGGGGGGACAACCCAGGCAGCATCAACAAGAGCCACCAGCTGAAGGAAGGTGGGAATTCCTCCCAGGAGCCCACCTTCCAGAATCCAATCCTCAATTATTTCAGAGGCACTAACTGCTTTGTAAATATTTCCATTCCAGAATGGAAAAGGAAAGAGTTTCTCTACAGCACGTTCAAAGAAGCATCCCCTGAATTAATCAAGTTAATGGAGAAAAAAATCAATAAAGGTACTGATCACAAATAAACCCAAGAAGATAAACAACTTATTTACTGAATTGTTCACTTTGCTACTAGGTGTTTTGACTTCAAAGAACCAAAATTTAAATGAGGTACAGGCTGCATATTTATGACTAGAAAGGAGTGGACATGAAGATTTCTAAAACTGAACATGTTTAATATGGGTGAAAGTGCAGAGAAAACAAGCACACTTGTACACCCACCAAGAGTGAGCTTAAATTGATGCAACTTTTCAGAAAAGTAATTTGGCAATATGTTTCCAGAGACTTAAAAATGTCCATATTCTTTCATCCAGAAATTCCATTCCTGGGGAATTTCTCTTAAGGAAATAATCAAAGAGGTTCTCAAAGATTTTACAGGAGAATATTCACTAGTTTCATATTACGAAGGAAAAAGAGGAAAGGAAGCAACCTAAGCACCTAACAACAGGGAAGGAGTGGGTATTCTTGGTGTTTTTCTGCTACACCTAGTAGCAAAGTGAACAATTCAGTAAATAAGTTGTTTATCTTCTTGAGTTTATTTGTGATCACTACCTTTATTGATTTTTTTCTCCATTAATTTGATTAATTCAGGGGATGCTTCTTTGAACGTGCTGTAGAGAAGCTCTTTCCTTTTCCATTCTGGAATGGAAATATTTACAAAGCAGTAAGTGCCTCTGAAATAACTGAGGATTGGATTCTGGAAGGTGGGCTCCTGGGAGGAATTCCAACCCTTCCTGCTTGGCAGGAGGCCACCATCGGATGAGTCTTGGGGGAGTCAGGGCCCATTTCACACCACGAAAAGTCAAACGGAGCAGCTCTCCCCACCACCTGTCTCCTTGTAGGTAGAGTGGAATGTCACTTAGGCTAGCCCAGCCAGATATCCTTTCTCAGAACATTGATACCTAAGCAAATGATCAAAAACTCCAGGGACAGACCATTTCTGTAGTTGACCCTGGTGAGGGATCCCACTGGTGAGCCTCCCTTTTTCCTGCTGTTTTACTCTTAGCCTACTTTTCCAGCCCTCCCATAGATTCTGGAGCTCCCTAATATCATTCTGGTAAATTCCTCTTCCACTTAATTTAGGCAGGGTTGATTTTTGTGGCTTGCAAACGAAAACTCTGATGGACACAAAGAGAATGATCAAATAAATGATCAAATAAATTATGAAATATCTATTCAATAGAATATTATTCATCTATCAGAACTCATATTTTCAACATAAAGACATGGAAAAGACAATACTGAAAGCTGTATAGAGATTGTAATCATAGTTCTGTGAATCTGTGTGCATCTAACTGTTATTATCATTATATCGCTACCTATCTCTATCATCTATCTATGTGTGTGTGCAGAAAAAATTATCGGAAGAAAACACATGTAATTGTTAACAGCTGTTTCATATGAGAAGGAGTACAGGTGATATAAGATGCCTCCTTCACCACCCAAGCCATTTTATCTGCAGGAGCTCAGCTGTCACCTCCTCCGGAAAGCCTTCCCCAATCTGTTAGGCCTCCTCCTCTGTACTTTGAGAGCACCTAACACAGACTTGCCTGATGACACGGAATTGGGATTGCCTCTTAATTTTCCTGACTCCCTGACCCTTGGTTATTGCCCACACTGTCCCCTGTGCCTCACACTGCCCCTGCTTATGGCAGATGCAATAAAAGTTTTGTAGAATAGATACATGTACGAATTATTGTTAAAGTAAGAAAGAATGATTATGAAAAAAAGAAGTGGCTAAGAACAGAAGATATTCAAGTAAGAAATCAAGACAGTTAGAAAACGATTACTTTAAGTAAATTACATGTGACAGCGAATTGACTGTCTTGGACCCAGGAAAATGGACAGGTGTTGTGCCTTCTAGAAAATTAGATTGATGTGGACAGATAAACCATTACTTTTTTCTCAGCTTAAATCATAGCAATAACTGCCTCCTCTCTCCATTTTTACTTTGCTCCAGAGATATTGCCTGTTCATCCAGCTGTGCTGTCCCCTGGGTATATTTTCTGAGATTACCATCAGCTAAATATTGCATTGTCTTTGGACGATTTTCCTACATTGTAGCTCCTCACCACATTTTCAATGCTTTTCTAGTTCCAGACAAGCTACAGACTGTTAATTTACCCTTGCCTTTGCCTTGGCCACGGAAATTGAAAGTAAACTTTAATTTCCTAGTTGAGAGTTATGGGTTTTTTGTGTGTTTGGAGAGAAAGAATAATTATTGTTTGATGGAATTAGGGAATATTAGGAGAGTTTCTGAAGTTAGTGAAGTTGCACAGTAAGTGATCACTTGTCCATGTATTTTGAGGTCTTCCAAGGTGCAGAGCTTTTATCAACATCTGTGGTCTGTTTGATACCTGGCCTCAATCTGTCAATCACTCCTAGTAACCATATTCATAGACTTTTAGATCTGAATTTTGAATTCCATCGAAAGCTTTCAACCAGCCATGGAGATGCCATTGAGGCCATTCTCGTATCTAGTTGGTTACCTCTCTGACTACACGAAATAAAAGAAAAACTTCCTTTGGGGCAAATCAACAATCTCTGGCAGGGAAATAAACTTGGGTACTTTCAGAATTTCAGAAGCCCAAGCCTGGGCATCTGGAAGCAAAGAGGGAGCAAAGAAGGCTTTGCTGGTAAGTGCAACCGCCTATAGGGATTTAACGAAAGCTTAGGTCTTTGGAGTTGCTCAGTTAAGTGCTAGAATGAATGAGCCTAAGTGTGGCGCAGGGCAGACTGGAGGAGAAAACAGAACAAATTATTATTTCTGAGAGGCAAAAACAAACATATTAACTTTTGGTGCCTTGGGGTTTTGTTTTTGTTTTTGTTTTTATTCCTTCTCTGGGGAGATAATTTTATTGTAAGACTATACATAAAGCTAACAATAAAGCAGTCAACAATTATTTATTGAGCACCTATTATGGGATAGAACTGGGTTCCATATGCCGGTGAATATGAAAGAAATTGCCCCTACCCTCCTGTGACAAGGTTTAGCTGGAGAGACGATTGTTATTCACAGAATAACACGTTCACACAAATATATATACATACATACACATATATGCATGTGTGTGTGTTTGTGGTCTTTTTACCTAGTTGCAATCATTGCATGTATATGAATATTTTCTTTTTACTCAACATTATTATGTCCCATATTTTCCTGTGTTTCTACAAGGTCTTCAGGGTAACAATTTAATTCTGACACATGACCATTCTCCTTCTGTGGGACAAATTACTGCTATTAAATAACATTGAAGAGAACACCTTTGTGCGCATAGCTTTTTTCCTTCCATTGAAATTGTTCCCAGCAATGAGATTCTTGAGTCCCTGAGGATGGCAAATATGGTAGATGCATATACCATGCTCCATTTCTATACCACTGTTTCTGGATGAGCTTCAGAATCCTTCTTAACACAAAATTCCAAGCAGCCTCAGAAGTCATCCCTGGTAAACAAATTTATGATATTGGTATGTATTGCCACATCAGAATTTTACCTTGGAGCTAAGTCAGGGAAAATAAATAAATCAGCAGATTTCCCTTTCAACTGACCCAAAATTCCCTGGGGTTCCCTTGTTCACTTTTGAGCCTCTAAAATATGCAATAACCTCTCACATCCACAAGGCTCCATCAGAGCTCGCTGCCTTATGATGCAGACTGCCCTTCTAGATGCAATGAATTTCAGCAGGATTTAAACAACGGTGCCCAATTTCCTTTGGCTAAACTGCAGCTTCTCTGCAGCTCAAAGACCACCAACCAGCAATGAGAAAGAAACTTCCCAAAGCAGTGTAAAAGGGCTCCTGGCATCTTGGTTCTTTAAATTAAAACCAAGAGGCCACCAAGGGCAGTATCCTGGTCCATCCAGCCATTTACATGAGTAGAGGTGTGCCCAGCTCCTGGAGTCACTTTACCAACAGTGTCAAGGTCTGTCCGATGCCTTTAACAGCTTCCTTTCCATCCCCACCTTAAGCCTCCAGCACCCTACAAGAGGTCTTCTGGTGTTGCCTTCTACCTCTCCCGGATCCACGTCATACTTTTCACTCCAAACCTTAATGATTTTTTCTGGCTTCTTCAGTGTGGGGGACAACTTCTATTTGGTTTATCTTGATCTTTCTTCTCTGGTTCTTTGAATGACAGCCCCCTCTTCCTCCATTCATGGAATTGCTCCCCTATCACTATGCTTTCCAAATGAGTCAGGGGTAGGGGGCAACCAATCCCAGTTCCCTGCCCTTCTCACTGAAGATGACTGAAGAAATCAGTACCTGGCCCATCCTCATTCACCTGGCTAGAGTGATGGGTTCAAAGGGCGGGAAAGGGACCCAAGCCAAAGTAATCAGAGCCTTTTCTGGGAGTTCGCAGTCTTCTAAAACGGGTTAGGGGGACTCTGTCTTCCTCCCAAGGTTGCAAGGCTTGGTTAATGTGATCTTAGAGCCGACTGTGGCTGTATCCCCTTTGCCCTGTACCACCCAGTAAAGGCTCACCCACAGGAGAAGAGAATGAGACCTGCATAACGAGATGGGGGTGGGGGAAGGGTCCTAACAGCAAATGTAACGTTCTCATCTAGCATGGCCAAAGGAAGGGGGAAGATTCTGAGGACCTTGCTTATTCCAAAGTGCCCAGAGCCTCCCCCACCAACAAAAATGTGAGGTTGGCATGGTCACTCTGGAGTATCGGGTAAGGGCCAGCTGATATACCCAGTGCTTGAACTGCTGCTCCAGAAAGGGAGGCCATAAACTGAGTCAGTCATCCCAATATTACATCTCATGGGAGGATACTTTTGGGGAGGTTACCAGTTTGGTTGTCCACAAATTGTAGTAACATCCCCCAAATGGCCCTAAATTCCTGTCAGTAACCTCTTCACCTAAGAAGGCAATTTCACCGGGATACCAGAGTCAAATACTTCCTTTTGACAGGGGTAGAGTAATTAATTAGATTATGGAATCAGCCAAATGGGTATACTCACCGTGCCCCGAATGTTCCTTGCACAGCCTCTCTGCATACACAATTCTCCCCACTTCAATGACCTTCCTCCTTCCCTCCATTGATTCTGGGAGCATCCAAGTTTTCTCAATTTGGAACTTGTCATCCAAAACCCATGTATGGGTGTGAGTTGGTGGCAGCAATGATTTATTGATAGGAGTGGTGAGTTGAAAGTTTCCATATTTGTTATACACCTGTTGCACGTGACTCAGTTGTTAGTCAAGTGGACATGAAAGCTTTATTTTTCTTTTGTCAGTAATCCTTAGAAGGCAAGGTTTCATGAGGTAATTTGAGTGGAATGAATTTAAGTACTTCTAGATCTCATCAACCAGTTATATTCAACTTCAATGACAATTACTAATTGATCCCAAAGTTCCAGCCAACACCCAGCCTAAGTGATGACAGGTAATTACACTACACTGTCCTTGACTCAAGTGTGTGCTGTCTACTTAGAGAAACATTTTAATTACAAACTCTCCGATGGGCTGTACCATAGATCCAGAGAGGCCACTGATGGATGGAGAAGATGGCTTTAAGTGACTCTTCCTCCATGAAGCTTTCTCTGAACTCCTTTTCCTTCTCAGCCTCTTATTAGATTCTTACCATTTGCTGACTCTCATTAAGAAGCACTTACTGAGCAGTCACCAGGTGCTGTGCACTCAGGAGTTGTGGGGAAGGCTTTCCCCTCCTCTTCCTGCAAGGGCACCCTTCCATCCCTCTCTCTACTCTTGCCCAGTCACCACATGGGAAAAGAAGAAGCTAACCTGATGGACCATCCCTTGGCATTTTACCAGCAAGCAGTACTTCTCATCTGCTGCCTCTCCAGGCCTGGACAAACCCTTGGTTGTCCTGGCCGATCCCTGGCTGCGTGGTTGAGGCAAGCCTGTCATCCTAGCCCAGGTCGCTGGTTCAGCCTGTAGACTCAAGGTCTGCTAGGTACCTCTCACTCCCTGTAAGCATGCCTGAGCATGTGGATCCCCAGATCTAGATTCAAGATAGGAAGGAGGGGCCTTATTTAGCCTTTGGCCTAAGCCTTGCATCTTATTCTAGCTCTAACCAGAGTTTTTGCATGTGGATATTAGACATTCACATGGCTACTAGGACTGGGCTTCCCATCAGGATGTTGAACCTCTTATATTGGTTCTCCCTCCATAGGCAGACACAGGCATTGAGCAACAAGTCTCCAATTGCCAATCCCAGGCAGTATCGTAATTGCATCCTTCCTTGGTAGAGGGACAAGGTGGTTGTAAGTAGGACTGAGTCACCCAGAGTTTAGGAAATGCATTGACCTCAAACTATTTTTTGATAATCATGTCTGGAGCACAGGGCCTGAAGACAACTTGGGGTTTCCCATGAAGAAACCTGGCATCAGCCCCATCTGTCATCCTAGGAAGAGGCCAATCCTTACACATCATGAGGGAAAACAGTTTGTCCTCCCTCTGGGGCTTGGACTCAACTTGGGTGCTATCTGGAGCTCTTCAGATGGTGGTTGAGAAGCAGCCTGAGGTCATGTCCATGAGCAAGGCAGAGCTGGCCTAGACCCAGGGAGGGCTGCATCCTGTGCAGTGTCATTCCTCCATCACTCCAGCCGTCACTAAGTTCTCCTGAGAAGTGCCACTTGGCCTCTTGGCATCGTGGGAATTGAGGGACAAGGCTTCTGCTCAACCTAAAGTGGAGAAGGAGAGGGAAGGTGGAGACTCCACCCCAAAGCCAGAGCAGGGATGGCAGGAGTAGAGAACAGCATGGTGGGAAGACAAGGAGGCTGGAATAAAGAGCTGGGATGAGGCTGCTACTGTGAATATGTTTAATTTGCCAAGCCTAGAGCATGTCCCCAAGCCAGGGTCATGGTGAGGAGAGGGGAGTTTTCATGGTGGGGGGCAGGACACTGCTTCCCACCTATACGGCACACAATGGGGAATCCCCTTTCTCAAATAGGAAGCAGGGTTGGTGTTTAACAGAACAATAATAACAAACAAACAAACAAAAACATATGTCCCTTAGAAATCCTCTGCACAAAAACAGTTCCTTCTACTCCCCGGGAAAGCACTTGAAATTATCTTATGAAAAGCACATTCTTAAAATTTTGTTGTTGTTGTTGCTGTTGTATAATCTTCAGGAGCTATTCAATTAGGAAAAGTCATACCTTATTGAGCCCCTGTTGGTTAGTATTTGAGACAATTGTGAGCCAGCTGAAGAGGAGGCCCCGAGGAAATGGGGCCCTGAGTGCTCCACCAAGTATAAATAGCACTATTTTTCCAAGGTGCATAGTTGTTGTTGTGACTAATAAAACAAAAATTCATTAAAAAGTGTTTACTGTTACCCTTTCTAGCTTGGAAAAATATCCAAAATACAAGTGAAAAAGATAAAATGGAAGAGCATTTTGCATAGTACAATCCAAGCATGGGAAGCACAAGTATATTTCTATTAACGGGAAAGTAATAAAAAATATTTTTCTATTAATCGGAAAGTAATAAAAACATTTACTTATTTTAACATAAAAATAAATAACATAAAAAATAAAGATTCTTTCACATAAAAAAATAAAGGTGCCCTGGAAACTTCCATTTAAATGTAACAAAGTGAACAGATTGTATGAATCCTGGTTTCCTCCCCAAACCCAGTTGTACACATAGAAATCAAAAGCCAAAAGAATATTCACCCAACTATTTACAATTAATCTCTAGAGGGTAAGACTAGATGATGCCTTTGCTTCCCTTTGTTACATTTAATTTTAATTTTATCCAAGTAATTTGTGTAAAAACTTTAATCAAATAGTACCACAGGGCTTATAATAGAAAGAAAAGAGTTCTCTTTATCACCCTTCCCTACTCTTGCTTCCCTCTCTGGGACTAGTGACCTTCAGGATTTTGGACTGTTCCTCCTGATATTTGCTTCCGTATTTTAAAATGATGTGCATAAGCCCTTGCTTCCTGATCTTTCCATTTTAGACACTATTTACTTCCCCCTATGGCTTTAACCCTCTCACACAGGTCCCCTCCCCAAACACTTTTCTTCGCTCTCTGCTCTCTTTATATACTTTATTATAGAGTGACTTTGTGTTCAGTCATTAGGCAGCATTTATGTTATTATGAGTTCTATATTGCTCACAGCAGTGAGATGCCATGCCTTCATTTTCTTTCCTGTATGGCTTACAGAGGAACCCAGTGCCTCCAAATCCTGAGCCTCAGAGGTTCTGGGGGTGAGTCTCTCACTCGTTAGGGCTTAACAGCCCCTTCCCTTTGCACTCAGGTTTCAGGTTTGCTTCCTCTTTGAGAACACACTTATCACTCCCATGTCCTACCTTCCATTCTGTTGACTTTCCTCATTTTCCCATTTTCTTTATCTTTACAGGTTTTATCAACTTCATTTAATTACTGTCATTTAGCCAGGTTTAGGGAGGAAACCAGGATTCATACATCTGTTCACTCTGCCATATTTAAATGGGAGTTTCCAGCATCTTTATTTTTTACATTATTTATTTTATGTTAAAATAAGTAAATATTTTTATTACTTTCCCATTAAAATCAGGAAAAATAAATATTTTAAGAGCATTTCTGAAATCATATTAGCTTGAGCCATTTATTTTCACACACACACACACATAACATAGAGGGACACTTGAGTACCACTTTTATCTGTGACAGCATTTTCACATTAAAACTCAGTACTCAGTCCACCCCCAGAAATGACTGGGGATTCCCTGGTCTGTAGGACTAATTCAGGTTTGTACAAAGAGGGTGAGAGTGAGTATGAGGAACAGAGGGGGAAAGCCCAAAGAGAAGGAAGGCTTGGAGGGGAGAGAAGGCGGGAAGACGGTCTCCAAACAAATCCCACCTCCTTCCAAGGAGTCAGGCACCCAGTAGAACAAATGCCATCAAAATAAAATGCTCTCCAAAACAAAAAGGGTTTGAAAACCCAACTAACGTCGAGCTCAATAGAAATCAATATTGCAAAATGAGGACAGTCCCTGGAATTCTGCTGTGCTGGGCTGTGACGTGCCGTCCGCCTGAAGTGACAGGGTGGGCAGGTGAGGCATGGAATGTGGCCCAAGACTGTGTGGTGATCCCACCTCCCTCTCCAACCCTCTCTCTGTTTCTTCAAGGAAATTTACTTTTACTTCTTTTTCCTGACAGTACCCATCATTCTTGGTGAGGCCACAAGAAACTTCCCCTCATCTCCTTTTGCTCTAGTAGCCTTCTATTATGTGCTGAGTCTGAAATCCAGTTACCGTTATTCATATAACAATTGTTTGAAAGGGCAAACAGATAGGTTCCAAACCCTGTTACAGCCCATCTGTATCTCCTCCAGCCTCGGATATGCTGGTGGGCACATCGAACTCACAGGATGACTTCCTATTAATATTTACCATTCACTGTTGGCTTTCTAATCCTCTTAACTCTCCGCTGTGTTTTAGCCACTCACTGCACCATAAAAACACGCCTTGGTAACTATGTACTTAAGATCCTGTGTTCTTTGCCCTTGATTCTGAACCTGGAAGGGAAACCAAATAACGATCAATTCGTGAAAGGAAATGTCCAAATTAGATTCTGTTCTTCCTGAGGCCGAGCCACCAGGATTGCAGTGACTAATGCCACAAGTGGAGGGAAGCGTAGATGTTGGCCCTAGGGGGGAGCTCAGGCTTTGGCTTCATGTCATGGGGTCAGAACCTGGGGAGGGGGCCTGCTTGGAGTGGTCCTGCCCCGAGGTAAAGCAATATGGGGAAGTCTGGAAAGCACCATCGTGGCTCTCTCGACCAGTTCTATCTGGAAGATATCCACAATATATGGTTTTCCAGCCTACATTTGTTTCAAGTGATGATGGCTTCATTCCTACAGAGCTGGAAGTCTGCAGCCCAGGATAAAAGCTTACAGCAGTTGGACATGACTCCCAGGGGTGTAAATCTCCCCGGCAATGTGGGATATGACTTCCAGGGATGAGCCTGGACCCGACATCGTGGGATTGAGAAAATCTTCTTGACCAAAATGGGGAAGCAAATTGAAACAAAATAAAGCTTCATGGCTGAGAGATTTCAAATGGAGTTGAGAGGTCATTCTGGAGGGCATTCTTATGCACTATATAGATATCCCTTTTTAGGTTTTAGTGTATTTGAACAGCTAAAAGGAAACACCTGAAACTACCAAACTCCAACCCAGTAGCCGTGATTCTTGAAGATGATTGTATAACTACTTAGCTTACATGGGGTGACCATATGACTGTGAAAACCTTGTGGATTGCAATCCTTTTATTCAGCGTATGGATGGATGAGTAGCAAAATGGGGACAAAAATTAAATGAAAAATAGGATGGAATGGGGGGATGATTTGGGTGTTCTTTTTTATTTTTATTTTTAATTCTTGTTTTTATCCTTTCTGGTGTAAGGAAAATGTTCAAAAATTGGGCTGATGAATGCACAACTATATGATGGTACTCTGAACAGTTGATTGTACACCATGGATGATTGTATGGTATGTGAATATATCTCAATAAAACTGAATGAAAAAAAAAAGCTAACAGCAAGGTCAGGGCAAGTAGACAGGGCATAGTGTAAGAAGGGCTTGAGATGGAGCTTCTGGGGTTCTGGAAGGGTTCTGTTTTTTGAACTGGGTGCTGGTAACTCAGGGGTATTCAGTTTGTGAAAATTCAGCAAGCTTATGTATACTTTTCTGAATCAGTATTGTTCTATGATAGAATATTAAAGCTTGCATCGGTGCTTTTACCTTTCTGGAGTTGCAGACCCCTTTAGGGTTTGACAAAGGATATGGAACTCCTTTCCAGGAAAACTCACATCCATTCCCAGGTTTAGATCCCTTGCCTTCCAGCATTCTCTGCCTCCTCCCTCATTTTCACCTCCATTTCTATTCAATTGCTGAGTTCCAGCCAACGTTCCTCAGATAGGCTGCCGGCTCTCCATTTGCACACTGAACAGCCTGGCTTGTTTCTGGTCCCCTTTCTTCCCCATCCATCCTGGGCACCACTGTTTTCATCATGACAGATTTCTGCTCTAAAACCTATACTCTCTTCTCATGAGTACTATCTTCTAACTGAAACAAATAGAAGCATCTTCTCCCAGAGTTGCAGACTCACCATTAACTGCCCCTCTCCTATGTATCCAATCCCATCTCATACCTTCCTCCAACAGTAACCTGAAATTCCAGTGATGTTCCCAATATATCAATTCATTCCTGCTTTTGAACATTCGAATTTTCTCAGACACCAATGTCTTTTCTTTCTTTAAGCTCGTAAAATACCATAACTGCCCACAAATCTGCCTTCTCCAAGAATCCTTCCCTAACTGTACCAACAAAACTCTCCCCCTTTGACTCTGTCACACTTTTCTCTCTATACCTGATTTTATTACATGGGCCAGTATAATTCATTCATTCATTCATTCTGTAAATTTATTATTTTATTTCAACTCTACACGTGTATAATTCATTCATTCACTTTGTTCATTCACTCATTCTATAGTGCACATGTTTTATGGTCCAGCATCCATTCACCCCACTTCTGATACAGTATCCCAGGTTTCTTCTTGGGAATCACTACCTCCGTCACTCTCAGGCCATGTGCTCCGGGGGAAGGGATCTCCATCCCAACTCCACTTCTGGCCATAGTGATTCTTTCAGAAGGACATGTGACCCAATCAGAATCAGTAAGATTTGTGGTAGGACTAATGACAAAGAGGTAAATGTTCTTTGCCACAGGGCTTGAATTGGAAAGGTGAGGATCAAGAGGTGCCAAGAACAGCATATGAAGCCAACACTAGGAAAGGCAGAGCTAGGAGATGGAAAAAAACTGAATATTCATGCCATCATTTCAGCCCCTGAATCAAGCCATACCTGAAATTAGCAAACTTTTGGGATTTCAGTTATGGGACCTATAAATTTCTTTTCTGATTAAACCAGGTTAGATTGGGTTTTACTGTCATCTACAACTGAAAGAGTTCTAAGTAAAACACATTCGATTCATTGTTTTTTTATCTTCATTTTATTGAGATATAGTCACATACCACGCAGTCACACAAAACAAATCATGTATTCGATTGTTCACAGTATCATTACATAGTTGTACATTCATCACCTAAATCGATCCCTGACACCTTCATTAGCACACACACAAAAATAACAAGAATAATAATTGAAGTGAAAAAGAGCAATTGAAGTAAAAAAGAACACTGGGTACCTTTGTCTGTTTGTTTCCTTCCCCTATTTTTCTACTCATCCATCCATAAACTGGACAAAGGGGAGTGTGGTCCTTATGGCTTTCCCAATCCCATTGTCACCCTCATAAGCTACATTTTTATACAATTGTCTTCGAGATTCATGGGTTCTGGGTTGTAGTTTGATAGTTTCAGGTATCCACCACCAGCTACCCCAATTCTTTAGAACCTAAAAAGGGTTGTCTAAATTGTGCATAAGAGTACCCACCAGAGTGACCTCTCGGCTCCTTTTGGAATCTCTCTGCCACTGAAGCTTATTTCATTTCCTTTCACATCCTCCTTTTGGTCAAGAAGGTGTTCTCCGTCCCACGATGCCAGGTCTAAATTCCTCCCCGGGAGTCATATTCCACGTTGCCAGGGAGATTCACTCCCCTGGGTGTCTGATCCCACATAGGGGGGAGGGCAGTGATTTCACCTTTCAAGTTGGCTTAGCTAGCAAGAGATGGCCACATCTGAGCAACAACGAGGCATTCGGGAGGAGGCTCTTAGGCACAATTATAGGGAGGCCTAGCCTCTCCGTTGCAGCAACCGTCTTCCCAAGGGTAAAACCTATGGTAGAGGGCTCAACGCATCAAACCACCAGTCCCCTATGTCTGTGGTCATGTTAGCAACCATCGAGGTGGGGTAGGCCAATACCCCTGCATTCTCCACAGGCTCCTCAAGGGGGCTCTACATATTTTTTTCTTGTGTTTTTTTTTTTTTAAATCCACGGTATGAAAAAAAAAATTAAAAAATAAAAACAAAAACATACAATAAAAGAACATTTCAAAGACACCATAACAAGGGAGTAAGAAAAAGACAACTAACCTAAGATAACGGCTTTACTTCCAACATGTTCCTACTTTACCCCAAGAAAGTTACCTAATATAGCAACATTTCTGTGAACTTGTTCCTACTATATCCATCAGAAATTAACAGACCATAGTCATTCCTGGGCATCCCCAGAACGTTAAATAGCTTATCTGTTCTTCTTGGATTATTGTTTCCCCTTCCTTAATTGCTCTCTATTGCTAGTTCCCCTACATTCTACATTATAAACCATTTGTTTTACATTTTTCAAAGTTCACATTAGTGGTAGCATATAATATTTCTCTTTTTGTGCCTGGCTTATTTCGCTCAGCATTATGTCTTCAAGGTTCATCCATGTTGTCATATGTTTCACGAGATCGTTCCTTCTTACTGCTGTGTAGTATTCCATCGTGTGTATATACCACATTTTCTTTATCCACTCATCTGTTGAAGGACATTTGGGTTGTTTCCATCTCTTGGCAATTGTGAATAATGCTGCTATGAACATTGGCGTGCAGATATCCCTGTTCATGTCACTGCTTTCCGATCTTCCAGGTATATACCGAGAAGTGCAATCGTTGGATAGAAGGGTAACTCTATATCTAGTTTTCTAAGGAACTGCCAGACTGACTTCCAGAGTGGCTGAACCATTATACAGTCCCACCAACAATGAATAAGAGTTCCAATTTCTCCACATCCCCTCCAGCATTTGTAGTTTCCTGTTTGTTTAATGGCAGCCATTCTAATTGGTGTGAGATGATATCTCATTGTGGTCTTAATTTGCATCTCTCTAATAGCTAGTGAAGCTGAACATTTTTTTATGTGTTTCTTGGCCATTTGTATTTCCTCTTCAGAAAACTGTCTTTTCACATCTTTTGCCCATTTTATAATTGGGCTGTCTGTACTATTGTCATTGAGTTGTAGGATTTCTTTATATATGCAAGATATCAGCCTTTTGTCAGATACATGGTTTCCAAAAATTTTTTCCCATTGAGTTGGCTGCCTCTTTACCTTTTTGAGAAATTCCTTTGAGGTGCAGAAACTTCTAAGCTTGAGGAGTTCCCATTTATCTATTTTCTCTTTTGTTGCTTGTGCTTTGGGTGTAAAGTCTAGGAAGTGGCCGCCTAATACAAGGTCTTGAAGATGTTTTCCTACATTATCTTCTAGGAGTTTTATGGTACTTTCTTTTTTTTTTTTTTTTTTTTTTTTTTTTTTTTTTTTTTTAAATCATCATTTTATTGAGATATATTCACATACCACGCAGTCATACAAAACAAATTGTACTTTCGATTGTTTACAGTACCATTACATAGTTGTACATTCATCACCTAAATCAATCCCTGACACCTTCATTAGCACACACACAAAAATAACAAGAATAATAATTAGAGTGAAAAAGAGCAATTGAAGTAAAAAAGAACACTGGGTACCTTTGTCTGTCTGTTTCCCTCCCCTACTTTTCTACACATCCATCCATAAACTAGACAAAGTGGTGTTTGGTCCTTATGGCTTTCCCAATCCCATTGTCACCCCTCATAAGCTACATTTTTATACAACTGTCTTCGAGATTCATGGGTTCTGGGTTGTAGTTTGATAGTTTCAGGTATCCACCACCAGCTACCCCAATTCTTTAGAACCTAAAAAGGGTTGTCTAAAGTGTGCATAAGAGTGCCCACCAGAGTGACCTCTCGGCTCCTTTTGGAATCTCTCTGCCACTGAAGCTTATTTCATTTCCTTTCACATCCCCCTTTTGGTCAAGAAGATGTTCTCCGTCCCACGGTGCCAGGTCTACATTCCTCCCTGGGAGTCATATTCCACGTTGCCAGGGAGATTCACTTCCCTGGGTGTCTGATCCCACGTAGGGGGGAGGGCAGTGATTTCACCTTTCAAGTTGGCTTAGCCAGAGAGAGAGGGCCACATCTGAGCAACAAAGAGGCATTCAGGAGGAGACTCTTAGGCACAAATACAGGGAGGCCTAGCCTCTCCTTTGCAGCAACCGTCTTCCCAAGGGTAAAACTTATGGTAGAGGGCTCAACCCATCAAACCACCAGTCCCCTATGTCTGTGGTCATGTTAGCAACCATGGAGGTGGGGTAGGCGAATACCCCTGCATTTTCCACAGGCTCCTCAAGGGGGCACTACATCTTTTTTTTTTTTTTTTTTTTTTTTAACTTTCCCTTCTTTTTTCAAATCACCTGTATGAAAAAAAAAGTTAAAAAGAAAACAAACATACAATAAAAGAGCATTTCAAAGAGACCATAGCAAGGGAGTAAGAAAAAGACAACTAACCTAAGATAACTGCTTAACTTCCAACATGTTCCTACTTTACTCCAAGAAAGTTACATAATATAGCAACATTTCAGTGAACTTGTTTCTACTACAACCATCAGAAATTAACAGACCATAGTCATTTCTGGGCATCCCCAGAACGTTAAATAGCTTATCTGTTCTTCCTGGATTATTGTTCCCCCTTCCTTAATTGCTCTCTACTGCTAGTTCCCCTACATTCTACATTATAAACCATTTGTTTTACATTTTTCAAAGTTCACATTAGTGGTAGCATATAATATTTCTCTTTTTGTGCCTGGCTTATTTCGCTCAGCATTATGTCTTCAAGGTTCATCCATGTTGTCATATGTTTCACCAGATCGTTCCTTCTTACTGCCGCGTAGTATTCCATCGTGTGTATATACCACATTTTATTTATCCACTCATCTGTTGAAGGACATTTGGGTTGTTTCCATCTCTTGGCAATTGTGAATAATGCTGCTATGAACATTGGCGTGCAGATATCTGTTCGTGTCACTGCTTTCCGATCTTCCGGGTATATACCGAGGAGTGCAATCGCTGGATCGAATGGTAGCTCTATATCTAGTTTTCTAAGGAACTGCCAGACTGACTTCCAGAGTGGCTGAACCATTATACAGTCCCACCAACAATGAATAAGAGTTCCAATTTCTCCACATCCCCTCCAGCATTTGTAGTTTCCTGTTTGTTTAATGGCAGCCATTCTAATTGGTGTGAGATGATATCTCATTGTGGTCTTAATTTGCATCTCTCTAATAGCTAGTGAAGCTGAACATTTTTTTATGTGTTTCTTGGCCATTTGTATTTCCTCTTCAGAAAACTGTCTTTTCACATCTTTTGCCCATTTTATAATTGGGCTGTCTGTACTATTGTCATTGAGTTGTAGGATTTCTTTATATATGCAAGATATCAGCCTTTTGTCAGATACATGGTTTCCAAAAATTTTTTCCCATTGAGTTGGCTGCCTCTTTACCTTTTTGAGAAATTCCTTTGAGGTGCAGAAACTTCTAAGCTTGAGGAGTTCCCATTTATCTATTTTCTCTTTTGTTGCTTGTGCTTTGGGTGTAAAGTCTAGGAAGTGGCCGCCTAATACAAGGTCTTGAAGATGTTTTCCTACATTATCTTCTAGGAGTTTTATGGTACTTTCTTTTATATTGAGATCTTTGGTCCATTTTGAGTTAATTTTTGTGTAGGGGGTGAGGTAGGGGTCCTCTTTCATTCTTTTGGATATGGATATCCAACTCTCCCAGCCCCATTTGTTGAAAAGACCATTATGACTCAGTTCAGTGACTTTGGGGGCCTTACCAAAGGACAGTCAGCCATAGATCTGAGGGTCTATCTCCGAATTCTCAATTCGATTCCATTGATCTATATGTCTATCTTTGTGCCAGTACCATGCTGTTTTGGCAACTGTGGCTTTATAATAAGCTTCAAAGTCAGGGAGTGTAAGTCCTCCCACTTCGTTTTTCTTTTTTAGAGTGTCTTTAGCAATTCGAGGCATCTTCCCTTTCCAAATAAATTTGATAACTAGCTTTTCCAAGTCTGCAAAGTAGGTTGTTGGAATTTTGATTGGGATTGCATTGAATCTGTAGATGAGTTTGGGTAGAATTTAGCCTTCCTATCCATGAACATGGAATATTTTTTAGCCTTCCTATCCATGAACATGGAATATTTTTCCATCTTTTAAGGTCCCCTTCTATTTCTTTTAGTAGAGTTATGTAGTTTTCTTTGTATAGGTCTTTTACATCTTTGGTTAAGTTTATCCCTAGGTACTTGATTTTTTTAGTTGCTATTGAAAACGGTATCTTTTTCTTGAGTGTCTCTTCAGTTTGTTCATTTCTAGCATATAGAAACATCACTGACTTATGTGCATTAATCTTGTATCCTGGTATTTTGTTAAATTTGTTTATTAGCTCTAGTAGCTGTATCATCGATTTCTCAGATATAAGGTCATATCATCTGCAAACAATGACAGTTTTACTTCTTCTTTTCCAATTTGGGTGCCTTTTATTTCTTTGTCTTGCTGGATTGCCCTGGCTAGCACTTCTAGCACAATGTTGAATAACAGTGGTGACAGCAGGCATCCTTGTCTTGTTCCTGATCTTAGAGGGAAGGCTTTCAGTCTCTCACCATTGAGTACTATGCTGGCTGTGGGTTTTTCATATATGCTCTTTATCATATTGAGGAAGTTTCCTTCAACTCCTACCTTTTGAAGTGTTTTTATCAAAAAGGGATGTTGAATTTTGTCAAATGCTTTTTTAGCATCTATTGGGATGATCATTTGATTTTTCCCTTTCAAATTTTTAATGTGTTGTAATACCTTGATTGATTTTCTTATGTTGAACCATCCTTGAATGCCTGGAATGAACCCCACTTGGTCATGGTGTATGATTTTTTTAATGTGTCTTTGGATTCGATTTGCAAGTATTTTGTTGAGGATTTTTGCATCTGTATTCATTAGGGAGATTGGCCGGTAGTTTTCCTTTTTTGTAGCATCTTTGCCTGGTTTTGGTATTAGATTGATGTTAGCTTCATAAAATGAGTTAGGTAGCGTTCCATTTTCTTCAATGTTTTGAAAGAGTTTGAGTAAGATTGGTGTCAGTTCTTTCTGGAAAGTTTGGTAGAATTCCCCGGTGAAGCCATCTGGCCCTGGGCATTTATTTGTGGGAAGATTTTTGATGACTGATTGGATCTCTTTGCTTGTGATGGGTTGGTTGAGGTCTTCTATTTCTTCTCTGGTCAGTCTAGGTTGTTCATATGTTTCCAGGAAATTGTCCATTTCTTCTACATTATCCAGTTTGTTGCCATACAGTTGTTCATAGTATCCTCTTATAATTTTTTTAATTTCTTCAAGATCTGCAGTTATGTCACCTTTTTCATTCATTATTTTGTTTATATGGGTCTTCTCTTTTTTTGATTGTGTCAGTTAGCTAGGGGCTTGTCAATCTTGTTGATCTTCTCAAAGAACCAACTTTTGGTGATATTTATCCTCTCTATTATTTTTTTGTTCTCTATGTCATTTATTTCTGCTTTAATCCTTGTTATTTCTTTTCTTCTACTTGGTTTAGGATTGGTTTGCTGTTCATTTTCTAGCTTCTTCAGTTGATCCATTAGTTCTTTGATTCTGGTTCTTTCTTCCTTTTTAATACATGCGTTTAGTGCTATAAATTTCCCCCTCAGTACTGCTTTTGCTGCATCCCATAGGTTTTGGTATGTTGTGTTCTCATTTTCATTCATCTCTATATATTTAGCAATTTCTCTTGCTATTTCTTCTTTAACCCACTGATTGTTTAGGAGTGTGTTGTTTAACCTCCAGGTATTTGTGAATTTTCTAAGTCTCTGATGGTTATTGACTTCTAATTGTATTCCATTGTGGTCAGAGAATGTGCTTTGAATAATTTCAATCTTTTTAAATTTATTGAGGCTTCTTTTATGTCCCAGCATATGATCTATTCTGGAGAAAGTTCCGTGAGCACTAGAAAAGTATGTGTATCCTGGTGATTTGGGATGTAATATTCTGTATATGTCTGTTAAATCTAATTCATTTAAAAACTGCCAACCAAGAATTCTATATCCAGCAAAACTGTCCTTCAAAAATGAGGGAGAAGTTAAAACATTTTCAGACAAACAGACACTGAGAGAGTTTGTGAATAAGAGACCGGTACTACAAGAAATACTAAAAAGAGTGCTACAGGCTGATAGGAAAAGACAGGAGAGAGAGAGTTGGAGAAGAGTGCAGAAATGAAGATTATCAGGAAAGGTAAAAGGAGAGGAAAAAATAAATCTAATTCATTTATCAGATTGGTTAGGTTTTCAATTTCCTTATGGGTCTTCTGTCTGGTTGATCTATCTATAGGAGAGAGTGATGTGTTGAAGTCTCCCACAATTATTGTGGAAACATCAATTGCTTCCTTTAGTTTTGCCAGTGTTTCTCTCATGTATTTTGTGGCACCTTGATTGGGTGCATAGACATTTATGATTGTTATTTCTTCTTGTTGAATTGCCCCTTTTATTAGTATGCAGTGGCCTTCTTTGTCTCTCAAAATATCCCTGCATTTAAAGTCTATTTTATCTGAGATTAACATTGCTACCCCTGCTTTCTTTTGGCTGTAGCTTGCATGAAATATTTTTTTCCATCCTTTCACTTTCAATTTCTTTGTGTCCCTGTGTCTAAGATGAGTCTCTTGTATGCAACATATTGATGGTTCATTTTTTTTTGATCCATTCTGCGAATCTGTATCTTTTAATTGGGGAATTTAATCCATTTACATTCAACGTTATAACCGTGAAGGCATTTCTTGAATCAGCCATCTTCCTTTCGTTTATGCTTGTCATATATATTTTTCCCCTCTCTATATTAATATCCTTTATTGTACCTGTATGGAATCTCTTTAGTACTGAACTTTCTCCAAGTCTCTCTGTCCTTTCTTTGTTTCTCTATCTGTAGGGCTCCCTTTAGTATCTCCAGTAGGGCAGGTCTCTTGTTAGCAAATTCTCTCAGCATTTGTTTGTCTGTGAAAAATTTAAACTCTCTCTCAAATTTGAAGGAGAGCTTTGTTGGATAAAGTATCCTTGGTTGGAAATTTTTCTCACTCAGAATTTTAAATATATCGTGCCACTGCCTTCTCGCCTCCATGTTGGATGCTGAGTAGTCACTACTTAGTCTTATGCTGTTTCCTTTGTATGTGGTGAATTGCTTTTCTCTTGCTGCTTTCAGAACTTGCTCCTTCTCTTCCGTGTTTGACAATGTGATCAGAATAGTCTCAGAGTGGGTTTATTTGGATTTATTCTATTTGGGGTTCGCTGAGCATTTATGATTTGTGTATTTATGTTGTTTAGAAGATTTGGGAAGTTTTCCCCAACAATTTCTTTGAATACTCTTCCTAGACCTTTACCCTTTTCTTCTCCTTCTGGAACACCAATGAGTCTTATATTCGGACGTTTTATATTATCTATCATATCCCCATTCTTTCTTTTATGCTTTCATTTTCCATTCTGTCATCTTCCAGGTCACTGATTCATTGTTCAACTTCCTCTAGTCTTGTACTATGAGTGTCCAGAATCTTTTTAATTTGGTCAACAGTTTCTTTAATTTCCATAAGATCATCCATTTTTTTATTTAGTCTTGCAATGTCTTCTTTATGCTCTTCTAGGGTCTTCTTGATATCCTTTGTATCCCGTACTATGGTCTCATTGTTCATCTTTAGTTCTTTGAGTAGCTGCTCTAGGTGCTGTGTCTCTTCTGGTCTTTTGATTTGGGTGCTTGGGCTTGGGTTATCCATATCGTCTGGTTTTTTCATATGCTTTATAATTTTCTATTGTTTTTGGCCTCTTGGCATTTGCTGAACTTGATAGGGCTCTTTCAGGATTTGTAGACCAATTGAAGTCCTTATCTCTAATTTATCAAATCTACAGCTTCGTGGAGTACACTTTCTCTAACTAACCAGCAGGTGGCGTCCACGAGCCACCTGTTCCCCACAAGCCAGTTCTCCCCTGCTTTGCCTTTGTGGTGAGTGGGGAGTGAGTCTTGTGGGGTCCAATTGGTGTACCAAGCTTGCGTGTGTAGTTGGTGTTGCCCACCCTGTATATGGGGCATGTTTCTGGGCAGTCAGGGAGGGGGGGTGGCTCTAAAAATCAAATCTCCCTGGTGATCCTGGAGTTTTAAAGCTGCTGCAATAGTCTAATCCTTCAGTTCAGTCCTGCCACAGTTTGTCTCTGCCACTGACCCACAAGTCCTTGGTATTGGCATATGGCTCCTGAGACTTGCGAGTGGGTCCCTCTTCCAGGCCATGCACCCCCTGGTCCTCTGTTGAGGGATGACTGTGCTATGTCATAGGTAAGTGCCGTCCCCCCAGGGCGGTTCTGGGCTCCTGGGCTGTGTAGGGAGGCTCCCAGTCTGCTGAAATGATGGCTGAATCGGGCTTTGTTAATTCACCCTGCTCCACCTTCCCAACTCTGGGACAATCAACTGAGGTTGCAGGGAAGGCTAATGTCCATGCCCAGTTTTGTGGTGTGTGCATGTTATTTGAAGCACTTCTGTCACCCTGGGTTGTCTGGGGCAGCTCTGGGCTATGGGTCTGGCAATGGGCAGCAGTGTTTCCTGTCCACCAGGATGATGGCTGTGAGTGGATACCCCTCTTTTCTTGGGACGTTGTGGTGGTTAGTGAATTTTCTCAGCCACTGGATTATTGCCTTTTGTCTCAGAGCTCTCTTAGTTCTGCTCTTGTCTTGACCTGCCCAAATTTCAAGTCTTTGAAGCTTTCTGTATTGGGCTTCTTAGAGTAATTGTTTTAGAAAAAGAAAAAAGGATTTAAAAAAAAAAAAAAAAAAAAAAGGGCCCTCCTCAGAGATCTAATGGGTTATTGAAATGCTAAGAGACAAAGCAATTAGGGCCATTAAGGAAAGGTCCACAGGGCAGAGAGATCAGCTTTTCTTTGGGATTTGCATATGAGCTTCAGGACCTGAGCTCTGCCCTTTCCCTTTCTATGTTCACCAGAACTCCAAAAATCCTCCGCTTTTATTTTGGAGTTTTTTGTGCTATTTTTTTCTATGCCTGTCTCCTCTCTGCTGGGCTGGCTGCTCTCAGATTCTCTGGTGTCTGGTCTCAGTCTATCTATGGTTGGAGTTTGGATCAGTAGAATGAGTTTCCTATAAGTGCTGCCACTGCAGTTCTCCCTTCTCCTTCCCGGAGCTGACAGCCCCTCCTCCCACAGGACTGAGCCTGGCAGGGAGTGGTGCGGGTCCCCTGGCCACAAAAACTTACAGATTTCACTGATCTCAGCAGTTCGACATTTTCATGAGTATTGTATGAAGTATACCCAAAGTCAGATTGCTCTGCGGTGTCCAGTCCACGCAGTTCCTGGCTTTCTACCTACTTTCCTGGAGGAGTAACTAAAACATACAGCTCACCAGTCCGCCATCTTGCCCCGCCTGCCATTCATTCATTCTTTATTCAACAAGTTAACACTGCGCACCTACTTTGTGTCAGGCACTGTGCATAAAGATAGAGTCATGAAACAGACAGACATGATCCCTGCCCTCACAGAGCTTACAACCTAGAGAGAAAGACTGACAAAGCAACTGGAAATTGCAGTATAGAATTGCCATTATGATGGAAACAACTAACCTTGGAGAGTAGGATGAATCTGATTAGACCAGGTCTTCAGTATAGCAAGTGGCGAAGCTTGAATTCAAACCCAGTCAGTCTGACTGCAGACTAGGCCACTAATCACTAAGTTAAATGGGTTTCTATTTTAGCTAATATGGCAGATCTGATCTTTAGGGAGTGATTCCCTGGAGTGTTGGACAAAGAAGGATTCGAAGGCCATAGTCTATTACCTATGACTTCCATGGAATCCTCGGTGGTGAGTCATATGGTGCAAGCCACATATTTACCATTCCTAGATAATCATCTCAACTCTCAACTTTGATTCAGAGTTATGGATTCCTATAGCTGGAATGGAATCAGCTTCAACTTGAACACTTCAGGACAAAAAAGGGCCAGGCAGAGAGTACCATTCACATATAAAGGCAGCCCCTGGTTTTGTACAGTATGTAACCTGTGCAATTGTACATTGCAGCCCTTCAAATAGCAATTTCCTATTTAAGCCTTCACATCTAATTGCAATCATTTTTTATGGAATTTTATACCTATTATGAAAGTGAAGTTATTTTTATGTTTCATTAAATTTCTCCTGTTTAAATTAAATTCTCTTCCTGGATGATGCAGACTTAAGAATAATACAAAGCATTTGGTCTGGTTCTGTAGGGTTCAATATTCATCAGATATACTGAAGAATATACATATACAAATATAATGATTTTGAATCTTTAAAAATTCTTCCTATGTTTGAAGACAGCAATTCTCCTTTCTCATTAGCTTCTCCAGGCTAAACAAATCCAATTTATTTAATGAGCTATTACCATTTTCCAGGAACCATGCTAAGCACCTTTATTCATGATGTCATTTCTTCTTCCCTGTAACCTAATGAAGTAAGTATGTGGTTGTTCCCATTTTACAGATGGAGAAGTGCGGGACACTGTTATCGAGTTCCGACTTGGCGGGCCTGGGCCAGGGGAACTGATCAGCCCCTAGGAAAGGTAGTGGGGCACGGGTGGTAGCGCCCTTCACGGCCCCCCGGGCCTGAGAAAGTGGAGCCGAATGCAGGCCCCATTTCCTCACCCCAAAGTACAACCGTTGGGGAGGGCTTGCCGGAGAAAACCTCCCCCCGTGCCTTACCCGCACCCTCCACCCTCTTCGTTACCGGAGCAACTCCCGCCCCTTTTTAAACAACCTCCGTGCCCTCTCAGAACCAATCCAAGCCTTTAACCTCTACAGCTACCCCGCCCTCTAAACTGCCCGATATAAGCTTGTACTCTCCCCTAATAAACTCTCTTGGCTTCCTCACCCTAAAAGAAACGTGTTCCGCCTGTTCCTTCTTGCCGCCCTCCACACCTTGCACGCCACCGCCGGGGACCGGGCCCAGTCCCCCGCCTCGCCCTCGCCTCCGGGAAAGAGCCCCCGCCGCCGGTACCCTTCGAGCAATCCCGAGAGCATAGGATTTAGCAACCGGCCGCCACCCCCCCCCCAAAAGAGTCAACAGCGACCGCAACTGGCGCCCAACGTGGGGCAGGTCCTCTCCACACAGCGGTCCAGTAAACCACCCGCTCGCCCGGACGCCTCTCCAACTCCCCTTCTCCTCGCCTGCAAGATGATGCATCACAACCAATCTGGATCCCGGGAAAAGCAATCCGACCCGCCACCAGCAGCCAAACGGCCGACAAGACGAGAACGCCGCCGTCTCTGCAGCCTAACATACCAGATGACAACCTTGCAACTGGACCAGGAAGGCCGTCCGAGAGCACCCCCGGAGAGGCCTGAAAACTCGCAAGAAGAAAGACAAGAAATCGTCCAAATCATGCGCCTATACAGACAGGCAAAAGCCAGCCCCCTACACCTTCACAACCCTCACCCAAGCATAGCTTCTCTTCTAATAGCCATGTTAACCCTCGCCTCTTCTACTCAGGCCAACCCCCACCAGCCTTGGAAATGGACCTTGGCACGATGGGAAGATTCCAAAATTGTGCAAACCCACATTACCGCAGGACGCCCTTCCTTCGTCATTTACCCCTGCGACCTAATCCTGTTCCCGGAGGGCACACCTTGCCTTAACCAAGCCCAATATTACATGTGCCCATCCTCAAACCCCGGGAAACAGTACTGCAATGCTCCCAACCAATACTACTGTGCATACTGGGGGTGTGAAACATTAGCCACTACTTGGAAGCCTTACGCCCCTGATCTTTACCTAACTTTAAATTGGGCCCCTTATGGTTGCAAGCCCCGTGACCATTCCATCAATCCTTATTACGATAAATATAATTGTCAGAAACTAAATCTCACCGTACAGCTCCCTACTGATCCTTCTTGGCTACTCGGTCGAACCTGGGGCTTCAGAATCTATTGGGAAGGAGTCGACCCAGGTTCCCTTATTTTAATAAAGAAGGAGGCTGTACTAAAAAACCCCTCTGCCATTGGTCCCAATAAAGTCATTAACCCCCTTTTTCCACAGCCCTCCAGCCGCACCTTAGCTTCAACCAGCCGCACCTCAGCTGCAAACAACGCATCGCCAACCCCACCACCCCAACCTTTTCTACCCCCCTCTCATTACTCCTCTCCCCTCTTCAGCCTTATCCAAGCAACCTTCACCTCACTAAATGTCTCCTACCCCAATCTTACCTCCTCTTGTTGGCTTTGCCTCTCCACCTCTTCCTCACTGTATGAGCCCGTCGCCTCCAACCTTTCCTTTTCAGAAAATGCAGAAGACAACCCCTCGGAATGCAATTGGAATACCTCAGCCGTCCCCCTAACCTTTCATTCAGTCTCCTTTACAGGAAAGTGCATCTGCCCTCGCTCAAGTAACTCTCCCAACCTCACAGCCTGTGCCAACTACTCATCTCCCAGCAGCTCTGCCAAGTTTCTTA
Source organism: Choloepus didactylus (assembly GCF_015220235.1). NCBI lineage: Eukaryota > Metazoa > Chordata > Mammalia > Pilosa > Megalonychidae > Choloepus > Choloepus didactylus. The sequence goes on from NC_051317.1 coordinate 13,258,646, forward strand.
TTCCCCACAACTCCTCCCAATGGCTCTGCTCCTCCACAGGACTTACCCCCTGCCTTAATGTGCAAACCCTCAATACAACTCATGAAACTTGCCTCCTAATTGTCCTTATCCCTAGGGTCCTATACCACAGCGAGGAAGACTTCTTCCTCTGCCTGGAAAGAACTGCAGCTCCTGCCACTCTGCAAAAGCGAGAACCCATCACCGCCCTCACAATTGCCTCCCTCCTAGGTCTTGCAGGTGCTGGCACCGGAATCGCTGCATTAGCCAGTCAAGGCTCCGCCCTAACTCACCTCCGGGTGGCTGTTGACGAGGACATTCGTCACCTACAAGACGCTATTTCCCATCTTAAAAATTCTGTCAATTCCCTCTCTGAGGTCGTGCTCCAAAACCGCCGAGGTCTCGACCTTCTCCTCCTCAAAGAAGGAGGCCTTTGCGCCGCCCTAGGAGAAGAGTGCTGTGTATATGCCAATTCCACAGGTCTCACCGAAGACAGCCTAGAGAAGGTCCGAGAGGGACTAGAACAACGCAAAAGAAACCGTGAAACCACCAACTATTGGTCCCACATCTTTACCCCCCTCCTCCCATACCTCCTCCCTCTCATCGGCCCCCTACTAATGATTATTCTAGCTCTCACCCTAGGGCCCTGCATTATCCGCAGAATTGTCCAGCTTGCTAAGAACCAAGCCAATGCTGTCTTTTCATCATTTGTGCAAGTTCAGTATCAACAACTTGCCTCCGCTGAAGAAGCTGACCCTCCGCAGCGTTGCCACCCTCGTCCATCCCGCAAGCAGCGAGGCCCCTCTCGAACACCCGGGCGCCACACCAACGTCGAGCTCCAGCCTCTCTAACTACCATCTACCCCTATCCCTTCCCCCACCTCCCCTTTCCCTCATCCCTTGGCGGATCTCTCCGGTAAGCTTCTTCCTCTAATTAGAAAAGAAGGGGGAAATGCGGGACACTGTTATCGAGTTCCGACTTGGCGGGCCTGGGCCAGGGGAACTGATCAGCCCCTAGGAAAGGTAGTGGGGCACGGGTGGTAGCGCCCTCCACGGCCCCCCGGGCCTGAGAAAGTGGAGCCGAATGCAGGCCCCATTTCCTCACCCCAAAGTACAACCGTTGGGGAGGGCTTGCCGGAGAAACCCCCCCCCCCGTGCCTTACCCGCACCCTCCACCCTCTTCGTTACCGGAGCAACTCCCGCCCCTTTTCAAACAACCTCCGCGCCCTCTCAGAACCAATCCAAGCCTTTAACCTCTACAGCTACCCCGCCCTCTAAACCGCCCGATATAAGCTTGTACTCTCCCCTAATAAACTCTCTTGGCTTCCTCACCCTAAAAGAAACGTGTCCCGCCTGTTCCTTCTCGCTGCCCTACACATCTTGCACGCCACCGCCGGGGACCGGGCCCAGTCCCCCGCCTCGCCCTCGCCTCCGGGAAAGAGCCCCTGCCGCCGGTACCCTTCGAGCAATCCCGAGAGCATAGGATTTAGCAACCGGCCGCCACCCCCCCCTCAAAAGAGTCAACAGCGACCGCAGAGAAGATTGCAGTGGTTAGGAGGGCAGTGCTGAAGTTAGGCTACCTACATTCAAAAAGCCCATCACCTTGATTCGCCAGCTCTGTGATCTTGGGCAAGTCACTTAATCCCTCCATGCTCCAGTTCCCTCAATTATGAAATGGAGACAATGATAGTCGCTAATCCACAGGGTTGCCCCAGAATTTATAGTACTTAGCAAATGTCTGCACTTAGTAATAACACTATTTTGCTGCAATCGTTATAATTCTGACATCCCACAGCTGGGAGGGAATTGAGCAGAGAACTGAACTACAACCGCTCTAACTGTATCACAGTTTTGAAAAGGAACTTAGAGACCCTGTGACCCAACCTCCTCACTTCACAGAGAAGGGACCTGAAGCTCATCATGGTTAAGCATCACACACTTAGCTAATTGGGGGAATCTGGTTCTCAAATAGCCACTCTCTCCCCTCTGCCACTCTGCTACCTACAATAATGCTTTGAACTTTATGCCATGAGTCAAGTCTTCACTCTTCTGTTAGAATGAATGGGGAGATCTTAGAGAGAGAGAGAGAGAGAAAATGCTAACTTATTAGGTGTAGCTTGGAGCCAGGCTCCATTTCACAGAGAGAGACTGTCCTCTCACAGTACCACACTGGTGGCAGTGGGAGCTCCGGGGTCTGCGTGGGCCTGGTACACAGCCCGGTCCGGAGGGAAGTGCATGCTGGGAAACCTCTAGAGCCCCACACCAATTACAGGGCATCACAAGCTTGCCCTGGGGACTTCTTGTGTGAATTAGTGCCTCCTATTAAAAATGAAATCCAAGATAATAAACTGTCCTAAAGGACTCAGATGTCTTTAATCACGGTTTTATCTTCTCCCCCAGGCCCTGTGACTTCTAATGAGTTCCAGCTCACATCCTGGATGAATTATCATTGGAGGAGTGTGTGCACTCTGAAAATAAACCGACAGCGAGACTCATGTTTACTTTTTAATTCACTCTCTATCCGAAAATAGTTTCCTTTTTAAAGAACATTTTTCAAACAGAAGAGTGAAGGCTGATTAACCTTATGCTACACACCAAAAAAAAAAAAAAAGCAAAAATACTGAGACACAGTTGGATTCATGACGTGATGATTTATGAGGTACTGTGAACTTGAAACATATGTGGCCTTTGACAAGTTTCTTCCCATTTTGGCCTTCAGTTTACTCATCTGTAAAATGAGGATAATAATTTCCAGCTCTCATGGTTGTTATGACAATTAATGTAAATAAACTGTCTAGTTCAATCACCAGCATGTAATGGTAAATGATAGGCCTTTGCAAAGGCTAATATTTTCTGATGCTATGGAAAGTTGTGTGCAAATTGTATTTGGGAAATCCATCCTGTTTTTTCCTGTTGATTTACATAATTTCAGAGGAATTTCATCTTATTTCTTCATTTCTCCTGGGTCTATAGCAAATGACAGCTCCCAACTGTATTTTTCTGTCCCCCTCTGATTTCTATCAAATGCTTATGATGGATAAGCAAATTCTTAAATGCCATAGGAAACTGCTGCTTAAAGGAATGCTGTGCTGAAGCAAAGAAGCTGCCTATCAAGTGAATAATAACTTCTTAGTTTATCTGGTTTGTAAGTCGGTACATTGAGTTTCCGTAGGTTGAACCAACATTTGGAGCTTGCTCCACTTGGACTTCCCCAGCAACTTCATTTGGCACAAAAGAAGTTAGGTGTAACTCCTTATGCTCCAAGGAATTGAAAGATGAAGCTGCCCCCACTGCCCTCGAGAGAGTGGTATGTTGGTTTCCTTTGTTTTGTTTTGTTTTTCAATTTTTCCATAATTCCTTCCTCTTCCTGCATTTGGAAGAGGAAAGGGCCCCGGGCAGGGTCATTCACAGCAGTGGTCATGCGAGAGGGTTCTGTGTGTGAGCGTGTGAACCCGGGAGTGGGTGTTTGAGAAGGTTGCTGAACTGCTGAACTGAGGCCTGGGTCTGGGTAAGATGGAGCCACTGACAGGAAGAGCCCCTTTCCCAAAATAGCCACCACCTCTCTTCCCAGCACCTCTTGCCCCGTTTCCCTCTTATACTCCTCCTGGGGCTGACCCAACCCCACCGCAAGAAACCAGAACCCAGAGGGACTCTAGTCAAGGATACCAAGACTTCCTCCTCAGTGCTGAGGGGATGAGTCAGCCTCTGGGCTCTCCATTGTTTAAAAGATGACTATGAATACGCGCTCCCTCAGGGGACCCGTGGAGTTTAAAGATGAAGCTTCAGCCATTATTCATAGGTTTAATATCTACCTTGGTCCTGGCGGGCACTTCAGATTACGAGAAGGCTCCCTGAGAGAGAAGCTAAGAGTAGATAATAGGAGAAGAAATGTTTGAGGATGTTTTTACCTAAACTCCTGTTGTGGATATAAAATTCATTCACAGTTGTAGAGATACTTGTTTCTACAAATGGTGAAAAATGTGAAGAGATTAACTGTCCACATCAAGAAAACCTTCACTTCTCTGGTTAAAGCCCATCTATTTTTGGTAATTATTAAATCGAATGGAAAGTTCTCCCCCTCACCCTTCTCCGTGTCTCCCCGAAAAAGAAAGTTAAGTTCCCAGAGGGCATTTTCCTATCCTCCTGGCCTCAGGGGACACTTGTCTGTTCCAGGTACCACCTGGCACACTAGCTGGCCCAGGTACCCCACAATGTCATGGCCACCCCGCCCTGAGGTACATCGTCCTTCTGCGGCTGAGCAATGGCTTCTCCCCTTGTCACACCCATTTCTAAAATGTCCATAGCTGATGTAACAGTGACACAGTCAATGTAAGTTGCCCTCCTTCTGACTCAGCCCTCCTTGGCTCTGTTGATCCTGAGGCCTAACTGTGATCTCTCTCTGTCTGCCAGCTTTGGCTCCTCCTTACTCAAGATTCTGCTATGATGTCCCCTCAAACCACATGACAGTGACCCTATGGCTTGCATGGCTCTTACTTCTTAACTACTTTCTTCTCCCCTGTCAAGGGGCTTGGAGATCTTTTCAGATCTCATCCATGTCCACTGGACCTGAGCAGGACTCGAAGGTGGCTGGGGTGGATCCCAGGCTCTCTCCACCTAAAAATGCCTCAGGCCACAATTTCTGCTCTACTAAGGACACCTCATGTTGGTCTGGGGCAACCTCGACAACTGGTCTCTTCCCAGAACTTCAGCAACAGTTTTTAGATCTCAACTCTCCCCCTTCCCCACACTCCTTCATGATTTCAACATAAGACTAGAGGTTAGGGGAAGGTAAAGCCTAATTATCCTGTCTTTGACCTGCTTCAGAGTGTTGATGTGAATCTTCAGAGGATCCAAGGAGAAAAGTATGTAAGGCACTAAGTCTGATACCTGGCACATAGAAAATGCTTGATCAGTTTTACAAAGATGGAGATACACCATCAGCTAGCACAGTCTAATCAAATATTTAATCAGTTACTTAATGGACTTGTAAATATCCCTTTATTCTTGTCACCCTGGCCAGCATGATACCTTACATATAATAAGGGCTCAGAAATTATTTGCTGAATCCATTTGTTTTGAAGGATGAAATCCAATCTGCCTGAAGACAAATTCTTTCTTCTCCCCTGGGGGAGGGGGGCGGTAGGTACTGGAAGTTCATTTGGGGTCCCCAAAGGAACTGGGGCATGAGCTGGCTAGAGAAGGGGACAGTTAAGTATGGGATTTCCCCACCCACAATGGTCCTGCTTTATGTTCTTCTTTCTTAATTATTTGGCAGGACTCCCCTTGAAAGCAAGTGGCTGAATCAGGTTTAGGGAATGGTTTTGAAATCGATGGGCCAAAGGAAGTCCCCTTGAGTCAAAACCTGCAGACAGTGAGTTTTGCTGAGCAAACAAGCTCATCTTACTTCAAGATGGGAAGAAGTTGGGAGAAGTAACACAAGTGCAAGAGACCCATGCTTCAGAACTATGCCTTGCACAACAGGTGCTCGACTGGTGGAATGAAGAACAGATGAATGAATGAATCCTTAACTCCTGATAGGCTTTCTAAACATTACTTTACATCTCCCCTTTTCTGAGGGTCACCATGTGCACATTTGCTTGACCATGTCTTGGCTGTCTTAGCTTTGAAAATCAATGTAGATGGGACAGCAAATGTCCAAAAGAACATGATTCATTATTACACATACATGAGTAAATTCCTGGCATGCCACATCCCCAGCCCCCTACTGGCAACTTAAACAAAAGATAGCTACCTCAGAAAACCTTATAATCTATTCAACATGGGCATCTACTCTGAATCAATACAAAAACTTTGAGGCAGGGATGTAAGAGTAAAACATAATTCCTGCCCTCAGGAAATTTATAATCTAGTTGGAAGAAAAATAAATACCTAGAAACAGATCTAGTCATAGTAGGAAATATATCTTACATTACATTTGCAGAATATAGTCATTTTGTGCTCCAGGGTTTCAAAAGAGGAGATGAGAGACTTCTGAGGACCAGATTGGTAAGGGAAGAGGAGATGATATTGCCTGAGTCACAAGCATGAGTCAGATTCAGCAGATGGTGGGGGGGCCAGGGGACCCCCAGAATGGTGAAGGTACTGTGTCTCCATTTCCCAACTTGCGGGGGACCCTGAGAAGACATAGGGGAAAGCATCAGCTAATAATAATAGTTGCCACACATCAGGCATGAGGCCAAGAATTTGATGTGAATTATTAGCTCAGGGAATCCTCTCAACAACTCCCCAGGATGGTGTGGTAGACCTTTTGGGGTCTCTTCTTCTTCCTTCCTTATATAACTTCAAATTGTTTGAGGCAACATTATGTCGAGTTAAGATACTTTTTATCCAAGCTTCCTTTGCAGGTAGAGTTGGTCACTTGGAATAGTTATGACTAATGAGGTATAAGATGGAGTCACTAAGTGGGGCTTTCAGGAAAGCTCTTCAAAGGGGACAGGTGCAGCTGGCTCATCCCTTCACCCTCCGGCCATTTTGCCCTTTCCTGTTGATTATGCCTGGGACTGGAACAATCTATTTGTGGCCCTGGGGCTAAAACCACACGCTAACAGTACTTGGAAAACAGAAGAAACCTGGACCTCAATGAGTCCCTTCAGCAACGGGACAAACCCTGCAAGCCTACCTCTGAACTACTTGTTACATGAGAAAAATAAGTGCCGTTTTGGTTAAGGCCCGGCTATCTGACCTGTAATTTGCAGCAGACACAATCTTAACACACAGAGGTTGGTAATATTTACATCCTGTTTACAGAATTAGGAGACCAAGGCTCAGAAAGAGTTTCATAACTCTTATGCAGCAAATCCAATATTCAAATCGAGACCAATTGAGAACAAGGCTGGTTGACTTCAAAACTACACTGATAACCTACGAAACTACTCTGGACCCACATTAAAAAAATAAAGAAAGAAACCAAACTTAAGCAAGTTTTTGATCGCTCACATTAACCCTTATCACAATCTACCTTTTATTAGCTGTTGGTTGATTTCTCTGTCTCCTAATACATTGCTTCAGAATCTCCTGGAAGGCAGGAACAAGACATAGACATTCATGTACTACCCCTTTCTCTCTCCTTCCCATTGCTTGGCTTGGGCTAAGAAGGCAACCAATAACTGCTGGTTAAAATGAATTTTTAAAAAAAATAATATCACTTAAGAGAGTAACCATTCCTGGGAAAGCCCATCCATTTGTGTGTGGTTGTGCATGTGTATGGTTGCACTGGCATGTGTGTGTGCGGGGGGGTGTGTGATATGTGAGTGTGTGTGTGTGTGTGTGCATACACACCTGCTTCTGAGAAGCAGGACCCCAGAAGGGATGTTTTTCTTTGCTGTCAAATCCCATCCTCCCACCCAGCTGCTGCAGACCTAGTGACAGCACCAATGATTATATTAGTGATAACTAAACTTTTGTGCAGGACCTGAAAATTTAATTTCCTTGTGGGAAGCTGTAGAGAACTAAGCTTATTTAGGGCCAAGAACCCATGAACTTTTCCAGAAAAAGAAAAGAGAATACCAGATACAGCTATTGGCCTCTGGATTTTCTTGAAAAATAAAAAGGCACCACCTCATTTTGGAACACCCCCTTTAGAAACGGCTCCAGATCCATTTTTTCCTCTGTCCCTATGCACTTCGGGTAGGAGGAAAGACACAGGTAAGCCTTTGAGAAATCATCTAATTCATTCCTTGATCTGTGAATTTCTTTCCTCTTTTGTTCCAATATTTTTCTTTTCTCAAGTTACTTGTGTCATTGAGACTCTGATGATACTGAGTGCTCACCATATGGCACTGTTTTAAAAGTATTTACATGTTTTAATTTATTTAATCCTCCCATTTTGAAGATTAGGGAAATGAGGCAAAGAGAAGATAAGTATCTTGCCTAAGATCACACAGCTAAGAAGTGGCAGAGGTGAAATTCAAACCCAAGCAGTGTAGCTGCAAAGCCCAAAACCTTAACCACTTTAGTGTGCTGCCTGATAAGTCCGGAAACACTCCTCCTGGTGTCTTAGCATGTAAGTTCTCTGAAAGCAAGCAAGAAACTTTCTTAACTTAAGCAAGTAAAATAAAGGAGGGAGAGAGGAAGGAAAGGTGCATTTCTCATGATCCACTGAGTGAGAGGTAAATTCCCAGGGAGAGTCTAATTGTCCCGGACTTGGTCATGGCTCACGCTGTGACAGGGCAGGACACCCAAGCTGACCATCCCCAGCCTGCTTTCAAGGAAACAGATTGGGAGCTAGCAGACCAAGGTGATACGGATACAGGGCAGGAGTAAATGACTGAAGCATATGCTACCATGCCCCTGAATTTAATGAAGGTGGGGTTAAATCCTGACATAAACTTGGCACCATAGGATTGACAGTCAAGTATTTTCAAGGTGTCCGATCTTAAGATTCATCCTTTTGCACATTCATCCATTTGCCCAATAGTCCCTTCTAGGTCCAAGCAGTGTGCTGGGAGATTCACAGCTCCCAAAAATACACAGCCTATATGGAGACACCAGACATATACGCCCATTCATTCTACAAACTCTATTATGCACCACCACAAACCAGACACTGTGGTAAGCATTGGGGACAGAGCAATGAACACATCAGACAGAGGCCTGCCCACCACGTGGCTTGTGCTCTAGAGTAAATTAGAATGAGTGCAGAGATTTGGGGGGTCACAGAGCAGAAGGGCCTTTGCGGGTGTGCTGGATAGTTTCCATTTGCCTCCCTCAGACTCATTCTCCACCCCTCTCCATTCTCCTTTGATCCCACAGGAAGCTGATACTTATGGCCTGTTTCAACAGGCTGTCTTCAAAACCTCTGATTTTCAGTTAGGTTCAGCCAGTCGAGGCACTGGCAGGAGGAAGGAGAGGAGAGGGAGGTCAAGGTGTTTGTTTGCCCAGCTCCCTTCCGCTGGGTGGCTCAGGTAGGCTGCCTGCCTCTACCGAAGGCCACAGGTCCTGCCAGGCTCCCCCTTCGATAACTCCCTACAATGACCCCCACTTTCTCCAGGCCTCCATAACTTCCTCCTCCCCTGCCTAGTGAGGCCCAGCAGAAGTACCAGCTTCCAGCTATTGCTAGCTCCAGTGCACTTCGGCTCCCCTTGTTGAAGGTCAACCCTCCACAGCCTTGGAAAAAGCCCCTTCATTAAATTCCCTTCACTTACCTGCTTGAGTGAACCATCTGTTTCCTGCACATGGTTTACCAAGAAAGTGGCACCTAGGCAGACACATGTGCTTTTTTTTTTTTTTAATTTTATTTTAAAATAAATTCAAACTTACAAGAACAGTTGCAAAAACAATACAAACCCCATACACAGAACTCCATCATACCCCGACCCCCTTCCCCCAATACCCCAATCCACCAACTTTAATGCTGTCACACCACCATTTCTTTCTTTCCCTCCCTCCCTATCATCCATCATCTATTGCTCCGTCCTCTGAACATATGAGAGCAAGCTGCACACATCCTTGAAAAACAATATAATTCACATATACATCTCCCATGAACAAGAACATTCTTTTATGCAATCCCATTAAGCGCAGCTAAGAAGTTCAAGAAATTCAACAATGATACAAAGCTTACATTCTATATTTCCTTCTTTTTTCTTATGGCCCAACTGAGATATATGTGCTTTTTAGCAATAATATGAGATAATAACATCTTAGGTGATCTGCAGAACAGTTAGCCCCAGAAGGAGATACCAGTTCCTTCTTAAAGAAAGTCCTTCTAAAGAACTTTTTTTTGAGATCTGAAAATGTCTTTATTTTTTAGAAAATGGATTCCAGGAAGGTTAAAAAGCAGTATCAGAGGGCATCAGTACAGAACTGGACGTGTTCATTCAAAGCATTCAAGTTGGAATATGGTAATGTAAATATCTGGAACGCATCTATTACGTGTTCAAAACAAAATGTAAAACTCATTCGTAACTAGTTTGAGCTTTAGAGCATTTTCCTAGATGGGAGAAAAAAACAGTTAACATTTGAAAAGCCCTGAAAGCTTTTTCCTTGGTTAATTACATTAGGAGGTTTGCATTTGATCAAATTCCTTCCTTTTTAAACATGGATAAAAATATTACATAGGTCCACTATTAAAACAGACAGAATGTTGCAAATTAATTCTGGTATAATGTATTCCAACAAAGCTTAGAAAATAAAGATGTTGAGGTGGCTTTGAACCAAGTTTAATAGTCTTCTCCTCTGCTGACAACTTCTTTACACATTGGATGCAACAATATGGTATGCTCAAACTGTGCTGTATATGATCCTTTAAAGTCACATAATGGTGGATATGGATCTACAATGCCCAAGTCACAGAGATTCTTCAAAGCCATCAAGTATTTACTCTCTCCCAAGCGATCCAGCCATCTGTGGCAAAAGGCAAGGGTGCCAAAGTTTTCATTGATAACATTTATAAAGTGTTTTGTTCTTGGAAGCCTTATAGGCACATGTCCAACCTCAAAAGTTTTCATGTAGTGTGAACATTCCAGATCATCATGAACCACACCTTTACCGGTGCTGCCAAAGGTTTCAATGGCATACACTTCTCCTTCCTCCACTCTTGTTGCTTCTCCTCCTTTCACAATGGGCACTGTTTTCCCACCTTGTATTCTATATGGCCCAGAGGAATGGCCATTTAGATTATAGATTGGTTTCACTTGATATGTCTTCCCATCTATTTCAACTTCACAGGATTCCATAACTTCTTGGATGGCCTCACCAACATCGGAGACATGAACATTAATTCCAGCATTTATTCCAGTGTTAATGACATCTTTCACAGCTTTTAATAATGTGTCATATTTAGGATTAAAAGTGACAGTAAAAGCACAGTCAATAATCCTTCCACTTATTTGTGTTACAAAGTCTATCTTACAGATGTTGTCATACTGTGATACTGTTGTGTCACCAACATTGGGAGTATAACAGGCTGCACAATTATTGAGAGAACACCCAGTAGGAAATGCCAGGCCTGCATTTAAGCCATTCTCTTTTATTAGCTTGCATGAACAGTATTCCAACTTCTCACAGATTTCTATCATTGTCATCCCAGGCTTGATCCAGCTCATAACATATTTTCTAATTTGTCGATGTGTTTCCTCAGCTTCCCGAAAATCATTCCAAATCGCTTCACTAGCTTGAGCTAATGCTTTCTTCTTCTTCTCTTTTTTCATCTTTCCAGCTCCTCGATCTCCATTACCATCTCCATCTTCATCATCATCATCTCTTTCTTTCTCTTCCAATGCCTGTCTTTACAATTGTCTTGCTACCTCATCAACTGAGGCTCCTGATTCTTTGTCAGTTTCCTGTTGCCCTGCAGCAGCCTCTTTACTCTTCTTCTTCTTTTGTCTTTTTTTCTTGGCTGCCTCCTCAGCCGTAGAGGCAGCTCCTTCCTCCCTGTCGTCCGGGTCCAGGTCGCCATTCAGGTGGCTCCCGGAGGCCCCTGCCCCTCCACACCTGCCATGTTGCCCAAGAGAGCACAAGGGAGTCCCTTCTAAAGAACTTTTATCATGAGCTTTATTAATTCAGAATTTTAAGTGAAATGTTAAAATTAGGGGATTTGTCCCAAACTGACAATGAGACACCATTTCATACCCACAAGAATGGATACTATTAAAAAAAAGAAAAAAAAAAAAAAAAAGACAAGTGTTGGAGAGGTAGTGGAGAAATAGCAAAACTTGTTCATTGCTGGGAGGAATGTAAAATGCTGCAGCCACTTGGGAAGAGAGCTCGGTGGATCCTCAATAAGTTAAGTATAAAACTATCATCTTACCCAGAAATCCCACTTCTAGGTATATACCCAAAAGAATTGAAAGTAGGGACTCAAATAGTTATTTGCACACCAATGGTCATATTGGTATTATTCACGATTGCCAACAGATGTACGCAACGTGAGTCCATTAAGTGATGAATGAATAAACAAAATATGTTGTGTACACACAATGGAATATTATTCAGCTACGAAAAAGAATGAATTTCTGATACATTTGACAACATGGTTGAACCCTGAAGACAGCATGTTATGTGAAGTAAGCCAGATACAAAAGGTCAAATATTGTATGATCTCACTGATATAAAATAATTAGGATAAACAAATTTATGAAGTCAGAAACTATAATACAGGTTACCAAGGGCCAGGGCTGGGGAAGGGAAGGAGGAGTTAATGCTTAATTGGTACAGAGTTTCTGTTTGGAGTGATAGTAGCACAATCTTGTGAGTATAATTAATAGCACTGAATTATTTATTTGAATGTGGCTAAAAGGGCAAATTTTAGGGTGTAACTAGAATAAGTTTTTTAAAAATATAGGACTGTACAACACAGTGATACCTAATGTAAACTATAGGCTATAGTTATAGTACAACTATAGCAGTATTCTTATAACAACTGTAACAAAGATATCACACTAATGCAGTGTTAATAATAAGGGGCAGAGGGATACAGGAACTCTGTATTTTCTGCATAAGTTTTCTGTAAACCTACAATGTCTTTCATATAAAAAAAATTTTTTTTAAGTGGGGAGCTTTGCTAAAGAAATACTCTAACATCTATGTTATTAGCCCCTATACATGAGCATTTAAGGGTGTCTGCACAAACACTTCTCTGAAGACCAAGTTGTACTGGTGAGGCTGGCTCCCTAACAACAGGTGATTGAGCCACAGGTAGACATGCACCCCACCTCAACTAGGAAAATAAGATCTTTTTTTTTGTTGGTTCTGCAACTGCTGACTGCTTCTGAGGACAAGTAAAGGCTAAGATTCCAGGGCATCCTCACAGCCCCAGAATACAAGTGTACAGGTTGTTCACTGAATAACTCTAGGGGAAGATATTCACATTCTTGGTCCTCACTTATATGTATGTTTTTACTACAATCTTCTGGCAGATGGTAATAACATATTTTAGTGAAGGGGCAGCTTTTCTGAATGGTACAAAGTCAGCGTTTGAAATAGAGGCAGGACTAGGTATCCGTATGTCCACCAAAGCCAGCCTAGAAGTGTGGTGGGGCTGGGGGAGGTAAGGGAGGAATGAAGTAGAAACTCAGAAAGAGGCAAAGATGAGAGCCCATGTGACCCAAACAAGAGGGACACAGTGAGAGCACCTTCCTCCAGGATCCTTCTCCTGCTCCAGTCCTGGTCCCATATTTCATGACAACCAGCTATTTCACCCCCTGAGTTCCCTAAACTGTATTCTTACAATAAATCCCTCTATTTTGCTCAGACTAGCTTAAGCCCATTTCTGTTACTTATGTAATGGCATAGCCTTTCTAAAACATTTATCAATGTGCTTTTTTATTCTGGTGTTTCATCACACCCCTTACGCCTCTCCATGTTTGTTCAGCCCAGTAGTCTGCCATCATTCCCTCAAGGAATGGGTGACATAAAAAAAAAGCAGAGGGAGAGGAAAAAAGTGAGTGGTTAACCTTTGAGCTTCAAAACCTTAGGAATAGGTGACTAAGAAGGACTCGTGCACACAAACAATTTATTTGAGAGAATACAGGAGGAATAAAGGTGAAACTTCCTGTTCCCATAACAGAAAGGGGTCCCTAGGTGAGGATGGCGGGGGAGAGGGGGTGAAAGGGAATCAATTAGTATGTAATTTGGAGGACCCAAGAGCAAGGTGAAAAACCATCCGGAGGTGGCAGGGCCACCCCTCCACCTGAGTCAGCACTATCCTTCCATGGCACCCAGGAGCCATGTAACCACTGACCTGCCGGTGGCCATCTGAGAGTGTGCCATATGTTCCTGAGCTAAGCAGAAGGCTTCGAGTAGAAATGTCCCTCCCTGAGTGCAGAAGTGGTGGCCTTCAGGCCCTGTGACTGTGTTCAGCCCACTCTGCCCCACCTACCCATTCTGGGGCCCAGAGACCACCAGTGACCAGCAAGCACCATGCATAGTATTGCTAGACAAGTAGAACCAAGGGATGGGACAACTTAGAAAATGTGTAGTCCAACAAGCAATCAGACATGATAAAGATAGTTTATCCTTGTGGGCAAGCTAGAAAAAATGTGGTTTAGATGACAGTACATTTAGGGAGATTAGGAACCATCTGAAAAACCAGGATGCTAGAAGCCTGATTAATTATGCCACTGTCCTCCTCTCTGTCCTTTGTCCCCGGCTCTATCCTATCCAGGTGGCAGCTGATCAAAATCAAGGCCGTGTCCAGACTCGGCAGAAATGAGAGTCATGATGAACTGCAACGTCTGCCACAGGCTTGGGCATGGGGAGGACCTGGCAGGAACACTAGGCATTGATTTGCCTTTTCCACACCCCACTATGTCATCTATGACTTACTTTTTGTATTGCAAGAAAGTAAGCCACTTAAACAAACTTAAGAAAAAGGGAAGATAAATTAAAAGACTTCAGGGTGACTCCAGACAGGATAAAACAATGAGCAAAATCTAAAAAGGTAGGCAACTCTGCAGTCTGATTTTGTAAATCTCCAACTGCACCAATCCTAGATGGGAAGGAATGCAGCTTAACCTGAGCACCTGTGGCAAAAACACTCAGGATTTTGACTGCAGGCTCAGGATGAGTCAGCAGTGTACTGGGACTGCCAAAAACGCTTGTGTAATCTTGGGCTGCTCTGATGAAAGAGAAGGGGATGGAGCGGCACTCAGCTCAGGGCATCACATATCCAAGACACAGTGACAGAGAAGGGTGGCCAGGTAGGACCCAAAATCACACCCTCTGGGTATCAGGGGGAGTCCCTGGGAGATTGACATCTGTCCTCCTTTTGGGGGATTGGTGGGATTTCCAAGACTTGGGCTTGCCAGTGTGGAGTCTGTGGTCAGACTATTTGAGTTGAAGTCCCAACTCAACCACTTACTAGGTTTTTCTGCAGGCCAGGAACATCCTAAGCACTTCTCATGAATTATCTGACACCACAACACTCTAAAAGGGGTACCATCTTAATCCTTATTTTACAGATGAGAAAACTGAGACACAGAGAGGTCAAGTTGCTTGCCTAGGGTCACAGAACTGTCTGGTTGAAGAGCTAGGCTGTCAACTCTGCCCCAGCCAGATATATTAGCTTAAATCTTGTCACCTCACCTCACTGTGCCTCAGTTTGCTCAATTGGAATGTGAGGTGAGTTTTCCTGTCCTACTCCATTCTGGAAGTATATGGCATGGCTATAATGACATCATTGATACGCAAGTGTTGGGGAAAGCGTTAAGTGATGCCCCAAAGGATGTATTATTACCTTAGGTTGCAGGGGCCTCATAGAGAAGAGTCGAGAGAGGAAAGAGGTGTGGGAGAAAATCCCCTCCCTAGGCTGCCACATGCAGGAATTTCCTTCTAGCTGTCCCTCATTTGAACATTTTCAAATCCTCTGGTCTGAAACAATCAGGTTAGCCATTATAGCCTCTCATAAGCTCCCAAACAGCCAGTAATAGTTGACCTACATTTTGGATTTTCTAGGCCCAACACATTCCATGTTAGAACATCCTCCCCTGATCTGTGGGGTGCTTCTGGAATCAGAGAGAGTGCACATCCAGACAGAAGGAAAAACTACCATAAGGATTTATTGGGTACTGTTCGAGTTATCTAGTGCTGCATTGTAAACTTAAAACACTTAAACAGCTCTTATTTTGCTCTCCAATCTGTCATCGGGGCAGGTGGATATACCCCTCTCTGCTCCTCTCAGCATTAGCTGGGGCGGCCCTTGGGCAGGGCTGGAGCTCTCTGCAGCCTCCCCCATTCGCAGTTTGGCTGGGGGCTGCCACGGCGGGGGCTTCTCCGGCATCTCCCTTTTTCTGAGGAGTGGGGCTCCCTCCAGCACGTATCTACAGGGTAGCCGGGCTTCACAAGTGTGGGCTCGCGGCTCCCGAGGCGTGTATTCCAGACAGAGTGAAAGGGCCGGGCGGAAGCTCTTTGACCTCCTCTCGAATCACATAACAGTACTTCATCCCACTCTATCGGTCAAGGCAGTTGGTTACAAAGCTGCACCCTGCTGCACCAGGAAGGCACATAAACGGATTCTCAATGGAGGAGGTCACCGCCGCACAGTAAGGAGAGCACGTGGGGCAGCAGACAGATGGGCGCGGCCATCTTTGGAAAATACATGTTCACTGAGCCAAGGGCTTCACGGTCGTTAAACTCCCCCAGATTACAGGAGAGGGAAACTGAGACATGGGGTGTTAGGCAACTTGCCTGCGTCACGCAGCGAGCTGGGGGAGTGGGGGGGTGGGGGAGAAGAGCTGGGAATGAAATTCCCATTCATCGAGTGCCGAGTGCCAGCGTGTGAGGGCGAGCTCCCGGCTTCCCTGAATGAACGCCCGCGGTTAACTGTGGGAGCCTCGGCGTCAGCCTGCCTGGGTGCACGACCTGGCCCCTCCACTTACAAACTGCACGACCTTGAGCAAGCTTCTTCCATTAGTAAAATGGGAATAACCACACGGCCTGCCTGGGAGGATGAACTGAGGCGATGCAGGTAAAATGCTTGGCATGTTGTCTGGTAGATGGTAAGTACTGGATAAATGTTAGCTGTTATTATTTTTGAAGTGGCCGGAGAAAGACATCTTAAAAAGACGAATGTGCCACCACTACCAAAAATTACGTCCAAGCCAGCAAATGCTTTTTGTTCGCTGGTGTCATTAGTTACCCCCGGTGGTGGTGTCATGGACAAGGCGCTGCAGCTCAGGGCTCTGGGAAATCCCGCTCAGCGCTCCCCTCCCTTCTCCTTCCCTTCCCTTCCCCTCCCCTCCTCTCCCCATCCTTGTCCTCTCTCGTCCCCTTCCCCTTTGACAAACAAGGCAGGTGGTGCTGCCTGCTGGAGAGCTCAGTTGTCCTTCCCAGAAGAGGTTACCAGATGGATTCAGCAGGGAGGGTGACCCGTGATGCACTAAATATCAAAAGCTGATGAAGGGTCCCAGGAAGGGAGGTGACACCCAGGAGACTACCAAGGTTTCTCCTGGACCCAGGTCCCCAGAGGCTCTTCAACAGGAGAAGGTGGGCATGGAAATGAAATGGCAGAAGGTTCAAGATTTCTGTATCAGTGGGGATGTTAGCCTATATCCCCAGCTTTAATAAGAAGAATTGAGGGATCACTTCTGTAAGAAAGGGTTAAGGTTAGCTTTCACATAAAGGCAACATGGACTAGGGAAAATGGAGACTCTGCAGCAGAACTGGCTTCAACTGGCCCTGTGGTAAAGGGAAGGAGAAAGAGAGAGAGAGCCATGATGTAAGCCTAGAACCAGCACCAGTTCCTTATCTGGGAAAAATAACCAGGGTTACTGGAATGTAAAGGGATGTGGGGGTATAATCAAAGACAGGAACTCTCCACGAGAAATTTAAACTAGTTTACTCTATGATAGGCTGTACAATTTAAAATCCCAAAGGTGGGCAAGTTAGCTCTCTCGGATACACTGTACCCTCTGGAGTACCCAGCCAATGGAGAAACAGGGGAGGGACTTGCATGTTAGGCCTAGGATATAAATGTTTGCTGTGTCTTATTGTTCGGCACGCCTGCCACGTTTCTGGCTGTGCGTCCACTCTTGCAAGATTGTGAATAAATTCTTCTCTCCTCCACAATCGGATGAGCATTTATTCCTTTTTGTTTGTTTCTCACACTTTGCAATATTAAAACTCGTAGAGAGCACCCCTCCCTCTTCCATCCCCATGGCTTCAATTACCATCTGGACTTAATGAGTCCCAAATCCACATCTCCAACCCAGATTTCTTTCCAGAGGGGGAGACCAGCCTCCATTTCGATGTCACAGGGGCCCTCAAAACTCAGCACACCCACCCCCTCCTTGAACTCATTTCCTTCCCCTCCGTCAGTCAGCCTCTCCTCCCTGGTCACTCCATGAAGATTTCCATGGTGCACCCAGTAGCCCAAACTGGACATGCCATTTCCACCACCTGAATGTCTTCTGTCAGGAGTTCTCCTAGAGAGCATACCAACAGCTTCCAGACCCATCTCTGGGTCCTTCCCCAATTCTTTCTCCGCTCTGTTGTAAACACTTTGTAAAATGCAAATGCGAGCATTGTAATTTTACCTAAGACTCTTCGGTGACTTCCTTGCCTTCCAGATAAAGTTCACACTCCCACATGGCCCCAAGGCCTTGCTTGATCTCCCGGCTGCCTGTCTCTCACCTTTACCAGCACCACCTCTGCTGCCCTCCAGATGTGCACACCACTTCCTCTCAATGCCAGGCTTGCCCCAGCTGTTCCTAAGGACCCAGTGCTCTTCCCACGTCTCCTTATCCAGTACCTCCTTCCAGTTTGGACTTTATTTTCTCCAGGAAGCATTCTTGACCACCCCCCACCCATTTCTAAGTATCTCCCAAAGCACCCCCTATTTCCCTCCCATTGCCCCATATTATAACTACATATTTCTCATCTGTGTGTATCACTATACTGCTACATGAAGGTGGGGACGTGTTTGCCTTGTTCACGCCATATGTAGAAAGAAGTTGCTCAATAAACCCTTTTGAATGACTGATGGTTTAAGCAAACAGGTGCAGAAATATCTTTGTAGGGATCCCCCAGGACAGTTTCTTGTGGAAGCTTAAGTTTCCAAAGCAGAGACCGTTCTGTCATAAATCTGTTTCTTGGACCTCCAGGTAGATCATGAAAGGAGCAGTAATCTGAGGGCCCTAAATACAAGGCAGGCAGATATAGATTTAGTTCAGGCACTGGAGCCATGTTTAACGTGTAACAACGTGATTGGCTTAGAGTCATATGTTGTGTCTCTATCCCGCTGTCAAGGAAACCGAGCCCCAGAATGGCGGCCATTTCACTGAGAGCCAGAACAAGGCTGACCACCTCCACCACAGAGGGTAAGAAGCCCTCTCTCTATGTCAGCCCACAGCACCAACATACATTTCCATTCTGGCTTTGACCACTGAGATCTCTGATGAAAGTGCTGCCCCCATCCCCTACCCTGTTAGGGTGGGCCCCAGTTCCTTGGTGGATCCCAATTTCCATCAGCCCAGCGGGCAACTACCCTGTGTCAAGCCTAAGAACCTTCACCCTTAATTACCCCTCAGGTCCTCTCCTGTGAGGTATTGGGGCTTGCATTTGACCTGGGTTCTCTGGGTAAAGACCTGGGTTCTCCTAGTATCTGGGTTCATGGGGTATCTCTAAGTCCACTGGGTATCTGCATATCTGGATTTGTTTTATCCGTGGCATGTGTCATCATCATCTATCTTACTATGTCTCTGGCTTGTTTATTGTCTGTTCCCCACCCCCAACATCACCAGTAGAGTGGGGTCCATGATGGTAGGGATTTTGTCTGTTTTTTCTCATGTCTTACTCAATGCTATTTCTCTAGTGCCTAGAATACTGCTGGTATATAACAGGTGCTCAGTGCATACATGTTGAATGAATGGATGGATGAATGGGTAGAAAGAATGAATGTACACATTCGCTTCTGAGAAACATTGAGGTGAATTTTCACTCTCACTCTACCTTGGTGATTCCCCTTAAATCCACAGGGGGAATCCCCTCTGGAGCCCCACTACCTTCCCTTCCTCTAACAGTGATTTCTGTCTGTTTGCTGCCATCGGTCCCTGGCCATCTGTGGGTACTGCCCCCATCCTGCACATCCCCTTCACCACCAAGGCAGTTTCTGGTCACAGATGAGATACCAGTCGTGATTCCACAGATCCTAAAACTCACATAAACTAATGTAATGCACCTGTGGCCTGGAGTTCCTGTCCTACAAAAGGGGCAGTTCTCTAGTAACAGGAGCCGAGGCCAGGCCTTTGGCTGTAGTGGCAGTGTTGGGGACACTCGGGGTCCATGGGAAAGTACTGCCTGGGGACAGACTGGAGGAAGAGGCAGCTGCTGGGAGACTCAGGGTGTGGAATAGCTGAGAGAGCACTGGATGGAGAGGCAGGAGTCTGGCCACTTATGCTGGTCCCACACGTCACCTGCTGTTTGTTCTTCCTAAGCCTCAGGGTCCCCACCCGGTCACATGGGAGACCCTACCATATGGGGCTGTTGTGAGAAGCAGGATGAGACTAGAAGAGAGGGCAGTGGGAACGGTATCCTGGCGAGAGGCACCAGCTGGGTTTGAATCTTCTGTCAGCCACTTGTTCGCTACGTGACCCCAGACAGGTTTCTAAACCGACCTCATGCCTCATTATTGTTTAAGTGCCTGGCACATGGTTAATGAGCCATCATTATTAAATGTAAAAGAACTCAAGATAGTAACCTGATAGAAAGGTGGGCATGGTGCAAAGGTACAGTTACTGTAGTTGTCTTAGAATTTGACATTTGTCCTGTTCCTCACTGTTCTCTCCCCGCCAACCCTTGCCACCCCCCCCACCCCCACTTATTTCTAGGTGATGGGGGAGGAGGGAGGTAATTCTGGGCTCAGACATAGCTGGGCTGCTGAGCCCAGGAGCCACAGGTCCTCCAGCCTTCCCTTTTGTTGGTGACTGCTCCACAAGGGATCTCTCCATGAAGAGGCTCTGAAGCCAGATGGTAGACTGAATCCAGTTCTGCCATTTAGCTGTGTGAACTTGGCCATGTTAGTTACCCTCTCTGGTCTCAGTTTCTTCCTCTGAAAAATACAAATGACAGACAGTGCCTCCTTCACGTGGTGGTGCATTACTGGACACATCTGAATCTCCAGAACAAACCCCATCCTTTCCAGCCCCCTTGCCTCTGCTCTCCATGGGTCCTCTGCCTCTAATGTCCTCTTCACTCCTCATCCCTGGCCACTGGAACCCTGACCCATCCTCAGGGCACCTCTCAAATGCCACCACTTCCAAAAAGTCTTTCTGGGTTTCTCTGTCCACGTGGCCTCCCCTTCCTTTGAACCTCCTTTTACTGAAGTCACTCTGGAGCAAAGTGAATGATAAGCATATTTTTTCCAGAGGCCCTTCTACACAGTACGCTTTGGCATCAGACCTGGGTTTGAATCTACCTCAGCTTTGCCACTTAGCAGCCATGTGAACTCACCCAAGTTACTTAAATTCTCTGGATCTCAGTTTCCCCATCTATAAGGACAAAATAAAACACCTTTGTAGTGAGAAAGAACGGAGATAATGCATATAAAACATTTAGCATGGTGCTTAGCACATATTGCTCAGTAAGTGTTATAATTATAATGATTATTAGGTGTCAAGTTGAAAGACTGCCATTTGAAATTCACTCTGGGTCCCTCTCCAATTCAGGCATCTTCTAAAATGTAAACCCTGGGATTAGTGGTGGTCCCAGAGCGGGGCAACAGATTAATTCTTACTAAAGACCTAGGTGTCCTTTTGACCACAGGAGAATTTTTGGTGCCTAACGGAAAAGACTAGGGGAAGGGAGAAGAATGAAAGGGGTTACAAAGGAGACATGTCCCCATTCTCCGTCTTAGCCCTGCTCCCAAGCATGTATTGAGGGCTTTGCATTCAGCACCAGCGTGGGGCCTTTCCACACAGTCTTTCTTTAAACCTCATGACAAACCTGCAATGTTATCATTTGTCTCTGTATTTTCCAGTTGACAACTCTGCATCTCAGAGAAGTTAAGTGATTTACCCAAGGTCACAGAGCCAGTTGTGACATAGCCCAGATTGAAACCAGGTCTCTCTGATTCCAGGGTTCGTGCAGAGAAGAGGGAGCAGGGGGAAGAGGAGGAGAGAATGTTTATCAACTGAGCGCTCCCACCCCACCATGGGGCAGAAAAAGCAATCAGTGAAAATGTATGGTTTTATCTATGGAAAATTAATTGAGCACACAACTTCATCATAATACCATTTCTCGAAACATTAACTCCCATCAATGTTGTAAAAGTCTGGGAAGCTACAAAATGTCTTTTTTAAAACCTTCTATTAACTATAAACATTCCCTTTCAGGCAGACTAAGACTTCCTCCCCTCTCACCTTGACCTGATTTTTAAATCTAGAAAGGTCAGAGGTGGCTCCAAGTCAGCCTCACGTTTTAATGTGGCTTGCCAGCCCAGGGAAAGCAGCCTCACTTCAATTGTTCTGTGAATTAGAGCCTCCTTTTTTGGTTTAAATCCACAGCCACAAACACGTTATGTATTATTTTCTCCAGTTCTAAAGACAGTGGTGAAGCATTTATTTCCTTTCTCTTGTCTGGTATCGCCCTCTAGTGGCCTCAACTGCACTTAAAAAAAGAGAAATGGTAAACCCGCCAAATAGCGGAGGGCACCACCTGACTCCTTTCCTTCCTCCCTCATTCTCCACCCAGAGCCCTCAAGTTCTGCATTAGCAGGTGAATCACAAAGCGCAAATTCTTCCTGGAATCTCTGTTGCTTGTTCCTGGCACATGCTAGGCTCTCAAGCAGTGATGATTAAATGAATGGCTTGCGTACCAGGGGAATATGCCCAGATCTGGAGTCCAGAGAGCAAGGTGGAAATCCCAGCTCTACCCGTTAGAAGCCCAGTGACCCTGGGGACAGGGGTAGTTCACCACTCTGGGCATGTTTCCTCACCATGGGGCTGGTAATAGTGATTTGCCCATCTTCAAAATATACAACATTACATGCAACCCCATAATCTTATCTTTATTTTTCACAACCACCTTCCCCTCTACCCCTGGAGCACACTTAGGTGTTTGTCACAAAGGAAAGAGAGGGGAGCTAATGGGTAAGCCCAAACTATGCTGTCAGAGGCCCTGGGTTCGAATCCTGGTTCTGCCAGTTCCCTTGGGCAAACTATTTAAGCTGTCACGGTCTCCTTTTTCCCATCTGTAAAATAGGCACATCAGAAGGTTCAATGTGATAATTCAGGTTCTCAAATTTTGGTGTAATCAAATCTCCTGAAGAGCTTGTTAGCAGGACAGACCCCTTCCCAAACTTATTAATCCAGAATCTCTGAAATTGACTCTGGGCATCTGAATTGTTAACAAGCTGCCCAGGTGTTCCAACATACAATGTTAGAAAACCAGTGTGGTAGAGCTAAGCCACCAGTCCTCAAACTTGACTGTACATTGGAATTACCTGGGGAGCTTAAAAAATTGTAGAGGTCTGGGCCCCACTCCAAGATTCTGATGTTACCAGTCCAGTTGGGGTCTGGGCATTGGGACTTTTAAGAGCTCCCTGGTTGATTCTCATGTACAGGAGAGGTTGAGAACCACTGGTTCCACCCAATGCCTGTCATTCTGTAAGTACTTAATGTTAGAAGACATCCGCACCATGACTCAACACTATCCATTTATTCAACAACAAAAATTAGTGAGCCTCTATCAAGTGCAAGGCTCTGTCTTTAAAGGACAACCCTCAAAACAACACATAAAGATGAAATTCTCTCCCTTCAGGGAGATCGCAATAAATATGGCTGGGCCATGTTTCATTTTTCACTGGGTTCCACACATTATACAGCTGGCCCATGACGGATGAGAGCTGCGTACCGTAGGGGGCCTCCTGGGTCGCTGTGAGAACTCTGTCTTTCTCTTTGAAAGCCGTTACACTTACCATGATTATCTAGTCTTGGAAAAAAAAAAGGTTTAGAGAAGTGCCTCTCTGACGGTAAGATTTCAGTCAGGGAGACCTGGGGTGGAGGGGAAGAGAGGCATTTGGGCTCGATGGGACCTACTCTGACTTCCCGTTTCCTGTGTGTCAGTTCCTCCCTGAGGAGGAGATGGGCGGCCATGGCCCCGAGCTGACTGCCCCTGCTTCCCACCTGCCCTCTGGCCTTCACCGGCAGCTGCAGCCTCCTGCCTCCCTACAGACGCAGCGGGCCAGCTGTTTCCAGCTGTTTTGGCAAATGGGAATACTTACTCTTGATTGGGATTTGGGCTTTGTACCTGCTCCCCTTGGCTGGGGCAGAGCCTACCTTGGAGGCCAGGAATCTAGAGGGTGGAGGAGGAAACCTTTTTTTTTTTTATCAGAGCAGCTGTGAATGAGGCTGGGGAAACCCAAAGAAATCTTGTTAAACCACGGAGAGCACGGGATGAGTTGAGGGTAGGGAGGCCTCTTCTGGTCTTCCAACCTAAAATAACTACCTCCATCACGCTCTTGCCCTTACCCTGCATTATCTTTATTCACAGCACTTACCACAACCCGATGCTTTGGGGTACGTTTTGTTTACTTCCAGTAGTCTGGCTCCCCCAATGGAATAGAAACTCCAGGAAGGTGAGAATTTTCTGTCTCCTCACAGTCACCACTGTGAGAGCAGCACCTAGCTCTGTCCTGACACCTAGAAGTTCAGTAAATATCTGTTGAATGTGTGAACGATTGGATGGATGCATGGATGGATGCATGGATGGATGGATGCATGCATGGATGCATGGATGAGTGACTCATTTTCAGCTGACTGTGATTAGCACCAATTTTGCTGCTACTTATTACTAGAGCAAGGAGAGTTTGGGGTTGAGGGAAAGGAAAACTGACTGACAAGTAAGGTTGTGTGAAAATCAGACAGGAGAGTCCACCTGTCTTTACCCCCAATATTGAGGAGGAGCGGATTCTCATCTCTTAAAGAGGGAGGATGGGTTAGATGAGTTTGCAGGGCCCTTTCCCACAGAGTCAAAATGACCTTCTCCACCCCACCCTACCCGGGCAGGGGGAAGGTAGGAATGTGTCTGAAGCCCCCAGTGGGCAACCCCCGTATGTAGCCATCAGACACATTCTGTTGGAGTGATTCCACCTTTACACCCAGGACTGATGGCATCTCTAGAAAAGCTGGAAGGCAGCAGTGGGCCACGTTGCCAGACTGCAATGGCAGGCCAAGCTGAGGGCCTGCTGCCACTTTAAAAGGAAGGGCTGCCAGGGCCCCAGTCTCCTCTAGGCAGCCCTACTCTTTACGCAGCCCCTCTCTGTCATGCCGGCTTTGCACCTTGGCCCAGACCCTTGGCCGCTTGCTCCCAATGGCTGAACCGAGGTCGTGCTGGGCAGCAGAATTTGCCTGGTAGGCGAATGTAGCAACAGCAGCTCTGCCCTCCCGATGCAGCCAGGTAGGGTGCAGCCTCCAAGACCTGGTCCACAGAGCTGCATCTGGAGCCCCAAGGTCATGTGGGGGGTGCCCACCCAGTCACCCAGCACCCCTCCACACTGCAAGCCAAGGAGGGTTTTAATTCTTTTTCTCCTTCCCTTATGTGGCTTCTAAAAATTTGATCACCAGCATGATTTAATTCAGATCACCTTCCCCAGCTCAGAAACCAACAGCCCTCCCACCCCTTTTTGCTTAGTGTGGTAGACATGCACTCCCAGCCTTTATGGTCTGTGTCCCCTCCTCCCATCACCGCCCCCCCTTAAGTATTTCTCAACCAATCTCTGTCCTTTTCATTCTTTTCTGTGGCCTCAATCCTCCAGTCCTGCAAATCCACTCAACTATCTCTGGCACGCAGCCTATTCCTTCTTGTTATTAATAAGACTGAGAATAATGGATAATAAATAGGACCTTGCTTTCAAAGTGCTTTCGCAGCACCACACCAGAGCTTCACAAGAGCCATATGAGGTAGTGACATGCAGAGTTTAAGTGACTCGTCTGTGATCAACAGCTAGTTAGTGCCTGAGCCAAGTCAGGAACCTATTTTGAGGGCTATTATTTATATCTTATCAGGAAATTATCATGTTAAAAATTAAGTAAGTGGAAGAGACAGTCCAGATTTTAAAATATGACTTTATTATATTTCAAGGACAAGATTTATTCCCACTCCTTTAGTAATGTAATTAAAGGAAATGGAATAAGATTTGGTGTTACATTTGTCTTTTAAACAACCTTTCAGAGACATCTACATTGCTCTACAAAAGCAAAGCCATTTACTCATTCATTCGCTATGTTAAACACCTGTTAATTCACTCAATCAACACATTTTTATTGCCCTCCTACTGTGTGCTAGGCCCTGGGCTAGGTACAAGTCAAGCATTGGCAAGCAAAACAGGCCAGGCCCTGCCCTTGGGCACTTAGAGTCTAGTGGGGAAGTCGGGGATTCAATAAGATTCAAACCAGATATGATCAAAAATATGAAGGAGAGGCACACGGGGCCCTGGCAACTTCTAGCAAAGGAATTTACTTGGTCAGGGAGAGCTTCCTGAGGGAAGTGACCATTGTCCAGAAAGGAAAGATGAGAAATTAACAATGGAGCAGAGGGGAGGGAAGGGAGTTTGAAACAGAGAACAGTGTGTGCAGTGCCCTGTTGCTGGAAAGAAGCTGGGAGAGTGTGGTATGAGATGAGGCTGAAGAGGTGGGCAGGGATTGTAGGGATCCTGTCTCTTCCCAAAGGGCAATGAGAAACGGCTTGAAAGTTTGATCAGGATTGACACAATGTGATTAAATCCAGTTAGGTGCTGTGTCTCCCTGACACAAACAAGAAGTATGTCTCAACCCTCAAAGAACTTTCCATCAGATCCCCAGGCATTAATGAAGCCCTGTTCTAAAGTAGGATATCGATTTTCTCAGAAATGTAGGTGCCACTCTTGAGCTGACAATAATAAAAAAATAAAGATAAAAAAGATTAAAAATTAAGGACCTACTAGGCATTTGGCATTTTATATACATTATTTCATTTAACCCTCATCTCACCACAACTTAGGCAGGCTGCATTGTCAGCCCCAGTTTACAGAAGAGGAAAGTGAAGTTCAGAGAGGTTTAGTAACTGTCCCAAGGTCACACAGCTCCTGGCAGATCCAAGGTTCAAATCTAGGACTCTCTGAATATTGGTTCAGTCACTTCTAGGCCCCACGATCACAAGGCTCTATGATCACAAGGCTCCATGATCACAAGACTCCTTACCTAGAAATTCAAGGTCAGTCAACATAATGGGTCTAAACAATTCATCACTGGTGGAATATCAAGGTCAACAATGAACCATACTTGGCTAAAGCCAGGGGTCAAATCTCTCCTAGTTTTACTTGACCTTCAGCAGCCGTGACCACATGATCACTCCCTCCTTGATGCACATCCATCTTGAATCATCACCTGGTTCTTCCGTCTCCTCTACTGGCTGCCCCTCCTCAACTTGGCCTTTAATTGCTGGATTCTCCAAGGCTCTGCCCTTGGCCCATTTCTCCATTTACAACCCTTCAGTTGATGACGTCATCCACCCCAGGGCTTTAAATTCCATCAATAAGCTTATGACAACAACCCTCACCTCTTCTCGCTAACTCTCCCCCGATATCTGTCTCCACATGGTTGTCTTCGGACCCTCTAAGTTAAGTCTAGGCACTCACCCCCAAACCCACTCCACCCCTTGACTTCCCCAACTTAGTACACGGCACCACCAGGCACTTCTTTGCTCAAGAGAAATATCTAGGTCCTATTGCTGGTTCACATCTTTCCCATGTGCCTCATATCCAATCCATCAACAGGTACTGTTGCTTTGCCTTCAAAATATACCTTGAATCCAACCCTCCAAACCCTTCTTAACGCCTCCACAATGCTGTGTTAATCCAAGCCATCATTTTCATTTACCTGGACTATTGCAGTCACCTGCTACCTTTCTGCTTCCACCCTTGCTCCCTTACAGTCTACTCTCTGTACCCACACAGGGGTGCAAGGACTCAGTTTGTACACAGAACAGCCTCATCTGGGTTCAAATCTTACCTCAGTCTTAGAGCAAGCCACCTAACCTCTCGGTTTCCCCATCTCTAAACCAGGGTAATAAAACTTACGTCATAGCATCGTTTGAGGATTAAACGAGATGGGGCACATGCAGTGCCTAGCCCAACACCTGCTTCCTACAGAGTACTTGATAAATGTAAGTTATTCTTACATGCTACTCGGATTTCTCCCAGACAAGCCCTGCAGGATGAGCACCAGCTGATGGTAACGCTGGCCAGAAAACTGAGCAATGCCTAATTCATGACTTGCCGGCTTCTCAGGGCTTCCCTGGCCTGCAGTGGTCACTGAGCATCATTTCAGGCTCCATCACTTGATGTCTATTAACAGCCCCAGGTCTGCCCAGACTCTGTGGCCTCGGAGCAATGTGGTACCTGAAGTGAGATGGGTCCTGGACAGCAGTTTTCTTTGCTCATAAAGATACCGCTCCCTGAAACTACATTCCCCGAGATGCAGAGACAAGCTTTGACACCATTAGGCTCCAACTCTGAGGCAGGGTTTGGCTGTCACATCCTGGAAGAACCAAAGTCTTGGCCAACAGAGGAGGTGGGTGTGGGAGAGGGGGCAGAGCTGTTGCTCATGATGTTAGTGTCCCACTGCGGAATTTCCAAACTATGAAAACAAAAATTCTCATCCTTATGAAAACACTAGACCCAAACATCATATGCTCGAGTGTTCTTGTCCTCAGGTGTGAGATCCCCAGTGAGGCTATACAGCTTCCCTCTCGCCCTCATCTTTTCTTGCCACTTCTTGGGAGGCAGGGCCATGTGGGCATTCAGCACTCAGCCTCCAAATTCAGGCAGACCTGGGGTCAAGCCCCAGCCCTGTCACTCACTGGACATGTGAGCATCTCTGAGCCTCAGTTTCTTTTTCTATATAGTGAGAAAAAATAATAGTACCTATTTTATCAAAGGCTGTCATAACTGTAAAATAATAAGCATAATATCTAAAAAGGGAGAGGCAGCAAAGCATGGCATTTAAGAGCCTGGCTTCTGAAGTTTGAATTCAGCTTTTCCACTCTCTGGTGTACGATTTTGAGCAAGTTACTTAATCTCTCTGCCAATTTTCTGATCTGTAGCGTGGAGATAACCATTGTTCCTCCCTCCATGATATGTTGTAAGAATAAGTTAGCACATGTAAAGAGACTTGAACAGTGGCTGACACTTAGAAAGTGCCTACTCTTGTTTTCTATGGCCCCCACGTGACTGACTAGAAGGAACTTGAGTGAAAGGGAAATCCCAAGATCAGGTGGAAGATAACCAACCCCATTACATGCTCTGCTAAAATGAGATGCGTTGCAATTTTGCTTGATTCTCAGAATGCTTTGCAACCAGTCGTGAACTCTGCTGTAGAAGAGGCTGCTCGGACCTCTGCGTTTTAAGTCTTCCTGCAGAGTCGTAATGAAAGACATGCAGGCAAGTACAGTTTTCATATCATCTATTCCTGATCCCTTCACTTGCAACAAGCATGCAGAATGAGCTGGTTTGGAACAGCATCTGGCCTCCTGCCTCCAATCCGTTCTCCAAACCACAGCCAGAACAGGCTCTCTAAAATGCAAGACTCTGTAATGCCCATCATACTCCTGCTCCACAAACCTCTGTGGCTCCCCAGCACCCCAGGACAGAGTCCAAGCCCCTTTCCTAGCCTTCAGATTCTCAGTCTGCTTGCAGCCCCATTCTCTGCTGCTCTACCTCCCAGTGCCACCCCCAACCCACCCCCCCCACACACACACTGTTGCCACTCTGCACTACTTACTGCCCCAAATGTAAACTGTATATTCATACTTCGGTGCTTTTCCTCATTTTGTTTGTTCAGTCTGAGATGCCCTTTCCTCTCTGGCAAATGCCTCCTGATCTTTCAGGACCTAGGTTAAATGTGACCTCTTCTGGGAAGCCTGCCCCGACTTAGTAAGGTAACACCAGTAGCCTCTTCCTCTGTATTTCCCAAGCACTTTATATACACCTTTGCAAAGACGGTGGAATGCTGGTAAATGTTTAACAAGCAGCTCTCAGAGGAGTGGGGGCAGCCCTGACTCATAGTGTCAGCCAATTTCCATGGTGTAAATACTCCCACCATGGCCAATTTCAAGCTGCAAGAGCCGGCTCTCATGAGCTGGTACAAGCCAGCTCCAGCACGTAACATTAGAATTTTCATGCCCCTCCATGGCTTCCTCACTCCCTTAGGATAAAGTCCAAACCCCTAACAGAGCTCACATGGCCCTTTATGGCCTCTGTGTTCCTCCCAAGCCTTCCCTCCCTCTCTCTGTAATGGCAACGTTTCCTGTCTCTTGGAAGAACCACACTTACTTGTTCCTCCAGTCCTTTGCTCAGGCTATTTCCTCTTTTATGAACGCTAACCCCTCACTCACTTCCCATGGCTAATTTCTACATATCCTTCAGGTCTCTGTTTAAATGCCCCTTCAGAAGCCTCCCTGGCTGCCCCCATAACTGAGTTGTGTACCCCCCTGTATGCCTGTAGCCCCCTCACCTTCCCTGTCATCATACTGGCTTCTAAGGGGCCTGTTTCCTTGCCTCTCCCCCTCCAGATCATAATATGTGTTTCTGTCATTCACCATTGCATCCTCAGAACCCATCCTAGCACCGTTTGTAGGAAGGACTTAAAGCATGTGTTGGATGAACAAATAAAATATTAATTGGTAAGTGAACATTCTAATATATAAATGAAATTGTTGTCTTTCTAGGTAGATTGAAAGCTTCTAGAGAGGAGTAGCTGCTTCTTCATTTTTGTGTCTCTAACACATGGCACAATGCCGGGCACATAGTAAGTACTTGATAAATGTCCATCAAATGAATGCGTAAATAAATACAGCACATCCCCACTGCAGAGTGCTCCAACTCTGTTTGTTTGGCCCTCATCAGCATACTCAGATGATGCTGCCAACCAGTATACCTCTCACCAAAAGCCGATGTTCATAGCCTATGTTTAACTAAAATCTATTTACTGCTTACTATAGCCAGGCCCTGCTCTGAGTGCCTGTTAACTCATTTAACCCTCAAAAGAAAAAAGAAAATCCATGAGCTAAGCACTATCTGTAACTCTGTTTTATGGATGAAGAAGTGAAGCCCAAAGGGTAAGGCAGTCAGGTGGCTGCAGGCCATGGAGCACAAAGCTAATTCATGCATGTTGGGACTCAGTCTCATGTGCTCGTGCTCCAGAACCCATATTCTTAGCCTTTATGCCTCAGCACAGCAAATCAGCCTATCAGAAAGAGTGTATAGGTATGCCACATATAGGTGTATATTCATCTAGGTATACACACACATATTTATATCCACTTATTCAAAAATATTTCTTGAGAATCCACCCTGCAAAGTCTTTGTCATGTAAAGTAGCACTTACAGGTTTCAGGGATTAGAACATGGACATATTTTTCTGGGGGGTAAAGGGCATTATTACACCTACTACAATTAGTGAAGAGAAGAGAACAAGGAGCACTCTAAAGTTTAGAGATTGGGAAGAAGAGGAAGAACCAGCAAAAATGACTGAGATTTCAGTGGCTGAGAGATTCCAAAAGGAGCCGAGAGGTCACTCTGGTGGGCACTCTTACGCACAATATAGACAGCCCTTTTTAGGTTCTAATGACTTGGAATAGCTAGCAGTAAATACCTGAAACTATCAAACTACAACCCAGAACCCATGAATCTTGTAGATGATTGTATAACAATGTAGCTTATGAGGGGTGACAATGTGATTGGGAAAGTCATGTAGATCACACTCCCCTTTGTCCAGTGTATGGATGGATGAGTAGAAAAATGGGGGCAAAAAATAAAAAACAAACACCCAGTGTTCTTTTTTGCTTTAATTGTTCTTTTTCACTTTAATTTTTATTCTTATGATTTTTGTGTGTGTGTGGTAATGAAAATGTTCAAAAATTAATGTTGGTGATGGACACAAAGCTATATGGCGGTCCTGTGAACAATTTATTGTATGCTTGGTATGACAGCATGGTATGTGAACGTATCTCAATAAAATTGGATTATTAAAAAAATGACTGAGAAGGGGAGAATGGGGGGATGGGATGTTTTGAGTGTTCTTCTTTACTTATATTTTTATTCGTGTCTTTATTTATTCTTTTTTTGGAGTAATAAAAATGTTCAGAAATTGATTTTGGTGATGAGTGCACAACTCTATGATGGTACTGTGAGCAATGGATTGTTCACAGTGGATGATTATAGTTTATGTAAATATATCTCGATAAAACTGAATTTAAAAAAAATACTGAGAAGGGCACAAAAGAAAAACCAAGGGAAAATTAAATGTTTGGTGAAGGCAAGAGTGATCAACTTCACCAAATGCTTCTGAGAGCTTAGATACAATGAGAAACAAGAATTGAACCTTGAATTTTCAATGTGGAGATCCTTGGCAACCTTGTCTTGTTGAGGTAAATGCTCAATTGGATCAGGTTCAAGAGAAAATGGGAGGAGAGGAAGGGAGAGGCAGCAAATATGACATAATTCTTTGAAGGATTTATGCTGTAAAGGGGAGCAGAAGGCGATGGTAGCTGGACAAGAGTGTAGGAGAGATTATTTTTCACGATAAAAAATTTTCAGCCTAATTTTCTGCTGTTGCAGAAAGAAAAACCGCTTGTGCAGCAAAGTGAGTGAGAATGCTTGAGCAATATCCTTCAGTAAGACAACAAAGATGGGAACTGGTGCACGGTGGAGGGGCTGGTCCAGATGGGAGCATAGCCAAGATCATCAGCAGTAGCAGGAAGGAAGTCTGGGCACAGAGGCAGTCGGTGGTATGGAGAGTGGAGATTGCAAAAATTCTCAGTGAATTAGAAAGCAAGATCAAGGCTGAGAGTGGGGCTGAGCAGGGGGAGTACTGGAAACTTTGGGAGAACCTATGAAATAACCATCTGAGGAAGCAGGAGAGCCAGTGGCCTGGGGACAAGTACCAGGGCTGCCAGGAGCATCACGCCCAGCTTGAAGTCATGATGGCATTTTCCATGACTAATCCATGTGGTCCTTGCATGGTAGATATTAATATCACCACTTAGAATTGAGGAAACTGAGGCTCAGAGATGTGAAGTAACCTCTCCGGGTTGCACAGGTGGTAAGAAGTAGCAGACTTATGATAGGAACATGTTGGAAGCAATGTAGTTATTTTAGGTTATTTGTTTTTTCTTATTCCTTTGTTTTGGTTTTGTTTGAGATTTTTTTTATTGTTTGTTTTTTAATTTTTTGATAAAGTTTAAAAAAAATGAATGAGTGTTAAAAAATGTAAATGAACAATGGGGGAGGAGGAGAATGGAATGTTTTGGATGCTCTTTTTTATTTTTATTTTTATTTTATTTTTTGGATTATTGAAAATGTTCAAAGATTGGTTGTGATGATGAATGTACAACTATATGATACTATGAACAACTGATTGTTCACTTTGAAGGATTGTATATTATGGGAATACATCTTAATAAAATTGCATTAAAAAAAGTAGTAGGCTGATAGGGTGACTCCAAAATGACATGTTCAGCAACTTGCCTTTAAGGTCCCTTGAGGAACCCTGACCAACCCACATGTTGCATCCATGTGGCTTTACAAATTAATTGGAATTAATCCACGCAGGAGTCAGGATGAGTGTGATAGGAGTTCAGAGAAGGTCATCAAAGGCCAGGGGGAGGCTTGGAGCCAGGTCTTGACCAGCAACCATAAGCATCACATGAACAGATTGCTTGCTATCCCCATTTCACAGAAGAGGAAGCCAACCCTTAGAGGAGAAGAAATGATCTCTCCAACAATACACAGCTAGTGAGAGGCAGAATTCGGACTTGAACATCAGTCTGCCTGACCCCAATGCCTGGGTTCACCACCTCCAGGCCCCACCACCTGACCTGAAGGGATGTTGCACTAACACAGACAAATGTAGGGTTGGCATGTCCCCAGCAATAGCACCAGAGTGAGTGATTTGCAGCCACACAGTCAGATCCTGCTCTCCAGAACCCTGTTGCGGGTATTAAATCTGAGGCAAAGAAGAACTGGAAGGGGCTGGTTGTCAAAGGGCACAGAGAAGGCTGTTCCTGGCCTGGAGATGCTCTCACCTGCTTGTTCACTGTCACATCACAGGTACAGAGAGTAAGCCAGCTGATGATGGTCCAGCCATCTGGTGAAAAAGATGCACAGAGGATACAACTGGCTGCCCAGACAGGCTGTTCCTAGACACACAGATAATAATACATGGCACAGAACCTGCAGAGCTGGGCTGCCAGCTCTCTGGGGCTGCTCTGGAACAGACGGGGCCTGATGCAGCATCACTCTGCGCTGGGGGACCCCTGGCCCCCACTTCCCTATGCTCTGTGGCAGGTGGTTAAGAGCACAAGTGTCATATCAGACAGACCTGGGTACAATTCCAGCTATGTAACTCTGGGGCCATGACTTAACCTCAATGAGCTTTAATTTCCCCTATCTATCAAATGGAGTGTATGGTGGGGCCTATGTCATAGTGTTGTTAGAATTTAATGGCTCATGACACACAAAGCACTGAGAACTACACTGGGCACAAAATTTGCATCCACTAAGAGGTAACGGTCATTGTCATTGGAAATACTCTGACCATTTTTATTCTCCAACCTTCACCACACATCCAGCCTCTCAATGACCTGGCACCTTGCAGCATCCTCTCTCTCTTTAATCTTTAGAATAATTGAGTGACTGCTCAGAGAGACAATGTAAGGTAAAAATGAGGTCCAATTTGATGTTTACAAGAAATAGATGAGCAGATGTGGGGTTGGACTGAATTTGGTCATTTTGCTTTTTTCATTCATTCAATTATCCAACAATTATGCGTTGAGGGGTGATTGCATGTCAGGCCCTGTTCTGGCTTCTGGCATCCCTGGGGAACAGGACAGAGATAGCCCCTGCCCGCAAGGCTCACATCCTAGAACAATGTCATCCAATAGGAATATCATGTGAGCACATACATGACTTTAATTTTCTTGTGGCCACTTTTTAAAAAAGAGGAAAACAAACAGGTGCAAATAACTTTAATGATGTGTTTTATTTAGTTCAATATATCAAAAAATAATCACTAGTAACTCACGTAGTTGTAGTAGTAGTAGTAATTTATTGATCAAGTCATGAGTACTTACTCAAAATTAAATGTCAAAAGTATCTCAGGGCCAGGCTTATCCCTGGGAGTCATGTCCCGCATTGCCAGGGAGATGTACACCTGGGAGTCATGTCCCATGTAGCGGGGAGGGCAGTGTGTTCACCTGCCACATGGGCTTAGAGAGAGAGGGGTCCACATCTGGCTCCGGCGTTGCGGGATTGCGAAAGCCTTCTTGGACCAAAAGGGTGAAGAGAAATGAAACAAAATAAAGTTTCAGTGGCTGAGAGATTTCAAATAGAGTCAAGAGGTCATTCTGGAGGTTATTCTTATGCATCATATAGATTTCTCTTTTTAGTTTTTAGTGTATTAGAATAGCTAGAAGGAAATACCTGAAACTTTTGAACTGTAATCCAGTAGTCTTGATTCTTTAAGATAATTGTATAACCATATAGCTTTTATGGTGTGATGGTGTAATTGTGAAAACCTTGTGACCAACACTCCCTTTATTCAGTATATGGACAGATGAGTAAGAAAATAAAGTAAATAAATAAATAAATAATAGGGGGGATAAGGGGTATGGGATGTTTTGTGAGTTCTTTTTTATTTTTATTTTTATTTTTATTCTTTTTTTT
This sequence comes from Choloepus didactylus, assembly GCF_015220235.1. Classification (NCBI taxonomy): domain Eukaryota; kingdom Metazoa; phylum Chordata; class Mammalia; order Pilosa; family Megalonychidae; genus Choloepus; species Choloepus didactylus. Next base: position 13,293,797 of record NC_051317.1, read on the forward strand.
GGAGTAATGAAAATGTTCAAAAATTGATAGGGATGATGAATACACAGCTAAATGATGATAGCATGAACCATTGATTGTACACTTTGGATGATTATCTGGTATATGACTGTATCTCAATAAAATTGCATTTAAAAAAAAGTATCTCAGAAGTGTGATAGTTATATTGTAGTTATGTAGGAAAATGTCTTTGTTCTTAGGAGATACATACTGGATTATTTAGAGATGAAGGTAGTATTTCTGCAAGTTACTCTCAAATGATTTAGTAAAGAAAAATGTATGTGTGTGTGCCTGTAGGTGTAGAGATAAAAAGATAAAGCAAATGTGGTGAAATGTAAAACAAACAAACAAAACCTAGTGAATCCATGTGAAAGGCCCATGATCTATTCTTGCAACTTGCCTGTATATTTAAGAATAATTTAAATAAATGTAGGGAAAAAAAGGTATTTCTACATGCAATCAACATAAAAAATATTAATAAGATTTACATTCTTTTTGTACTAAGTTTTCTAAACTCGGGTCAGCACATCCAGTTCGGACTGACTGCATTTCAAGTGCTCAATGGCCACATGTGATTGGTGGCTACCGTATTGAATAGCACAGCTCTGGAGCGTGTGTGAGGGGGTGTCCACTAGATTTTATTAGAAAGACAGGGTGGACTTTGGGGGGCACCAAAGCATATTCATTTCTGCAGCCATCGTGCCTAACACAGAGGAGGCACTTGATACACCTTGGATAAATGATGCAGGACTAAGGCAAAGGACCAAGGCTCCAGGTCCAGCAAACTGGGTTTCCATCCACTGCTTGTGTCATTAAGCAAATTTCTTAACTTCTCTGTACCATATATCCTTATTTGAAAAATGAGAATTATGAAAGTTCCTAATCATAGAGTTTTGTGAGGGTTAAATTTGTGAAGACACGTGCTGACCACATAAAGCATTCTCACTAATTGTCAGTGATCAACATTGTCACATCCTCAGCATCACCTGCTGGCCATCACTCTTTGTCTCACCCTCTGGCTTCATCCACCGTCTTCCACAGTCTGCACCTTTGCTCGTGCTTGCCTCTCAGCCCAGGGTACCCTTGCCTCTGACCCACCCGGCTCACGCCACCCACCCTGGGAGACACCATGGCACAGTGAAGCATGCAGAGCTGTGTAGGACAAACCTGGGTTCAGAGCTCAGCTCTGCTACTTACTAGCTGGGAAAATTTGGGCAAGAACCTTGTTTTATTTTGTTTCTTCACCAATAAATGGATACAAAAATACCCATCTTACCAATCACAGTGAGGATTAAACAATCCCATATTCGTTCATGTCTGACCGCTCACAGATGTTCCTCTTCTCCGCTACTTCATATCTTCTCTGAAGTTCCATGGCCACCAGAGCACTTATGTAAGAATGTTCATTGCAACCATGTCCATAACAACAAAACTGGAAACAACCCAAATATCCATCAGTGGTAGAAAGGATAAATTGCAGTATAGTCACACAATGGAATACTACCCAGCAATGAAAAAAAAAACTACTGCTACAAGCAAAAACATGGATGAAACCCCTAGAAATAATTTTGAGTGAAAAAGGCCAGACACAAAAGAGTACATGCTTTGTAATTCCATTTATATGAAGTTCAAAACCAGGTAAGATCAGAATGGTGGTTACCTTGATGAGGATACTGGGGGGACAGGAGAGAGGCTGCTGGGGGGTGGGGGTGGGGGGCTGGAAGTATTCTTTATCTTAATCTGAGCAGTGATTCCATGGATGTATGCATATACAAAAATTCACCCATTTTTATCGAGATTTCTGTTTGTCATTGTATATAAGTTGTATCTAAAAAAAAAAGTTAAAATACAAAATAGAGTTACTGTAGTTGAAGCAGAAAAGAATGCCTTAAAGACCCATTTGTTGCACCTTCACCTCACTCTTCCTTCCATCCCCCTCCTCGGTGGTCTCTAAGTTTCCACAGCTTTTAAAACCACTAGTCTAGACAACCTCTAAGGTCCTTCCAACCCTGGCAGTCCAGGATTCACCTTTAGAATTCTGATTCAACTACTTTGCCTCTGACATCCTCCCACAGCTGGCAGCTGTTTCAAACACCCAACTCCCCAACCCACGGTCATCTTGCCCTGCCCTTGTTCTTGTTGCCTTCTTCCCTGTCCTCTGATGTCCAAAGCCCTTGTGCTGTCCCCAGGACCAAGCCTCCCTGCTCACACTTACCTCCCCAAACATCACCAACTGCTACCAAATTCCAAAGAAACCCTCAAGGTGGAATGCAGAGCCTTAGAGTCTTCCCACTGAGGTTCAAATCCTGGACCCTCTCCTTGCAGCTGCATGTGTCTGTCTCCTATCTGTATGCTAAGGTTGCTAATTGGACATACCTTGTTGAATTGTTAGGAGGACTAAACAGGTAGGTGAATAGCCGCCTACTGAGTAGATTCAGGGAGTTTACATCACACAGCTGGTCATCGATGGAGTCAAGACTCAAACCCCAAAGTCCACAGTCTGAGCCTCTGCTCCACCTTGCTCCACAGAGTATTCCTAATCCAAAGGAGTGAGTGTCCACTGGGGCCACTGGTAGGATAGAAAGACTTTGGAATCAGACAGACCTGGGTTGGAATCCTGGGATGCATGGCTAACCAGCTATGTGAGTTTGTACATGGAAGCTAAAATTCCTTAACTTTTCCGTGCCTCAGTTTGCTCATAGGTAAATTGAGAGGCACCATTATGGAAAGCATTAAATGACCTTAGTAATTGCAGCCCAAAGGAAAGAAAGGTTAACCCTAGGGATTTCCAGCATCATGGGATGCTAATGGGGAGTGATTTGGGGGAAGGGACTATATCATCCACGCTTCACCCAGCTCTTCCTCCAGTTCCGCACAGAGCCCCTGATCCTGGGACAACCCCTTCCTAAGATCTGGAACTTTTCAAAAAATCAAATGACACTAAAGTGCAAAATGTTAACTTCATGGTTCTGGTCTCTCTTCCTCTGTTGTCAATTTTAAAAAAGTTGCTAAAAACTAACCTCCCCTCTCAGCCTACCTTCCTCTTCTTGTTTCTAAGACAAAGCCTATGATAGAATTCAAGGCAGTTTTAGTTTTCAAACGTCCATCTTTCTAATTCCCTCTTCCTTCTCAGCCCTCAACATTCTACAGACACAGCTATGCCCTGAGGGAGGAGAATTGGGGTGATGGCCTAGACCCCAGTTTGTAGGACTCCCAGGTTGCCACAGGGAGCAGATGGCTGGAAAATGATTCTGAGGGCGTCATAAGGGAAGAAGAATTTGGCAGTCAATGTGGGTGAGAAAAGGTTTGAGCCTCACACACCCAATCTGGACCTAACCCTTCTCCACCCCCAAGAGGTGAGTGGGGCAGTCATCATCTCTCCCTTCTGTCCACACAAACCCTGAGGCTCCTAGGTCTTCTGGTGACACCTCCCCCTCCTTTGCCCTGTAGTGTTGGCTTTGATGATCAACATAATGAGATGCCCCTTCTCTAGGCCCACATATACATCCCTATGCAAGTTGGGCATATCCAAGCCACTGGCGCAAGTACAGCCTTCCAGAGGGCATTTTGGCCATAAAAACAGAGAATTTAAAAAGAGGATTCCCAATAACTCCAGTTGCACCCAGTTTCTTAAGGAGCCTCAGCTTGCCAGGGTTTAAAACACAGAATTGCCAGGAATCGTGTGCCTTCACGTCCTCTTTAACAATGCTTAACTTCATCTCCATCCAGTCAATTATCAATTTATTTCCAGCTACTAGTAGTTATTTAGTCATACTTTGTTTCTATAGGACTTAGTCCCATACATTTCAAAACATTTAACTCATTTTCAAATAATTACTCTCTTCTCACTGCTCCTCCCCCAACCCCAAATATGTACACAAATGCTAGACTTGGGTCTCTAAGTGGCTTAAAGTATCGGTTAGGGGTGCAGAGCATGATGTGTTCTCACTACTCCCCATCTCCTCCGCAACATGCCCTCTGGCTTGGAGGCAGGACAGAAGGAGAAAAAGGCAGATCTCTTTGTATAAAGCTGCCCTTCGTGGAGAGCTGATCCCCTTTATTTCAGTGGTTGCTGCTTCCCTGTATAGAAGGGACTGGCCTTTGGCTCCCCTTGTGTGGCTGCCCTCTTGAGGGGGCACATGTGCTGGGTTCTTTGCAGAGTATGTGGGCCACTCCTCCCCCACCCCGTAATCACCTACATAGATGACCTGTCTTGGACTCTGCCTTAGTTTTCCAGGGCTGCCATGACAAATACTCCACAATGGCTTAAACAGCAGGAATCTGTTGTCTCACCAGTTTGGAGGCTAGAAGTCCAAACCCGTGTCTCAGCAGGTTGTGCTTTCTCCCTGAGCTTGTAGCATTCTGGTGCTGGCTTGTTGCAATCGTTGCCTCGGACATATGGCTTCTCTTTCTGGCTTCTACTTTTCCTGCTCAATCATCTGTGTCTCTGTCTGGATTTCCTCTCCTTATAAGGAATTCAACCACATGGATTAAGGCCCACCCTGATTCATTTGGCCTCATCTAAATAGGATCTTGAGAGATCCTATTCACAAATGAGTCCACACCTTATCTAATAATATCTTCAAAGGTCCTATTTACAAATGGGTTCACACCCACAGGAAGGCAGATTAAGACATGAACATGTTATTTTGTGGTGTACATAATTCAGTCCTAACAAGCTCTAATTGCTTCCTTCCTTCCTCCTCCCCAACTGGAGATAATCCACCCCATACCCTCCATCTCACTCCCTAGACAGCCCTCTTGGGGAATGATGACAAGAGAGCTCAAGCCCCATCTTCCAAGAAGTTCCGTCAACCCAGGGGAAATGTATGTGTCCTTGTCACACCTGAAGGCTACAGGTACTATCTCCTGTCTCTTTCTCCATGTCTCAACACCACCAGGGATTCTGCTGGCCTGTGGCACAGAAACTGTCAAAGGAAAGGTAACCACCGGATCCCAACTTAGTGAAGTCAGACACTGATAGAGTAAGACTTCACTTCAACTAATTCTCTTCAGGCCTCCATCCTGAAGAAGAGAAATACCCTCTTCTATTCTCCAGTGGAGAAATGACAAGAAAAATCCAATAGTAAAGGATCATTTAAATAAATTATCATTCATCCCCAGAATTGGCAAATTATTTTAATGATATGATATAATATTCCTGACATGTTAAATGAAAAGAAAAGTGTAGCCAATTGTATCTTCCAAGATGGCTGCAACAGTATTTCCTATCTCACATGCTCTTATTACGATGTGGCCTTGTCACTCCTCCCATCAAATGATGGGGTCTGTGTCATGTCCTCTTGAACCTGAGCAGATCTTTGTGTTCGGCTGTATCAGAAATATGACATGTGCTTCCACCTTGAGATGCTCACTCTTGGAACCCAGCTGCCATGCAGTAGGAAAACTCAGGCACCACATGGAGAGGTCATGAGTAGGTGTCCCAGCAGACAGCCCTGGCTGAGGTCCCAGCTGATGGCTGGCATCAACTGCCAGGCATGGGAGTGAATGAGCCTTCAGATGCCCCCAGTCCCCAGCCCTTGAGACACCCCAGCCTTTGCAGCTGAGACCCTAGACCTCAGGGAGCAGAAATAAGGCCTCTCCACTGTGCTTGCTCAAATCCCTGACTCACAGAATCTGTGAACATAAAAATCATTGTTGCTTTACCCCAAGTTTTGCATGGTTTTGTATGCAACAGTAATAACCAGAACAAGCAGGATACCATATTGTACATATAGCATGATCCTTATATTTCACACATATACATATACAGTAGAGTGAAAAATATTTAAAACTAAAGGTGACTGTAGCTGCCTCTGTATTCTAAGAGGAGAAGTAGAGTTTATATCAAGGAGAAAGTAGATCTCTATAATGCTCCATTCCATTCACAAAGACTGGTGGAGAGAGAGAATGATGAGAATTTCAAAGCATCTACATTCTCTTCTCTATTAGTGAAGAAGGAATTCCAGATAGCTTTGGTTTGAGCAATACTCATTAGTTCTTTAGATTTGGAAAGGAGGCCCAGGATTGTGTAGGAATCGAAAAGGTAAATCACTTTCTATAATAAAGTGAGAGAATTTGAAAGTCATAAGGGGCAGAGAAGGCAGGCAACAAGGCAGAAGGCTGGAATCTTCAGAGAAAGGTGGTCAATGAGAAAGAAATTCCCTTCAGCAGGGTAGTTAAAACTCTTTGGGAGAGAGCTATTTAATACCTAACTTTAAATTGTTGGCATTATATGGTTTTTTTTAAAATCCCTCCCAAATCCCCACACCTTCAGTACAGTCTTCTAAGCACACATTCCTTGGGAGAAAGGCCTTCAGGGATGAAGAGCAGAGGCTGAGTTCCACCCCGGGTCAGGGCAGGGCAGAGGGCAGTCCCTTGTCTCCACGTGAATCTGGAACTCCCAGGGTCGACCAGAATGCCAGCCCCAGAGACTGGTGGAAATCTTGGGGAGGACATGGACTTCCCATGGAAAATAAAACAAAGAGCCTAAGTCACATTCAGTTAAAACCTAAAGTGCAAAGAGTCAAAATATCCTTGAAACCCCTTAGCACGATGCCACAGGGCAGACAGACTTTTCTTGGCAAATTCAGTTTCCCTGAATGTCCAAAACAGACCCTGGACTCTTAGTTTGGGCATCAGCTGAAGTAGGTAGCTTGAAATACATCTTTTAAAACCCAGAACCCCAGTCTGCCTGGTGAGATACTCACCCCATGAGAGGCCCCCAGGAACTGAGGCCTCTGGAGTGGCAGCAGATTCCTCAGGGAATCCTCTATTCATGTGGAATGGTGAACAGCATTGCCCACATTTTAAATTTTCTCTCTTCCTCCCCTTTTCTCCCCAAACTTGTAGAGTTGAACATACATAACTTTATTGCATGTATAATGCAACTCCCCTGAAAATATACAAAACCTACTTAGGCCAAGAAAAAAAAAAAATACTAGAAGGGAATACACCAAAATCTTAGCAGTGGCAGTCTTTAAGTACTTGATTATCCACAGTTTGTACAATAAACACGTACAATTTCTATAATGGTAAGGACTCCACTAAGTGGTTCTCGGGATTGGCGATGCTTAAAACAGAGTGTGTGTGCAAAGTAGGTCCTCAATTTATAACCTTATTATTATCATCAGAAAAAAATAGAACTTACCTCACAACTGTGTGAGCAGAAGAGAAGAGTGGACAGAGGAAATGGACTTTCAGCCAGGGAGTCCCCTTTACACCCGGTGAACCCATGGGAAGTTTCGTGGTTTTTTGTTACTGCCAGATGACTTAGGTGTTTTTGCTGAGGGAGGATCCCAGAGGGTTATAGTGACAAGATGTCAGCCAGAAGCAAACCCCTAAAGGGTTTGGGAAGCTGGGAAGAGAAAATGGGAAGGTGGAAAGGGAAGGCTAGGTGGTGACAAGAATTTCCAGGAGTTGGAGTAATACTGTCATCATGGGCAGGGAGCAGTTCTGGGCCAAGTTGCTTTACTGGGGCAGTGGAAGGAAGGAAGGAAGGCGGTGATTAGAAGCTCCAGCTCTGCCTTCCCGCAGACCTGAGGGTGTGAGCTCCAGCTCTGCTATTTGGACAAGTTGCTTAATTTCCCTTCATCTCAGTTTCCTCATCTAGAAAATGAGGGAGGATAATAACATCCATAGCACTGGGATGTCATGAGGATTAAAAGATGCACCATGTCTGCAAGTGCTTTAGCACAGGGGCTGGCGGCCAGCGGGATTTTGATACATGTAGCCACTGTTATTATCTGTACCCTGAGTGATTACACCTGGTTGGCAGAGGAGAAATTCAGAGTCCCAGAAATGCCAGGGAAGAGTGAATATAAATGGTCCTTGGGTGGTCAAGCAAAATAAGGGCTCAGGCAGTGGTTATTTGCATGTTAAAAAGAATGCTGCTAATCCTTTAAGGCTGGAAACACTTTTTAAGAAGGTAACTCGAACTGCCAACTGCATATCCCCTTGGACTTCTCACAGGCATCCTCTACTTACCACCTCATGATGGACTTCTTGGCTTATCAGACCCATCTCCCATGTTCCAGTCTCAAAAAAGGACACCACAACTTATCTGGGTGTTCAAGCACCAATCCTAGAAGTCATCCTTGATTTCTGCTTTCCCTTCACTGGCACCACCACAGCACTAGCCAAGACCCCCTCATCACCCAACCTCAACAGGTCCTGATTCTTCAACTCCCAAAATAAATTCTGAATCCAGTCACTTCTCTCAGTCTCCACTGTTGCTGTCTGATTCTACACCACCAGTATCTCCCACCTGCATTACAGAAATATCTTGTCGATTATCTTGCTTCTACTCTTAATTCCTCCAAGTTGTTCTCCATGTAACAGCCTGGTGCTTCTTTAAAAACATAAACTAGATTGAGTCACTCAATCAACCAGGTTGATTAAAATTCAGCATTCTCTTTACATTGTCTACCTCTCTATCTCTGCCTACTGCCCATCCACTCTCATCTGCTACCCTACATTCACGCAAACTTTTTTCTCTTCTGCGACACAGCACACTCAGGGCCTTGCCCTTGCTCTTTCCTCTGCCTGGAAAGTCCTTTCTTTGGCTTTTCTCAACATTCAAGTCTCTTCCTAAAGAGGTCTCCCCTTATGCACTAGCTAAAAGAGCCCCCCGCACTCCCCATCACCATCTCTTTGCCTGGTTCTATTTCCTTTGCAGCACTTACCTCTACCTGAATTTCTTTGTTTACTTGTGTGTTGTTTATATTTCTCCTTATACCGTTAGAATGTGAGCTCCACAGGGGCAGAAGCTCACTTGCCCCAGCACCCAGGTCTGGCACATAGTAAGTGCTCAGTAATTCATTGTGAATAAACCAATGAATGAATATCTGGGTCACATAAGTTTCCGGCCCCTCACACTCAAGCTTCCCCCCATCATTTATGAACACAATGTTGGTAGTGGGGAGGAGGGGACAGAGAAGTGAAAGGGGAGTTGGCCACGGGGTCTGATAGAGAGATGGGCACAAATGCTTCTTGTTTAGCCAAGGGAAAACCACAAAGAAGTTCAGGATTTGGTCTGGGGTTGCAGAGCAAGCTGACAGCAGGATAGGAAGCTAAGGCTTCCAGGCCCTTGGTGCTTGTCTAGGTGATTGCTCCAGATGTGTCTTGTCACCAACCCTGTTGTGCTATTTCACAATGGTGGATGAAGGTTGAGAATTAACTCCATCCCAAAGGAACTCCTCTTGCGCCATCAGGTCGCGTGGCACATCGGAAGTTGGTCAATTAAAAAGCATTCCAGTGCTGAAGTGTTGAAACATCGTTGGCCTGCCCAGCAGACTCAAGTTCCCTTAGCTTGGTTTTGAGAGCGTTCCACTCATCAGCCTCTTTCCAGATTTGAGATCTCACTCTTGACCTCAATTTCTCCATCTGTACAATGAGAAGCAAATGATCAGCAAAAGCCCTTCCAGCCCTGATGTTTTAGAATGCTACTTCCCAACATGAATTCCTTCCTCAGCTAAGTTGGCCTACTTACCATCCTCCCTGCCCCCACCCCCACCTAGACATACAGCTAAAACCATTGCCTTTGCTTCCAGTGCTCCACTATCAAGAATGCTGTCATTTCCTCTCCGCTTTTTGAAATACTGTGTATCCTTCAATGAGCAATGGAACGTCTGTTCCCAATCTTCTTCTTTATTTGTCCCAGCTTGAAAATATTTCCTTTTTATGCACTCTTGTAGCATTTATTGTCTAACCCAGGGTCAGTAAACCACAGACTGCCGACCAAAATGGGCTAAATTTTTTGTTTTTTCAAATAAAATTTTATTGAAAAATGGCCACACCCATTCATATACATATTGGCTATGGCTGCTTTCATATTATAATGGCAGAGTTGAGTAGTTGTGGTTATGGCCCACAAAGCCTAAATATTTACTATTTGGACCTTTAGAGAAAAAATTTGCTGAACCCTCAACCCCGACTAATCCTTGCTTTTCAGGCTTGGTACCCAGAGATCCAGGCAGAGATCCACACAGAAGGTATCCAAAGCCACAGGGTCAGCGTGGTGTATCTTCCTGGATCAACATTTTTCCTAGACGACAAGGGAGAAAAGCTTGCAATCAAATATAAACATAGACATTAAAGCAAACACATTTTTATTATAGAGTGAAATTCAACATTTGGACGAAATTGCAAGCTAAAATCCTCAACATGACTGAAATTTCAAGCTTGGGAAGGATCTCTTTACATTGCTGCCACTCCTCTACTCTTATAAATATTTTATGATAACATTTTGGGGAATACTGATCAATGCTATTTGATTTGAGCTGAGAAGACCTAGCTTGTGGGCCTTTGTGTCCTCACCCTTCTGGCACAGTGCTCTACTGTACCAACTTCAGAAAGGTGAGGATCATGCAAGCTAGATCCTAAAAGGTCCTTGCCTATTGGGATGTTTTAACGGGATCCTGCCCGAAGCAGAGGAATGGCCCAGATGACTTCCCTGCAGAGGTCCCATTCACTGGGGCGCTTATTAGGGCCGTGACTATCACTATGGCAATGAAAAGCCTAACAAGATTTTGTGACATTAATATTCTCAACCATGTCGTCACTCATAATTTCAAGTGCAAATTAGTTTCTTCCTAAGGTGAAGGCACAACCAATGAACTGGATAATAACCTACCCAGGGTCATTTTGTTGTTTCTGTTGTTATTGATTTGAGGTTTGGGGTTTGTTTTGTTTTGTTTCTGAAGATTTTTTGCCTTTATTTATTTGCAAAGAGCTAGCACTGTTTCCTTAGTTGGGTAGATGTCCTGCACAGCCCACTTAAGGAAGATCCCTTTGTCCCACTTGACAATCCCTGTATCCTTTGTGTACTGGTGGAAACATTGGCAGTATACACAGAGGCTGTATTTCCAGATCAGTCTGGGCCATGTTAGCAGACATGGCCAAAGCCAGAACCCTGGCCAAATTTTCATGTGTGGCTCCAGTGGAGCCACTTGTGACCCATCTTACTTTTAGGGATGCAATGAGATGAAAGACGGTCATTTCTTTTTGTTTGCCTTTTTCTTTTCTTTTGAGGGTGGGTAAGGAGGTGATACTAGAAAGTCTTCTCATCCCTGGCCCCCCACACCACTGCTACTATGTCCCATCCCACATCCTCCACCCTGAAGGATATTTCTCTCTGACCTCCTCTGGGATCTGAAAATCACCATTTGCATTAAACAGTGACCACTCGGTTTTGTTATTTGTTGCTGTTGTTTATCTTTGTTTTGTTTTTAAAAGGCAAATGTCCCTAGGAAAGGATAGAACATTAAGTTACTAAGTGTTTAGCAGGAGTCAGGATGTGGTTTGGGTGTGGGGAGGCAGCCCAGACTTGCAGTCAGAGTCAGAAAATCTGAGGCCAGACCCCAATTTTGCCATTGATCTACTGGGCAGCCCTCAGTAAGTCACTTGCCATTTCTGCACTTTTGTTTTCTGTAACGTGAAAGAAGGGGCCTGGGTGATCTCCAAGGGCTTTTCCAGCTGCAGAGTTCCACAGCTGGAGAAAACATAATTAATGGAAAGAATAATCACATGGATAGGCCTTGAAAGCATAAGCCTGATAGAAAAAGGACAGATGCAGAAGGAAATGTATTGCATGATACCAATTTCATTTAATTAAGTTTTTAATTAAATTTTTAATGTTTAAAAAATCTTCCTCCCACCCCTTCTGCCACCCCTCTTCCCTCCCACAGGCAAAACTGTTATTAGTTTTTGTATGTAAATGCTCAGAGTTTCTTTATGTACATATGAACAAATATGAATATATAGACTTATTTCCTGTTGCTACTCAAAATGTAGCATTCTGTTCATATTTTTCTGCACCTTGCTTTTTTTCCACTCAATATGCATTGGAGAACTTTCTGTATTAATACAGAGTGTGCGTTCATTCTTTTATTTAACTGCATAGGACTCCATTATAGGGACACATCATATTTTATTCAAATTGATAGATATGTAGATTGTTCCTGAACTTTTTATTACAAGCAATGCTGCCGTAAATAATTTCAAACACAAGTCCTTTTCAATACGCACAGATATATCCAAAGACAAATTCCCAGAAATGGAATTTCTTTTGTAATTTTGTACATTTGCATTTTTGATAGACATTGTCAAATTGCCCTCTATAGAGATTATGATCATTTACCCATCATGATCAAACTTTGAATGCCTATTCAACACACTGTGGTATCAAACCTTGGGTGCTAGCTAATTTGACAGGTTAAAAAAGTGATATCTCAATGTGTTTAAATTCTTGTTGCTCGTATGTTGAATGAGGTGGAGAATCTTTTTTTATATTTAACAGCCATTTGTTTTCCTATTTTGTAAATTAATACCTTTAGCCCTCTTTCACATATGTAAATTTTAAGAACATAGAGCACCATAAATTTTTTATGGCCATGGACATAGGTGAGAAGTTATAAAATGGATGGGAAGGACACTCTCCAACTCGACTGAGAGGTTTCCTCTGGGGAGGGGAAGGAGAGGAATAGAATAGGGGAGGGACACAGAAAGGTTCCTCTGAGGATGTGATGTTCACTTCTAGAAAGAGAGGAAGGGAGAGAGGAAGGAAGGAAGGAAAGAAGGAAAGAAGGAAGGAAGGAAGGAAGGGGAAAAATAGAGGAAAAAGGAAAAGAAGGGAGGGAGGGAAGAAGGAAAGAAAGGCCTTAAAATCAGTGAACCTGAGCATGAATTCTCAGTCCCACCATATAGGCTGTGGCCTTTGACACTTCTAATCTCTCTCATTCTCAATTTCCATACCTATAGGATGTAGACAACATCTAACTTACTGAGTTACTGTAATGACTAAATCTAATCCATGTAAAACTGTTTTTAGCACATCACTGTTCCTCAGTAATCATCTTATAATGGTTAATACTAATTTGGTTATTATTGTTCAATACGTACAGTGCCTCAAGCCAAAAGAAAAGATCTGGTGACTTTCCTTCACTCACCTACCTCTTTTTCCTGTTAGGTTTCCCAAGAGGTAGCTTTTTGGTGTCACCACGCCGATGGTTTCATCCTCTCTAACCCGTTTTACAAAGGCCCTCCCCAGAGCTGCCCCTGTTGGCATGACTTGTGTAACTGGGAAGCCCAATTGTGAGAGAAGCAAGGATGTGGACAGGAGCAGGAGGGGAGTTTCCTCTCTGTTGCAACCCCTGTTCTCAAGAGCTGTGACCTCTATTAGCACTTGATCAAGCTCTGGCTGCTCACTACAGCTCCACATAGAAGGTCTAAGCCCAACACATCCCTTCCCTCAGAGCAAACCATGGGCAAGAGTCTCACCACAAAACCTGAGCAGGGGGTGATAGGGAATCGCATCCATGGTTTACCTGCACCTGTGATCCCCACAGCCTCCGAAGAGGTCGTTTCCACCACCCCCCACTCACCTCAGGTTGCCTTACATCAACAGGCACCAGGCTGCCCCACCCACCCTCCAAGGCAATGCTACTCCTGGCCTCTGAATACCTAATTTCCCCAAAGCCTTGGAGAACAGAGAAAATGTTCCTTTGCTCTAAACTCTTTTTATCAGGTCAGTGACTATTAGAGTAGCAAGCTTTGTATGCTGTTTCTAGCACAGTTGGGTTAATTCCTAAGTTGAAATGGTTTCTGTATTTTTTGTTTTTGTTTTTGTTTTTATTATTTTGATCCTAAAACATTAGAAAACTAGAGAAGAGAGAAGAAAGCAAGAAGGAGGATGTCAGAGACAGACAGAAAAAGGAAAGGCTTCAAACAGGTGCCATCTTAGCAACAAACTTATTAGACTCCCTGGAGAGGAAGCTTCTGAAGGGATCTAAGGGTCTGCCTGGAACCCCACCAGGGCCCTGCAGAGTGGCTGAACCTCTGCTATAGGAGACAACACTGGCAGGCCCAGCTAATGCAGATGATCTGTGAGAGAATACCGGGTGAGCCTCAAGACCAGGTGAGCCTGCTGTAGTAACATCTGGAAGCGTCTCCAAGCCAGCAAAGACAACATCCTACGATTATAGGCAGCTGTGACCCAGAAACAGCCCATCAGTCAACTAATGAAAATCATGAAGCAAGGTATTGCAATGATTCACAGCAGTACTTTATCCTTGGCAGAACTGACGTGAAGAGAAGTTGTAAGACACACAAAATTTAACTTTTGTGAGTATTTTGTGACATTTGTGAGTATTTCTTTCTTCTTTTAGTGACCTGGATTCGAAGCCGGGAACCTCCCTCAGTAGCATCCCTTCCAGGCCTGCCAATACGTTTACCCCCATGCCTCACTTCTCTTCCCTTCATCCGAATTTCCCTCTCTTTGACCTCATTCCCCCCAGACCTTTTTGCTGGGAAATAGCTACCTACTTTGAGAAACCAGTTCATTCAAAAGTGAAAATGGAGGCTACGGTAGGCAGAGTAAGGACCCCTCCCCACCCAAATATGTCCTTGCCCTAATCTTAATCTCCAGCATCTGTGACTATGTTACCTTACATGGCAAAAGGTCCGTGAGGCTCAGGGCCTTGAGATGGGGAGATTGTCTTGTCTTTTCTGGATGAGCCCAATCTAATCGCAATCCAATTAAAAGTGGAGAACCCTTTCCAACTGGGTTAGAGAGATGAGACAGAAGAAGCAGAAGAAGATATTGGAAGCCGAAGAAGGACTCACCCCGCCATTGCTGGTTTTGAAGGTGGAGGAAGCAGCCACAAGCCAAAAAATATAGTGGCCCCGGAAGCTGGGACCAGCCTTCAGTGACAGCCAGCTGGGAAATGGGGATCTCAGTCCTGCAACTGCAAGGAACTGAATTCTGATGACAGCCCTAATGAACAAGGAAACAGACCCTGCCCTGGAGCCCCTGCTAGGAATGCAGCCCTGTCAGCCCCTTGATTTTAGCCTGGCAAGACCTGTGTCAAATGTCTGACCTACAGAACTTTAAGATAAGAAATTTGTGTGCTGCTTAAGCCACTATGTTTGTGGTAATTGGTTATTTTCTAGAAAACTAATACAGATATGTGAGACTCGGTCAGTGGAACCATTATGATGCCATTGGAGAAAAAAACTTATGTATATTTTGGGACAGGCAGGTTGCTTTGCCACAAGTTGTGGTCAGGCATGTTGTCTACTTCCTTCTTCTCCCTGCTCCGTAAGTATTTTATAGAATGCCTACTGAGTACCAGGTACATAGCTCCCTATATATAGGACTCCTTCTAGATCATTTCTACACAAGTGGGTTCAGGCAGCCAGTAAATCAACAAATGTTCACTGAACTTCTACATGTGTCCAGTACAAGGCAACTCAATTGGAATTCACTGAAAGTTTCTTTCGGCTGCCAGATAAAGGCTGGGAGGCCTGAGCTTTCAAATCCTGCAAAGGAAGATTGGCACCAACAGCTATAACTTATTGCTTTCTCCCTTTTACATGAGGCAAAACTGAGGCTCAGAGAGATTTCAAGGTTTCCCACACTGCAGGTCACCAGATACATGAAATGTTTTGTTCACGTTCCATTCTACACAGGTCAGATGGAGCTAGTTTTATCCTATGACTATCCAGTGATTAAAATCCAATTTGTTATACTGTGCTAAGAATAAAGCAAACTCCTTGGCTTTACCTGATCCGGCCCCTCCCTACCTTTCCAACCTCATTTGCAACCACTTGCTACACTTCAGCAATACTCGCCTTGTTTCTAATCAGACACGCCAAGCTTGTTTCCACCCCCGGCCTTCGCATTTGCTGTACATTCTCCCTAGGACTACACCTACCTGGCCTTCTCATCATTCAGGTCTCTGCTCCACTGTCACTTCCTTGAAGAGGCCTTCCCCAACCACCTATCTAAAATAGCAACTCCTATCACTGTCTATCACATAATTTTGTTTTATTTTCCCCATAACTAGCTAAAAGTTATTTTTTGTTATTTTTATTTTCATGTTTCCTCCACAAGAATATAAATTCCATACAGAGATGTTACCTATCTTATTCCCCCCAAATCCCCAGAGCATAGTACCATGCCTAGCACATGGGAGGTGCTTATCAAATATTTGTTGAATAAGGAAACTGTTCTGGTTTGCTAAAGCTCCCATTATGCAAAATAATAGAAATGGATTGGCTTTTATAAAGGGGGTATATTTGGTTACAAATTTACAGTCCTAAGGTCATAAAAGTGTCCAAACTAAGACAACTTTAAGAGGATACCTTCACTTAAGAACAGCCGATGGCTGGAACACCTCTGTCAGCTGGGAAGGCACGTGGCTGGCATCTGCTGGTCCTTTGCTCCTGGGTTGTGTTTCAAACTGTCTTTCTTCAAAATGTCTCTGGGCTTCTGTCTTTGTTCCTCTCTCTCAGCTCCTGTGCATCTTTGCTTCCTTCTCCCGGGGTGTTTCTCTCTAAGTGTCCAAGGGTCCTCTCTTAGCTTCTCTGGGGCAAACTCTGGGCTTCATCTCTTAGCTTAGCATCTCCAAATATCCTTTTGTCCACAATTCCAAGAATCTCTAAACATCTCTGTTAGCTCTGGCTCTGCTTCTTCTCTCTTCCTGAGCCTTTTAAAGGACTCCAGTGATCTAATTAAGACCCACCTTGAACGGTTGGGGTCACGCCTCCATGAAAATAATCAAATCAAAAGGTTTCACCCACAGTTAGGTGAGTCACATCTCCATGGAAACAACCTAATCCAAATATCCCACAAGATTGGATTAAAAACACAGCTTTTGGGGGGACATAATATATTCAAACAGGCACAGAAATGTAAAAGGATCTTCAATGCAGTACTGTTTGTCATATAAAAAAATAGAAACAATGTAAATATCCATCAGTGAGAAATGGTTAAATAAATGAAGGTACATAGAATGGAAAATTCTACAGCCATTGAAAAGAGTGAAGTGGACCTGTTTTTATTGGCAGAAAAGAATATCTTCAAAACAATAAATGTACTATAATTTTAGTTTTGTAATATATCAAAAAATGTGTGTGTATGTGTGTGTGTGTGTGTGTGTGTGTATATATATATATATATATACACATAAGAATTTTTGGAACTATACACACCAGTAATTATGCTGGGGAACAAGAATGTAGGTAGAAGAGATGAGAGCAATTTTCTTTTTTCACTTTATACATTCTGTATTGTTAGAATGTTTTACAATTAGCTTCTATTGCTTTCATAATAAACAGAAATTTGTTACATATGATGAAGTATTTAGGGGAAAAGTGCACTGGTGTTTGCAACTTACTTTGAAATGTATATGTATTTAAAGGAAGGAAGGACAGATGGATAGAGGACTAGCAAAATGTTATAGCAAAATGTTAATTGTGGAATCTAGATGGTAGGTATATGGATGTTCATTGCACATGTCTTTTAACTTTCTGCATGTTTGAAAAATTCACAACAAAATTTGGAGCAGGAATCTTACTATTTATTCAATGTAGATTTCTGGAAGAACTATTTTGTGTCAGACATGAGCTGTACATTTCTTAGATGTTTTTCTCATGCTGCAACAAAGATAACTGTGGTGGTTTGAAGGTGTATATACCTCAGAAAAACATGTTCTTAAATCTAATCCATTCCTGTGGATGTAATAAGTAGGACCTTTTGATGAGGCTACTTCAGCTAAGGTGTGACCCACCTCATTCAGGATGGCTCTTAATTATATTACTAGAGTCCTGTACAAACAGAATGAATACAGAGAGAGAAAGAGAAAGCCACGGAAGCAAGAAGCTGAAATCAATGAAACCCAGAAGAGAAGGGAAAGACCAGCAGATGCCACCATGTGCCTTGCCATGTGGCAGAGGAACAAGGTTCACTGGCAGCCGATCTTCAGGAAGAAAGCACTGCCTTGATGAAGCCTTGATTTGTACATTCCTTGGTCTCAAACTGTAAGCAAATAAATTACCATTGTTTAAGCCAACCCATTTCATGGTATCTGCTTCCAGCAGCCTAGGAAACTAGAACAGCATATAAATGGCATAGAGACCAAATGTCATCCTCATGCCACCACTTATGTCCATGCTGTCACTTATGTCTACACTTCAGGCCACATCCTTCCAAGCATCCTAGAAAACCAAGATTCACCATGAGGCTGCCTATGTTTGGAGTGAAGGTTTCCCTGTATAATAGAGCCTAGTGCCCCATATGAAGATGGGATCAAAGCATCATAGAATCCGTATCAGTTCAAGTCCCAGCAGAAAACAGGCAGTGCACTCAAAATGGTCAACTTAATAGCGGTGTGGCCAGAGTTAAGGGAGAAGCCAGTGATGGCCACATACTGGGGACACTATTACCACCTGTCTTAGTTTCCAGGCTGCTCTGACAAACGGGGTGGTGAAAACCATAGGAATGTATTGTCTTCTAGTTTCAGAGGCTAGAAGGCTTCTTTCTGCATTGGGTTTGTAGCATTCTGATTGGCCAGCAATCCTTGGGTTTCTTGGCTTTCCTGTCACATGATGAGGTCCTCTCCTTTCTCTTCTGGGTTCCATTGACCTCCAGCATCTGCCACCTCCCCATGGCTTTCTCCATCTATGCCATATTTCTTCTGTTTATAAAAGCCTCCAATAATCTGGATTAAGGGCCACCCTTATTCAGTTGGGCCACACTTTAACTAAAATAACAACTTCAAGAGATCTTATTTACAATGGGTTCACACCAAAGGGATGCAGATCAAGACAGAGAACATGTCTAGACTGGGGAACATAATTCAACCTACCACATATCCTTAGGCCTGAAGCGGTCAGGAGAAGTCAGTGAGGTCAAGGGACTGCCCCATGGGAGTCACGGGTGTAGAAGCAGCCACTTCCCAGAATGCAGTGAAAAGGACATCGGGGGATTAACACCCCTACTTCTCTCCCCTCCTACACTCCATCTTTTGCTGATGCCTCCTGTTACGGGTTGACTTGTATCCCCCAAAAAGATATGCTGAAGGCCTAGTCCTTGGTACCTGTAAATGTGATCTTATTTGGAAATAGGGACTTTGCAAATGTAATCAAGTTAAGACAAGGTCACCCTGGAGTAGGATAGGTCCTAACCCAACACAACTGCTGTCCTCATAAGAAGAGGGGAAGAGACACAGACACAGAGAGGAGAACACCATGTGAAGATGCAGACATGCAGGCAGGTGACGGCCCTGGGACCTCAGGGGCAGAGGCTGGGAGAATGCCACAAGCCAAGGAGAGCCGGGGGCCACCAGAAGCTACATGGGGGGACAGAAGGATTCTTCCTTACAACCTGAGCATGGCCTGGGGCACCTTAATTTCAGACATCTACCTCCAGAACTGTGAGGAAATACATTTTTGGTATTTTAGGCTGCCCAGTTTGTGGTACTTTGGTTCTTGGAAGCTCATACACCACCTATCTGCCAACCGGAAGCCAGGGAGCAGGGGCATCCAAATGATAACATCTTAGGAGGTCAGCATCCCAGGACACAAGCAGGACAGAGCATGGACCTGGAGAGGGATGGGCAATAAGAAAATTAAAAAAAATAAATAAATAAAAGGACAAAAAGAATAGCTCAGTGAGAAAGATGGCATCACCCCCACTGACACACGAATGAGGAAATCAAGAATCCCAGCACTGAAGTGAGCATTTGCAGGGTTAGAACCCAGATATTCTAACTCCAACTTCTTTGCTTCCCCCCCCCCACCTGTATACCTTAAAGAAGGCATTTATCTGACAATGAAGAGTGAAACCTTGTTTTGTTAAAACTATATACTGCTGCTCTTCAAAACCATCAAGGTCCTGAAAATCAAGGGAAGACTAAGGACTTGCTCCCTACCAGAGGGCTCAGAAGAATTGACAACTAAATGCAATATAGTACTCTGCATTGGGTCCAGGAACAGAAGAAAGGGCATTTATGGAAAAAATGGTGAAATCCAAATAAAAATCTGGAGTTTAGTTAAGAGTAACGTACCAACATCAATTTGTTACTTTTGACAATGGTATCATGGTTATGCAAGATGGGAACACTGAGGAAAACTAGATTGAAGGATATGTAGGAATTCTCTGTACTATCTTTGCAACTTTTAGGGGAATCTAAAATATCCTAAAAGAGTTTATTAATTAGATAGATGGTAGATAGACAAATAGACAGGAAAAAAAATAGCCAAGGACAAAATGTTACAACTGGAAGAGACTTGAATTAAGCTGATGTTAACATTTGTGATCCAATAAATGTCACTTTGAGAATGAAAGAGAGTGTTCTAGACAATTACACCAGGTCTACAAGCAAAACCAAGACTGTACAGCTACTGTCCTCGTTTATTCCAATACCCTCAATTTACAGATGAGGATGCAGAAGAGGTCCAGAGAGGTAAAGTGACTGGAGCAAAGTTGCACGGCAGATTACAGGCAGAGATAGAACCAAAAGCCCAAGTCAGGGCCCTGGATCCCTCACCACATGGTCATTCTGCTGCACCAGAGTCTTCCTCTTTCTGCCCCAATCAGGCCCTGCAAGTCATCCTGCAGTCTTTTGAAAGGTCCCCACATGACTCTGGGAAAAGTCAGCTCATTTTTCCGTCCCAAGAGACATGTGGTTTGGAGCTCCTTTTTATTCTCTTGTTTTTTTTTTCCCCCCTTCTTGTAGTCAAGTACTGGCCTGGTTGGAGGGGAAGCACTAAGTTATCTGTGGGGTTTCACTGCTGCCTCATTACATAAGTGAAAGCCCTACAACAAATCAGGCCTATAGGACAGGCTCTTTGGTTGGTGCTGGGGAGGCACCAGGAACAACTCAACCACCCCAGAGCTCAGCTATCTTGTCTCTGGGGATGCGCTACTGGGACCTCTGGGAAATATCCATTCAGTGAATTCCTCATCCAACAAATATTCCTTGAGCATTTGTTATGTGCCAGGCACTGTGCTAGGCCCATGGCATATAAGATTGGATGAGAAAGACATGGTCACTACCCTCATTCTAGAAGGGAGTGGATGTTGGATAATAAACACAAATACAGATAAATTACATACAAATAAAATAAAGATCATGGTAAGTGCTAGAAAGGAAATAGAGTGCTCTGACAGGCAGTAATAATAGCTAACATCTATTAAATTCATCATTTATCCACAACCACTGCATGAGGTAGATACCATTATTATCTCCATCTAATGGATGTGGAAACTGAGGCACAGGGTGGTTAGGTCACTGCCCAAGGTCAAGGGGCTGGTGAACTTGAACCTGAGAATCTAGCTTCAGAGCCCAGGTTTTTAACCATTAACTATATTGGGGAGTGGAGGCTTTGAGGGGTGCTCATACTTTAAATAAGTGAAGGAAGACTTCCCAGAGGAGGTGGCATAGAAGCTGAGACGAGGCAGAACAAGCTATGGGAAGAACTGGCAGAAGAATGTTCCAGGCAGAAAGAGAAGCCCGTATCAGTGTCCAAGGGAAGAGAAGAGCCTGGCGAGTTCTGTGATCCATGAGAAGGCCTAGAACATTGGGCCAGAGGGTGGAATTTATTCTGGGTACACCTTACAAAGTGTCTTTGCAGACATGAGATCATGGGATTGCAGGCAGGTGAGTGTTATTATTATCCATGTTTAACAGAACACTGTTTTTTTTTGTTTGTTTGTTTTTTTATTAAATTCAGTTTTATTGAAATACATTCACACACCATACAATCATCCATGGTATACAATCCACTGTCCAAAGTATGATAACATAGTTATGCGTTCATCACCACAATCTATCTCTGAACATTTTCCTTACATCAGAAAGAACCAGAACAAGAATAAAAAATAAAAGTGAAAAAAGAACACCCAAATCATCCCCCATCCCACTCCATTTGTCCTTTAGTTTTTATCCCCATTTTTCTACTCATCCATACACTAGATAAAGGGGGTGTGATCCACAAGGTCTTCACAATCATACTGTCACCCCTTGTAATCTACATTATTATATAATTGTCTTCAGGAGTCCAGACTGCTGGGTTGGAGTTTGGTAGTTTCAGGTATTTACTTCTAGCTATTCCAATACATTAGAACCTAAGAGGTGTTATCTATATAGTGCATAAGAATGTCCACCAGAGTGACCTCTTGACTCCATTTGAAATCTCTCAGCCACTGAAACTATTTTGTCTCATTTTGCATCCTCCTTTTGGTCAAGAAGATACTCTCAGTCCCACGATGCTGGGTCCACATTCATTCCCGGGAGTCATATTCTGCATTGCCAGGGAGATTTACACCCCTGGGAGTCGGGTCCCACGTAGGGGGGAGGGCAGAGAATTCACCTGTCGAGATGGTTCAGTTAGAGAGAGGGCCACATCTGAGCAACAAAGAGGTACTCAGGGGGAGACTCTTAGGCACCATTACATACAAGTTTAGACTCTCCTTTGTGGTAATGAGCTTCATAAGGGCAAGTCCCATGCTCGAGGGCTCAGCACATCAAACCGCCAGTCCCCATGTTTGTGACAACATCAACACCAGTCCGGGTGAGGATGTCCAACACATCTGCACCTACCCCAAGATCCTCGGGGCTGGGGAGGGGGAGGCTGTAAATAGATTTTTTATTATCTGCCCAAATTACTCTGGGATGTGTCACTATTTCACTCCAGCCTATACTAACCTACCGTATCTCACTTCCTATTCAAAATTCCATGCAATTGTGATGTTTGAACAAATCGACTGTAGAGTTGTACCATTTAGAAAATTTAGATCCTGTACCAAATAGATATCTATTCCCTTGGTCTCATATGGAAGTTGAAGTTTTAAAACACAATCAGTTTCAACCTTTACCCTTTGGCCTGGCTTGCCCTGGTCTTAACCAGACCTGCTTCATTCATATCACTAATTGAAGTCTGGGCTCTTTTTCAGCTTTTTTTTTTTTTTTTTTTGACAGTGGCTGTATGCACTAATACTGACATTCATATCTGCTGAGCTCTAGCTCTAAGTTTCAGGTGTCTCAGAGATATGCATTGTTCCAGAGACCAATCAGGTTATACGCTAGGGGATCAGCATCTCAAAGTTTAGAGATAGGCATTATAATTCAGGGATAGAGTTAACTGCTGTAAGAGCTTACAATCTAGGGACTTACAATTATTATGTCCACGTTAGGCTATGTTCTAAGATTCAATTCTGAGTTTACACATTGAAGTTAGTCCATATTGGTGAGGCATCGTCCCTCTCACCATGTTTTCTCCAACACTTTTACTCCTATATATATATTTTCCTACAATTTTATAGAGTTATGTTCACATACCATACATTTATCCACAGTGTACAATCAGTTGTTCGTGGTATCATCATAAAGTTGTACATTTATCACCACAATCAGCACTTGAACATACTGATTACTACAAGAAAAATTGTTTTTTTTTTAGCAATAAGAAAAAAACGATAAAAAGAAAAATAACATGTCATACAATACAATATACTAGTAAGGACAGCAAATAACACCGCTACCAAGAATCCCATATTCCTCCCCTATATCCCCCTCTCATATACATTTAGCATTGGCATATTGCCTTTGTTACATTTAATGGAGGTATATTACAATGTTACTGTTGATAACAGACTCCAGTTTGCTTTGATTATGTTTTTTCCTGAATACCATCCCCTTTTCAAATTTCTACATGGTTGACATTCATTTGCTTTCCCACATGCAAAAACATTTTTATATTTATATATTTAGTAACAGTCATTGGCCACTCCAGTTTTTGCCACGTTATACAGTCCCAGTCTTTATCATCTATCTTTACCTCTGGTGTCATACATTCTCCTATCCCACCTCTTTCAGCTTTACTCACAGACAGCTTTGTTCAGTGTACTTACAATACCGTGCTACCATCACACAGTATTATGCTATCTATTTCTGGATCTATGCAATCAATCCTAAACATTCTGTAGTCCTTCAGCATCAAATGGCTGATCTCTGCCCTCTTTCTATCTCCTGGTCGCCTGTGTTGTCAGTTTTTAATTCCCAAAGTTTGTTCATTAATGTCTGTTCATATTAGTGAGACCATACAGAATCTGTCCTTTTGTTTCTGGCTAACTTCACTCAACATAATGTCCTCAAGGTTCATCCACATTATTACATGATCCATGTCTTTGTTCTGTCTTACAGCTGCATAATATTCCATCATGTGTATATACCACAGTTTGTTTATCCACTCATCCTTTGATGGACATTTGGGCTGTTTCCATCTCTTGGCAATTGTGAATAATGCTGCAATGAACATCGGTTTACAAATGTCTGTTTGTGTCTTAAGTTTCAGTTCCTCTGAGTATATACCTAGCAATAGAATAGCTGGGTCATATGGCAAATCTATATTTAGCTTCCTGAGGAACCTCCACACTGTCCTCCAGAGTGGTTGCACCATTCTACATTCCCACCAACAATGAATAAGTGTGCCTCTTTCTCCACATCCTCTCCAGCACTTGTCATTTTCTGTTTTTTTGGATAATAGCCATTCTAGTAGGTGTGAGATGATCTCTCATTGTGGTTTTGATTTGCATTTCCTTAATAGCCAATGAAGCTGAGCATTTTTTCATATGCTTTTGAGCCATTTGTATTTCCTCTTCAGAAAAATGTCTGTTCATGTCTTTTGCCCATTTTTTAATTGGATTGTTTGTCTTTCTGTTATTGAGATGCAGGATTCCTTTATATATTCGGGATATTAAACCCTTATCTGATATGTGGTTTCCAAATATCATCTCCCATTGTAGAACACTATTTTTTAAGTACATTGTTTTTGAGAACTGTAGAGCGGAGGTGAGACTAGAAATCCTGTCTTTGGACTCACGCCAAGTACTCCTTCTTCTCAGCCTCCCTGCCAAGGAATGGGCTGCCTCTTCACTGCTTATGGTCCCCTAACTCCAGTGTACCATTGTGTGACCACCACCTCTCATTTCATTCTCTGCCAGCTCCTCCCACCTCAGAATCCACCTCTCCAAGTCCCTCAACAACTCAATTTCTAGAGGAATCTGATTTTAAAAATAAGAAAAAAATCCATGCTCACCTACTGATGGGTAACAAAGCCCTGTTGGAAGCCCATAGTCAACCTGTCTTTACATCCCTGTGAGAACTAACTGCCTTTCCATTCTTCCAGTCATAAGATCAGCCTCCAGATATTAGCATTTCCTTCTCTGCCAAAGTGGAAGTCATTAGCCGATTAATGGCCTATTCCCAGAGCAGACTTGGCCAGAGTTTGAGCCTGGGACCTTTGGTTAACAGGTGGCAGTTTGCAGATGCCAATAAACCAAGCATCCTGAAGGATGCCAACTAAGTCCCTGTCTGTGAATACGATTTGATCACCCTTCAGAAACTGGCCCCAGAAGAACAGGGTAGCAGACCCAGCTCCTCCAGGAATCTCAGCTCCCCAGCATTGCAGACTTAGCCTCCAAGCCCCAATACTGCCTTCCTCTCCACCTCAACTTGTACCACATCCTACCAGGCCCTTGGGATCCAGTCAGTCCAGAACTTTGACAGCTCCGAGCATGGCATGTGCTCTCCCACCTCCACGCCCTTACTGGTGGTGCTGTTCATTCTGCTTGTGATGTCCTCCCCACCTTCTTCACCTGGCTACATCCTGTACATCTTCCAAAACATTGCTCAGATGCCAGCTGCCCAGGAAGACTTTCCTGGCAGTCCACAACCCACTGGGTTTGTTACCCACCTCTTCTCTGCGCTTCCATAATCATAACAAATAACATTCTTTGCATGCTGATGACATGTCACACACCTACATAGATCATCTCAATCTAATAGCAATTCAAAGAGGCAGATTCTATCAGTCTCCCGATTTCACTAATGAAGAAACTGAATGAAGCAACATGTCCACAGTTGAGCAGCAAATGCTGAAGGTGGGAGACAACCCCAGGCAGTCGGAGTTCAGGATCTGTGTCATCGTCATCACTGTGCTCACCATCACAACTAGCATTAATCAGGCACCTACTGTCTACTTCACATAGCACTAAGCCATTAGCATGCATTTTCTCATTGAACTTTCATAATGATCCTATAAAGTTCAGTTACTACAAGATAGCTGTTATTGTGGCTATTTTGGAGGCATGAACATTGAGGCATGGAAAGGCTTACTTGTTCAGCCAAACCACCCAGTAAGCAATGCACACACAATGCACCAAAATTACACAGATTAGCTGAGACTGCTAGTAATCTACCAACACTCCTTCTCCCCCTCTTCCATAATAGCAGACTTATTGTTAAACATGGCAATGTGCCCAGCTCAAAAAAGCAAACACAAAAATAAAAACTGAACAACCTCCTTTTGCAGACAGGGTAGCCAATGAAACATTAAGTCAATATTGTTGGAATGGGGTTCCCAGGAAAGTTCTCTTAAGAGTCATCTTATGAAGCAATCCCGCAAAACAAGGTGGAGCAGAAGAAAAGAAAAAGCTGAGTCCTGGATGACAACTCAAAGCTGCCAGGCCAGTCCCCCACTGCCCAGCTCCAAACTTCAAGGAATTTAGAAGAAAGATATGCCTGTTGTTTACATCACTGTGACTTCGATTCTCTGTTACATAAGGCCAAGAGCAATTCCTAGCTCATTTACTTTGCCATGTTATGTCTGACCCCCCATACCTCATTTGTGTCTGTACAGATGTACTTTGCACAGGACCTGGCTCATATTACTGATCTGAATTGGCCCTGACATTTTTGCCATTTTCATCCTCTTCCTCCCAAGTGTAGACAAAGAAGCCTTAACTACCTGAGAGGCTTACCTCTTTAAGGGAAGAATGAAGAAAGGAATGAGGAACAGTTTGCCTCTAAGCTTGTAAGTACAGTTGCAGGGAAAAAAAATCAGCCCAGCTTCCAACCTGCCCAGATCTGGGGAGAAAAGTGCTGACTGAGTGCTAAAAACTACCTTTGCTTCTCTGCCCAGGAAACGCAGGGCCAGGAGTCAAATTATGCTTGGAAAGTGAAGTCATCAGAGTACCTGTGCCCAAACTGGCTGTCAACTTATGCGTAACAGTCGGCCTCCAGTGTACTGCACTTTGAGGTGCTCTGGGAATAACCTCACTTCTCAGTCCTCTCCTCGCCATGCCTGAAATCCCTCCAACAAGACTGCGAATGCCACAGTTATCCATAAGGCTCGCCATGCCTATGCCTGGGGGATAAAAGGACTGTGGCTGTTGGGCAAGTCAGAAGGCTCAGTCTCTAGGAACCTCAGTTTCCTCATCAATAGATTGGAAATAATACTACCTACCCTTGTTTCCTTAAGGTGAGCAGGTAAGAGGGCCAAGGGTAATGATGAACATGAAAGCCCTTTTGTAAACTGTAAAACATTCAGCTTCCACAAATATAGTATGTTTCCTCCAGATCCAAAATTCTATATTCATGACAGACTTTCCTACTCTACAGTATAAACCACTGATTCTTTTCTGAAATGGAAAATGTTGGGAGAAGGGTGGAGGTTCTATAGGAGTGGAAATAGAAAGCCAGGGATATGGAAGACAAAATACATAAGAAAGAGACCAGGCTGTTAGCATAATTTGTAGCACTGGGGGGATGGAAAGAGGGAAGGAAGTTGTTGTTTTTTTTGGTGGAAGACTCCTCTGAATATAGACTATTCAACCTGAAAATGGTCTTTCTAAGCTTAAATATTAACAAAAAAAAAAAAATGTTTAACAGTAGTTAGTTCTTTTAGGGTAATGAAATAAGAAGGAAAGACAGGGACCTTCTCTCTTTTTTTTTTTTTTTAGGACACAGTACAATACTAATCATGAGTTTAGCAGTCTATATCATCCACATCTTACAGTTAAGAACATCATTTTCTATTTTCAAATATTTAAAAATAACCTCATGATATTGTTTCTTTTAGGTTTTCTAAAATTTTTTCTTAATTTGAAATGAAGATAAGAGACTAAGCTTACTGAATATTTTTAAATTCAGAAAAATCAAATTTTACTAAAAATTTTGGAATCCTAGTAGTTTAAAAACTGAACATGCCCTTCCTTAGAGTGATTTTTACTATGTGTGTATACGTGTGTGCACACACACATGTTCCCCAAAGCACACATACCCCACCTGGCTTCTCATTTCCGTGCTAATGAAGGTGGACAGTGCCAGACTTCCGACAGTTACCTGTGGTGGGTTTCAGGGAATTCTGGGAAACATTTCCCACAATTAAGTTATGCCAAGAGGACTAATCTGCTTTTTGTAATCTTGTCAGAAATGTGGTACTATAATCTGGTTAGTGACTGAAATCAAATTCCATTTAACTTTTCCTGAAACCAGGCAAGGTGTTGTATATTGTTTTCTGCTTCCCTTTGCTCTTTTGTATCTGCTCCACTATCAGAGGTGGTGGCATAATTGATTTCTAAGCCATTGGCAGGAACTTGAAATAGCTGCTGTTGGCTGGTTGGGGTTTTCATGTATTAGGAGTGCAGGAAAACTAAAGTCAGGATTCCTTTTTCCTAGAATCTGTTCCACAGAAGGAGCTTTCTGCTGCAGAATGAAACTCACTGGTAGAACCTGGGGAGTCATGGTAATTGCCTGGTGAATTACCATTAAGATGCAGTTGCCTGTGTTTTCACATCATACTATCCCACATTTTAACTTAGAACATTTTCTTGGAAATGTCTTCTGCTATGCTTGATTAACAAGGGACTTTTACTCTTTATACCTAACTAGGTATTTTTTTTTTCTTTTTACCATGAATGTAGTGTTTTTAGAACCTTTTTTAAAAGTATTGATATGTTTATTAAGAGCTTACAATGTGATTAACTAAAATATTATTAATGACTTAAAATTGCCATGTTTTAGGTTTTGAGGCCATTCATTGCAAGATACAGAAGCCCAGAGATTTTAGTCCAGTCTTTGGGCTCCAGCCATCTTCTTGATGCCACAGTTAATGGGAAACAAGTCTGGGTCACTTGCTTGTTCCTGTCCAGCCCTGCCCCTGTCACCAAGAAGACCAAGAAACTGCCCCTAGTGTGTAGTTGCAGGGATACTGGGCACAGACACGTGAATTCCCATCATTTGTTAATCTCCCAGGTCCAAGATCAGGAGGGATGTACTTTAACCCAGTTAAAACATTACATCATGGGAAGAGTTGCTCATTGCCAATTGCCCATTAGTAGAGATTGGCTTATGTGATTAGCTCATTGCCATCACTCACTCCTACTCAGCAGAAAACCCTTCCTGGAGAGAATAGACAAAGGATATGCCAGTTTTGATGGAATACAAAAAAAAATTGTTAATGTTAGAACTCAAAAGGATTTAAGGGATGATCTAGTCAGGGGGCTATGAACTGAAAAGCTCTGACTTTATTTGCTTACCAATGTAGTGATACGTTTCATTGAACCTGAATATCTTTATATGCACTTTCCATTTGCTCACCCTCTCCTTCCAAACTGTCCTATACCTATCAGTTTCCCACAATGTTATGTTATCTGCTTGGCTTTGGAATGGCCCTGCTGGTTCGGGCTAAGCATCTAAAAAGATTACCAGTGGATGCTCACAAGAGGTGCAGGTTGCCCCAAGGAGAAGAGGATGCCAAAAGGAATAGGAAAAAATTAGCCAGGACCCTTTACTTTAAAATGGAGCTACTAATGCCTACCTCAGGGTTTGGGGAAAAGCTGATGAGAGAAGGCCGCAGGCTATGGAGAGAATTGCCTGGCATATAGAACATCTTCAGTGAAATGTCTTTCCTTTCCCTCCCAGAAGATTCAAGATGCCTGGTGAACACTCTTGCCTATGACTCTGCATCCCTTACCAGAAGAAGTAGGCAAAGGAGCAAATGTGATTGGGGTGCTTCTGAGAGGTGAGCTGAGACAAAGACTGGGGAAGCGAACTGTCCCTCATCTCTTGAGGCAGGTGCTTCCACTGCAGCGGTCACCACTTACCCAGCCAGAGGTAACAGGAGTAGGAGCTGTGCCGCCAGCTCTACCCAGATCCTGGGTGCAGATGGGGTTGATAATAGTCACCTGGGCAACTGATTCCACACAAGAGGGTCACCCAATGGCAGAGAGCAGGCTTCACAACAAGCTGACAGCTTCACAATGGTTTCTTTTCCCTGCTTTGTTCTTTTGGAAAGCAAGACATCCCACAGCCAGATTCTTTTATTGTTTTCTTTTTGCCAGAGTTAGATATGAGTTAATGAATAGGGCTTACTTGCAGGAGTTATGGTTCCATGGTGCAGTGGGCCAGGAAAGATGGAATTTAGTGCTCTTCAAAAACAGGGGCTCCAGGGGTTGGTTTATAAGGGTTAGGACAAGGAGGGTGTGAGAACAGAGTTTCAGCAGGGTCTTGAGACACAAGGGTGTAGAGATTTGTTATCAACAGTGATCCGGGAGGGGAGTTTCAATGCTCTGTTAACAATACATTTTTTCCTCCCCTGGGGAGGTCTGATGAGTTTTAGCTATCTCTCCTAGTCAAGTAGGCGGCTACATGAAATCACTGTGGAAGGGAGGGGCCCAGGCCCTGGGTCCCCACAATACACTCCACACAGCAGACTACATTGATCATAGGACAGACATTGCATCCACAGACAACAGTACACTAGAAGTCCCCCTGTAGCGATAACAACTTCACAAAGAGATGTCGCCACAGCCAAGAAAGGGAATTAAACCCTTTAGCCAGCAACCCAGCTAAATGTCAGTCGGTGGGGACAAAATGATCATCTGACAGCATGGAAAGCCTAGGGCCGTCACACTCGGACCTTGTGAACCGGGTGCCCAGCTCCCATCTGCAGGCCCTCTATGTCCTGAGCCAGTCTCCTATGTCAGCCTATTTGTTGGTGAACAACAACCCAGCCTTATGACTAAATCATCAGACAGCAAACCAGGAGGGTTTGGCTGGGCTGAAATCTTGGCATTCTGATCGCTAGTAAAGAGTGACCTTAGGTCCAAGCCCCGCCTCTTCTTCCTCTCTCTCTTCATGATATTATATTTCTTCGGATTTTCCATGGAGTTTCCTTTCTTAACATTTGGTTCCATGGGGTTTGAGCATTTTACATTAATTTCCTCTTTGTCACTAGCCCAATCCCACTCTTCTCCTCCCCCTCCACATTCCTTTTTCTTCCTCCTTTTCCTCTTCCCTATCTTTTTTCTGTAAACATTCCTTGAAATGCTTCTGTGGAGACCTGTCAAAGAGAGACAGCATGGGGTTTATTGGTTAAAAGTAAGAAATTTGGTGTCAGCTCTAGGTTTGAAGCCAAAATTTGCCACTTGGAAACTATTTAGCTCTGGTGCTTTACCTAAGTTTCCTCATCTTTACAACAGGTACAGCAATATTCATATCATGGAGTCAAATGCAATGCTCTGAATGCAAAGTGCTTTCTTAGCAAAATGCCTGTACTGTAGGATATGATATACTCTACATAAAATAGAGCTGAAGAAAAAAAAAAAGTATTAACACAATCTTTGTTCTCTATCATGGTCTAAATCAATAGGGTTCCTACTATTTTCCTGGATGGACTAAGGCTCAAAGTCCTGCCAAGGATGGGAGGGTGGGGAGTGGGTGCCGACAGGCTAAGTCCTGCATTTCCCAGCTCCCTTTCAAAACAGAGTTTGATCTGTTTTGGATCTCTGAGAAAAATTCTGAAAAAAAGGATCTCATTGCTACAATTTTTTTTTTCTGGGACTGTTTTAAACTGTTTTTTTTTGTTTTGTTTTGTTTTTTTTCACTTGTCCTTTTGCCAGAATTCTCTCCAAATGAGAAAGTCCCTGGAACCTAATAGGTCATAGTTTCATTTCTTGTTGTTTCCTTGCAACTTGAACCACCATCCCCATTAGAATGTAACTGACATTTCTATTCTGTAAAGAAGAGGTAGAGGAGTTTACCCCACCCAGCAGAACTTCTTGGGACTTCTTTTCATAGGCCTCTGACTATGATAGAGAATGACGGTTAATAGGTGCTTGACTTCATCGGAAGAAGGCTGATTATCCATTTTCTTTACCATTCAAAAAATGTGGTTACACCCAGAATTTCACTACTGCAGTTGTGAGTTTAATCTGACAAAGCATTCTCCATAATAAGCAATATTGTTTCACTACTTCAAAAAATAATTTATCTTAAAACAAAACAAAACAAAACAAAAAATCCTGACCTTATTGAAGGAGAGCAGAAATAAAGGTCATCTTCCTGTGGCCTGTAATTCCTTTAGTGATCACCTCGAGGTAGAGGCCCTGTAACCCAATTCCCACAAACACCTGCACAGGCTTTGATGAGGTTCAGTGCTTCTGTCCGGTAAGTTCAGATGCCTCCTTCTCACCCCCTATCCACTTTGCTCCGTTTTGCATTAATCCCCGCATTTATATGGTGGTTTCTCTCTTTTGCTAAGAGAGGTTTCAGAAGTTGTAGAGAAGGTGCTTAGGAAGAAGAGAGATAAAAACCGAGATGTGTGACCCTCAGTCCTACATGGTTACTGGCCCCATTTGTGAGACCATGTGGTTTGGGTGAGCTGCTGTAAGACTGACGTCCATGAAAGAAAATGTGCACAGAGAGAGCTGGTCCAGGACTCAGGAAATCAAGAGGGACATTAGATTGCAAGTTCATTGATAGCAGATCTCATGATAGTTTCATATGTCAATGAATTCCTAGTGCTTAACACCTTGATGGTGCATAGTACAGCTATAGCACATAGTACAGCTAAAGAAAGAGCTGTTGAGTGAATGAATGCACAGGTGAAAGAATGAATGAAGAAAGCATTTAGAAGAGCACCATTCTCCCTCCCTCCCCTCCCTATCCCCTGGCAGTCCACAGTGTGGCTGTTGGTCTTTCTGCTTCCCCGGCTATTTCCCTCCACTCTGTCCTCCACACTGCACCAGGAGTGATCCATTTGAAACATAAGTCAGGTCCCATCACTTCCCTGCTCCAAATCCTTCACCTAGGACTTAAATACAAGCCACAACCCTCGCCTTGGTCTCCAGCACTTGTGTGATCTGGTGATCTGGTCCCTGGCCAGCTCGGTGGCCTGATCTCTTCTCTTCCCCTTATTCTGAGCATTCCAGCCCCTCTGACCTTTTGCCTGTTTCCTGGGCAAGTCAAGCTCATTCCTGCCACAGGCTCTCTGCACTTGGTGTTCCACGGGCCTGGAACACTCTTCCTCCAGATTTTTAAATGAAAAGATACTTGCTTGTCATTCATGTTTCAGCTCAAAGCACACCTCCTAAGCATGGTCTTTCTTGAGCACTCAATTTAAAGTAACTGTCCATTCATTCTCCATCACATCACCATTTTCCTTTTCTTGATAGTGCTAAGCACTCAGAAATTATTTTATTCATTTATTCATTTTCATGATCATTATCATTCTTGTGCACTATAATATAAGCTCCTTCTCCACCTTGTTCACACTCAGTGATTCCCCAATGCCTACCACCGAGTTTAGCCCATAGTGGTCCCTGATAAATATTTTTTGAATGAATGAATAAATGCAGCCTTGGCATCCTGAGGGCTCTGGGCAACACCATCTGAATTCTCACAGAAGGCCAAGGCATCAGAGGCAGCAAATTGATGCCTCAGATAAAGGAGCCAGGGAGGAAGAAATGTGAATGATGACAGTAACCTTTGTAGGGCACTTACTATATGCCAGACATTTTCCCCATAATAGTTTATAAGTTATTACCTCATAATTCTCATAGCTACCTTTTGAGGTAGGTAAAGTTATTATTCCTGTTTTATAGATAAATAATTGATGCAGAAAGGGTAAATGGGAGGTCAAAGATTCAAATGCAGATGTCTAACCACTACACTTCACTGCCTCTCTTGAGCTGTCTTATTCAGGAGCACACATGGGCTAACGCCATCCCTGAGAAGAATTACAGGAGGCTGGTCGAAGCAGGGAGCAAGTCAGTTATTACTATGGGTTTAATTGTGTCCCCCCAAAAAGACACATTCAAGTCCTAACCCCCAGAACTGTGAAATAGGGTCTTTAGAAGTAAGGTCTTTGACAATATTATTAGTTAAGATGAGGCCAAACTGGGTTAGAGTGGGGTCCTTATAAGAAGAGGAGAATTGGACACAGACGAACGGACACAGGGGAGAGCACCATGAGGCCACTGAGGCAGAGAATGTTATGGATTGTCGAAGAGCCACCACCAGAAGCCAGGAGAGAGGCATGGAACAGATTCTGCCCTGCAGATTTCAGAGGAAGCATGGCCCGCAGACAACTTGATTTCAGATTTCTAGCCTCCAGAGCTATAAGACAACACATTTCTGTTGTTTTAAGCCACTGAGTTTGCGGTTCTTTATCACAGCTGCCCTAGGAAACAAAGATAAGTATTGATTTCAATGTAAATACAAACGTGTCTCCAGACTGGTGGAGCCTGAAGCCAGGCTATACGTGATGACTGGTCTCCTGTTGAATGGAAAATGCCCTCAAGCCTGCCATTTAGCCCCTTGGCCAAAACACGTCTGGTAAAACTCCATGTCCACAGCTGTAGCAGTGACCAGGCAGGGGCTGCCACCACCCCGGCTCACGTGACTCAGAGCTTGCAGGCCCGATCCAGCCTGCAGAATCCACACGGCATGGTTTGCAGAATATATATGTTTTTAAACTAGAATTGTGGCCAATGGTGAAAATCATGGGATTTCACCTGTAAATTTTCTAAGATTTCTGGCTTCCCTCAAAACAGCATAAGAACTGATGATGCTTGTCTTGCTTTTGAATCTAGCACAGTCCGCTGGAACTGAATAGAGGCTGTTCCTCCAGAAAGGAGAAGGTGGTGCCAGTTCACTACAGTCTCTACTACTCCCTAGTGTGTCCTTAATACAGAGTCTTACACGTCTGTCCGTGTGCACTTATTTACATTAGCTGTGTGGATTCTGGAAGTTTCTGTTTGTGATCTCTGGTGGGCATTCATTACTGAAATGCTGTGATAGCCCTGACTGGCCTCCTGGCCTCCCATCTTGCACCATTCTGCTGCCATTCTACCACACCACCAGATCCCACCCAACAGCCAAGAGCTCAGCCTCATAACCAGGATTCAAACCTGAACTCGTCCCTGGCACTACCACTGGCTTTGTTGCTTGTCCTTTCCACCCTACAGTTTCCTCAGATGTAAAATGGGAATAATAATAATAATATCCACCTTGAAGAGTCAGTGAGAATTTTAAATACTTAAAAATCCTATGGCACATAGTGAAGTGTTCAAGAAATGGTGGCCACAAATATTCTTGAATAATTACATTTTTAGGAAAGAAATCAACATTTGGTTTCACATTTTACAAAGCTCTTTTCTATACACTATCTTGTTTAAACTGCCCAATGGTTCAATGAGATTATGTGTTATCACCTCGGTTTGGCACATAAAAGGAAGGTGAGGATCAGAAATGGATGATTTTGAACAATTGAGATCATAACGATATCAGTTATTTATGGAGTCCTGATGATGCCAGGTACTATGGAAACATATTATCTCATGTTCTTTCTGGAGCCCTGCAAGTAGGCACTACTGTACATATTTTGCATATTTAACTGATGAGGAAACTATAGTTCATAGCACTAAATAACTTACCTAAAGTCACTAATTCTTAAGTGGTAGAGTCAAGGATTCATTTCCAGTACTGTCTGAGCCTACAGGCCAGCTCTTTCCACTTTATCCTGCTTCTTATCAATAAAGGCAGGACTGAGACCCAAGTCATGTGTAGTCAAATGTTGGTAGTGATTCTGATGTATCACTCTGCTCTGTATTATATTATTCCCCTATTCAAAAACAAATCAATCAATCAATAAATTTAAAAATGGTCCATTTAATACCAAACCTCCCAGTCTGTCTTTCAGGCCCCTTCTACTTAGTATCCAACTTGTAAAAGTCTTTACGCTATTGGTTCTCATCCTTTCCAGGAGAGTTAACCAGTTATTCCCACATAGCTTGGCTTCCATGGATAACCCAGACATAAGGTCAGCAAGTTCACGGATGCAAACTTGGAAGGATTTGCAGAATCTTTCCACAAAGAAGATTGAGCCTTCACTTACGTGGCCTTGGTATACTTAACCCCATTGACTTCATGGGTTTCAGTCTTAAAAGAGATTGTCCCATATTGGTAGAGAATAATTACAGTTAGAAATCCAGAGAAAGCTCACCTCAAAGTTGGATTCAAAAATACAAGAGTATCCAATCAGATGTTGATTATCATTTAAAAACACTGAGAATAACTGCCTCTAAATATCAAGTACATGAAATATTAAAACAGTAGCTAAAAGTTTTGATGGGAGAATACCAAAGCATGTTCTAAATGTCCTATTCACTTGAAATTTGCTGCGTACAATATTTGTATGAGTCATATTATATTTCTCAGTAAAATGACTTTGGCCTTGAATGATTTCATATCATCAGGTTTTGATCCTAACAATATTAAAAAGTAAAATGATTTCAGGCTTTCACTTAGAATGTAGAAGAAACAATAAAAAGTCAGTGCCACCTGAACCATAAGAAAAATCCAAAAAAAAATCTTAAAAATTATCTTTTTTTATGTCATTGGGGAGACGGGGTTATGAGGCAACTGGGTAAACTGAGGAACACATGAACAATTTTAATTTTGGCATGGCATGTGAAGAAGAGATGGCAAACATAAAGGCAGGTAAGAAGAAAACAACTGAAATGCTCATGAATTCTTAAAAGCTAATTGTGGGCTGGCATGACAGTTTAGAAACTCTGGGAGCCAGATACAAGAAGAGTCCATATCTACTCCACAGCTCTTTTCCATGAGCCTCTACCTGGAACTTACGAGAAAGATGGAGGGCAGGGAAGAGGACCTGAGAGACCCTCCTCAGTGGTGTGGGAATCCTGAACCTGCCAGGGTTTGAGAAAGGAGCAGGAATATCTGGAAAAGTCCATCCAACTTTGGTGGTCAACTGCTTTGGGAGTACCAGCATAAAAATCCATTCATAACCCTGCAACTTCTGTAATATGTAGAAGAAAGCATCTTGAGGAAGGGTAAGAAAACTTCTTGGAGCCTGGAACTTAGCCCTCTTTGACACAGGCTACTGCTCCTGGGAGAAGGACATGAAACTCACCCATATTCAAGGCCTTCTCCCCTACCCCACACCCCTGCCCACCACTGACACAAGGTAGAGTTCATCTGTCAAAGGAGGGAGGGTCAGTAAACCCACCTGCTCCAGACCCTGTCCTGCAGTAGGAGTCAGAGTTTGCCTGCAACTGGGGCAGGAGTAGAAATGCTGAGAAAGCCCAATTCCTGCAGCTCAGTGCACAGGGCCCACACAATACTGAAGTTGGAGCAGGAGATCCAAGAAACTCCCATTTTCCACCACAAGCCAGGCACTGAGTAATAAGCAACAGTGATCTTTCACCAGCAGAGGGATGTAACAGAGGAGAGGGGCTGGTTAAAACCTGAGAATGGAGCAGGAACAGTGAGAAAAAATCTCCAAGACTCAGAATACAAATACACTAAGCACCTGTGACACACTGAAGCAATAGCAATAAAATAAATTCAGCTCAACAACTGAATAAATTGACCCAACTCCCCACACTAAAGGCTTGACAGAAGAAGAGATATGCCATTCTGGGCATTAATTGCCATTTACCTCAGTCGTTGATGTTTTTCTTTTTACCTTGAAAATCCAACATACAATTAAAAATAAAAAGATAAACAAAGAAGCAAGAAATTTTTAAAATTATATTGTCAAGAGATAAAATAGGTAACAGAACCAGACCCAGGAATGATCCAGGTGTTAGAACTGTTAGACAGGGACATGAAAATTAGCATAATTAATATGCTTACCTAAAGCATAGATGCATATAATTAATAAGCATATAATTAATATGCTTACCCTTCTTCATAGAAGAGCTAGTGCAAAAGGGTGGACAAAATGTTTGAACAATGGAGAATTTCAGCAAAGACATGGAAACTGTTAAAAAAAAAGTCAAGTGATGTTCTACACATGACAAACATAGCATCAGAAATGAAAAATTCCTTGGTTAAGTTTGCCAGCAAAATGGACAAAGCAGAAGAAATTATCAATGAACATGAAGATAGGTGAATAGAAATTATCTCTACTGATGCAAAAAAAGAAAAACAATCATAAAAAAACAAACAAACAAACAAAAAACAACAATAAGAGAGCATCCAAGAGCTGTGTGACAATATCAAATCATCTAACATTTGAAAGTGGAGTCCCAGAAGATGTATAGTCCCAGA
Source organism: Choloepus didactylus (assembly GCF_015220235.1). NCBI lineage: Eukaryota > Metazoa > Chordata > Mammalia > Pilosa > Megalonychidae > Choloepus > Choloepus didactylus. The sequence goes on from NC_051317.1 coordinate 13,331,782, forward strand.
AGACATATAGGCAGAAAGAGAGTGGGACAGAGGAAATATATGAATAAATAATGGCAATAGGAAAGATAGACAAATCAAAAATTGCAGTTGCAGATTTCAACATTCTGCTCTCAGTAATTGAGAGAAAAAAAGCAGAAAAGGTAAACTTGAACAACATAATCAAGCAATTTGACTTAATTGACATTTGTAGAACACTTCATGCAAAAACAGGGAATACACGTTCCTTTCAAATATTCATGGCATATTCTGGGCCATAAAATTAATTTCAATCAATTTAAGAGGATTAAAAACATATAAAGGATGTTCTCTGACCACAAGGGAATTGAACTACACACCAGCAACAGACTGACATCAAGAAAATCTCCAAATGTTTGGATAAAAGAAAGGACACTTTAAAATAACCCATGGGTGACAGTGTGATTATGAAAACCTTGTGGATCACACTCCCTTTATACAATGTATGGATGGATGAGTAGAAAAATGAGGACAAAAATTAGATGAAAAATAGGGGGGGATGATTTGGATGTTCTTTTTTACTTTTAATTTTTATTCCTATTTTTATTCTTTCTGCTGTAAGCAAAATGTTCAAAAATAGATTGGGGTGATGAATGCACAACTATATGATGGTACTGTGAACAGTTGATTGTACACCATGGACGATTATATGGTATGTGAATATATCTCAATAAAACTGAATTAAAAAAAAAAAAGTAATACCCGTGGGTCAAAGACGAAAGATGAATTAGAAAATATCTTAACTACAGACATAGCTCATTTTATTGCACTTCACTTTATCGCACTTCACAGATTTTTTACAAATTGTAAGTTTGTGGCAACCTGTGTCAAGCAAGTCTATCAGCACCATTTTTCCAACGGCGTGTTCTCATCTCATGTCTCTGTGTCACATTTTAATTAAGGTATGTGCATTGTGTTTTTTAGACATAATGCTACTGCATGTTTAATAGACTGCAGTATAGTGTAAACATAACTTTTATACGCACTGGGAAACCAAAAAATTAGTGTGACACTTTACTGCAAAATTCGCTTGATTGCCATGGTCTAGAACCAAACCCCCAATATCTCCAAGGTATGCTTGGACATGAGAACAAAAATAAAACATATAATTTGTAGGATCCAGCTAAAGCAATGTTTAAAAAGAAATTTAAAGCATTAAATCCTCATGTTAGAAAAAGAAGAAAGGTCTAAAGTCAGTTATCTAAATTTCCACCTTATGAAATCAGAAAATTTGAAGCAAATGAAACCCAAGGTAAATAGAAGGAAGAAAATAATAAAAATAAGAGCAGAAATCACTGAAATAGAAAAAAAGAAAATAATAAACAAAATTGATGAAACAAAAAGCTGGTGTTTGAAAAATATCAATGAAATGTATACACCTCTGGTCATACCAATCAAGAAAAAATGGCAGGAGACCCAAATTACCCACATTAGGAATGAAAGATGGAATATCACTACAGATCCATTAGACATTAAACAGTCATTTAAAAGGATAAGGTAATAAGAGCATTATGCCAATAAATTTAACAACTTAGATGAAAAGGCCAAATTCCTTGAGGGACACAAATTATTAAAGCTCACTCAAGAAGAAAGAGATAACCTGAATTGCTTTATCTCTATTAAGGAGATTGAATTTATAGTTAAAAACATACCCACATACACACACAAAAAAAAACTCCAGACCCAGATGACTTTACTGGGGAATCTACCAAACATTTAAAGAAGAAATAATATCTATTCTACACAAATGCTTCCAGAAAATTAGGAGGAAACACTTGCCCTTCTGTTAAAACCAGAAAAAATATTACAAGAAAATAAAATTATAGACCATTAACTCTCATGAACCTAGACCCAGAAATCCTTAACAAAATATTAGCAAACTGAGTCCAGAAAAACATACATCATGACTAAGTTGGGTTTATCCCAAAAATGCAATGTAGGTTCAATATTTGAAAAGCAATCAATGTAACTCATAATGTCAACAGACTGAAAATAAAAATAAAATAAAATAAAATAAAAGCCATGTGATCATCTAAATAGATGCAGAAAAAAGATATGACAATAGTCAACAGCCATTCATGATAAAAATTTGCAGCAGACCAGGAATAGAAGGGAATGTCCTCAACCTGATAAAGAGCATCTACAAAAAGTCTACAGCTAACATCATACTCAATAATGAAAGACTGAACACTTTCCCCCTAATTTGGAAGCAATACAATGATGTCTGCTGCCACCATTTTTATTCTACATTGTACTAAAGGTCTTAGTATGTTCATTAAGGCAAGTTCATTAAGTATGTTCATTAAGGCAAGTAAAATGAACTCCCTTTATTGGCTGATGGCATGATGTTCTACAAATAAAATCCTAAAGAATCTACCCCCCAAAAAAGCTACCAGAAATTATAAGCAATCTTAACGTTATTGCAGGATATAGGTCCAATATACAAAAATCATTTCTACACACAAGCAACAAGAAACAAAAATATTGCTGCCAGTAATTTAAAAGGTTCTGAATAAATAGAGAGATATATCATGTTCATGAGTCAGATGAGACAATATATTCAAGATGTCAATTCTTCCCAAATTGATCTATAGATTTGACACAGTCTCAATCAAAATCCCAGCAGAGTCACCTCTAAAAATTCTTATTAATGTATTGTGCTCATATTTCTCCTACTTGGTGAAATTATAAATTTAATCTTGTAAATTTAAACTGTAATTGATATCAAGGTGCCCAGTTATATTTGAGAGTGTTCATTTAAGAACTTTAATATATAATTTATAATCATGAACACATCAGAAACTTTGTAATTCAGTGGACAAAGTATAAAATTGGTGAAAAATAGAAGATCTGCTTCTTTATTCTTTGTATAACCACATAGTGAGCAATGGAAATAAATTACCTCAACTATTTCACATTCTTTCTGTTATTCTAATAACAAAACAATGCTTTGCAAAATAGAAAATTGGGTTAGGGTGACTATTGAAACACTGAATTTCTTCAACCTACTGGTGTAATCAACTACAGTTTATTAATTATTTTATAAATTATCAGTGATTTATTATGTCACTACAGTAAAATTATTAAAATCTTAATTTGAAAATAAAAAAAAAAAAATCCCAGCGGAGTATTTCTTGGAGAAACTGACACACTGATTCTAAAGTTCATATTTAAATACAAAGGAATTAGAATTGCCAAAACAACTTTTAAAAACAACAAAGTTGGAAGATTTATAAATTATTTCAAAACTTACTATAAAGCTACAGTTATCAAGATAATGTGTTATCGGTGTAAGGATAAACATATAAATCAACATTACAGAATAAAGAGTCCAAAAATAGGCTCACACATATAGTGTCCATTGATTCTGACAAAGCCCAAGGTAATTTAATGAGGGAAACATAGTCTTTCCAACAAATATTGCTGGAATGATTAAATATTCATATGCAAAAATAAAAAAACCACCTTAACCCTTATCTCACACCATATTTAATAAAAATTAATTCAAAATGGATTCCAGACCTAAACTTTCAAGAGCTAAAATTATATAACTCCTGACAGAAAGCACAGGAGAAAATCTTTGTGACTTTGCATTAAGCAAACACGTCTTTGATAGTGCACAAAAGTACAAGACATAAAGTAAAAAAAAAATGAGCTTTATTAAAAATAAAGAAAAAAGTCTTCTGTTTGAAAGACACTATTTAAAAATACTGAAAAGAAGTCATAGACAGGGAGAAAATATTTTCAGACCACATAATTGATAACAGATTTATGTCCAGAAAATAAAAAAACATTACAACTGAATAATTAGACAGCAAGGAACTCAATGGGAAAAAAAAACAGACAAAAGATTTGAATAGACACTTTATCCAAGAAAATACATGGTCAAAAAAACCCACATAAATCAGATACCACTAAAATGACTAAATTTTAAAAAATAACTGGTAATATCAAGCGTTGGCAAGGATGCAGAGGAACTGGAGCTCTCATATATTGCTGGTGGGAATGTAAAATTGTACAGCCACTTTGGAAACAGTTCCTTATAAAGTGAAATGTATTCTTGTCGTATAATGCAGCAATCCTGCTCCTAGGAATTTGCCAAAGAGTAATGAAAAAATATGTCTTCCCAAAGTCTTATACAAGTATGTTTATAGTACCTTTACTCAAAATAGCCACAAACTATAAACAACCTAAATGTCCATCAACTGGCAGATGGATAAACAAATTGTGGCATATAATGGAATATTACTGAGCACAAAAAGGAAAAAACTAATGATACATTCAGAAACATGGGTAAATATCAAAAGCATTTTGCTAAGTGGAAAAAAAAAACTAGATGCAAAAGATTATATACTATATGTTTCCATTTAAAAGACAGACTAGAAAAGGCAAAAGTAAAGGAGCAGAAAACAGATCAATGGTTTCCAGGGATGGGGAGAGGGGATTAACTTCAAATGGGGGTGAGGAGGCTTTTGAAGGTGATGGGAAAGTTCTGTATTTTGAGTGCAGTGACAGTTACTCAACTGTATGGATTTGTCAAAACTCATAAACCATAAGAGCGAATTTTATTGTATTTAAATTATATTTCAGTAATTTTTTAATGTTTTTTAAGAATGTTGCCATTAGAGGAACTGGGTAAAGGGTACACTCTGTAGTATTTCTTGCAAATGCATGTGAATTTCAATTACCTCCAAATAAACAGTTAAAAAATAAATAAAATTTTTAAAAATTATAAGAGATTAAAAGTCTCTTTAAGAGAAGGATGAAGAAGAAAACATTAATTTGTCATCATCATAATAATAAAACAAGAAGAAAAAAGGCCTGTGTTACAAATCAGGGCTCAATAAGAGTATAGATCCCACCCATAAGTCCAGAGCTCAAAGTGACTTATTCTTGTAAGAGATGGAGATGGCTTCTCCATTCTGAGCTTGATGAAGTTGTCACCAGGCAGCTGCTGCTGGGGATGACCCAAATGCTCCCTAAGACATGAGAGGAACCCTCAGCTTGAGATCTTTGCAAAAAAAGCTTGAAGTGACAGTACCTGCTAAGCATCAGAGTCAAACTGCAACCGTTCCAAATCTCCCAGCTGGACTTTCCACCAGTGCAGAAAGCAACCCCAGGAAAACTGCCTAATGAGAGTCTGGGGAGTCACAAAAACACTTCCCAGAAAATCCATAAGGGCACAAAGTGGTAAAACTGTCCGTGGCAGTTGATGAAGTTCCTCTTTTGGGTTCCACATATGCCTGGCTGGCTTCCTCCCTTTGATCCAGCAGACTTGGTTTCAGTAACCACAGGTGGGCATCACTACAGACCAAGCAGCGTGAGGCATTCTGGCAGGAGGCAAAGATCAAAGGGGCCTGAACTTCAGTTTGGGAAAAAGGCCTTCTGTACACTCATATAGAAGCTAGAACTTGATTTTCAGCAGAAGACTTGGTTTCATCCCTGCTTGGTTATCGGGGAAGCTTATGCAAGTTCTTTAACCTCAGTTTCCTCATCTCTGGCAGTGATAATAAGAATGTTTCACAAGATAGATATTAAGTTGAAATGAGTTCAGAGATATGAACTCATTTGGTAAACTATTCAAATGTTAAGAGTTTTCTTTTTCAATCATATAATTTCCCCAAGTCAGTGTTTCCCAAAGAGAGGCACACATCTCCCTATAGGTACATAAGAAAATTTTAGACTTTTTATTTTTAACATTTATAAACTTAATTTAAAGGGAATTAAAAAGATCTAAGTAGCCTATCTACCTTGCTAAGATGAGGCTAAGTTTAAAACTCAAATTGAAATCTACATTAAAAAATATATTAGGTTAATAAATGGAAAAAATAGTAAATAGGTATGGTTAAAATCATGAAGATGAGTAAAATTTGAGAAATACTGCTCCCAGTTATGAGAACCAGGCCTGTGAACCTCAGTTTTGGGTCTCCAGAAGGGGGACTTACAGGCCTTATATGTTATATAGCACAGTGCTGTTTTTGCACAAACTCTGGGCTATATTATTTCTGGTTATAATATCAGATACGGTGTACTTCTCCTAAGGATTTGCTCTATCTCATGGACATTGCAAATTGTGGAATTGATCAGATTTCCCTGTTTACCCTGACAACAAAAAACCCAACTTGAGAGCTAGTTGTCAAACATGTACAGAACCATGTCATATTTGTTGTTTATTAGCCTCATTCCTAATTCCTTTTTATGGCCACAGCTTATTGTCCCTTTTTCTTTTCTTTTCTACTTTTAACTTATTGTCTTCCTATATTTTTATATCCTTTTAAACCACCTTAAGTCTTTTTTTGAAATAAGGCAGGATAAAACATTTTAAATATCTTAGTTTTTTTCTTTTTTTTTCTTTAAGAAAATATCTTTGTATAATCAAAAGTGGTTCTTAGGATTGTATAGCAGTGTAGCTTATGAGGGGTGACAATGTACTTGGGAAAGCCATAAGGACCACACTCCACTTTGTCCAGTGTATGTATGGATGAGGAGAAAAATGGGGGGAAAAAGAAAAGAAGCACCCAGTGTTCTTTTTTGCTTTAATTGTTCTTTTTCACTTTAATTTTTATTCTTATTACTTTTGTGTGTGTGGTAATGAAAATGTTCAAAAATTAATTTTGTTGAACGCACAACCATATAATGGTACTGTGAACAATTGATTGTACGCTTTGTATGATTGCGTGGTATGTGACTATATCTCAATAAAATTGAATTTTTAAAAAGTGGTTCTTAAATCCAAGGGCTGGGTCTGAGCGTACTTTGAAACAACTGAGATAATTAATCATGCTCGTATCATTTTGAAATTAGTCTTTGTCAAAAATCCATCCTTTTCAGTGTTACATCACTAAGGTGCAAAACAAATGGTTATGACTGAATTTGTGTGGAAAGCCGCCTCCCGAATCGGGCCTAGCGTATGCGCTGCAGCCTGCTCTAGAGTTACCCCCGCCCATCGAGTGAGCCAAGATGGCGCCTGCATCCTGTTTCCGCATAGTGACGCATGTATCCGCCACCCGCTCCTACCAATCGAAATCCTGTATACGCGATACTAGCCTAGAAGCTTATTGGTTGTTAATTGTGTATAAAAGGTCTTACCCGGACGGGGTAGGGTGAGACAGCCCACAAGGAGCCGTGCCTGACGGCCACATCGAGGCTGCTCTCCCACGAGGCGCCGTGCCCCGTGTGGGAACCAGTAACACAGAATGTTCATCTAGCTGTAGTAAAGGGCTTGCTTTCACAACTGCCGTGTGGTTCGAGTCGTGATTCATGACCAGGTTAGTTCGCGCAGTCTGCATCTCTCTCTCCTTCCCTGTTTCCCCCTCGCCGGCCGGGAACCGGGGACCGAGCGGGGCAGCGCCGGACAAGTGGTGGCCCGTACGGGGAAGCTCCTCCTCCTGCCTCGCTCTCGACGGTCCCTCTGTGAGGAGAGCAGCGCTGCGCGTCGAGCTTACGGCGGACTTCCCGCGCCTGATCAACGCGAGAAGGTGAGTGCGTCTTATTACATGATAGTTAGGGCCCGTGGGTTTTCAGGTGACCCCGGGGGACTCGGAAGAGCTCTCCGAGTGACTGAAGTATAGTGCCGACTGCAATCATGGGGCAGTCCGGAAGTTCACCTCTCTTAGCTCCCTTAAAGAACCTTTTGAAACAACGGGGTATCTCGGTCAGGAAAAGCTCCCTTCAGCGTTTTCTTGATGATGTTGATACTTTTGCCCCTTGGTTTGCCTGCACCGGCAGCCTTAGCCTACCCTCTTGGATGAAGCTCGGTCGCGACATAGACCGAGCGCGCCAGACGGGCGTGTGTATGGACCCGATTCTAGTACCCATATGGGAGACCGTCCGTGCGGTCCTTGAACTAGAATCGGCTACCGGCCTAAGCCTGTCCTCTGTCTTGCAAGAAGCACGGTGCGCGCTCCAAGAAACCCAGTCAGTTTCGTCAGCGGACGGCTCCTGTAAGGGCAAACCGCCGGAGTCCAGTGACTCTGACTCAGAGTCAGATAGCGATACTGACGAGAAGGCGGAAGCATCCCCGCTAATTGAGTGGGAGGAGCCTCCCGCCACACCCGTGCGGCCTTCCGCCCCGCCAATGTCTACCGCTGCACCCCCAGGGACACCCCAGCTCCCAACTGACGCCTTGGGCGGTCCCACCAAAGGACCTCGCCGAGAGCTCCCTCTAGTGGCCATGCCCAGTAAATGTAATTATCCTTTGCTGCCAGACCCGGAAACCCCGATGGGTCGGTCAGGGGAGGGGCAACCTTTGCCGTACCCCCCGCCCGAGTATACAGGCCCTCAGGACCCTTTGCCATTAGGTAGTGGTGGGAGACATTTCTGGAGATGGAACCCTTTCACAACATTTAGACCTTTTGGCATGCTGGGTGGCTACCAGCCACTTGAGCCGCAGCCAGTCTCAGAAATGTACCCGGTTATTATCAATCCCCAAGGTGGCAATCGGCACGAATCATATGATTACAAACTATTGAGGGAATTGAGGCAGGCCGTCCATCAGTATGGCCCCAATGCCCCTTATACCTTGAACATGATCGAGAACCTCTCTGCTCTAAATCATACACCCGCAGATATTTTTCAGCTAGCCCGTGCTTGCTTGCCGTCAGGCCGATTCATAGATTGGAAAGCATGGTTTGAGGAGTTAGCTGAAGAGCAGGCCGCAAGGAATGCGGCGGGGAGACGTGGCGGGTGGAATGCTGACATGCTGTTGGGGAGAGGCGCCCATGCCCAGAACCAAACGGGTTTCCCACAAGAGGTCTATGCCCAGATCTTCCGCTGTTTTGTGGGTGCCTGGAAAAAGCTAACAGGTGAGGGAGAGGCTCAGGCCTCACTCAGCAATATACACCAAGGCCCCACAGAACCATTTGCGGATTTTGTAGCCAGGATGCAAACCGCAGCTGAGAGAATCTTCTCAGATCCAGGAGTAGCAGAGACTGTGGTTAAGCAAATGATTTTTGAGCAGTGCAACAAGGAGTGCAAAGTTATCCTGGCACAAAACAGAGCAAAAAATTTGACAGAGTGGGTCAGGCTCTGTAGAGATGCTGGCAGCCCTTTAACTAATGCAGGTCTAGCTGCCATGCTAGCCAGCTCCCTACAGGTGGCTACAAAAAGCCCGAGAACCTTAGGGGCAAAGTCTAACGGGTGCTATGGCTGTGGCCAATCAGGGCACTTTAAGAGAGATTGTCCCAATAGACGTCAACCCCCTGCCACTCAACGGTTTGGCGAACCAGGTGCAGCAACCAGGCCGTGTGGCCGTTGCCACAAAGGCCCCCACCGCGCAGAAGACTGTAAATCGGTTTTCGATGCGCAGGGTAGACGCCTCTCTGGCCGCCCCGAGCAGATTCCAAAAAACGGGAAGAGGGGGTCCGCCCTTTCGACGGACCCCCTTGCATGCCATTCGACAACACAGGATCCGATCAAATTCGTGCGTCCCCCGGCTCAGCAGGACTGGACCTCTGTGCCACCTCCAGACTCGTACTAACCCCCTCCATGGGTGTCCAGTTAGTAGGGACCTCCTTCAAGGGGCCCTTACCGGCTGGTACTGTAGGGCTCATATTGGGAAGAGCATCCACGGCCCTGAAAGGATTAACAGTTATACCAGGACTTGTAGATTCAGATTTCAAAGGCCGTGCCCAAGTTATGGTTCAATCTCAGCGGGGCACCTTAGTCATTGCAGAAGGTGATAAGCTGGCGCAGCTCCTGCTCTTACCCAGCTTACATGCAGTCTTTCCAAGCAGAATCAGACAGAGAGGGGAAAAAGGGTTCGGATCCAGTGGAGCGATTTTTGAGGGACTCCATATGTCCCTGGAGTCTCGACCTATGCTAACCATTAAGGTGCAAGGCAGATCTTTCTTGGGCCTGCTCGATACAGGGGCCGATCGGTCTATCATAAGACAACAAGAATGGCCCCCCACCTGGCCAACGAGCAGGGCGGAAGAGCCCATTAGAGGAATAGGCCAAATTTCAGCGCCCATGCTCAGTGCAGCTGCCCTTCATTGGGCCGATGAAGAAGGACACCAAGGCAGTTTCCAGCCTTATGTATTAGCCCTGCCTGTGTCTTTGTGGGGAAGAGACATTCTGACCCAAATGGACGTTACTTTAATTAGCGGCTACTCCCCAACCTCTAAGCGACTGCTAAAAGAAATGGGGTATACCCCCGGCAAGGGTTTAGGAGCTTCACTGCACGGACGTGCGGAGCCTATACAAGCTGCCCCCAAGTCTGACAGACGAGGCTTGGGTTTTTCATAGGGGCCACTGAGGAGAGATTCCCACCCACACCTATAAAACTAAAATGGAAAACCGAGGCTCCGGTGTGGGTGCCTCAGTGGCCCTTGCCACAGGAAAAACTTGCAGCGTTGCACGCCCTAGTATCAGAACAACTAGAAAAGGGCCATATCGCCCCTTCCACGTCACCGTGGAACACCCCTATATTCGTAATAAAAAAGAAATCTGGTAAATGGAGACTGCTACATGATCTAAGAGCTATTAACGATTGCATGGAGCCTTTAGGGCCCGTTCAGATGGGACTGCCCCTCCTCTCGGCATTACCGGAGCACTGGTCGATTTTCATCATAGATCTGAAAGATTGCTTCTTTTCTATTCCGCTCCACCCTGAAGACACCCCTAAGTTTGCCTTTACTGTGCCCTCTAGTAATCAAGAGGAGCCCTGTCAACGCTTTGAATGGACAGTCCTGCCCCAAGGCATGGCTAATAGTCCTACCATGTGCCAGCTGTATGTCGCTGCGAAGCTAGCTAGCACTCGGCAGCAGTTCCCTCAAGTGAAAATCATCCATTATATGGATGACATTCTCTTAGCCCATAGAGACACAGATCTTCTTAAAACAGTTTTGTCACATTTAGTCCTTAGTCTTAGAGAAGCTAACCTAGAGATTGCCCCTGAAAAAATCCAAATGACTGACATTACCACTTTCCTGGGGGCGAAAGTCGCACCCACTCATGTTTCCCCCCAAAAGGTGTCTCTCAGGCTAGACAATATACACACTCTCAATGATCTACAAAAACTCATGGGGGATATCAATTGGATCCGTCCATACCTAAAAATACCCAATGTCAAACTAACACCTTTGTTCGACCTGTTGAAGGGGGATTCTAATATAAACTCACCTCGAAGCTTCACTCCAGAGGCAAGGCGAGCACTATGCCAGGTGGAACAGGCGCTCAGTGGCGCTGCATTGAAGAGAATAGACCCTGATGAGCCTTTTGAAGCCTGCGTGCTGCCGACAGAATTACAGCCCACTGCGGTACTGTGGCAGCGGGGGCCGCTGCTCTGGGTCCACCCTGGAGTTTCCCCCAAAAAAGTCCTAGAGCACTATCCTACAGCGGTTGCAGACTTGGCCCTAGAATGCATTAAAAGGGCTGTGCAGCATTTCGGTCAGCAGCCCAAAAATCTCAGGGTGCCTTATTCTTCCCAGCAGCTTGAGATACTCACCGGATGCATAGATCAATGGGCCATTCTCCGGTGTACATTTCTTGGTCCCATTAACAATCAGTTCCCTAAGGCTCCTCTCTTGCAGTTTGTCACCCGGCACCCAGTGATTTTTCCCAAAGTAACCTCTCCTAGGCCACTAGCAGGCGCCCCCACCGTATACACGGACGGCTCCAGCTCTGGAACAGGGGCGTATTGTGTGGAGGGGGACACTCCTAAAACAGTGCTCTTCCAACCACAAAAGCCTCAATGGGTAGAACTGCAGGTTATCATTGCAGTCCTGGAAAGCCTTTCCGAGCCCTTAAATGTCGTCTCGGATTCTGCTTATGTTGTGAACTCTGTACAAATTTTAGAAACGGTGGGCATTGTTAAACATTCCTCTACAGTAAGGACGTTCTTTGCCAAACTACAGGAGGTTATATGGACCAGGCAACACCCTTTTTACATAACCCATATTAGAGCCCACACAGGTTTGCCTGGCCCTATGGCCCAGGGGAACCATAGCGCAGATGTAGCCACTCGACAGCTGCACATCTTTCCGACGCTGGTACCGTATCAACAAGCCCGAGAATTCCATGCCAAGTTTCACATCAATGCAGGTACCCTAGCTAAGCGGTTCAGCATACCACGTGCAGCTGCTCGAGATATTGTCCGAGCCTGCAACAATTGTGCAGAGCAGAGAGCAGTCCCCTCGGTTGGGGTCAACCCTAGGGGTCTCACCCCAGGGGATACTTGGCAGATGGATGTCACTCATCATTCAGAGTATGGTAAGATCAAGTACTTACATGTGTCGGTGGACACATGCTCCCAAGTTTTATTTGCCTCTGCTGAACCAGGAGAAAGAGTCTCCCACGTCATTGCACACTGCCTTGCTGCATGGGCAGCTTGGGGTAAGCCAAAGACGTTAAAGACGGATAACGGGCCTGCCTACACTAGTAAATCCTTCCAAAAATTTTGTGACAACATGGATGTCCAATTAAAACATGGCATCCCCTATAACCCTCAGGGGCAAAGAATCATTGAAAGAGCGCACAGATCTCTCAAAGACTTGCTTAAAAAACAGAAAGAGGGTATAGGCCACGGCCTGTCCCCAAAAGCTCGACTGTCTGTAGCCTTGCTCACATATAATTTTTTAAACGAAAATTCACAAGGAATGACACCTGCCCTGCAACACACCACCCCGAGTCCTCCGCATAGAGGTCTAGTCCGTTGGAAGGATGTCCTGTCGGGGCAGTGGAAAGGCCCTGACCCGGTGCTCAGCTGGGCCAGAGGCTCTGTTTGTGTTTTTCCCCAGGAACCAGGACGTCAACCAGTGTGGGTTCCGGAAAGACTGGTGAGAACCGTGACATCACCTGAAGAAGCCAAGGAACAGCTGTCAGAAACGCCAACGAATATACAACCTGAACCATTAGACCAAGCCTCCGACCCTGCTGATGATGGCGACGACCGACAAGACGATAATAGTAGGACTGACCACCCCGCGGTTGCCCAAAAAGAGGATCGGTAACTCTGTTCTTTGCTCTCCTATAGCAATCCTTCTAATCTGCCTTTTTCTTTTTAGTGGAACTATATTTCCTCCACAAGCTTCAACGAGTCCTTCCCCCTCACCAATGACACACTGATCCTCTCTTTTGCTAACCTCTCTGTCAAGGTTGTCAACACCACAGTTGCGGCGAATGCTACTTGTGAAACTGGTAATGGCGAGTTAAGTAAGGGAGTCTTGCTTGAATTTCTTAACGTTACAGGGAAGAGCCGCCAGTCTTGTGAAGGGATCTTGAGTAAAAAGGAGACTCAAAGGTGCCTTTTCCTTCCGGGGTTTGCTCCTACAGTCTGCAACCGTTCCAAAGACCCGGATGCCTCGCCGCCCCCGCTATCCTAGTGTATCGCCCAAGTTATGTCTGGCTCCCCATCAAGGCAACCGACTGGGTTGGCCCTGTTTCTCAAGTTGTTTCACTTAACAATATCCCCTTCTCTAAGTCTAGGCGTCCAAGAGGCATAAAAGAATGGCTATCGAATGCTGCCAGTGTAGCTTCCTCTTTGTTTGTCCCAACGATCGGGCAGGCTGTGCTACAAGCATGGACAGATCGGCAGCTCGCCATAACGATGGAAACGGTAAATGGCTTGGTCAACCTTACCCGAGACGTGCTACGCCGCCACAATCAGATGCTGAACTTAAATTTCCAGGCCATTCAGAAACTCCAAGCGGAGATAGATGAACTTGGACTGGAAATAGATGGACTCTGGAGAGTGCTTCAGCAAACATGTGACACCCGGTGGCTTACGGTTAAACTCTGTGTCACTCCTGTCAGGGCCAACGTGACCGGAAGCATTTCCAGAGTCTCTGATTGGCTGAAAAGGTCATATTTTCCTGAATTTGTTAATCTCTCCCAACAGGTGGAATCTAGTTTAGACACAATTGGGGGGATCAAGTTAAAACCCGTTAAAGTCGATCTCTCCGGGTTAGGCGAGGTTCTACAGAAACTATTGCACAGTGTTTCTTCCTGGTTCTCTTGGCCCAATTTAACTAATTGGATCCTCATTGCAGTGGGATTATTGGTGGGATTAGTCGTTGTTAAATGTTTGCTAGAACGCCTGTTTCAAGCGCAGCAGCAATTGCGTGTTACCACTATGATGGCTATGACTCCCACCTCTGTTACCCCCGATAGTGACCGATTTATTAACCATACCCCTTCCTGGTCGCCTCAGGTGGGGCGCTTTGGAGCAAAATTTGTAGCGAATCGCATGGCTGTTTCTCGGGTGTAAAAGGCGACACCAGTAGTCATAATTTTGTCTCAGGTGGGTCTCTAGGGCAGAGTCCTAGTTGTGGCCAGACTGGACCCTAGCCATTGCACAGAGACACCTAGTGACACCCCCGACTCTGGTTACTGCTGTTCCTGCCCCCGTCGTTGTTCCCCAGTTGCCAGGCAAAGCACTGCAGGGAGAGTCACGTTGCTTCCAGCTTACGGACTCTCCGGTCTCCATATGACGTGAGCATTCTGGTTGGTGCTAGAGGCTCCGCCGCTGGATGGCTGAGGCCTAGTCCAGACTCCCCAAAGCACCAAAGAGGTTGTGAACCATTTGGGTTCACGGGAGCACGCTCATCACTGGAGACACTGGGTCAAAAATAAATAAGAAAGGGGGAGATGTGGAAAGCCGCCTCCCGAATCGGGCCTAGCGTATGCGCTGCAGCCTGCTCTAGAGTTACCCCCGCCCATCGAGTGAGCCAAGATGGCGCCTGCATCCTGTTTCCGCATAGTGACGCATGTATCCGCCACCCGCTCCTACCAATCGAAATCCTGTATACGCGATACTAGCCTAGAAGCTTATTGGTTGTTAATTGTGTATAAAAGGTCTTACCCGGACGGGGTAGGGTGAGACAGCCCACAAGGAGCCGTGCCTGACGGCCACATCGAGGCTGCTCTCCCACGAGGCGCCGTGCCCCGTGTGGGAACCAGTAACACAGAATGTTCATCTAGCTGTAGTAAAGGGCTTGCTTTCACAACTGCCGTGTGGTTCGAGTCGTGATTCATGACCAGGTTAGTTCGCGCAGTCTGCATCTCTCTCTCCTTCCCTGTTTCCCCTCGCCGGCCGGGAACCGGGGACCGAGCGGGGCAGCGCCGGACAAATTTGGACCTGGGTAACCCCACAGACCTAAAGTAAAATGGGAAGTGGGTGCTGTGGTGGAATTGGGCTTCCTCCTTTTTCCTGAAAAGTCAAGGTTTTGCTAGCAATTAAAAAAAAAACCACCCAAGCTAAAATGATACCAAAATTTGGTGTCAGAATACTCAGAATGCCCTAAACTTCAGGGAGCTATTTTATTAAACATTCATATACTGAATCTCCTCAGACGGCAGACTTTTCCTGACCCATCTACTTGTACCTATCAATGTTTTCTTCAGCAAAAGATAAGATGTTTATTTTGTATCCACTCCCAATCTTTTTTTATTATCTTGGTTACATGACTTATTTTTTCTGAGTCTCAGTTTCTCTGTAAAATAAAGCTGATAATCCCTAATCTACCTATTTTGGCATGAAGGAAAAATGAAATATTTGTCAGGACTCTTTTAGTTGCATGTAATGACAGCTCAGCTCAAACCAGCAAAAGAAAAATGGTGGTGGGGTTAAGGGTTATTATGAGTTATTCACATGATGACTGAACAGAGGAAACAATGCATAAAGGTAGATCTCAGAGACACCTGGAACTAGAAACTTCTATGCCACCAAGACCCTCTTTGTGTCTCTCATTTCTGTTTCACCCTGCAGATCAACCTCATGCTTTCCTAAAATAGAGCAGCCCGGAACATGGCCACCCATAACTCCAGTACCTCAAATCTTACAATACACAAACACATAGAGGAAATAAAGACTCACGTTCTCTAGTCCCAAAACTCAAAAATCCTGCAAAGGATTCTGATTAGGTAATCTTGGGTCAGGTGCCCATTACTGATCTCATCAACTATGACTGTATGGTTGGGTGTTATGATTGGCCCCTACTGTATGTATCAAGTGCCTATCTTTGAGCCAATCCACACTGTCCGTGAGAGAGCACTAAAATAGCAGCTTCCACTCAAGTCACATGATTAAAGAAGAGGAGGAACATTTCCCAGAAGAGAAGATGGGAGAGGTAGACTGTTATAGGCAGGAAAACACATAGAGGATTATTACAGGATGTTTAAAAACATCAGGATCATTAGACAAATACATGGTTTTAAGTAAATCAAGACTGCAAACCCCATATCAAATGTTATCTACTCCAAGAAGCCTTTCCTGATAACTGTCAATTAGAGATTCCTTGCCTCCTTGGCCTGCCCATTAAGTTCAGGTGAAATATACCTCCCATGCAATTATATTTAATTTCTCATTTAAGTATATACTACATTAAACTGCTTTCTAACCAATTGACTATTTTAGATTTTGTCTTCTCCACCTGATTTTTCCCTGATGACAGAAATCAGCTCTTTCTTGCTGATCTAGTTAAAATGGTAGGTGTCAATTTATTCTTGTTCCCAGAAAACGTATTTGCATTTTAACTGGGATCAACTACAGGCAAAGTCTTAACCCAAAGGAGTGGTTTGAATGTTGGAAATTTTAAACATATGCATCAGGACATCTTGGGCAATCTTAACTAAGGCCCAAATGCTATGACTACAGACATAACTCCCAACATATTACTATATTTGTCGTCATCATCATCATCATCATCGTTATCATCATTATCAATTCTGATCTGTTCCTAGACCTATGGCCGTCATACTTTCAGGATGGATTATCTGAGGTGGGGAGAGGTGGGCAAATTGCACTGTGGTTAAGATCATTAACTCTGAACCAGGTAGACCTGAGTTTGGTTCTGCCACTTATTAGTTATGTTCCTGGAGGCAAATTACTTCACACCTCTGAACCTCAGTTTTCTAATGAAAAAGTCGATTCAATAATAATGCCTCAGGGAGGTGTTTTGGGGATTAAATGAAATAAGGTAACTAAATCCCTTAGTTTAGCATTTGGTATACAGTAAGTTCTCAAAAAGTGGTAGTTTAAAAAGAGTTCTAATTCAAATAATGTGTCCCATTCTCTCAAAAACACATATATTCATCAAATCACGTGACACAGCTTTCAGTTGGAAAATATAATAATTATGCCTAGGATGCATATGAAAAGGTCTACAGAATCACAGTAGTGTTTTCAAGCACATCCTTACCTAAAATCTGTAAAACTTTTTGCCAAGGCATTGGTCTGTGAAAGGCATTAAATTCATTAAAGTTGTTTTATTAAGGATTTTCTGCCCTACTCTCCCTATAGGGTCCCACACACAGACACATACAATAACACAACCACCCATCCCCTACCCACCCAACATTATGATGGACCCACAGCAGACTTATTCCAAGAATGTAAGATTGAGTTAACATTTGGTAACCAATTCATAAATTGACCCCATTAATAGGATAAGAGAAAAAATGTATGACTGTCTCAAGAAATGAAGAAAAAGCAATTAATAAAATTCTACATCCATTCAGTAAAAAAAATGAAAACTCAGAAAACTAGGAATAGAAGAAATTTCCTAAACTACAGATTAATCTATTATCTGTCTATAAATAATGTACAGCTAATATCATACTTAAGGGTCAAATATTTAATCTTTCCCTCGTAGACTGGGAAGGAGACAAGAAATTCTGCTATCACCTCTTCATTCAGTATTGTACTGAAGGCAGTACAATGAGGCAAGAAAAGAAATAAAAGGTAAAACAATTGGAAAGGAAGAAATAAGCTGTTATTATTTGAAATGATATGATTATGTTTATAGAAAATCCAAAATAATTTATAGATAAATTATTAGAATTAATAATCAAATTTAGCAAGATTGTGGAATATAAATAATATATACAAAAAAAATGGTATTTCTAAATTCCAAAAACAAACCCATAGAAACAAGGTTTTTTTTAAAACCCACTTACAATATCTTCAAAAAAATCAAAATAAATGTAGAAAAAAATACACAAAAAAATAAAAAATAAATGTAGCAAAAAAAATATACAAAATCTCTACCTCAAAAAATATATAAATTACTGAATTTTTAAAGACACTTACAAGTGGAGGAATGTACCGTGCTCATAGATTTGAATACTCAATATCACAAATGTACCAATTCTCCCTAAATTTGATCTATAGATACTATGTAATCAAAAAAAAAAACCAATCTCAGTAGGATTTTTATAGAAATTGACAGTTTGATTCTAAAAGTTATATAGAAATGCAAAGGCCAACAAGAATTAATACTTTCTGAAAGAAAAAGTGTGATTAGGATGACTGGCCTATCAATTAAAAGATTTATCATGGCGGGGCAAGATGGCAGACTGGTGAGCTGTATGTTTTAGTTACTCCTCCAGGAAAGTAGGTAAAAAGCCAGGAACTGCGTGGACTGGACACCACAGAGCAATCTGTCTTTGGGCATACTTCATACAACACTCATGAAAACGTGGAACTGCTGAGATCAGCGAAATCTGTAAGTTTTTGCGGCCAGGGGACCCGCGCCCCTCCCTGCCAGGCTCAGTCCCGGGGGAGGAGGGGCTGTCAGCTCCAGGAAGGAGAAGGGAGAATTGCAGTGGCTGCTCTTATCGGAAACTCATTCTACTGATTCAAACTCCAACCATAGATAGACTGAGACAAGACACCAGAGACTCTGAGAGCAGCCAGCCCAGCAGAGAGGAGACAGGCATAGAAAAAAAACAACACGAAAAACTCCAAAATAAAAGCAGAGGATTTTTGGAGTTCTGGTGAACACAGAAAGGGGAAGGGCGGAGATCAGGCCTTGAGGCGCATATGCAAATCCCGAAGCAAGGCTGATCTCTCTGCCCTGTGCACCTTTCCTTAATGGCCCTGGTTGCTTTGTCTATTAGCATTTCAATAACCCATTAGATCTCTGAGGAGGGCCGTTTTTTTTTTTTTTGTTTTTTTTTTTAAATCCTTTTTGCTTTTTCTAAAACAATTACTCTAAGAAGCTCAATACAGAAAGCTTCAAAGAATTGAAATTTGGGCACGTCAAATCAAGAGCAGAACTAAGAGAGCTCTGAGACAAAAGGCAATAATCCAGTGGCTGAGAAAATTCACTAAACAACACAACTTCCCAAGAAAAGGGGGGTGTCCGCTCACAGCCACCATCCTGGTGGACAGGAAACACTCCTGCCCATCGCCAGCCCCATAGCCCAGAGCTGCCCCAGACAACCCAGTGTGACGGAAGTGCTTCAAATAACAGGCACACACCACAAAACTGGGCGTGGACATTAGCCTTCCCTGCAACCTCAGCTGAATGTCCCAGAGCTGGGAAGGGGGAGCAGTGTGAATTAACAGAGCCCCATTCAGCCATCATTTGAGCAGACTGGGAGCCTCCCAACACAGCCCAGCAGCCCAGAACTGCCCTGGGGGGACGGCACTCACCTGTGACATAGCACAGTCATCCCTCAACAGAGGACCTGGGGTGCACAGCCTGCAAGAGGGGCCCACTTGCAAGTCTCAGGAGCCATACGCCAATACCAAAGACTTGTGGGTCAGTGGCAGAGACAAACTGTGGCAGGACTGAACTGAAGGATTAGACTATTGCAGTAGCTTTAAAACTCTAGGATCATCAGGGAGATTTGATTGTTAGGGCCACCCCCCCTCCCCGACTGCCCAGAAACACGCCCCACATACAGGGCAGGCAACACCAACTACACACGCAAGCTTGGTACACCAATTGGGCCCCACAAGACTCACTCCCCCACTCACCAAAAAGGCTAAGCAGGGGAGATCTGGCTTGTGGAGAACAGGTGGCTTGTGGACGCCACCTACTGGTTAGTTAGAGAAAGTATACTCCACGAAGCTGTAGATCTGATAAATTAGAGATAAGGACTTCAACTGGTCTACAAACCCTAAAAGAACCCTATCAAGTTCAGCAAATGCCACGAGGCCAAAAACAACAGAAAATTATAAAGCATATAAAAAAACCAGACGATATGGATA
This sequence comes from Choloepus didactylus, assembly GCF_015220235.1. Taxonomy (NCBI): domain Eukaryota; kingdom Metazoa; phylum Chordata; class Mammalia; order Pilosa; family Megalonychidae; genus Choloepus; species Choloepus didactylus. The sequence continues at coordinate 13,351,733 of NC_051317.1, forward strand.
ACCCAAGCCCAAGCACCCAAATCAAAAGACCAGAAGAGACACACCTAGAGCAGCTACTCAAAGAACTAAAGATGAACAATGAGACCATAGTACGGGATATGAAGGAAATCAAGAAGACCCTAGAAGAGCATAAAGAAGACATTGCAAGACTAAATAAAAAAATGGATGATCTTATGGAAATTAAAGAAACTGTTGACCAAATTAAAAAGATTCTGGACACTCATAGTATAAGACTAGAGGAAGTTGAACAACGAATCAGTGACCTGGAAGATGACAGAATGGAAAATGAAAGCATAAAAGAAAGAATGGGGAAAAAAATTGAAAAACTCAAAATGGACCTCAGGGATATGATAGATAATATGAAACGTCCAAATATAAGACTCATTGGTGTCCCAGAAGGGGAAGAAAAGGGTAAAGGTCTAGGAAGAGTATTCAAAGAAATTGTTGGGGAAAACTTCCCAAATCTTCTAAACAACATAAATACACAAATCATAAATGCTCAGCGAACTCCAAATAGAATAAATCCAAAAAAACCCACTCCGAGACATATACTGATCACACTGTCAAACATAGAAGAGAAGGAGCAAGTTCTGAAAGCAGCAAGAGAAAAGCAATTCACCACATACAAAGGAAACAGCATAAGACTAAGTAGTGACTACTCAGCAGCCACCATGGAGGCGAGAAGGCAGTGGCACGATATATTTAAAATTCTGAGTGAGAGGAATTTCCAGCCAAGAATACTTTATCCAGCAAAGCTCTCCTTCAAATTTGAGGGAGAGCTTAAATTTTTCACAGACAAAGAAACGCTGAGAGAATTTGCTAACAAGAGACCTGCCCTACTGGAGATACTAAAGGGAGACCTACAGACAGAGAAACAAAGACAGGACAGAGAGACTTGGAGAAAGGTTCAGTACTAAAGAGATTCGGTATGGGTACAATAAAGGATATTAATAGAGAGAGGGAAAAATATGGCAAACATAATCCAAAGGATAAGATGGCCGATTCAAGAAATGCCTTCACGGTTTTAACGTTGAATGTAAATGGATTAAACTCCCCAATTAAAAGATATAGATTCGCAGAATGGATCAAAAAAAATGAACCATCAATATGTTGCATACAAGAGACTCATCTTAGACACAGGGACACAAAGAAACTGAAAGTGAAAGGATGGAAAAAAATATTTCATGCAAGCTACAGCCAAAAGAAAGCAGGTGTAGCAATATTAATCTCAGATAAAATAGACTTCAAATGCAGGGATGTTTTGAGAGACAAAGAAGGCCACTACATACTAATAAAAGGGGCAATTCAACAAGAAGAAATAACAATCGTAAATGTCTATGCACCCAATCAAGGTGCCACAAAATACATGAGAGAAACATTGGCAAAACTAAAGGAAGCAATTGATGTTTCCACAATAATTGTGGGAGACTTCAACACATCACTCTCTCCTATAGATAGATCAACCAGACAGAAGAACAATAAGGAAATTGAAAACCTAAACAATCTGATAAATGAATTAGATTTAACAGACATCTACATGACATTACATCCCAAATCACCAGGATACACATACTTTTCTAGTGCTCACGGAACTTTCTCCAGAATAGATCATATGCTGGGACATAAAACAAGCCTCAATAAATTTAAAAAGATTGAAATTATTCAAAGCACATTCTCTGACCACAATGGAATACAATTAGAAGTCAATAACCATCAGAGACTTAGAAAATTCACAAATACCTGGAGGTTAAACAACACACTCCTAAACAATCAGTGGGTTAATGAAGAAATAGCAAGAGAAATTGCTAAATATATAGAGACGAATGAAAATGAGAACACAACATACCAAAACCTATGGGATGCAGCAAAAGCAGTACTGAGGGGGAAATTTACAGCACTAAACGCATATATTAAAAAGGAAGAAAGAGCCAAAATCAAAGAACTAATGGATCAACTGAAGAAGCTAGAAAATGAACAGCAAACCAATCCTAAACCAAGTACAAGAAAAGAAATAACAAGGAATAAAGCAGAAATAAATGACATAGAGAACAAAAAAAACAATAGAGAGGATAAATATCACCAAAAGTTGGTTCTTTGAGAAGATCAACAAGATTGACAAGCCCCTAGCTAGACTGACAAAATCAAAAAGAGAGAAGACCCATATAAACAAAATAATGAATGAAAAAGGTGACATAACTGCAGATCCTGAAGAAATTAAAAAAATTATAAGAGGATACTATGAACAACTGTATGGCAACAAACTGGATAATGTAGAAGAAATGGACAATTTCCTGGAAACATATGAACAACCTAGACTGACCAGAGAAGAAATAGAAGACCTCAACCAACCCATCACAAGCAAAGAGATCCAATCAGTCATCAAAAATCTTCCCACAAATAAATGCCCAGGGCCAGATGGCTTCAGAGGGGAATTCTACCAAACTTTCCAGAAAGAACTGACACCAATCTTACTCAAACTCTTTCAAAACATTGAAGAAAATGGAACACTACCTAACTCATTTTATGAAGCTAACATCAATCTAATACCAAAACCAGGCAAAGATGCTACAAAAAGGAAAACTACCGGCCAATCTCCCTAATGAATATAGATGCAAAAATCCTCAACAAAATACTTGCAAATCGAATCCAAAGACACATTAAAAAAATCATACACCATGACCAAGTGGGGTTCATTCCAGGCATGCAAGGATGGTTCAACATAAGAAAAACAATCAATGTATTACAACACATTAAAAACTCGAAAGGGAAAAATCAATTGATCATCTCAATAGATGCTGAAAAAGCATTTGACAAAATCCAACATCCCTTTTTGATAAAAACACTTCAAAAGGTAGGAATTGAAGGAAACTTCCTCAACATGATAAAGAGCATATATGAAAAACCCACAGCCAGCATAGTACTCAATGGTGAGAGACTGAAAGCCTTCCCTCTAAGATCAGGAACAAGACAAGGATGCCCGCTGTCACCACTGTTATTCAACATTGTGCTGGAAGTGCTAGCCAGGGCAATCCGGCAAGACAAAGAAATAAAAGGCATCCAAATTGGAAAAGAAGAAGTAAAACTGTCATTGTTTGCAGATGATATGATCTTATATCTAGAAAACCCTGAGAAATCAACGATACACCTACTAGAGCTAATAAACAAATTTAGCAAAGTAGCGGGATACAAGATTCATGCACATAAGTCAGTAATGTTTCTATATGCTAGAAATGAACAAACTGAAGAGACACTCAAGAAAAAGATACCATTTTCAATAGCAACTAAAAAAATCAAGTACCTAGGAATCAACTTAACCAAAGATGTAAAAGACCTATACAAAGAAAACTACATAACTCTACTAAAAGAAATAGAAGGGGACCTTAAAAGATGGAAAAATATTCCATGTTCATGGATAGGAAGGCTAAATGTCATTAAGATGTCAATTCTACCCAAACTCATCTACAGATTCAATGCAATCCCAATCAAAATTCCAACAACCTACTTTGCAGACTTGGAAAAGCTAGTTATCAAATTTATTTGGAAAGGGAAGATGCCTCGAATTGCTAAAGACACTCTAAAAAAGAAAAACGAAGTGGGAGGACTTACACTCCCTGACTTTGAAGCTTATTATAAAGCCACAGTTGCCAAAACAGCATGGTACTGGCACAAAGATAGACATGTAGATCAATGGAATCGAATTGAGAATTCAGAGATAGACCCTCAGATCTATGGCCGACTGATCTTTGATAAGGCCCCCAAAGTCACCGAACTGAGCCATAATGGTCTTTTCAACAAATGGGGCTGGGAGAGTTGGATATCCATATCCAAAAGAATGAAAGAGGACCCCTACCTCACCCCCTACACAAAAATTAACTCAAAATGGACCAAAGATCTCAATATAAAAGAAAGTACCATAAAACTCCTAGAAGATAATGTAGGAAAACATCTTCAAGACCTTGTATTAGGAGGCCACTTCCTAGACTTTACACCCAAAGCACAAGCAACAAAAGAGAAAATAGATAAATGGGAACTCCTCAAGCTTAGAAGTTTCTGCACCTCAAAGGAATTTCTCAAAAAGGTAAAGAGGCAGACAACTCAATGGGAAAAAATTTTTGGAAACCATGTATCTGACAAAAGACTGATATCTTGCATATACAAAGAAATCCTACAACTCAATGACAATAGTACAGACAGCCCAATTCTAAAATGGGCAAAAGATATGAAAACACAGTTCTCTGAAGAGGAAATACAAATGGCCAAGAAACACATGAAAAAATGTTCAGCTTCACTAGCTATTAGAGAGATGCAAATTAAGACCACAATGAGATACCATCTAACACCGGTTAGAATGGCTGCCATTAAACAAACAGGAAACTACAAATGCTGGAGGGGATGTGGAGAAATTGGAACTCTTATTCATTGTTGGTGGGACTGTATAATGGTTCAGCCACTCTGGAAGACAGTCTGGCAGTTCCTTAGAAAACTAGATATAGAGCTACCATTCGATCCAGCGATTGCACTTCTCGGTATATACCCGGAAGATCGGAAAGCAGTGACACGAACAGATATCTGCACGCCAATGTTCATAGCAGCACTATTCACAATTGCCAAGAGATGGAAACAACCCAAATGTCCTTCAACAGATGAGTGGATAAATAAAATGTGGTATATACACACGATGGAATACTACGCGGCAGTAAGAAGGAACGATCTGGTGAAACATATGACAACATGGATGAACCTTGAAGACATAATGCTAAGCGAAATAAGCCAGGCACAAAAAGAGAAATATTATATGCTACCACTAATGTGAACTTTGAAAAATGTAAAACAAATGGTTTATAATGTAGAATGTAGGGGAACTAGCAGTAGAGAGCAATTAAGGAAGGGGGAACAATAATCCAAGAAGAACAGATAAGCTATTTAACGTTCTGGGGATGCCCAGAAATGACTATGGTCTGTTAATTTCTGATGGATGTAGTAGGAACAAGTTCACTGAAATGTTGCTATATTATGTAACTTTCTTGGGGTAAAGTAGGAACATGTTGGAAGTTAAGCAGTTATCTTAGGTTAGTTGTCTTTTTCTTACTCCCTTGCTATGGTCTCTTTGAAATGTTCTTTTATTGTATGTTTGTTTTCTTTTTAACTTTTTTTTTCATACAGTTGATTTGAAAAAAGTAGGGAAAGTTAAAAAAAAAAAAAAAAAGAAAAAAGACAAACAAGGAAAAAAAAAAAAAAAGATGTAGTGCCCCCTTGAGGAGCCTGTGGAGAATGCAGGGGTATTCGCCTACCCCACCTCCATGGTTGCTAACATGACCACAGACATAGAGGACTGGTGGTTTGATGGGTTGAGCCCTCTACCATAAGTTTTACCCTTGGGAAGATGGTTGCTGCAAAGGAGAGGCTAGGCCTCCCTGTATTTGTGCCTAAGAGTCTCCTCCTGAATGCCTCTTTGTTGCTCAGATGTGGCCCTGTCTCTCTGGCTAAGCCAACTTGAAAGGTGAAATCACTGCCCTCCCCCCTACGTGGGATCAGACACCCAGGGAAGTGAATCTCCCTGGCAACGTGGAATATGACTCCCGGGGAGGAATGTAGACCCGGCATCGTGGGATGGAGAACATCTTCTTGACCAAAAGGGGGATGTGAAAGGAAATGAAATAAGCTTCAGTGGCAGAGAGATTCCAAAACAAGCCGAGAGATCACTCTGGTGGGCACTCTTATGCACACTTTAGACAACCTTTTTTAGGTTCTAAAGAATTGAAGTAGCTGGTGGTGGATACCTGAAACTATTAAACTACAACCCAGAACCCATGAATCTTGAAGACAGTTGTATAAAAATGTAGCTTATGAGGGGTGACAGTGGGATTGGGAATGCCATAAGGACCAAACTCCACTTTGTCTAGTTTATGGATGGATGTGTAGAAAAGTAGGGGAAGCAAACAAACAGACAAAGGTACCTAGTGTTCTTTTTTACTTCAATTGCTCTTTTTCACTCTAATTATTATTCTTGTTATTTTTGTGTGTGTGCTAATGAAGGTGTCAGGGATTGATTTAGGTGATGAATGTACAACTATGTAATGGTACTGTAAACAATCGAAAGTACAATTTGTTTTGTTTGACTGCGTAGTATGTGAATATATCTCAATAAAATGATGATAAAAAAAAAAAGATTTATCATAAAGGCACAGAAGTTAAGATAACATAGTATGGGCACAAGGGTATACAAGTACATAATGGAGCAGGAGAGGGAATCCATGAATATATACACCCATGCATATATGGACACTCATTTAATAAATAGGGTGACATACGAAATGCACATGGCAGTACATGATGCATACAGCCTATACTCGTGTTCAGGAAATGAATTGATAAATAGACAGGTGGACTCAGAGACAGGCAGACACCCAGATAGATAGATAGATAGATAGATAGATAGATAGATAATTGATTGATAAATAGATAGATTGATAGAATGATATGACAAATGTGGCAAAATTAAAATTATTGACTCTGGATTCCTGGAGGTGGGTGAGGGTATGTTGGAGTTCTCCGAAGGGGATTTGTATTATTTTTGTAACAACCGTACTGTAAGTTTGAAAGTAGTTCAAAATAAAAAGTTGTAATATTTGTAAATGGGCAAAAGACTTGAGTGCATGTTTCTGCAAAGAAGATATACAGATGGTCAATAAATACATGAAAAGACGCTCAACATCATTAGCTATCAGGGATATGCAAATCAAAACCACAGTGAGATACCATTTCACACCCTCATGAGAATGGCTACTATTTAGAAAATGACAAGTGTTGGAGAGGATGTGGAGCAGTAGGAACACTCATTCATTGTTGGTGGGAATGTAAAATGGCGCAGCCACTGAGAAAGACTGTTTGACGGGTCCTCAGAAAGTTAAGTGTGGAATTACTATATGACTCAGCAATCCTGTTTCTAGGAATATATCCAAAATAATTGAAAGCAGGAACTCAAACAGATATTTTCACACCAATGTTCATAGCAGCATTATTCACAATTGTCAAATGGTGGAACAACCCAAGTGTCCACCAACAGAATAATGAATAAACAAAATGTGACACATTCATACAATGGTATATTATTAAGTCCTAAAAAGGAATGAAGTTCTGATACATGGTACAACATAGATGAACCTTGAAGGCTCTATGTTGAATGAAATAAATTAGACACAAAAGGACAAATAAGTGTATGATCTCACTATTATGAAATAATTAGGATATGCAAATTTATAGACTCAGAAACTAGAATGCAGGTTACCAGGGGTCAGAGTGGGAGTAGGGAATAGGGAGTTAATGTTTAATTGATACAGAGTTTCTGTCTGGGGTGGTAGAATAGTTTTGGTAATGGGTGGTGGTATATATTTGAATGGGTTAAAATGAGAAATTTTAAGTTGTTACCAGAATAAAAAATGTTTTAAACCATAGAACTGTACAATAAAGTGAATACTAAAATAAACTATGGCCTATAGTTAATAGTATAATTATAATAACATTGTTTCATCAATTGTAACAGAGTTACAAACTAATGCAAAGTATTAATAATAGGGAAAAATGAGGAAATGAGAGGTATATTGGAACTCTGTGTTTTCTGCACAATTTTTTAACTTTAACTTCTTTGTGAGACCAGAGGTAGAGATGTTCATTTGGTGGAAAATCTTTATTTTCTGTATAATTTAACTTGTATGGTCAGTTTACTCAAATACCATAAATACATGGAAACTTGAATAGGGAGTGAAATCTGGTTGGTTTGTACAGGTTAGTGTGAAGCCCCAACACATTCCAGAGTAATTTGGGCAGAGGATAAAAAAGTATTTGCAAAGCCCCCTTGAGGGACAGGGAAAAAATGTGGAAATATTAAATTTACCTACCTGGGGAATTCCTTATATTCTCGCAAACCTTGGGGACTCCCAATTTAGTAGACCGAGCCCTCAATCTTGGGGCTTGCACGTATAAAGACTGTTACTGCAAAGGAGAGGCTATGCGTACTTATAATTGTGCCTGAGAGTCACCACCAGAGAACCTCTTTTGTTGCTCAGATGTGGCCTCTCTCTCTAAGCCAACTTGACAGTTAGACTTGCTACCCTCTCCTCTATGTGGGACATGACTCTCAGGGGTTTAAATCTCCCTGGCAATATGGGGCATGACTCCCAGGGATGAGCCTGGACCCAACTTCATAGGATTGAGAAAGACTTCTGAACCAAAAGGGGAAAGAGAAATGAAACAAAATAAAATTTCAGTGGCTGAGAGATTTCAAATGGAGTTGAGAGGCCATTCTAGAGGTTATTCTCACACATTATATCGATATCGCTTTTTAGTTTTTAGTATATTAGAACAGCTAGAAGGAAATACCTGAAACTGTTGAACTGCAACCCAGTAGCCTTGATTCTTGAAGACAATTGTATATATAGCTTATATGGTGTGACTGTGATTTTGAAAACCTTGTGGCTCCCACTCCCTTTATACACTGTATGGACAGATAAGTAGAAAAATGGGGACAAAAAAGTAAATGAATAATAAGAAGGGAATGGGAGGATGGGTTGTTTGGAGGTTCTTTTAAGCTATATATTCAAGAATTTATTGTGGTGATGAATGCACAACTATATGATGACACTGAAAAATTGATTCCACACTTTGGATGATTGTATGGTATGTGAATATATCTCAATAAGATTGCAAGGAAAAAAACTCTTTTGTGAATGTTTAGAGCAGCATTATTCATAATGGCAAAAAGGTGAAAACAACTCAAACGTCTATCAACTGATGGCTAGATAATTAAAATGTGATATATTCATATGATGGAATATTATTTGCCCTAAAAAGGAAAAAGTGCTGATATTACAACATGTATGAACCTTGGAAACATTATGCTAAGTGAAAGAAGCCAGTCACAAAAGATGACATATTAAATTATTCCATTTATATGAAATGTCCAGAACAGGCAACTCTATAGAAACAGAAAGCAGATCAATGGTTGTTTAGGGCTGGGGGAGATGGGCAGATTTGGGAGTGATAGTTAAAGGGTACAGGGTTTCTTTTTGAGATTATGAAGATGTTCCAAAATCAACTGTATTAATAATTGCACACATTTGTAAATATACTAAAAATGAGTGAATTGTACAATTTAAATGGGTAAATTGTATAGTATGTGAATTATATCTCAATAAACATGCTATTTTAAAAAACTGAAACAAGAAGAAATCAGAAACAAAGTGAGATGTGTTGAGTGTAAGCTACATACTGGATTTCAAAGACAGTACAAAAAAAGAAGGTAGGGGACCTCATTAATACATTTTCACATTGATAACATTTTAAAATGATAATATTTTGGATACATTGTGTTAAATAAAATACATTATTAAAATAACTCCCCTGTTTCATTTTACTTTTTTTAAAAGCAGTTTTGTTGAGATATATTCACACATCATAAAATCCATCCAAAGTACACAGTCAATGTTTCACAGTATGATCACATAGTTGAACATTCATCCCACAATCAATTTTCAATTATTTCCATGACTCCAAACACACACACATCCCATTCCCCTTATTCATTTTGCCTTTTAATGTTCCTAACAAAAACTTCAAAATTTTGGGCTCGCATTATGTTTGATCGGACAATGCTGCTGTAGAGATCTACAAACGACTAAAACTCTCTGACCCTCGATTTTCCTCATCTGTTGGGGGGCAGTTACAATAATACTGACCTCATAGGGCTGTGGCAAGGATTAAATGACAATAGTTTTAGAATGTAAGTGTTAGCTCTTATTATAAACGTTAGCGCTCATTACCAGGGAAGCCCCTGGGTATTACTGAGTACAGCAGGCATATGAAAGAACCCCTGGCATAAACCTTGACTTTATTTTACTCTTTCAAAATTATTTTTAGAACTGAGGTTCTTAGAAACCACCACATCCAGGAGTTACAAACTGCCTCCTTGAAGAAATGCTATTTGGCCATCACTGTTTTTAAAAGTTGAAACTGAATTCCTTTGTTATGAGAATGTTTTCCACTTTGCTACAGGGGCAACAGCTCCTATTCCCTTGGCAGAGCCTCACCTTTGGGTTACCTCCTTGGTACTGATAGCATTTGACTTTGGACCTGATCCTATGTTGATACAAGCCCCTCGCTTTCCTGATGAAAGAGTCCATGGAAGAGGACATTCAGCTCATAAGACCATGACTGGGAACCAGTCTGCAGCGTCCCAGACCAGTACCAGTTCTTGTTCATGCAATGTAACACAGAGGAGTTCCTCATTCAAGCAAAGCAAAATACAGGGGTCCCTCACTCATACAGTGCAACATACAGGGGTCCCTTATTCATCCAATGCAACATACAGGGTTTCCTGACTTGGACGATGGTAACAGAGGGTGTCCAGTTTGAGTTCTAGCATGAATCTAATATAGGTTTAACAGATACTCATGGGCCTTGGTGGGACATTGAGTTTTTCTTTAGTTTTCCGCCACTGGAGTAAATAAATAATTGCCAGAGGTTATGACATCTTTAACTGGAGACCAGCAGATCACCCTGGGGGGAGGAAGGGAGGATGGTACCTGGAAATCAGTAGTTCCAAATAGGCTGGTCTAAGATGCCCCAAACCTAATCATGTAAATCTGCCAATGAGCCATTCTGCAATTGGACTATCTCCCTTTTATTAATTAAATTGTCTCCTTCCTCACATTTGCTCAGCAAATCAAATGTAAAAGTCAATTTTTTTGATTCTCAGGCCAACCCTCATAAAGGTAAAGGTGACTTGAGGTAATAATTCCCATTTTTCTGTTGAGAAAACTGGACCTACAAGAGGTCAGAAATTGTAGTGCTAAGGCAGGCACTCAATACATATTTTGTTTTTCCCATATCCAAATAACACCTGCACTGTTAGTTTTTATTTTTCTTTAATGGCTACTTACTGTTTTACTTCAATCAATTGGTTTTGAAAGGAAATTTTACTTCATTACCAGATATTTAAAAATTGAAATTGATATTTGATATTTAAGTAGAAAACTAGCATTACTTGCCATAAATAGAAGATAAATAAATACAAAATAATGAAAATTAAACTATTCTAATTAGAAATTGTTGCCTGGACAGCTTTTGAGAATCCCAATACCCATACCACATGCTAGAACTATTAAATCAGAATCCCTCCATTGGGTAGGCGGTGGCAGACCCAGAAACCAGAATTTTTTAAGCCATTTTATTGAGATATATTCACATGCCATACAATCCATTCAAAGAATACACTTGATGGTTCACAGTATAATCACATACTTGTGCATTCATCACCACAATTTTAGAATATTTTCACAACTCCAAGAAAAACCATCCCATCCCCCTTATCCCCATCTTATCGACCATTAGCATTGGTGTGGTCTATTTGTTACTGTTGATGAAAAAAATATTAAAATATTAACTATAGACCATAGTTTGCATTAGGTGCATTTTTTCCCATATACCACTCTATTATTAACTCCTTGTAATAGTAATGTACATTTGTTCTAATTCATGAAATAACATTTTTATATTTGTATTATTAATCACAGTCATCAGCCTCCAGAGGATTTACTGTGTTATATAGTCCCATGTTTTATCCTATAGCTCTCCTTCTAGTGACATACATGACCCTAAACTTCCCCTTTCAACCACAATCACACATAATTCATGCTGTTAATTACACTCACCCTAATGTGCTACCATCACTTCTATCCATCTCCAAACATTTAAGTTCAACCTAATCAAAAATTCTGCATACATTAAGCATCTACTCCCCATTCTCTACCCCCATTCTATCTCCTGGTAACTTATATTCTAGATTTTAACTTCGTGAGCTTCCTTATTATTATTAGTTCATATTAGTGAGATTATACATATTTGTCCTTTTGTGTAGGGCTTATTTCATTCAGCATAATGTCCTCAAGGTTCATCCATGTTGTCGCATGCTTCAGGACTTCATTCCTTTTTCCTGCTGAATAATATTCCCTGCAGTGTATATACCACATACTGTTTATCTATTCATCAGTTGATGGACCCTTGAGTTGTTTCCATCTTTCAGCAATTGTGACTAATGCTGCTATGAACATCAGTGTGTGAATATCTGTTCATATCCCTGCTTTCAGTTCTTCTGAGTATATACCTAGTAGTGGGATTGCTAGATCATATGGCAGTTCTATACTTAGCTTCCTAAGGAAGTGCTACACCATATTCTGTAGGAGCTCTAGCATTTTACATCCCCACCAGCAGGGAATGAGTGTTCCTATTTCTCCACATCCTCTCTAACACTTGTAGTTTTCTGTTTGTTTAATAGTGGTCATTCTAGTAGGTGTGAAATGATACCTCATTGCGGTTTTGATTTGCATTTCCTTGATAACTAGTGATGTTGATAACTGGATAGGTAAAAAAAATATTCATAATTCTTTAGCTGGAAAATGCTTAGGATATAGTGTTCAGTAGCTAGAAACCCACTTATTATGATCATTTCACTCAAGCAGTCTTGAGTTATTTTAAGCATAAAAACCCCTTGTTGAAGTAGCGTGCTGTTGATCTAATCTCAACAACAACAAAAAACTTACTCTCTCTTCCCAGGAACTCTCCCAGCATTGCCTGCAGGAAGATGCAAAGGATATCACCATAAAGGTCTGATAATCACTTTCTTCTCCTTGAAAAACAAGGCTGAATGAGGGGAGGACTTCAAGATAACATGATACATTGACAAAACAGCTTTTCCTCTTCTATCCACCCCACCCACCCCACCCCACCCCACCCAATTCTGCTTTCTTTAGGATCCTGGCTATTTCTTTGTCTGTTAGGGGTTATAAAAGTCCAAACCACTCTTCTCACTCTGAACTGGTCTTGGAAAGCTTTTTTTCGCCTCCAGTTCCTTGTTGATGCATCTTCAATAAACTCACCTTCTCACCAAAGCAAAGAGAATTGTTTCTCTGTTTGATGCAGTATCAAGCAGGCCTGACAATTTAGGACCATGTTTTCTGATGGTAACAATATTGAGCATCTTTTCATGTGTTTTTTAGCCATCTGTATTTCCTCTTTGGAAAAATGCCTTTTCAAGTCTTTTTCCCATTTTTTAATTGGCTTGATTGTTTTTTGTTGTTGAATTGTAGGATTTCTTTATAGATTCTGGATATTAAATCCTTATCATATATATGGTTTCCAAATATTTTCTCTCATTGAGTAAGCTGTCTTTACACCTGCTGACAAAGTCCTTTGATGCACCAAGGTAGTGAATTTTGAGGAGGTCCCATTTATATATTTTTTGTGCTTTGACTGTCAAGTCTAAGAAACCTCTGCCTACCACAATATCTTGAAGATACTTCCCAACATTTTCTTCTAGGAGTCTTATGTTCCTATCTCTTATATTTAGGTCTTTGAGCCATCTTTTTTCTCAACGCAACTTTATTGAGATATGTTCACACACCATATAATCCATCCAAGGAATACAAACAATGGCTCACAGTATCACCACATAGCAGTGCATTCATCACCACAATCAATTTTAGAACATTTTCATCACTCCAAAAAAAAAAAAAAAAGAGAAAGAAAAAGAAAAAGAATGAAGATAAAAATAAAAAAGAACACCCAAAAAATTTTAATTGTGGTGATGAATGCACAGCTGTATAATGGTACGATGGGCAATTGATTATACACTTTGGATCTTTGGGTAACTGTATGGGATGTGAACAATCTCAATTTAAAAAAAAAAAAATAAAGAAAGAAAAGAACCCCAGAAACAGAAACAAAAACAAACACCACCTACCAGTAGCAGAAATGACTTTGTAAAGTAAAAAAAATTCATTCAAACTCTAAAAAAAAAAAAGAACACCCAAAGCATCCTGTACCCTTTATCATCCCTGTATTATTTATTTAGTTAGTTGTTTGTCTTTATTTGTTACTCATCTGCCCATGCACTGAATATAGGGAGTGTCAGTCACAAGGCTTTCACAAATCAAACAGTCATCCCATAAAAGCTATATAGTTGTACTATCACTTTGATCCATCTTGAGTTTAATTTTTGTGTAAGGTGTGTACGGCAGTTTGAAGTGGTTATGTGCCCCAGAAAAGGCCATATTCTTTTAATCCATTCCTTTGGGTATAGATCCCACAATAGGTGGGATCTTTGGATTAGATTATTCCAATTGAGATGTGGCTCACCCCATTCAAGGTGAGTCTTAATCCTCTGACTGAAGTCCTTTCTAAAACATATACAGAAGGTAAGAGATGATGTTAAGAGAAGCTCATAGAGAAAAGCCCCGGAGAAGCTAAGAGAGGACCCACAGAAACTCAGAGAGGAGGCCAGTGAAGCCAGAAGCTGAGAGCAATGGAATCTCGGAGAGAAGGACCAGTAGATGCCAGCCATGTGCCTTCCCATGTGACAGAGGTGTCCTGGATGCCAGCAGCCTGTCTTCAGAGTCCAGGTATCATCCTGTTGATGCCTTAAGTTTGACATTTTCCTGGCCTAAGGACTGTAAATTGTGAGTTAATAAATCCCATTGTAAAAGCCAACCCATTTCTGGTATATTGCATTCTGGCAGCTTTACCAAACCCAAACAGTTTGAGATAGGGGTCCTCTTTCATTTTTGGGGTATGCATATCCAGTTCTCCCATCATCATTTGTTGAAGAGATTTCTGACCAGTTTGAGTGGACTTGGCAGCCTTGTTGAAAATCAATTGACCATAAATGCATGGGTCTATTTCTGAACTTGCAATTCCATTCCATTGTTCAGTATATCTATCTTTATGCCAATACTATGCTGTTTTGACCACTGTAGCTTTGTAATATACTTTAAAGCCAGACAGTGTGAGGCCTCCAACTCTGTAATTTTTTTCAAGATATTTTAGGCTATTCAGGGCCCCTTACCCTTCCAAATAAATTAGATGATTGGTTTTTACATTTCTTCAAAGTAGACCATTGGAATTTTGATTGGGATTGCATTGCATCTGTCACCAGTATTTTTAAAAAGCTCTCCCTGGGTGATACCAGTGTGTAGCCAAGGTTGAGAACCACTAAGAGAGAAGCTATTGCCTGCTGAAGTGCTGAACCTGAGGCTTGCTCTCTGTAATAGGAGAGATCAGCAACGTCAGAAAGGTATTAAAGATACACTAACCCCAAACTGAGAATTTCTCCTTGCCATTCTTTCAGAAGAACTGAAAAATAACTTTAGAAATGGGGAAAATTTCTCATCTGTGATTTGTTGCTGTTCATGAGTTGTTCCAGTCTGAAATCATCTTGCATGGTATTTGCCCTTCAGGAAACCCTGGACCAAAAGACTCCAGATGGTCTTGTTTCTATCACAGACTTTTAAACTCTAACAGCCAGCTTCCCAGCCAAAAGCTCAACAAGGTAATTCTGGAGCGCCCCTACTCACCTCTGTGTTTTCTCCAGCAGGGACTCCAAAGGTTTGCATTGACATCATGCTTTCAGTCCTATCTTTCTATTTCAAAATGAATCTTTCCAGGGTTCACATTTGAAAACCTAAAGGCAAAACCACATCTCTGTTGCCTTTCATTTCCTCTCCAGAAGCCCCTCATTTTCACCCAGAAATGTCTGCTGTTGGAGATGGTTTAAGTTGGCTGTGCCCTTTTGGATCTAAAAGGAAGTATTGCCAAGGAAGGGGGAAGCACGAGAGAAGGTACAGAAAGCCACATGACTTGCCAAAGGGCTTCTGCTGTACTATTTCTCTTTCTTTCCCCACCCCTGAACACACACAAGCTCCCAACCACAATCTGTCCCGATTGAGGGATGAGTCTAGAATGAAAGCTGGACTTTTGGGTGGAGACTCCAGATCCCTCCTCTGGCCTGGGGCATCTCCACCAGACTGGGTGCCTTCTGGTTTAAAGAGTTCCCCCAGGAGGAGAGCGTGACCTCAAGAGCAGGCAGTTCAGCTCACTAAACAGGGAGTTGAGCAAAGCTCTGATCTCCTCACTTCCTATATTTAAAACCAGAATGCTGACACATTGTCTGCCTCTAAACAGCCAAGCCGTTTTTACTGTCTTATCAGCTGAATCCCTCTCTCCTGATTTCCCAAGCCCAAGATCATCCAGCCTCAGGGTCTCTTCCCTGTTCTACCTACCAAAGCTACACATCCCATCTCTGAGCATTAGCTCCTGCTGTGCCCACCGTCTGGGATGTCCTGCCACTGGTGCCCACTTGTCCAAAGCCTACCCATCCTCAAGGCTAATTGCAAGTGTTACCTTCTCCACGGAGCCTAAGGTGATTCCCCCAGTCAAATAATAATGGTAAAAGAATTAACAAAAGTAATGTTATTAAACATAACAGCCAGAATTTATTGAGTGCTTGTTGTGGGCAGGCACTAGACTAAGAGCTCACATGCATTCTCCCTACCAAATCATGTACTAGGCATTACCTCATTATCCCTGCTCTGTCACATTCTGTCTCTATGACATAGGCCAGGTTACTTTTTCTCTCTGTGTCTCATTTTCCTTAGACATCAATGGGGATTTTAATATACCTTCTACATAAGGTTGTTGTAAGGATAAAATAAGCTAATGCATACAAAGCATGTAGCATAGTACCTGACACATGGTTTTTGCTCACTAAGTATCATTATTACTTCTTGTAACAATTCTAAAGGTGTGTGTTAATATTAATCCCATGTTACAGACGAGGAAACCAAGGTACAGAGAGGTTGGGAAAGTAGCCCAAGTTCAGGGAGGAGCAGGAATTTTACTTCCCTGGGCTTCTCCCAAAGCACTCAAGTGTTCCTGCCAGTTATTCGTGTATCCATCCACAGTCACCTTTCCAGCTTCCTTCCTCACTTATCCTTATGTAGACTCTAAACTCCAGGAGAACAAAACTAATTGGGGTTTCCTGGACACTCAGTCACTGCATTTTCTTACCTCTGGGCCTTGGTCCCTCATTGTCCCTTCCCCATCCATCCCTCTTCTCCTTCTTATGACAATATAGTCCCATTCTTCAAATATTCTATGACTGTCCCCTCCTTCATGTCATCTGTCTTCATCCTCCCAAGTAGATGTGGTCTCTTTGTCCAAAAGATCCCCTGAGCCCTTCATTTAGACTTTTTCCAGCACTTCTCTGATCCTGTCCTGTTTGATAACTAGCTGGGCACTTGGCTTATTTCCCCTACTAAACTGTAAACACCTTGTGAAAAGGGATTCCCTCTCAACCAAATCAGACATGAGGCTGATTGCACTCTTTCTGGAGTTGCAAGTGGACAACACACAGACCTGTTTACTGTGGTGTCTACAACAGTGTTTTTAAAATTGAATTTGAGTGCTTTCCAATGGTATGTAACCTGCCAGTATTTTGCTGTCTCCAACACTCTCCAGAATTATATTAGGGCACCCTTTTCCTATGTACTTTTCTTGCCTGGCTCCTAAAGGCCTCAGACTTTGTTATCTCTGAAGGTTTAGCATATAATGGGCCTTTCCTTAGCTTCAGAAAGTTCTAATGGAACAATAAAGACATATTCAGATCAAATAGAGTCATTTTCAGTGAGTATAGAAGAATATGAGGTATGAGCATCTAGAACAACAATTGAGGTCTGCTTGGGTGTTAGTTTTATAACCCAGCCCCCTGAAAGTTCTTGCAGCTTTCAGAAGGGCCTGAGTATCCACTGGGCAATAACTTTATAATTGTTGATCATCAGAGTATATTCAGCACCAATTTTGTGCCCAGCCACCATTCTAAAGACTTAAAAGGAGCAAAAAGACATCCTGACTCAAAGGAGTTTACAATCTATTTATACTGTACAGCAGTTTCAAATGAATAAAAATAGCTTAACATGTCCTGAGTGTCTTTCATGCACCAGGCTCTGTTTACAGGGCATATAAGTCCTAGCATATGCAATATCTCATCCATCATCATGACAGCCCTTGGAGATTGGCACTAGAAGAATCATCCCAGTTTTAACTTAAGGAAGCTGCAGCACAAAAAACTTGAGTACCTTGCCCAAAGTCATATAAACAATAAATGGTAGAGTTGATATTTAAGCCCAGGCATACTGACCCCTGGAGACCATTATGTTTAACCATGCCCTCAAAAGGTAGCAAGAGGTTACCTTGAATGCAATACCTGGCAAGGAAAGGCAGCCCCAATTCAAATCATCCAAGTTTGAAAAGCACATATCACTGCTTCCCATCTCCATCCTCATCCCCAGTAAAGCCATGCTTCTTCTGCATGAATTAATCATTGCAACCACTCTCCATGCAGCCTACCACATAGCTCAGAGGATCCAGGAAGAAATCCACATGGCCACATGTTGCAGGGAGAGCTCCAGATGTTCAACTTCATGACTGCAAGTGCAAAATTTCCAAGCCTAGGGTTTCCCCTAAGGAAGTCTCTCACTCCAATCATCTATGAGGCAGGAAGGAGGTAGCTAGGCCAACTTAGAAGCTCTCCCTCATTCAGAATGTGTTTCTTCATGCCCGAAAGGTTGACCAATGAGGACACATCCTACCTTTGAGTGGTGTCGTGGATTGTCCAGCTGACTGCCTGGGTTAAGCCATCAAAAGAATGATGTAAGGATAACCGCCCAGTTGCCATGGGAACTGGTTTTGTCAGTGCCTCAACAAGTCTGGAAGATTTGCATACGTGATGTCACACAGAAAGAGAAAGTAAAACTGACTTGACGTCAACTGGTTCTACTGGCTACTATCCTTTGAGAGCATGTGATATTTACATTGCCTTAATGTTCTGGAGCATTACAAAGACAGGTTGGCTCACTAATCCTCACACTTTCTCTCACTCACCAAGAATGGCATCCAGCTAAGCAAACAGATGAAAGCAACCAAAGGAATGTGGTGGTGAAGCTGGGTGTTGAATACCTCCTCTCCGTTTCAACTCTTCAGTTCTTTAATTACCTCTGGCAGGATGCTCCTGATTACAGAAGGCAACTCCCCAAAGCTTAGCCAGCTTAACTGCAGGTTCCAACAATTCCCAGCCCTTCAAAATCTCGGCACTCATTTCTTCATCAAGGGCCCCAAAATCACAGTTGCATATCGTGTACTCATTTCCTCTTGGTTCCACCTTGCATGCTCTCATTCTGTTGCTGAAGATCTGTTTATGCTTCTCACCTCTTTCCTCCTCAACTTTACCCCAATTAGCCAGGCTGAGTTAGCACTCTGGGTCTACCTGTATTGGTTTATGGACAAATAGGATACAGTCACCAGAAAAAGTAGCAACTTTCCTTCCTAGAATTGTCTCAAAAGATGTTACTATGTGTTTGAACACAGCTTTCAGAAGGGATTTTTGGCAAAGGGTTATTTTGGTTCCAGTTTCTGAAAATAACATGTCAAGTTCTGTGGTTCCCAAACTGTATGCCAAGGTATCCCAGGGCACCTTAGAGAATTTGCAGGAGTGCTGTGAGATATTTGAAATTCTCGAGGGAAATATGGGATGTTCAACATCTATTGAACACTGCACAAACTAGGGTAGTTCACAGTTTCCACATTGCACCATGTCACATTCCATTTTATGATGTCATACCTTTGCAAAGCCACAATTCAGCAGTTGCTGTGATAAAAAGCAAGTGTCACAAGGAAATCAGTGTGGAACAGGAAATAAGGGTGGTTGTGTCCGATCTGATCCCAAGGTTTGGAAAGTTGTTCAGTGCCCAAGAGGTGCGCATATCCTATTAGTAAGTAACTATGGTGATTTAAGAATGCAATAAAAACACTAGTTTTGTTTTGTTTTTTTTTTTCTTTCAATTCATATCCGTCATTGTTTCAAAGGCCAGTAAGCCATTTGGACATAAAGGCTCATTAAGTTGTCTGAAACGAACTAATTAATAAACACAACTGTTGGGTATTTCCTCTGGCCCAAGGGTACTGTGAAAAAATTACTGAGGCTCTAAAGGCACCATGAACTGAGGAAGCTTGGAAACTTCTGTCTAGTCAGTAGAGTTTTGCAACTCCTAAGGACCCCATTTGTACCTCATCTTATTACAAAGGATACTCAGGTCTTGTTTTTGTTGTGGTCATTGTTTCAGCTCAGTGATGTTTCCATCTCTCAATGCTAAACGTGTCTGCCACACAGGGCTTTCCTCACCCCAGCATGTGACCCAGGGCCTGTCTCGGCCTCGCTGGGCTTCTCTCCCACTTATTCTCTATGCTCTAGTCACACTGGTCTCCTTTCAGTTCCTCAAAGGCAACAAGCCCTTTCCCACCATGGGGACATCTTGCTTACTCTTAGCCTGATCCACTGTTCAAATCTCATCTTAAAAGCTACCTCGTTAGAAAGACCTCCCCTGACCTATAGGTTCTCTATAGGCAACCCCCTGCCTGTTGTTCTCTACCCCACCACCCGTTCATTTCCCTATAGTCATCTCTGTATGTATATATGTTTGTGTGTGTGTGTGTGTGTGTATTTTATGTATATTTAGCTCCATGAGAGCATATTATACGTCTGTTCTGCTCACAGTCGTATCCACAGAACTGAACACAGTGCCTGGTACACCATTGGCACTCAATAAATAACCACTGGATAAGTGATTAGCAGTTTAAATCATGCAAAGGCATTTTGACTGACTATGGCTTTGTCAAATCCAGAGCATTTCAGAAGACTATTCTGGCCAACAGCCCATCAGATAGAAGCTAGGGGCAATTCTATCACTAGCCTCGGTGAAGGCAGTCAAGCCTCATGTTTGACATCATGAATCCAAGCTCTGCCACCTCCTTACTGGTAGACATTGGGCAAGTTTTTCACTCTGTCTTGTACCCCCACTGTGTCTTTGCCTGTTAAAGGGTTGTTACGAGGACTAACTACAAAACTTTTAAGCAGTGTCTGGAAAGAAATGAGCACTCAATGAAAGTTAGCTGCCATTATTAGGACAGAGATCAGAGCTGCCTTATTAATGCTCACATACCTTGCTTAGGGGAAGTTTCTGCCTTAAAAACTGACCTGTCGTGCTCATTTTAGAATGCATGGCTCTCTGCAAAAAGTGATAGATGGGCAATTAATTCCCAGACCCAGTGGTGTTTCTAGCGCAACTCATGACTGGAACAAAAAAGAATCCATTATGGAACTCTGATTATCTACCCAGTTGGACCACAGAAATGGAGAGCATTTGCTGGACTATTGCCAATTTGTCTAGACTCAGCCTGCTCTGCGGTCCCGAGCACACAGTTGAATATGTTTGCCTGTTCTCCCCAACCCCTAACTTGTTGTCTTATCAGCTCTCTTAATGTTCTAGGCTTAAAATTAAATACAGTGCACCAAGGTGTCTGTCCAGCAGTACCTGGGGAGGCCTGGGGGCCTGGTTCACTCTCAGACACTGAGGGGAAATGCCATGTGGCTCCACTTCTTGAAGTGGGAAGAAGCATGAGTACCTGTCTGCATCTGTACATACGTGGGTGGCTCTTACACCCTCTTTCCTGGGCTTCCTGCCCTAGCCTCTCCCCACCTTGTCCCTCATACCGATGCATCATCCTCACAAAACACTGGAATCACATCACTCTCCTCTTCAAGAGCTCTCTATGTTTCCTACTTCATGGAAAGCTGTTTATCCATTTGGCCTCCACATGTGGCTTAACTAAGAAGGTGCCTCCTCTGTGACCCTGAGTTATTCTCACTTTAAAAAATAATATAGGGTGGTCTTGCATGACCAATGGTACTGATGGACTCAAACTGATGCATTTCAATCTTGGCTTCTCCATTTGCTAGCTTAGCTGCATGTTCTATGGCCAGTAACATTACATCTCCGAGCCTCAGTTTCCTTGTCTGTAAAATGGACAGGATAGTATCTACCATACAGCTTAATTGTGAATACTCAATAAGCGAACATATGTTAAATGCATCACACTGTAACTGGTATATGGGAAGCACACCAAAGAGTTAGCTATTATGGTTTCTGATACAAACTCCTCAGTCTTCAGGGTTCAGCTTGGACATCTCTCCTGAGAAGACTTCCCTGACCACCACCCCAAAAACACATGTACTTCCTAAAATACCCTGGGCCTGATCATCAGCCTAAGATGTGTCACACTGTGGTGTCCTTCCCTCTTGGCTTTTCTGTTGTCCCCTCACACACCTTGAGCATATTACTGTGTACCTTCTTGGCATAAAGCAAGTTCAGTAAATATTTTGAAAATGTAAAGTAATTAACTAATTCAGTAAATAAACAAAGAAAAAAGATAATTGTTAAAACGCTGTTGTGCTATAAAACCTAATAATTGTTGTGTTTACAAACCAGGGACTCCTGTGGCAGTCAACCAGATTCTTTTTTGGTATTATTTAATTTTTAAAATAGTAACCATGTATCAATTTGCCTTCTAGGGGAAATGTAATCCTTAAATCTACCCTTCGGCGTAGCATTATATTGGTATTAGTTTTGTTATAGTATAAGAGAATGTTTTATAGCATTAGCAGTAAAATATTAGTAGTCCCATTTTATAGATGAGGAAACTAGGGTTCAGAGTGTTAATTTGCGAAGAATAGAGCTTAGACTGAAACCCAAGACTGTTCAATTCCAGTGTTTATTTGCTCTCTGCCTCCTCATATAATTGAGGACACACTTTTCCTTTTTACTAAATATCTCTGGCTTTCCATATACTATAGATTTTTTCCTCATTATGGGTGCTACGCAACAAATGTGATAATGCCTTGGGCATCAATTCATTTGGTGATGAATCACCCATTTCCATTGCCTCGCCACATTTTTTTCCTTGGCATTATTTAACTTCCATGCCCTGGCAAGTCTTTCTAACTCAAGCACACCCCATTAGAGGCAGTGTCCAACTCTTTTGAGTCTAAAGAGACAACATCTTTCACTAAGGGAAAAACATAAATAAAACGAAGTTTCTGTTTATTTGGTCGTAACATATTCAAGTAAAATGACTGGAAGATCATCACCAAATTGGAAGTTATGTTTAAGACATCCCAGCGTGAATCTGTGGCATATACAACTTTCATATCAGAGGGTCCTGGAGGTACCCCAGAAAGACAGACACATTTAATAACCCCTGTACTGTTTGAGTTTCTTTTTACAATGGAAATGAGCTACTTTTAAAAATGCCATAAAAAATAAACATAGATAGATAATGTATAGGATTTTTAAAACCAACAATTAGAAAATGTCAAGGCTGAAGACCAGGTGTCAATGGTTATCTTCCAGAACAGCTTAAACCTAGATACAATAAAAGACCAGGATGAACGTCAGTTGGGAGCGGCCTCAAATGCAGGTCCCAAATCAACAGTCACCATGCAAGATGCTCCAAATCACAGGCCCTGATTCTTTATCTAGCTACTTCTCACCTAGAGAATTCTATGTGCTCCAGAGTGATCAGCAGCAGAATGTGCTTTATTTAACGGTGGGTTAACAATTCATTTTATTAATGTAGGAATGGCCAGCTGATATTCAATCATCGGTTGCTGCTCTGAGTTGGTGAGGAAAGAGCATCAGTCAGTAGATGACAAGGCTTTGCCTAAATGCATGCCCACCCCAAGAAGCCCCCACTGTGCCTAGCTGGGCCTGTCTCTACTAGGAGCAAGCCCACGCCTATGTAGCAGAAGCATTTCTACACCTCAGTGAAGCTTTCACAGCCTAGGATACTCCCACTTCCTTCCGGTTGCCCAAACACCCATTCCTTTCACCGGGGTTGATATAAAATTACATCTAGGGAGGAAAGGAAAATGATTTCCACATGCCAATGGCAAAATGTCAATGCAGTCAATCCAGTTGAGCAGGCCAGAGGTGCCCACTTGGGTGATGAAATCCAGCAGTGACTGCGTCTAACACCCTCTGCCTTCACAGCACGGGCCAAAGATGAAAGAATGACAGCGTAGAAATGTGATCATAGTCATCATTGAAGGCAAGAAGGTTGGTGACAAGATCTTCATCACTTTAAGAATGAAGCTGATTTTAGGAATCATTTACAAAGCATAAAAACAACAAAAAAATTAAGAAGGAAACCTGAATACTTGAATGAGATCTCTGTAGCTAGTCTTCTGCCTCCAGGAAACACCACACCTTGCTCCTCCAACACCACCCATAAAAATGCAGCATTTCGGCAATGACTTGGTGGCTTACATCCCAGAAAAAGTTTATAACACATGAGCATATTCAATTATAATTGAGCCATGGTCTAACCAAGGTTTCCTCCTAGAAGGTAAATTCCCAACCACTGCATATCCTGCCTTTGGTGTGTGTTTATTCATCTCTTTTTTCAACAATATTTTTTTTTCTGATTAGAAAAGTAATACAAATTCATTGTAGACATTTTGGAAATTTTAGGAAACCATAAAAAAGAAAACAAAAGTCATCCACAATCATGCCACAGTAAAATTTTTGGTTAGAGGAACTTCCGGTCTTTTTTCTGTAGGCACACACATCTCTGAGACAGCAGGGAGGAGTTCAGGTCTGTGGCCCTACATTAAAAGCTGCCCTTTGCAAACAGTTCTAGGGAAGAGGTCTTGGTCCTCATTATCCACACAATTGCCCCCTATTTCTCACTTCCTTGGCAGCACTAACCACTTGGTCTCACCTAACAGACATGAAGGAGATCTGACTGCAGACACTCTAGATTGCCTAGACATTTCTACTTAGTTCATATATCCCTTCCCCTGGGCTCAAGACCCTATCCCCAGCTCAAGAGCAAACTTGCTTTGTTTAACACATTCATTGTAAGCCCATTCTTCTTGCCAGTGATTGGTTTACGGATGGCCAGGGAGACTTGAGGAGAAGGTTGCAGGGGCTTCTGGGAGAAATTCTTTGCTGCTAAGAGAGACGCCCAGGAAAACACAATCTTTTCTTATCCTGGATATTGTCCTGTGTGAATTGAACCTAGGAAGGCTGAGCCATTTCAGGACCCTGAGAGGAGTTAGCCAGAGAACAAAGACCAAAGAGCCCTAACTGATCCAGATGTGAATTCAATTCCAAGGTCACCAGGTGACCTCTAGCAAGACACTGGAAGTCACCAGATACAAAATAGACTATTAGGAGAAAAGAGCAATTTGCAGAACAATGTACAGTATGATCCCATTTATATAGTCAGTTGGATATATAAATAAGTAGAGAAGGATCTAGAGTAAACGCTGGAAGGATATACCCTGGAATGATGGCAATAGTTATTCCTGGGAGTGACGTGAATCAGGGCTTCAACTTTTAATTCTATGTATATTTGTATTGTTTGGAGTTTTTACAATAAGTGTGAAACAAGTATTTCTTGTGCAATTTAAAAAAAATTTGAATTTTAAAAAATGGCTTCTCCCTTATACGAAACTTGTACTAGCAGCTCAGAGCATTCTTCAAGAAAAAAAAAGTTTTTGTGGTCAAAAAATTCTTCAAGTTATTTTCAGTCTCTAGGGGGATCCCCTCCATCTCACGGCTTAATCGTAAGTCATATCAAGCTGTCAGCTCGGCATGTCTCCTGCTTGTCAGCAGACCTTCCTTTCTCTTGCCAATCTCACTTCCATAGAGAGATCATGAGCCTTGATTCAATTTTCCCGGGTTGAGGGTCTGGACTGTGAGACGGGCAAGTTGATGAACCTGTTCTGTGAAATCAGGCCTTGTAGGGTGTCCAGAGTAGAATAAGACACAAGATGTGTCTCCAAGGAGCAGATCGCATGTGTTCTGCAGCGTGGCTCCAAAAGTGGGCCTCAGTCCCCGCACCCCCCAGCAGAACCACCTGAGGGCTTGTCAAAATGCAGATACCTGGGCCTTGTCCCAGACGGACTGACCAACGACCTCGGAGTGTGGGGCCGAAGAACTTGAATTTTTTTTTTATTATAGGCAGATAATGTTTGAAAACTACTTCCTCAGTGGATGAACTGGACTCTATTAAAATAATCCCAAGAGGCAGAGATGGGCAGGGTCAGTCCTTCTCTCTCATCTGGATGCTCCAAGCCAAATTTTTGGCTTTATTGCAGCCATGTAGTTTCATGGTGTGAAGACTGTTAGTTCTATTCCTGGCTCCTGATTTTCCTCACATCAATTCTCTGACTCCTTTCACTGTTCTTGTCATCTTCCATGTCCCCTTATGAACTACCAAAAGCTTTACTGAGCAGAGCAGGATAGAAAAAATAATGAAAAATTTAAAACAGTCACTTAATGAGTATTTAGTCAAGATGCTGCACTAAATGCATTACATCATGTCTCATTTAATCCTAACAAAAACCTTGGATCAGGTATTATTATTAACCCCATTTTACAGATTTGGGAACTGAGTCTTAGAGAAGTTAAGTAACTTGTAGAGCAGTTATTGGAACCCAGGTCTCTGTTACTCTGTAGCCATGCTCTTAAGCACCTGCTCATCTTTGGGGTAGGTGAACAGCGGTGGCACCACATTTTTCATGTAAGACAGGCCCTGGGGCTGCA
The DNA here is from genome assembly GCF_015220235.1 of Choloepus didactylus. Taxonomy (NCBI): domain Eukaryota; kingdom Metazoa; phylum Chordata; class Mammalia; order Pilosa; family Megalonychidae; genus Choloepus; species Choloepus didactylus. The sequence goes on from NC_051317.1 coordinate 13,378,063, forward strand.
TTTACGTGGAAAGGGACACGGAGGCTTACCTTCAAGCTTCTTTTGCACAACTAGCACACTATTTTTACTTAGATTTTATGTTACCAGTCAAGATTTTAAAATCTTGAAGGTGCTTTAATTGGTACAATAAAATGCTCTTTTAAAAATATTTTACGTATTTATTTATGGGGGGCACAGAAGGGCTCCTCTACAATGGTGCAATCACCGTAAATGAATTAATGCAACTATTTCATTTCAATTTCATATCGTTGTTTTCTGTTCGGTAACCCTTGATTATTGGTTGAGAGGAATGAATACATTTTTTAGAGAGAAAGTTTCATGGTGTGAAGACTGTTAGGAGTTCTATTCCTGGCTCCTGATTGTTGATCCATATTTATGCAGCAACAACAAAAAAATCAGAAAGTGGCCTAGCTCCACTCCCCAAGGATGCTTATTATTAAAAGTCTGTGTGCCACAAAGGAGAGTCTAAACTTGCATGTAATGGTGCCTAAGAGTCTCCCCCTGAGTACCTCTTTGTTGCTCAGATGTGGCCCTCTCTCTCTCTAACTGGGACATCTCGACAGGTGAACTCGCTGCCCTCCCCTCTACGTGGGACCCGACTCCCAGGGGTGTAAATCTCCCTGGCAATGCGGAGTATGACTCCCGGGGATGAATGTGGACCCGGCATCATGGGACCGAGAGTATCTTCTTGACCAAAAGGGGGATGCAAAATGAGACGAAATAGTTTCAGTGGCTGAGAGATTTCAAATGGAGTCGAGAGGTCACTCTGGTGAACATTCTTATGCACTATATAGATAACACCTCTTAGATTTTATGTATTGGAGTAGCTAGAAGTAAATACCTGAAACTACCAAACTCCAACCCAGCAGTCTGGACTCCTGAAGACAATTATATAATAATGTAGATTACAAGGGGTGACAGTGTGATTGTGAAGACCTTGTGGATCACACCCCCTTTATCTAGTGTATGGATGAGTGGAGGAATGGGGATAAAAACTAAAGGACAAATGGGGTGGGATGGGGGGATGATTTGGGTGTTCTTTTTTCACTTTTATTTTTTATTCTTGTTCTGGTTCTTTCTGATGTAAGGAAAATGTTCAGAGATAGATTGTGGCGATGAAAGCATAACTATGTTATCATACTGTGGACAGTGGATTGTATACCATGGATGATTGTATAGTGTGTGAATGTATTTCAATAAAATGGAATTTAATTAAACAAAACAAAACAAAAAAAGTCTGTGTGCCACAGACACATTATGCTTCAAACGACCAACACACAATGCAACCTGTTTTGTTCACTTAACAATAAATCTTGAATACAGGACGTTTTGTTTTGATTTTTAATGTGAGAAAAACTTCAGTTGCACTTAAAGCCTCGGAGGCAAAGTTTTGGAAGGCCTGGAGGACGGCGATGGGAGAAGGCGCTCTGCGCTGGGGTTAACGCCTCCGCCCCACGCCAGAGCACGAGGTCGGATAACCAGTGGGACTTTGGGGCGCCGGCAGCAGCGCAGCGGCTTCCCGGAGCGGATCGGCCGAGCCCCGGGCGCGCCGCCCCCGCGCTCCCACGGCCTGGCGGGCCCTGCGCCCTCCCGGTCGGGACAAACGGAGCGAGGAAGTGTGCGGCGGGGAAGCTCCGCTGCTCTCGCTTGAGTTTCCCTTTTGCCCCCGCGCCGAGACTGTGAGGAAAGCTAGCCCGGAAATCTGAGCCCGCCTGAAACCCAACCTGGCCCCAGCCCCCGCCCCAGGAACTTCCCCCGCGGCTGGGGCGTGGGGGCCAGGATGGAGAAGCAGGGCCGCGGGGGTGTCCTCCCGGACGCGGGTCTCCGCGCGGGGCCGCCTCGCAGCAGCGCCCTCTGTCAGCGCCTGTCGGTACGGCCCGCATCGGTCTGCGTGTGCCTTCGTGTACGTGTTCGTGTTTCTTTGCAGACAGGCTGGGAATATTTAACACCTGTGCACACCTTTGCACGACTCTTAGGAATTTTAAATTCTGCTAAGAGAAATATGTCTTTCTTCAGCTAATTGTGCGCATCTGTGGAGAGAGATTGTAAGGGCCTAGCTTTGTGTGCAAATGAGTGTGAGGGTTATAGTGTGGGTACTCAAGGGAGTGAGGTGTGCCTTGAGTATGGCCTGTGTTGTCTGGATGCCTGTCTGCTCACATCTGTCTATGAGAGAGTACTTAAGAGCACAGGCTGTGTCTGTGCACACATTTAAGTCTTACTGTACACACACTTTTACCACATACCCAGGACTCTGTCTATGTAAATGTGTTCTGTGTGCATGCATGTGTGTGTGTGTGTGGTGGTGCATGGAGCCCCAGTGGATGGAAATAGTATGTTTCTGAAGTCCAGATGTTAAAGTACTAATGTGGAGGAGGAGAACAATAGGTTTTGCTGTTGGAATCTCTGCATACCGTTGCTCCATCCTGACATGAACTCGACCTCCCACTTAACCTCGCCTTGGCTTCCTTCTTCCCCAGTCTGTGGAACCCAAGGAGGCTGCCTGCTGCAGTCTACGAGCACCTTGGCCATGATGCAAACCCGAGAATCAGCATCCCCAGCTCCTTCCTTTTTCCCCACCCCAAAGTCATTTCCTCTTAGTTCACTACCTGGGATTTTGATGCCTAGGTTCCTTCAGCATTATTGATACAAAAAGAAGAAGAAGAAAAAAAGGAACTCCTTGAAATTCCCCCAGAATGTTTTGAGAGTTGTTTTTTTCAGTGTTGCAACTTGAAGTTTCTAAGTTGAGTTTTCATCAGAGAGCTTGGTTAGGACTAGAGTATATAAGCTCAGCAGCAGAAGCAGCAGCAGCCACCGCCGTTCTCACAGCAACACAGGATCAGGCCCTGCGGACCCTGCACCTGCCTGGAAGCAAGGTGAGCACTTCCCTAGACTCTGCCACCCCTTCCCATGAGCCTGCGGGCTGTCTGGGGATAGGCAGGCGGGTGGGTGGATTTCTGGAAGCATCCTTGGTGACTTACGCTACTGGGACACCAGCAAAAAATTGGTGCTCTGGGAACTGACTATATATAGACTATTAATTTTAAAAGCCAACTAATAATACTTATATACTAAGAGTTGTGAATGAATGCATATTTTATAGAAGGGTTTGTTTTATCTTGTTTTGAAGTGGCCTTGCATATAAAAGTATTTTCCTAAATATTAATGGCCATAAGTTAAAGGATTATATAGTGTTGAAGTCTATGGGGCTTGTCTGAGTATTGTAAACTTTTAAAAGCCTTTCATGCTTTCCTTTAGATAATTGAATTCCTAGTTATAACTCATAACTGAATCTTACAGAGCATACTTCCTCCTATATTTATGATGGGCTTCCCAGGCTGTTGTCATATCAAACCGATTGATTGCTGAGTTTTCTAGTTCTTTTGGGATTAACTAACCTTGGTCCTATTTTAAAAATGAAAAGCAGTTGTAATGTTTAAAACTACTTTCTGAAGAGTTTTTAAACCTGAGAAAAGGAAAATCTTTCCTGTACTGATGCCTTATGCTTGCCCAGGTAAAATTGTGTGCAACAACGTGGTCAGGTTAAAATACTATTTTAAAAAGACATTGCCAAATTCCAGCTGATGGCCCTTTTTTTAAAAAAGGCATTTCAAGATATTGGAAAGAATATGGGTGGCTTCTTAGAGTTAGTGTTACTGGGATCTGATCTTTTATGGTTTTTGTATGTTGGCTCATTCCACTTATAATTAGTGAAGTGCCTCTATGCTAGAGTTTCTATGCTAGACTCTGGGATATAGCAGTGGGCAAGACAGGCATGATCCCTGCCATCAGAGAGCTCACTCTCGTGGGGAAGGCAAACATTTAATGAGAAGCTGTATTATTGCAATTGTAGTAAAAAGGATGAAGGGCAGGCAAGTGGCTCTGTGAGAACAAATATTCAGGGGCGCTGGCTTTATGTGAGTCAAGTGGTTCACCATGCTGAATACTTGACATGAATTAACGGTTAACTTCTTACCACAGCCAGATGTCCATTTTACAGATGAAGAGTGTGAGGCTTAAAGAGGTGAGGTGACTTGCCCAGGGTCACTGAGCAGAGCTGGGATGCAAAGCACAGGTCTGCCTGCCTCTAGAACTGGGACCCTTTCTATGTGCCACCCATGTCATCGGTGACTATGCCTTTTGTAGTAGTCAGGGTTCTCCAGGGAAACAGAACCAACAGGAGATATATAATGTGTGTGTGTGTCTCTGGGTGTGTGTGTGTGTGTGTGTGTGTGTATATTTATCTATATCTATATATCTATACCTATGTCTATATATAATGAGATTTATTATAGAAATTAGTTTATGCAACTGTATGGATGGGCAAGTCTGAATTCCGTACGTCAGGCTGCAAGTTTGGAACTCCAGTGAAGGTTTTTGATGAATCCCCTAGGAGAAGATGGCTAGCTAAAGTAGAGATGGAAATTCTTCTCTCTGACTGCTAAAATCATCAGTTCCCCCTGTAAGGCCTTCAACCAACTGGATGCACATCTCCCATTATTGAAGGCAATCTCCTTTGTTGATTATAGACGTAATCAGCCATAGGTGCAGTCAACATACTGATGATTAAAATTCACGAAATATCCATGCAATACCAATCAGGCCAGTACTTGCTTCACCAAACAACTAGACACCATAACCAAGCCAAGTTGACACATGAACTTAACCATCACATCTTTTTACTTTTAAATAATAATTCCTTTTCCAATTATAAAAGTAACATTTTGTCAGTGTAAAAACAAATGAAATAAAACTTGAAAAAGAGATGCCTACCCAAGTGTCATTGTCATGCCCGTGTTGGTGTCAGCATTAGGGAACCTTAACACATTGTGGGCTCCCTCGTGCTGCTAGTGCCTAACCTGGGGTCCCTGTGTCTCTCAGGCAAGGGTTTTAAAAGTTTATAAATCCTTTGAAATTGCATGGAAAGATATTTAAACCTTCAAAACTCTGATTTACCATGCTAAGGAAATGTGAGCTGAGGGATACATCGCCCCAATCTCAGCTGTACAACCAGAAAGCAACTGGGTAACCACATGTTGTCCCTTTTCAGTTTCCCCTGGTTTTGATTAAGAGGGTGACCCACTGCCACCTCCACTTCCTGCCAGTGTTCTGTGCTTTGGAATGCAGGTAGGCGATAGTTACATGGGAGTTGTTTCCTGGAGCCTTCCCCAGGGCTCCTTTACCCTGGCATGCAGTTCACCTAAGATTATTAAAGGCACCTGAGGCCCAAGGAGGACGTTCTAAAGGCACAGCTAGAGGGAAAACCCCAGCCTTGAGAGAGTATAAAGGAATCGCTAGGAATTTTTGCTCTCAGAGTGCTGACATCTGGGATTTACAGGCCTGTGTCATCCTAATACCTCTATGGGCATTTCCCTACAGCCAGACCTGACTTTTTTTGGCTATCCATTGTATACAATACAGACATCGGATTTTTCTCCTATCTTCCCCTAGGTACAAACTAATGTGACTGATTGCCTTCTATAATACATTATCTCATTGATCCTCCCAGCAACCCTCTGAGATAGGTATTATGTCCAATTTATAGACGAGGAGACCAAGGCTCAGGGAGTACTTTGCCAAGCATCACCCGGCTAGTGAGTGGAGGATGAGGATTCAAGCCAATGTCTGCTTCCCTCCAAGCCTATGAATGTGCTCCTCATTGCTCTTTGCCAGCTAGTACTTTTTTATGGTCATAACTTGGACTAAATTGATCATGTGTCCCTGAACGCTCCATACTGCAGTGACAAGAGCTCTGATCTGTGTACAGGAAGGCCCAACTTCTAGTTCTGCCTCTGCCACTCATAAGCTTTATACTAAAAGGGAATAAAATATATAGCAAGGTACTCCTAGGGTTAGTGGCAGTTACGACAGAGCCATTGATTTGTCAGTGATCAATCATCCCAACCAAAGGATGGCCATTTCTAAGGTATTTGGCCAAAACTTTTGAGTCTTGTTCTTCATATGACTTAGACCAATGGGTTCTCTGAAACCATATTCCAGCAGAATATTGGGGCTCTCCAAGGGGTTGGAAGTATTTCAGACTGAAATTAAATAATTATCTCCCCCACTATGATGGCTACTATTTTAAAAATGCAAAATAGCAGTTGTTGGCAAGAATATAAAGAAATAGGAACACTCATGCACTGCTGGTGGAGAAGCAAAATGGCACAGTTGCTGTGGTAAACACTTTGGCAGTTCCTCAGGAAGTTTAACATAGAATTACCAATGACCTGGCAAACCACTTCTTGGTATGTATGGAGAAGAATTGAAACCAGAGACTCAGACAGATACTTGTACACCAGTGTTCAGAGCAGCATTATTCACAATTCCAAAGGCTGGAAGCAACCCAAGTGTTCTCCAACAGATAGATAAACAAAATGTGGTATATGCATACAGTGAAGTATTACTCAGCCGTAAAAAAGAATGGAGTTCTGATATATGCTACAGCACTGATGAACCTTGGAGACATTGTGTTCAGTGAAATAAACCAGAGACAAAAGGACAAATATTTTATTATTTCTTCTATATGAAATACCTAGAATAAGCAAATTCATAGGTATGGAAAGTACATTACAGTTTGCCAGGTGCCAGGGGGTGGGGAGAGAATGGGGAGTTATTGCTTAATGGATACAGAGTTTCTATTTGGGATGATGAAAAAGTTTTGGTAATGGATGGTGGCAATGGTGATGCAACATTGTGAATGTAATTAACACTACTGAATTGTATACTTGAAGTGATTAAATTGGGAAACTAAATTATATATATGTTTCCATAGTAAAAAATTTAAATTCATCGTCATCTCTACCTAGTTCATAGACAGGGAAAGTGTTAGTGGATGTAATTGTCACAATCTGAAGATTTCTGTAAACCGTGGGTACTTATCTAGGTTCCAGTATAAGACGTGGGTGACTTAGCACAAGAGCATGCCTTTCATTATTTCAGAGTTTGTATATCATTATTTTATTGTCTTCTCCCAAGGAACATCTTGATTTCCAGGGGTTCTGGACTTTGAATATGTTTAAGATCCCTCAGACTAAACCAGTGCATCTCTCAGTATGTTCCCCTCACCTGGAAAAAAAGTTTGGGAGCCACTTGGTTAGATTACATAGGAGGGAGTAGATCTTTGAATTTGGAACAATTGCATTCTAAACAAGGAGAGAAACTAAACGTCTACAAGGCCTGGTGACCAGGTTGTCGCAGGAACGTGAAAGTTTCCCTCTGTATAACCTTTCCCTTAACCCAGGTCCTTTAGCCCTGGAGTCACAGCACCAGCTTGTCACCCCACCTACAGTGTAGGCATTTCACACACTGACTTAATAAATACTGGTCGAATGAAAGTATTTGCTTCTAAAAAGAAGGATGCAGGTAAAACTGATTTTACTCCCTACTGCTCCTAGGCCAGTGCACTTTACATAATAAGCACCAAATAATTAACTGCTGAATGTTGAACCAGACAAGTTGTGTTCCTACTTTAAGCCTTATCTTAAAGGCCCATCATCTTTAAAATAAGAGGATTGTATCAGAGACTGGCCGTAAGTCCCTTTCAGCTCAGATGCCCTATATGGTTCTCTCTTTGGAGATATTCTTATCCAAAGACTGACACGAGAGCTGCTGTAATTCACTTAATGCTAACCTGGCAATGTGGAGAAGAAAGGGGAAGGTATTTAATACAATGTGCATTGAATGTGTACCTGGTTTCCAAAGGTAACTGAATAATTATTGGCATCCTCTCTGCTCTTTTCCTTCCTCTTCTCCCCTCCTATTTCCTGTCTTCCCCCTTCCTCCTCCTTCCTGTTGTTTTTTCTTCTCCTTCTCCTCCTCCTGTTTCTCCTCCTACAGATGTGTCTTCAACAGTTGATCATCTCCTGGTTTTCCCTGGTGTTCCTGGCATCTCCCCTCCTGGCCATATGGGAACTGGAAAAAGATGGTAACCAGCCTCTCCTTCTCATGGACCCCTGGATTCTAACCGGGGATTCTCAGGCAGTCCCTGCTGGGAAATCGGACTAATATGGGCAGCCACTCAGTAGGTCTTCCTAGTGGGAGCTGTCCGTCTGGGAACACAGGCCATATTTCCCACTTTCACCTCTAGAGGGTATCTCTATTGTTCGGTATTCACCGCAGATGCCAGAAAAGGAGTTCTGTGTGGACGGTGATAGGAAAAGAGGTATGGACTTTGCCAGTATTACTGAAACCCAGCTGTACTGTATGACTGACATTCTAGAGTGGAGGATTTGAAAAGTGTAAGACTGTCACCTCCCACTCCCCACCTCCCCTCCCCCACGATCCTGCCCCTCTGTTGGCACTGCCATGTCTTACCTCTGACAAAGCCCTTTGGGTAAAAGCACAGGATTCAGACTCACATTGACTTGGCTTAAAGTTCTGGTTCTGCCAATTACTGGCTGTGTGACCTTGAGCTGGGTCACTTCTGAGCTTGCATTTCCTCACCTGTAGACTGGGGATTACAAAATTGAGACCTGCCACATGAGTTCTTAGCTGTGTTGGTGAATGCAGAGTACAACCCATAGATGGTAAAATGAAAGCAAATGTTAGCTGGTGTTACTATTCTGGTTATTTGAAAATATGTCTCTGATGATTCAAGAGAACTTGTTTATTATCCCAACAATCCATGAAAGTCATAGGTAGAATAGTAGAAAAGGGGTTCTGTCTATCCTTCTTGTGTCTTAACTGAGTCTTGGTTGTTCTCAAAAGACCCACAGATGTTCCTCATTGAAGCCAACATAATAATGCTGGTAGGTAACATCTTTATATAGTAATAATAGTAATAGCTACTACATATTTAGCACAGTATCTCATTTAATTCTCCCAACAACCATATGAAACAGGACTGTCTATACCCCATTTTACAGATGTTGAAAATTGAGGCTAAAAGATTAAGTAACTTATTCAAGGCTGGTAAGAGTAGAATGGGGACCTGATCCCAGTTCTGTCTCATTATAAAGCCTACGCTTAAGCATTTGAAGAAAGTTTTACGAAAAGGACATGGAGCACTTGTTCCCTATGTCCTTGGAGAGCTGAGCAAGAGAAAATAAACATAAATTAAAGCCGAAGAGATTTCAGCTGATGATCAGAAATCATCTCTGGATAGTCAGGAGAGTGCCACATGGAATGGATGTCTGAAAGAAGTTTTTACCATTCCTCCATTCTTAAGAGTTTCAAGAAGACAATAATCCAGCCACCCACATGGGAGGGTTTGAGTAAAAGCAAAGGCCTGAGCCAGATGACTTCGTTAGATCCCTTCCAACTTTGGGACTTTTGGTGAGCTCAGGAACCTTGTTCCTTTCATATTTAACCCCTTAGGTACTCCTGATTGGTAAGCCTCAGAAATTCCAGAAAATCAGTGTGAGAAACACTGAGAGTACTTGCTGATTTGGAGACAAGAAGTTGAAATGAAACCAAACAATAGGTTATAGATGTTCCTTGTCAGGTTCCCTCTTGGAGGTGTTTTCCCTGCCCTGGACAAAAGTCTGCTAGGACTTCTGAGTGTTGGTAGTAACCGGAAAATAATGGAAACACTATTCAGTCACCAGTGGGACAAAGAAAATAGCAAAAAACAAAGGTTTTCTGTTAGCACAGCTAATCGTTTCTAAAGAGTTCGGCCCCAAATGCTTTTTACCTCTTGTCTTTGTTACCTCAGTAGTTATAAATTGCATCTGATGCAAAGTGAGAACGTTACATTCCACAGTGCTGTACACTTGAATGCCAAAAACAAGAGCCACTAGTTTATAGAGCTTTTAAGGGCACTGGGTTAAGCTCTTATATGAATTAGCTCATCTAATCCTCATCTTCACCTTCAAAAGCAAGTATTAATATTTTTCCAATTTTAAAGATGATAATATCAAAGCTTAGAGTGGTTGGTTGTATTGCCCAAGGCCAAAAGGCTGGTACGAGGAGGATTGGCAGCTGAATCTAAACCCAGACCTATCTGACTCCAAAGTTGGCTCTTAACCACTGTAGTTCTCAAACTTGAGTGGGCATCAGAATCATACAGAGAGCTGGCTAAAACACAGATCCCAAGGCCCATCCCTGAGTTTCTGATTCAGCAGGTCTGATCTGGAGCCTGAGAATTTGCATATCTAACAGTTTCCCAGGTGACGCTGACGATAGCAGGCCAATGATTGCACTATTCTTCTCAATTGATAATTGATGCCTGAATTAATGAATAAATGAATGAATGAATGAATTTTTTTTGAAAACTGTTTGAAATACTAAATAAGCCAGCCTCAAGTGCTGGCTTAATCGGGATACTGTTGTCCAACATGTAGCTTTTATTGTGCTTCTAACTTGATATGACCTTGCTTAACCCCTTGACTTCAGTGCCCTCCTCTATAAAAATGGGAAGACTAAGATCTACCCACCTGCCTCATAAGATTGTCAGACACCTTAAAATACAGAGAGAATGGAAATTTCCATTGGTGAGTCTCATGCAGAAGGAACTAAGTCCTTAAATGCCAATAGAGAATTGTGAGAGGACATTCCTGTGCATAGACCCTTGGGTCTGTGAACAATAATAATAATTTGTATCAGTTGAGTTTACCATGTGTCAGGCACTAAGAGCTTCCTATGCTTTTTTCATTTAATCCTCAGCCAAACCTACAAAGTAGATGCTATTATTATTGTCATATTACAGAGGTGGAAACTGAAGCTCCCAGTGGTTAAGTTCCTTGCCCGGAATCCCCCAGCCAGTTACAGGGATTCAGTCCTGGTCAGTCTTTCTCCAAACCCTGTGTTTTGAACCCTATGGTGTTCTGCTAAACACTGTGCCCTGGCTTATTCCCAGTGAAACTGAAATTGTGCTGCAAGTTTCTTGTCTCCACCAGACCTCTGTCAGAGAGTCCCGTGTGGTTTGCATTTCTTGGTGTATCAAGGTCTTCCCCATCTGCCAGCTAATCAAAGGTTAATTATTAAAGGCAGTCTGCCAGTTGATGAGTCCATGGCAGCTATAAAACCCTTTGCTTCTCTGTCCCGTGACCTTGAGCCCAAGAGGGACCCAACGCCCTGAGATCATCTTAGCCAGCATTTGATGCCAAACCCTTGTTATGAGCAAAGCTGTTGCTCAGGCAGTTGGGGAGGCCAGGATGATTAGTAAAGCACAGTTAGTTCATGGAGCTTACGGCCTCGTTCTCTACTCCCTGTGCTCCTCAGTTTACGTGGTGGAGCTGGACTGGCACCCTGACGCCCCCGGAGAGGTGGTGGTCCTCACCTGCAGCACCCCTGAGGAAGATGGCATCACCTGGACGTCGGAACAGAGCGGTGAGGTCTTAGGCTCCGGCAAGACCCTGACCATCCAAGTCAAAGAGTTTGCAGACGCTGGCCAGTACACCTGTCAGAAAGGTGCTGAGGTGCTGAACCACTCGCTCTTGCTGCTTCACAAAAAGGAAGAGGGGATTTGGTCCACGGATATTTTAAAGGACCAGAAAGGTAATTCCATTCCCTTGGAGAGCACCGATGTTCTCTTTCACTGCATGAGCGATTCAAAACTTAAAATTTTAAAAGGTAAGCCATGACTAGTATAGAGAAGGAATTACCATTTACATCCTTATTTAAACCACCTCAAAATGACATCTCCTTCGCTTCCTCAAACAGTTTTTGAGCTATCATCCTTCAAAATATCGCATTGGTTGGGATTCACGGTCAGTCTGAGTGCTTGTCCTGGGATTCTCTTTTAATTCCCATTTTTCTTCTTTTCTTTTTGTAACTAGAGAAGTTGTAGGTTTACGGAAAAATCATGCGTAAAATACAGAGTTGGCATATGCTGCCCTATTTTAACACCTTGCGTTAGTGTGCTACATTTGTACAATTCATGAAAGAATGTTTTTATAATTGTACTTTAACTACAGTCCTTTGTTTACAATAAGGATCACTGTTTGTGTTGTTCAGTTCTATGTGGTTTTTTTTTTAATTTTATCCTAGTACCATATATACCACCTAAAATTTCCCCTTTTAACCACATTCACAAATAAAATTCAGTGCTGTTAATTATGTTCACAATGTTGTGCTATCATCAGCACCATTCATTATCAAAATTTCATGACATAGAAATGGAAACTGTACAATTTAAGCATTAACTCTTCATTCCCAGCCCCTGTAACTTATATTCTACATTCCGACCCGCTGAGTTTGCTTATTCCAATTATTTCATATCAGTAAGATAGTACAATATTTGTCCTTAGTTATCTGGTTTATTTCACTCAACATAATGTCTTCAAGGTTCATTCATGTGGTATATAATGGAATAATATTTAACCATAAAAAGGAATGACGTTCTGAGATTCTATTTAAATAATGATAATATTATTGCATGGCTAATGGAAGTTAACTGATGTTTATAGTGCATAACTTAGCACTGAGGTGATAACCTTGAAAAAAATTAAGAATCCCTCCCTCAGAGATGTGAGGTTTGTAGTATACACTGCAGAATCAGGATCCTATTAGGACACTCCCGATTCCAGCTAAACTACCCGCCAGGGGAGTAGTATCATTTTCCAAGAACATAAATGAAAGAGTTTCACACTTGCACTGTTTGGTGGCCTGTAATTAATCATAATCAAAATCGTTCTAAAAGAAAACCCTTCAATAATGAATTTTTGTTCTTTTTCAAATCCAGACCCCAAAAGTAAGACCTTTCTAAAATGTGAGGCAAAGAATTATTCTGGACATTTCACCTGCTGGTGGCTGACAGCAATCAGTACTGATCTGAAATTCAGTGTAAAAAGCAGCAGAGGGTAAGTGAAACCACTCTGGTTTCTCAGCATCTTGATAGAACTGTTTCTTTAAGAAAATAAGGGTGACCTATCGGTGACTATCAGTTAATGATAAGGAAAAAAGAAGAAAAAAAAACTCAAACCCATAATTTTCTAACCCCTCTCTCTCGGCTCTAAGTTGGAGAAAGAACCTGGAGACTTGAGCCAATTTTCTGAACAGATGTACCAGCAAGAACAGAATATTATCATGGCCTGAGAATAACCTCTGCTGTGTTTGAATCCTCTCCTCTAAATTGCCTGGAAATGCTTCATTAAGGCTCATAGCACCATGGGGAGAAATAAAAGGAGAAGTCAGTGCTATGGATGACTTGCCAAAATTGCACCTGGAGTCAAAAATGGAAGCAAAAGTTCTAGGGCATAGATGTTGGAAGCCCTGAAACAGACTCCAGAACTCTGTGAGCCCACCAGCAATTTTCCCAGGGCCATCTCAAAGCCTTTTTCTTCTGCTAATGCCACCAACCTGAAGCTAAGAGAGCAGAGGAGTTCACTGTTTATCCAACACGCTTGGGCTTTCCTTAAGAAACCAGTTTCCATGAGTACAGAACCTATGTTTTAGCTCCCCTTGTGTTTTCCTTTAATCATTGTCCAAGTTCCTGCAGCAAGGTAGGATAATGGCACAAACCCTAGGCAGTCAACCTGGCTTTGCCGCTATTTAGCTGGGTAAAATAATCTTTGGGGTCTCAATTTTCTATCTTTAAAATGATAATGCTTACTAAAGAAATGCTATACAAGTGCACAAAGACACGGGTGCAAGTGTCCATTGTGGCGTTTTTGGTAATTAGCAGGGGAATGGTTAAATAGAGGGTAGTGAGCTATACTCTAGCTGTCTTAGTTTGCCAGGGCTGCTATAACAGATACCACTGAATAGTTAGCTTAAACAACAGGAATTTTGGAGGCAAAAGTCCAAAGTCAGGATTTCAGCAGGATCTTGCTTTCTCTGAAGTCTGTAGCATCCCTGGTGGTGGCTTACCGGCGATACATAACTCAGTCTCTGCCTCCATCACATGGCCGTCTCTTTCTGCATCTGTCTGTTCCTGCTGTGTTCAGATTTCCTCTGCTTATAAGGACTCCAGTCATACTGGTTGAAGGCCCACCTTGATTCACTTTGGCCTCACCTTACATAATAACGTCTTCAAAGATCCTGTTTACAGACAGGCTCACAACCACAGAACAGGGATTTAGAACTTTAATGTGTCTTTGTGGAGGACATGATTTAATCCACGACATTGGCTTGATGTGCTGTAAATAAAACAAACAGCCAAGTCTTTATGTTTTGACATGGAGAGTGCCCATAATGTGTTCAGATGGGAAAAAGATGATTATAAAACTATATGTATATAGATAGATACATAGATAGAGATATAGATGATATAGATATAGATGATATAGATATAGATATATAGATCTATAGATAAAATTTGATCCCATCTCAAAAAAAAAAAGAAAATCTTTACGTGTGTAAATAAATAAAAAATACATGTTTGTATGCATATGTATATATATACATATGTGGATATATGATTACTTTGAATATTCATTGAGAAAGTTCTGGAAGGATTCAACAATCTACGTATTTATATCTGGGGAATAAGATTAGGGATAAAAGGTGGATGAAGGAGGCACATGCATTTTTTTCTATATATGCATCTTTCTCATTTTAATTTTTTAGTATTAGCATCTATTGATTTTGTAATTAAAATAAGAAAAATAAATTTAAAACTTTAATAAAGGAATTTAATCATCTAGAAATTTCCAGATTCATTTAGGCCAATGGCAATATGTACAGAGTTGTTTCTAAACATTTGTACCATCCTCCAAAGTTAAACTTATTCTCCTGGGGAGGACAGTTTATGACCCTGGGAAGACACCGAGTCAGCTGGAGAAACTGCCATAGCTGCGTTAGCTATCTGCGCAGTGGATAGTTCTGCGATAGCTGCCTTACCCTCCTTACCGGCAGCAGTCACAAACTGCCCCCAAATGTGTAATACAGGATATTTCTGTCTTTGACTTCAGCTCTTCTGACCCCCAAGGGGTGACATGTGGAGCAGCAACACTCTCTGAGGAGAGGGTCCGAGTGGACCACAGGGAGTATCAGAAGTACACAGTGGAGTGTCAGGAGGACACTGCTTGCCCGGCCGCTGAAGAGAGCCTGCCTATCGAGGTTGTGGTGGACGCCGTTCACAAGCTCAAGTATGAAAACTACACCAGCAGCTTCTTCATCAGGGACATCAGTGAGTTTGGGATGATTATATGTATTTAATAAGTGTAAATGCCATTTGTCATGTGTCTACAATGCCCCATACATTATCTCATTCTGCAAAAAATAATAAGTATGATATAGATACTATGATTGGCATTTTAAAATGGAGGATATAGAGTGTCAGAAAGATTAAGCAGTCTGCCCCAGGTCTCACAGCTAGCAATTCAGGTCCCAGTCTGACCCACTGGAAAGGGCAGTCTTTTTGCTGCATTTCTGTTCGACACCCCAGAGGGCTTCCATGATGAATCCAGGAGCCCCCAACCATAATACACAGATTAGAACAAGGGCTTCCCTACAAATTGCAATTATTCCCAGCTAGTCTTTCTCCAGCATTTGAAAAGAGACTCTATATTGGAATGTAAAATCCTCCAATTGGACGTATATTTTTTAATTGGCAAATACAGGTTTTTCCACTTATTTCCTTTACTGTTTATTCCTTGAACTAGCATCATGAAATAAAGCGTGACAGAACCACAGAACTTGCTCTAGCATTTGCAGAGTATTTGTACTTGGCGGTGGGGGGAGGGGTGCGGGGGCGGATCTAGTTTGCACAGTGGCCAGGAGAGACCCAGCTGGGGAGGTGACATTTAACTGACAAGTTGTCAATCGTATAGGAATAGAGGGGGAAATATTTGTGTAGCACCTGCCAGGCCCCGTGGTGGCGGGTGGATGACGCTGGACCTAGAGAGCCCAAAAACATGCTAAAGAATGCCTTGCCCTCTAGAGGAAGATCAGCTATTTGAGGGCAGAGTCTGTTGCCGCCACTCTACCCTCCATGTGTAGTCTCCTGGCTGGCATGTAATGGGTGTTCAGTAATTATTTACTGAATAAATGAATGCATGAGCAAGCACAGAGACTATAACTGCTACAAGACTAGTCAGTGCTGGATGCTATAAAAAGACAAAAGAAAGGACAGTGAGTGGGAAATCTCCCATCTTATCCCCAGTGAGAGGTTCAGTTCGATTCCATGCTTGGTGCAGAGAGGCACAAAGAGAGGGTTTGGCTATAGAGAGGGTGATTCTTCACTGTATC
This sequence comes from Choloepus didactylus, assembly GCF_015220235.1. Classification (NCBI taxonomy): domain Eukaryota; kingdom Metazoa; phylum Chordata; class Mammalia; order Pilosa; family Megalonychidae; genus Choloepus; species Choloepus didactylus. The sequence goes on from NC_051317.1 coordinate 13,394,134, forward strand.
GCCCAAACGTGAGGGTCTGCCTGTCTCAGAACCTCCTTCTGAGCTCCAAGCAGAGAGGGTTCCACCGTCAGGGCCCCTCGGTTGAGGGGAGCGGCTGCCCGAGTGCAGGGATGAGAAAGATTCTGAGTCTGTCTTGGGTTCAGTGATAAAGGACACAGCGACTGATGAGGGCCGTCTTCCACGGACATGGCGTGAGGACTGGCAGCAGAGGGGCCTCGCATTTGCTAACTCAGTTTATTTTATTTTACCCAGAGATGGCTTTGGGTGGGGTTGTTCAGTGGCTAGACATTGTGGGCATCATAACATTTCATGGCCCCGTATTGTTCCCAGTGCCACCTGAAGATGAGAAGCATGTCCTCGGTGCCTGACGGGACAGAGCTGTGGCAGCAGCCATGGAGATAGGCAGAGATGGGCAAAAGAGTGCAGCCAGCTTGGGGTGGGGTGAGGCTATTGCTTTCAAGACCTCAGTCTCAGAGATAATAAGCAAAGTCCATGATAAACCTTAATTCCCTAAAGTTTTAGCAAGATGAGTTTCATGTGTTGACCTCATGCAAGGGCTTTATATGGAGAAACTCATTTTATCCTCACAGTGCTCTATGGGCTGGGGAACCACGATGACTCCAATTTTCCAGATGAAAACGGTGCTCAGAGAAGTTAAGTAACTATTCTGTGGACCCACAGCTGGTAAAAGGTGAAAGTGGGATCAGAATCCAGAGCTGCCTTACTCCAAAGCCCCATTAGGAAAATAAAGGGTGTTTCTCCGTCTTCCACAGTCAAACCTGATGAGCCCAAGAACCTGCAGCTGAAGCCTTTAAATTCTTCTCATGTGGAGGTCAGCTGGGAGTACCCCGACACCTGGAGCACTCCACATTCCTACTACTCCCTGACGTTCTGTGTTCAAGCGCAGGGCAAGAGCAAGAGAGAGAAGGTAGGATGTGATGCATGTGCAGTGTGTTCTGTGGTCAGGTCTCTGCAGGCCCCCATCATGGAGAAAATGAATGACAGTAACAACAGGGAACTTTGCTAGCACTTTCTATGTGCCTGGAACTGTGCCCAGGGCTCTACATGTATTATCTTGCTTAATCCTCACAATAACCCTACAAAGGCAGGCAGTGTTACTGTCACCACTTCACAAGTGAAGATACCAAAGCTCAGAGAGATTAAGCTCCAAAGACACTCAACTAGAAAATTACAGAACCAGGACACAAACTCTGTCTACCGGACACGAAGGAAAGACCATGCCCCTGTAGCCACTCCACTGCTCTGGTATAAATGCTTATTAATCCTTGCACTCAGAATTGGTCCTCAGGTAGGTAATCCCAGCTCCGAGAGCCTAAAATTATTATCTGAACCAAGTGACTATAATTGCTGATAGGTCATTTATGCTCATGTCAACCGAAATGGGTATCTCCCATCTGTTCCAGGTATTGTGAAATTGTTATTAAACAGGACATCGGCATTTACATAGGCTAAGACAGTGGCTTTCAAACTTTCTTGCTTTTGCCCCTTACAGGGTCCCCCTAGGGCTCCTTGGTCCCCAGTTTTTAAATCACTAGATGCTTTACTCAGCATAACATCTAACATGTGGTGGAAACACAGTCACTCCCTGAGAACTGGGGAAGGGACCCTATTCTGGAATAGATTTTGCCTAAATATTATTTAAAATCTTGATAAGTATCTTCCCTCCTTACGGTACATATCATTAATAGGTAATATTTATTGAGTGTATTCTACCATAAAGACTTTGCTAAGAGTTTTACATCATTGTCTTTAATTACTTTAATTATCAACTGTATAAAGTGGTCATTATTATTATCCCCATTTTATAAATGAGAAAACTGAAACACAGAGAGCCTAAAACATTTTCCTGAAGTTGTATAAGTAGCGCTAGTAAGTTGCAGTTGCCAGGATTTTAACACAAGCTTATCTGATAAAGAATCAGGGTATGGTATTTCTGGATATTCAGGGGACATCCAGAACAAATCTGTCTCGGTCCCACCATCAGCCTAGCACTGGGGTGGATGTGCACGGGGCCTCAGGCGAGGCAGTGGGCTGGAAAGACAAAGCTGTCCTCACCCTTTCTCCCGTGGGGCTTACAAAGGAGAAAAGCGCCACCTGTGCGAACAGCTTCTGCCAGTAGGTGGCGCACGTTCTACACTCCCCGCTGTGCATTGGCAACCAGGTGCCCTAAAACCAGGGTGTGCTTGTTTGTGGAGGTGTTTTACAGATATATGCCCAGCCTGTCTTGTGACCACGTTGCCACAGGCCGTTTAGAAATTGCCCTCTTCTTTGCAGAAAGGGAAACACTGCGTGGACAAAACCTCAGCCGAGGTCACCTGCCACAGAGACGCCAAGATCCGGGTGCAAGCCCGGGACCGCTACTACAGCTCGTCCTGGAGCGAGTGGGCATCTGTGTCCTGCAGCTAGGTGAGCAGGCGCGCAGAGCCCAGCGCAGACCTGCACGCTCAGGGGACCCGCGGGCAGGGCAATGGTGGGGGGTGGTGCAGAAGAGGAGTGGGGAGATGGGGCACCCTGTGCACGTTGCCAGAGTCAGAAACAGGTTCGTTCATTAACAGATATTTATTTATTTTCTGCCCATACAGTGCCAGGCACTGTGCTGGGTGCAGGGATACAGCCCTACAGAAAACAGGCATGGGTCCTGCCCTTTCAGAGGGTATGCAAAGGCAGAAGAAAGAAGTAGGCGGGGCTCAGAGCCTGGGGGGAGATTGCAAGCGGTTTCCAGGAGTTAGAACCTTATGTTGGGAGGCGCTGGGCAGCCACTGAAGGGTTTCCGGTGAGGAAGTAACGCAATCAGAAATTCTTTTAAGAAAACCCTCAAGAAAGCCTCTGGCAAGCAGGATACCAGGCCAAATTCTAGACCACATAAGGAGGGTCTGGGCCCTTGTGACATGGAATCCTCAGAAAGCAATTACCCAGAATAACATTTTGTATGAAATGAGGACTTGGTGCTGCATTCCTAATCCATGCATGCTTTGGCCTTCTTTTTCAGGTTCCAATTCCAGGATGAAACCTTGGAGGAAAAGTGGAAGATATCAGGCAGAATTTTGAAAGGCATGATGGAACAGACACAAAAAGATATTTTCTACCCAGTTTGCTTTTTTGTTAAAATCATAATGGTGTCTTTGCTATATTTTTATATGTAAATGCTAATGCCCACTGAAAGAAACAATTTATTTATGGGTTTACCAGCTATCAGGTTGCCACTGGCCTTAATGCTATTGTCCATATTTAAATAATTTATGTATTTATTAATTTATTACTGTTATTTAACATTTTTGTGCCAAGATGTATGTTTCTGGTGACCTGATCCATAAGGAATGTGCCCTACCATGCAAAATGTGTATTGAAGTGTTATTTATACCCACAACTTTTCAAATGAGGCTGAGAGTGCATTGGTTTTAATGGCAGCAAGTCAGTACATGATGTTCTGATGCAAGCGTAATAATATATTTACAATGGATGAGAACACAAGAGATATTTAAATGTAGACATTGAGACAGGAACCTGTTTGAAGAGGTCCTAGAGAAGAAGATATTAGTTCTCATATCCATGAAGAAGACTTCCGTTTAAGTGGTGTTGATAAAGCAATTCAGTGTCACCTGCTCTTCAAGCAAGTTTAGCCTTTGGATGCTTGAATTTAGAAAGGACCAAAAAGAAGATTGAAATTGGAATTGTCAGCCTCGTTGGCAGTTCCCATCACCATATATCTGCAAGACACGGACAGGTGACACAGAGACCTCCCAAGTGTCTGGAAACTAAAAAGATCCTGTGATTCAAGAGGGAGGACAAGTGTAGCTATGGCCAAGGACATAAAATTGTCAGAATTGCAAGTTGCTTCTTAATAGCCACTTGAAAAAGCAGTCAGAGATGCCGAGAAAGTGATGAAGAATTGTTTACTTATCAGCCTCAGGGAAACTGACATGTGGGTATGACCAAGAAAGTATCAATTAAGGTGCTACTTTAAGATAACAAAAGTGTTTCTGTGAAGTGATTGCATTTGTTTTCTATTTATTTATTTATTTTTACATTCTGAGGCTAAACTAATAAAAATATAACTCTTCTTTGCAATACTTTGGGCTCTCTCAGCTGACTTGCATATCCTCATCCCTGGGTTACCAGGGGTGCGTTTTCTTCCCTGTCGTTGAAAGTTGCTCCCTTTTTTCATTTCCGGTTCCACATTGTTGCTCTTTCCCCTTACAGTATTTCAAAGTCAGCGTTTTGCTGAGCTCAGGGAATGTTCTTGTAATCTGACCAAGGGGGGATTCTTTGCAAGGACACTGAACTGCATTGTGCCTTCTTTAGAGGTTGGATGCTTTTGCTTCTTTCACCTTCTGTCCTGGAATCAAATCTACTGGTTTCCCCAGTATCATGAAGTAAAACTCCAACCTAATAGAACCACGGGCCTCCCATCCTGTAGGTCCAGCTCTAGTATTTATCGAGGGTTTGCCATGTGTCTAGACACGTTATTAGCCCTTGGGGTTGAGGAGTTCTGGAAACCATGTGTTGCCTCCCCCAAACAGCGCCCACCCCTGGTAGACCTTATAAAACAAGTTCAAACTAAATGCTACAATGTTCAATGTCTATGGTGCTCTGGGGTGAGAGTGAAGAAGAAGGATTGGTGTAACCTGGAGTCACCCACAAGAAGGCACGGTAGAGAAGTGAAAGTGCCCAGTTTGGGCTCAAAGAAGGGGCAGGACCTGCCAATTCCTCCTTGGCACCCGACCCCCCATAGAAAGGCAAGTGGTGGGGTCAGAGAGAATGGCATCTGATCACTTGGTCTCTTGAAAATCCAGGTGTGCACATTCAGGCTTCCTTGCAATGTGAGGATAATAATTAGGAGTGTTCGTTTATATTCCTTATTTTACGTATCCCCTGGAGGCCTTCCTCCACTCTGGCCTGGAGGAATGGGGGAAGTTTCTGTCATCTTACTCTAACATTTGAAATATATCATCTGGTGTTGTGGGCCCACACTTGACAGCACATGGTGAGTTAATGACAACTATTTGTCCTCCCACAAGGTCTGTCATCTAGAAACACCAAAGTACTTAGTGGGTATGTAATGAGTAACGCTAACCAGGAAAAACAAATTAATCACCTTTCATTAGCACAGAGACTTGGAAACCTTTCCCAAACTTCTGGCCATCCTGAGGCAGAGCTGCAAACAAAACTCAGATGTTCTGGCTTCCACTATGTTCACTGCTTTCCTGACCTGTCCTCTTAGCTTTTGATTACTTTGGATTTACGCAATGGAGAGCTTTTCTCTTTTTAAAGATACTCTCCAGCACAATCCCTTCTTTTTTTTCCCCTCCAAATCCAACCACCAAAAAATGTATTAAATGTCCAAGCAACAGAGCTCAGGACTGGGGACCATGAGATGGGACCTAGGCACGGCCAGGATACTAGGTCACCATGTGGCCTTGGGCAGGACAGGTGACACAACCTGCTGGTGATCCAGTCAAAACTCATTCCCAACTTCTTCTTCCCTCCACCCCATCCCCTTTTCAGTTCTAAGTTGGAAAGCTAAGGAATCAGTTTCCCAGCCACCCTTGCTGCCATGCAAGGCCACGAGACCCAGCTGTGCCATTGAAATGAAGAAAATTCTGCTGGGGGATTTCTGAGAAAGTTTGGCAAAGCCCTTTCCCTCCTTCTTCCTCTCTTGAACAGATAAAATTTTAGGAAGCTTCAGAGGACAATGTGCAACCAGGATGAAAGCCATCGTGCTGAAACTGTACAGACAGAAAAAGTATGGGATGCTGGTGGCATCTCTGAGTCAGTGAACCAATCCCTGGAACTGCCTACCCCCAGATTTTTTGTTAGGTGAGAAAGATAATCCCTGTTTGCTTTTAAACTAGAAAATATAAGCCAAAAATTAAATAAAGACATTCCCCTAAATGAGAACCCCATTGCGGAGAGGCTGCTAGCCACATCAGCAAGGACACACCAGCACAAGAAAGAGCTGGAGGCTCAGTGTCAGAACGCCCAGCTCTGTCCCTGACCCCTAGTGTTTCCCTGGGGAAACCAGTGAACACCCAGTTTCCAAAGATAATGGGTGGAACCCTGGTTATACCCCACCCCTGCTAAGCAAGGCTGTCATGGTTCTTCACAAGATAAGAGAGGCAGGGAGAGAAGAATTCTGTGGCTTTTTAGTTACTTTTATAGGAAACACTAGTTACATTCCTGTGACAGAATGCTTTATTTGGGCAGTCATTCCCATCCCAGGCATTTTAATGAGCTGCTGTTTTGTGCCTGGCATCATATGGCACTAAGATGCATTATTTTAGTAGTGCCTAGTGGTGTCAGTGCAGTTTAAGTCTGTCATTGTTTCCATTAATCTTCTATTTTAGGAGGCCAATACTAGCACATAGGGAAGTGCTCAGCTAACATGCATTTCATTTATATATCTGGGTCTCTGCACACAGGAAAAATGATATTCAAGCTTCGTATCCCCAACACTTAAAAAAGGACCCAGTTGCATGCAGACTCTCAATAAATATTTGTTGAATGAATTAAATGAAAGAATCCCATAAGTAACACTAGTTATCTTAAGAACTCATACCTGGCTATGGCTATGCTTTAAAAAAATTTTTTTATTCAACTGTCCAGGGTTTTATTTAATTATTATTATTTTTTAATGATGGAGATTTTCATTAAAGTACATTTGGTAGAGTTTTCCTGGCTTTATGGGTCATCTCTTTCATCTCTTCTATAAACAGCTGGGAGCCAGGAAGAGTTGAGATTTGTCACAACTCTGAAATTATATGCCTCTTGAGTTAGTCACTTGACTTTTGCTTTCACATGAAAACTCTTTTATTTAATAAGCCAGTTAAGTCCATTTACATTAATTGATAAAATCTATGTTTGGCCTCAATTCATTTATTTTTATTGTGGTATCACATATATTGTAGTATCTGCCATTTTAACCATTTTTAAATGTACAATGTAGTGGCATTAATTACATTCACAATGTTGTACTCCCATCACCACCACCTGTTACCAAAACTTTCATCACCCGAAACACATTCTGGACCCACTAAGCTGGCTTATGGCTTTGTGAGATACATATATTTTGTCCATCTTTTCCATCTTCTGGTATTTAGGAAGGTTTGTATTGTTGTTCTAATGGTTACTTTTAAATAATACCACTTTTTTTTGCCACTTTTGCCTTGTGTGTGTGTGTGTGTGTGTGTGTGTGTGTGTGTGTGTGTGTGGGTGGTTCTAGTGTATTGATTCCCTGCTGTGTGCAATAGTGTAATTTAACATTAACCTCTTCTTGCCCCTCCTCCTCTCTTCCCCATCATCTGAATTGAAGTATTATCTTTTTACTTCCAGATAATATCTATAAGAAAATTAACAAGCTTAATATGTTTTTCATATAATTTTCTCATCGTACTCTTTCTATGATGTCAGAGCATGTAGACAGTATATACTTCCCTGTATCCTTTATAAGATCACTTAGTTTTAATCCTCATGTACGTCTATAATGCTCGTCATCCATCCTTATATTGGTGTCTCTTCTGTCATTTTGGTTTTCTGAAGCTAGTTACCTGGTACATTTCTCAGGAAGAGCTTATGACAACTATGTACCCTGAGTTGTTGCAAATCAATAAGTTTGTTCAGATTGTACATGAAGGTCAGTTCAGCTGGATGTAAAGTCTTTGGTACATGTTTTCTTTATTTGAGTATCTTAAATATGTTACTCCATTGTCCTTTTTCTGAAAGCTTGCTGTCAGAAAGTCTGATGCTAGCCTCATTTCTTTCCCTCAGGGGAACTTGGTCTTTTCTCCTGGACACCCATATTTTTCCCTTTAAATTCCAATAATTTTACTGTAATATGTCTGATTGTCTCATTGTGGGTCAATTTTCCCAGCTGTAACTTGGATTTTGAGGTTTATTTTCCTCCTTTATAAAATGAGAATAATGATAGCTTTTTTTTTGTCTGTTCACAGTTATTTTGAAAACCATATTGTATATTAAGTACTTTGAATTTAGTTTACTATTTTGTTGCTCTTTAAAGTCTCTTGTTCTGAGCCTTAAAATTAGAGTACCTCATTTTACAGATGAGCAAACAGATTTGAGTTGGCTTCATATATGAGAGAAATCTAAAATGGATACTCGGTGGAGTCTTTTGTCTATATCCTGCCAGTAAATAAATTGATGATGACTCTGTATGGTAAAAGAGCTCACTCTACCCACCCAGGGTGGGCTCAAAGCAGTTGTGCTTTTTGAAATTATCTTATCTAGTAAACTCTGATTTCCCACTTGAAACTGGGTTTACATGATCTCAATTTATGAATGCATGGAACAATACACAGAAAAAAACTTAAAATATTCTATTTTTCAGATAATAAGGAGAGTTGGAAACCCAGTTGGTTTCATCAGCCAACATTTTTCTTGTATTTGTTGTACATAAGGCCCTGAATAAGAAGTGGATAGAAAATATCCTAGAAACATGAGATGTCATTTTTGGCCATGAGGGTGGTAAAACACACAACATATCCATGATCACTTACAAAGCAGCATGTGATAAATGAATCCAAACCAGTGTAGCACAAACCAAGGATATGAGTAGATGGTGCATTTTACCTAAGGCCACCCTGGTCTAGAATTTCCATGCCTGGGCCTTGTTTTGTTGAAGCAGCCCTTTTCACATGCAGACTGGAAGTCCTGGTGGGGAATTGGGTAATTGAGTTAACTAAATCCATTTTAATGCTTTCACCTGATTTGTAAGCACAGATAGGGGTTTGACTGATGTCATATAAATAGTGTTAGTGTCTTTATTTGGATATGTGATTTTTAAAATAGTTTCATCCATGCATTACAAGACAGGCTGGAATCCATCGTAGATGTTCTGACACTTATGAATAAGGATGATTTAGAAACCCAAGGCTAGAAATGTAATACCACCTATAATTCTATGTATAACACATTCCTTATTAAGTTCTTTGTTTATTTAAACAATTTGTTTACTAGTCATTCATTGTATACATACAAAACCCTGAGTAAGGAGTGGGGAGTACAGAGATGAATAGAAAACAGTCCTCAAAGTGTTTGTAGTTAAGATGTAAAAATCTATGTAGAGTAGAAAACAGAACTGAATGAGACCTGTATCAGAGGTGCAAGAAAAGAGCAGGAGGTATATAGGGCAGTTTGGATTCCTGTAAGAATTGAAAGTCACATCACTTTGGGCTGTTTTCATCCACAAGTGTTGTCCAGTCTGATAGCAAGATACAAATACTCCTTTTCATTCAGCTGTTGTTATTTTATAGAGTTGAGGACACCATAATTTCTGTTCTCAAAGTTCTGATTGTTTTCATGAGCACTTACTCAAACTGTGAAATTAGTATTTATCTTTGGCTTCTGATGTGACATCAAAGTGCTGCAGCAAGGTTAGACCACCTATAAATTTGGGTACATAAAGTTTTCAGTCTATTTTACTCTCCCTCTCTCTGTTTTATTTCATTTCCTCTTTTGCATTGATTTTTATTTTTTTATTTTTATTTGGTTTCCAGACACAGTGAGAAATCAGTGATGCAGAATTGGGGATATCAGTTAACTGTGACTTTAGTTCCAAAGCTTTTTAGGTTTCCCTTTTTTATGATTTTTGGATGTTGTGTTCTGTCAATCAGAAGGTATCCCATGTATTTTCAGCAACACAGCTGTAGCGTGACCTCTTTTTTTTAAAGTATTAAAAAGTAGTCATATATCCCTTCATCTTCCTGTTGAGGTAAAATGGATCACATAAATATTTATATCCAAGTCATTTAACACTTTATGTATCTTTCCGTAATTTAAGAAAAGTTGGCTTTTTAGAGCCTAAGTTCTGAACCATACATGTGTGAAGATTCAGATTTTTATTTATGCAAAAACACAAAAACAAAATGGTATGCAATAATTTATAGCAAGAAAGCCATGTAAAATGGGAACAATGGTCTCAGAATGTATGTTTTTATTTTCAGACATTTTCATAGACAAGGCAACAAGTGGTCCTTTTACAGGGCCTCATTAATAACCAAATGTCATAAAGCTCATGCCATTATCTCTCTGTGGCAAGTTTCCACCATTAGTTTGGCATCTAAGAAGACAGAAAGCGATGGTGGACCTCGGATGGTAAAGAGAGACGCTAGACTAGAAACAGAATAAAATTTGATTCTGTTCATCACGCAGTTTCTGTTTTTCCTCTTTAATATCACACATATACACACAAGCTTCAGTTTTCAATGTTGGGAGAAATACCTTTAATGTTTATTCGTGGCAGTGAAGGTGAAGGGTGCTGAGTGGTAGCATAGTCAATAGAAGATAGCAGATTCTCTCTTGGAGCAGCTTTATTGAGTTACACATTTTTATATGCCCTAAAAGTAACCCATGTTAAGTGTACAGTTCATTGAGTATTAAGAAACTCATATATAGTTGTGCCACCAGCACCGCAGTTCAGTTTTAGAACATTTCCATCACCCCAAGTTTTCCCCCATGCCCATCATAGTCAGTCTCCATTCCTATCCCCAGCCCAGGCTACCATGAATCTACTTTCTGTCTTTAGGGTTTTGCCTTTTCTAGAAATGTCATATAAATAGAATCATACATTTTGTAGTCTTTTGGCTCTGTCTTCTCTGACTTAGCATAATGTTTTTGAGATTCATCATTTGTCTTTGCATGTATTGGTGGTTTGTTCCTTTTTATTGCCAAGTAGCATTCTGTTGAATGGCTGTGCTGTATTTTGCTTATCCATTTGCCAGTTGAAAGATTATTGGATTTATTTTTTATTTTATTTATTTTTTATTTTTTGCAGATTTTGACTTATCAGTAATGTTCTAGGAACATTGGTGTTCTGGTTTGCTAATGCTGCGGAATGCAAAACACCAGAGATGGATTGGCTTTTATAAAAAGGGTAGGTTTATTTGGCTAAACAGTTACAGTCTTAAGGCCATAAAGTGTCCAAGGTAACATATCAGTATTCGGGTACCTTCACTGGAGGATGGCGAATGGCGTCCAGAAAACCTCTGTTAGCTGGGAAGGCACATGGCTGGCGTCTGCTCCAAAGTTCTGGTTTCAAAATGGCTTTCTCCCAGGACATTCCACTCTAGCAAGCTTGCTCCTCTTTAAAACATCACTCACAGCTGCACTCTGTCCAGTCTCTTTGAGTCAGCATGTTTATATGGCTCCCCAGATCAAGGCCCACCCTGAATGGGCAGGGCCATGCCTCCATGGGAGTATCCCACCAGAGTCACCACCCAGAGCTGGGTGGGGCACATTCCAAGCAAACCTAATCAGCACCAAAAGTCTGTCCCACAAGACTACATCAAAGATAATGGCATTTGGGGGACAAAATGCATTCAAACCGGCACATTCCACCCCCTGGACCCCAAAATGACATTATCATTCCAAGTACAAAATACATTCATTCCATCACAATATCACAAAAACTTAAATCATTTCAGAACCAAAAGTTAAGTACAAGATCCCATCAAAATCAATTATAGGCATGGTCAGCCCTAAGGCATACTTTTCCTTTAGCTTTGGATCTGTGGACTTAGAACAAGTTATATGCTTCCAATATACAAAGGAGGGACATTCGTAGGATAAACATTCCCATTGCCATAAGGAGAAAGAGTAAGGAAAACAGGGTTAACAGGACCAAAACAGTTCCTAAAACCTGCAGGACAAACTCCATTAGATTTCAAAGTCTGAGAGTCATTAACAGAATGAAGTTGCATCCTTGGGGCTTGAGAGAGCGGGAGTCTAACCCTTCCTAAGGGCCTTTGTGGCAGCCCTTTCCTCTCCAAACTCTTGGGTGAGTGCTCCAACATATCCACACATTGGGGAGACCACCTTGTCAGCCCCACCCTCCTCAAACATTGGGGCAGCACCCAGATTCCCTTCCATCTTTGGGGCACATGCTCAACCCCTTCAGAACAGTGTGGTGGCAGCCAGGCTCTCCCCACTTCCCTGGGAATGTGCTCCACCCTCTTCGGGGCTTGGGGTGGCAGGATGTTTCCTGAGCATCGAGGTGGAAGGTCCACCCTCGACCTCCAGGGCAAACTCACCCTTTCCATGCGTGTGGGCTGTTCCACTCTCCCAGCCCGAGACCTCCTGACTCCAGACCTCAACCTCCATGGCTCTGTCTTTGAAGAGATTTTTCCTTTAATTTTTTCCTTGTCTGTCTCCTCCAGTCCAGACCGGCAATGGCTCTGTCTGTAAAGATCTCGCAAAAATTCTGTTGGCTTTGCATGAAGCATGCAGGGTCAAAGCCATCAGACAACAGGACTTTCCACAAATTCTTTCTGGATAATTCCATCTCCAATCTTGGCTTGTACCGAAATGGTGGCTGGGTTCCATGTTTGGTAACATCCTCACGTTGGGCTGTAGCTTCTGGGATTCCACCCCCTGGAAGCTTGTAATTTTCCAAGCCATCAGCTTCTGGTTTCTTAGAACGCAAGAGTTCAGTTCTAAGTTTATCTCTCTCCACTCGCATTTTACTATAAGTTGCAAGGAGAAGCCAGGTTACATCCTCCACACGTAGTCTGGAGATCTCCTCACCTAAGTATTCCAGGTTGTCGCTTTCAAATTCTTCCTTCCATATGACACCAGGACTCAATTTTGCCAAATTCTCTGCCACTTTAAAACAAGGATCGCCTTTCTTCCAGTTTGCAACAACACATTCATCATTTCTGCTCGAGTCCTCATCATAAGTCTCTTTAGAGTCCATATTTCCACAACCAGTCTCTTTAAAGCAGTTTTGGCCTTTTCTATCAAGCTCCTCACAATTCTTCCAGAATCTTCCCCTTATCCATTTAAAAAGCCATTCCAACATGTTTGGTATTTGCAAACTCAGCAGCAAAAGCACCCCATTCTCGGTACCAAAATCTGTTCTAGTTTGCTAATGCTGTGGAATGCAAAACACCAGAGATGGATTGGCTTTTATAAAAAGGGGGTTTATTTGGCTACACAGTTACAGTCTTAAGGCCACAAAGTGTCCAAGGTAACACCTCAGCAATCGGGTACCTTCACTGGAGGATGGCCAATGATGTCCGGAAAACCTCTGTTAGCTAGGAAGGCAGCTGACGTCTGCTCCAAAACTCTGGCCTCAAAATGGCTTTCTCCCAGGACGTTCTTCTCTAGCAAGCTTGCTCCTCATCAAAACATTACTCCCAGCTGCACTCAGTTCCATGTCTTAGTCAGCTGATTTATATGGCTCCACTGATCAAGTCCCACCCTGAATGGGTGGGGCACACCTCCATGGGAGTATCCCACCAGAGTCACCCCCTACAGCTGGGTGGGGCACATCTCCATGCAAACAACCTAATCCAAAGTTCCAACGTAATCCCCACTATTATGTCTGCCCCACAAGATTGCATCAAAGTATATGGCTTTTTCTGGGGGACATAATACATTCAAACCGGCACAATCATCGTGCTTAAGATGCAGAAATTTCCATCCTCCCAGAAAGTTTCCTTATGCCCTTTTGCAGTCAATCCATTCCCCTATCAACTACTGATCTCCTTTCTTTCATTATAGTTTCCCGTTTCTAGAATTTCATATAAACTGAATCATACAAAATATAGTCTTTTGTGTCTAACTTCTTTCACTTAGATTAATGCTTTTGAGATACACCTCGGATGTTGTCTGTATCAGTATTTCATTCCTTTTTATTGTTGAGTAATATTTCCAGAATGAAAACACCACAGTTTGTTTATTCCTTCACTATTTGATGGAAATTTGGGGGCATGTGGATAGTTACACCATTCTGTTGCTTTTTGTCATCCATGACAATGAGGCAAGAAAACATTAAGTTGATTTATGGACTTAAAAAAAAAAAATAACCTAGGTTTCTTCATGTTTTTGGCCAGCAGCAAATAGGCAGTAGTTTTTTTTTTTTTAAGGAGTTTATGTTGTCCCTGTCTGGCTTTATTCAAGCATGCCAGTTGTCTCTCAGAGCTACTGTATCCTTGCATTTTCATTTCTCTTTAGTTTGTTCACTATTGTGAGTAAATTGTCAGTGTTCTGTTCCAAACTGGAAGCTCCTAAGTGTTCTTTGGACTGCGGCTAGTATTTGTATTCTAGCTAAGCTATATTTTATGTCAGTCTATAATAAATTTTTAAACTCAAGTCATTGCTGTTATTTAATTCACCCAAATAATTTTAAAAATTTATAATTTTTTAAGAGAAGTTGTAGGTTTATAGAAAAATCATACAGAAAACACTGAGTTCCCTTATACCCATGAACATTTTTCATTAATATAGTACTTTTTTATAATTCTTGAAAAACTAGTATAATTATACTATTAATTCGATCATGGTGTATAATTCTTTTGATGTGCTGTTGGATTTGGTGTGATATTCTGTAGAAGATTTTTGGGTCTATGTTCATAAAAGGTATTGGTATGTAATTTTCTTTTCTTGTGGTATCTGTATCTGGCTTTGGTATTTAGGATGATATTGGCCTCACAGAATAAGTTAGGGAGCGTTCTGTTCTTCAGTTTTTTTGGAATAATTTGAGCAGAATTGGTGTTAATTCTTCTTGGAGTGTTTGGTGAAATTCACCTTTGAAGCCATCTAGTCCTGGGCTTTTCCTTGGGAGGTTTTTGCTTACTGATTCAGTCTCTTTACTAGTTATTGGTGTGTTGAGATCTTTATTTCTTCTTAAGTCAATGTAGGTAGTTTGTATGTTTCTAGGAATTTGTCCATTTCATCTAGGTTGTCTAATTTGTTGGAATACGGTTGTTCATCGTTTCCTCTTATAATCCTTTTTATATCTTTGGAATCAGTAGTAATATTCTCCCTTTCATTTCTGATTTTGGTTATTTGCATCTTTTTTTGTTGTTGTCAATCTAGCTAGTGGTTTGTTAATTTTATTGATCTTTTCAAAGAACCAACTTTTGGTTTCACTGATGCTCTTTGTTGTTTTTTATTCTTTGTTTCATTTATCTCCTCTCTTATGTTTGTTATTTCCTTCCTCTGCTTGCTTTGGATTTAGTTTGGTCTTCTTTTTCTAGATCCTCCAATTGCAAGTATTTAGAGCTGTAAGTTTCTCTTTGCTGTAAGTTTTGGCATGCTGTTGTTGCTTTCATTTGCCTCAATATACTTCCCACTTTCCACTGTGATTTCTTCTTTGACCCATTGGTTGTTTAAGTGTGTGTTGCTTAATTTCCTCATATTTGTGATTTTCCAGTTCTTCCTCTGTTATTGGTTTCTAGCTTCATTCCATTGTGGTCAGAGAGAAATGTATGATTTCAAAATTTTGAATTTAGTGAGACTTGTTTTGTGATCTAACATATGGTCTATCTTGAAGAATGATCCAGGATATGCACTAGAGAAGAATGTGTATTCTGCTGCTGTTGGGTGAAATGTTGTATAGATGTCTCTTAAGGCTAGTTGATTTATAGTATTGTTCAAGTCTTCTGTTTCCTTATTCATCTTCTGTTTAGATGTTTGATCCATTATTGAAGGTGTATTGAAATCTATTATTAATAAAAAATTGTCTGGTCTCCCTTCAATTTTGTCTATATTTGCTTCATATATTTTGAGGCTCTGCCATTAGTGGTATCTTTATTTATAATTGTTATGTCATCTTCTTGAATCGATGCCTTTATCAGTATATCATGACTTTCTTTGTCCCTTGTAACAGTTTTTGACTTAAAGTCTATTTCATCTGATTAAGTTAGCTACCCCAGCCCTCTTTTGGTTACTATTTGCTTGGTATGGATTTTGCCATCCTTTCACTTTCAAACTACTTGTGTCTTTGCATTTAAACTGAGTTTCTTGTAAACAGCATATAGTTGGGTCGTGCTTTTTAAAATCCATTGTGCCATTCTCTGCATTTTGAGTGGAGAGTTTAATCCATTTACATTTATAGTAACCATTGATAATACATTCATAGAACTTTCTTTTGCCATTTTGATATTTGGTTTTTATGAGTGTTTCACTTTTTTTCCCCTCAATTCTCCCATTAATGCCTACTTTCATATTTGAATTTTTTATATTGTGCCATTTTGATTCCCTTCTCATTTATTTCTGTGTATATTTTTCATATATTTTCTCTGTGGTACTATGGGGCTTAAATTTAATATCCTGAATGGATAACAAGCACATTTGATTTGATACCAAGTTAACTTCTACAGTATGCACATATACTGTTCCTATATCCCTTCATCCTGTCACCTTATTGTTATACTTGTTACAAATTATGTTTTTATACATTGTATGTAGAAAACCATAGATTTATCATTTTTTAATGCATTTGCATTTTAGAACCTGTAAGAAGTAAAAAGTGGCAGTACATACCCGAAAACACATTATGGTAGTACTGGCATTGATAATTAACCATTTGGTTATGGTCAGCAGAGGTCTTTATTTCTTTATGCTGCTTCAGTCCACTGTCCGTTGTCCTTTCCTTTCAGTCTCAAGAACTCCCTTTAGCATTGCTTTTAGGGCAGGTTTAGTGGTGACAGACTCCCTCAGCTTTTGTATATCTGGGACTGTCTTAACCTCTTCCTCATTTTTGAAAGAGAGTCTCACCAGATACAGATTTTGGTTGGCATTTGTTTTCTTTCAGTCCTTTAAATATTTTGCCTCATTGCCTTCTTGCCTGTATGGTTTCTTATGATAAATTGGCACTTAATCTTACTGGGATTCCCTTGTACATGATATGTTGCTTTTTTCTTGCAGATCTATCTTGTCCTTGGCATTTAACAGTTTGACTACTATTTGTCCAGGCTTGGTTCTCTCAGAATTTGTCCTGTTTTGGGTTCATTGGTCATCTTGAATGTACATATTCATGTCTTTCATTAAATTGGTGAAGTTTTCTGCCATTATTTCTTTGATTATTCCTTCTTCCTGTCTCTCTTTCTTCTCCTTCTGGGACTCCTGTAATGTGTTTATTGGTATCCCTGATGGTGTCCCACAAGTCTCTTAGGCTCTGTTCATTTATTTCATTCTGATCCTCCTCCTGAATCATTTCAATTATCTCCTCTTTGAGTTCACTGATTGCCTTTTCTGCCGTGTCCAATCTTCTGTTTATACCCTCTACGGAATTTTTCATTTCAGTTATTGTGGTTTTCATTATCAGTATTTCTATTTGGTTCCTTTTTAAAATTTCTGCCTCTTTATTGAGAGTATCATTTTGTTCATTCATCATTTTCATGATATCCTTTAGTTCTTTTTCTTCTTCTTCTTTATGTCCTTGAGCATGTTGAGAATCACTTTTTAAAGTCTTTGTCCAGTATTTCCAAAGACTGGTATTCTTCACTAATGAGTCTCTGGATTTTTATCTTGTTCCTTTGGATGGGCCATCATGTCCTGTTTCTTTGTTGTAATCTTTTTCTGTCCATTGTATATTTTAATATTTTAAAGCATTAACTCTGATTTAGTCTCTGCATCATCTGTTCCTTATGTTTGTGTCCAAATACTAATATGACAAAAGTTTTCTTGAGTGCCAGGAGCTAACAGAAAGAAACAAACCAATGTAAAAAACATCTTTCACAGTCTTTGCCAATTGGCTCTGGGTTAGCTGGTGTTCTCCTGCAGAGTTTAGCCCTCCTAACAAGCAGATCAGCCAGCAGTGAATGTGAAGTTTAGGATCCTCTCTCTCTTTTCTGACCTGTATCTTGTCCTTGACTTGTGCTAGCTGGTGCCTTTGGAATTCCCTGGACTTAAAGCAGGTAATCCTTTGCCCCCGACCTCTTTGTCTTAATTGATTCTTATACTGCTTTAACTATTCTAAGCTGCTTCTGCCTGCAGTTTAAGTGCTGGGAGGGGGATCCTGAGAGAAGTTTCCTGATCAGTCTTTCAGGCTGCTGCCAGATAGATTGATACCCACATACAGGCACCCAGCTACGCACATAGGGGTTAGGCTGCTCCCTCAGGGTCAAGACCGGGTACCCTCAACGGGAGCACATTTGGGCAGATCACAGGTCAGGAGATGCCAGCAGGGGCTCCTTAAACTTCTCCTACCATTTTTAAAGCTTCATTTCTTCATTCGGTCTTTGCCCAGTTACCACAACCCTTTAACTGTTTTGTAGCATTTTGAGAAAGATGGCTCTGCCAGTTTTGGCTAGTTGTTCAAATGTTCTGTGTGGAAACTTCACCTTGGGGCATCTTACCCCCCCCCATCCTGGTCTACTGGCTCACCCAAACAATTTTGAATTGACATTCAGTGGCTGACGGAGCTGGCACACATATCCCGCTAATCCAGAGCACTTTAATATCATGCATATTTCCTTCTGTAATGTCACTTTGCAGTTTGTTTCCTAAGGGAAGGCTTCAGCTACCACTGTCACCTTTTGCTAAACAGAATTTGCACTGTTTTAATTTATTTTTTACTTAATTGGAGCTCTAGTGCTGGTAGTTGGCTCTGAATTGAGTATTTCCTCTGAAATGATGGTTGCTTGGTCATGCTGCATTTCTAAATGTTAAAGAGAACATAGTATTTTTTGGAAATTGCGTCTTGGCATCATGCTGCTGCTTGGAACATCAGGAAGAACTAAAAACTTGAGATAGCTACAGAAAATGAAATCATCGCCAACAAGGAACTGTCTAAAAATACTGGAAAAATTATAAATCAAGCAACTGGTGGTGGGTGCCAATGAATATAATGTTATGAAAGCTACTTGGGTTCCTAAAGGCTTGTTTGTGCTGGGCTATACAAGAGAGGAAATGGGGGCAATTAAAATGACTTTATCCAAAAAAAAAAAAAACCAAACCAACAAAAAAAAAATTTCCAAACAAAATGAAGCAAAACAATGGGAAAAACAGATACCGTGAAATAACTTCATTCCTTGCAATTTGTTTCATTTTTAAACTGTGGTGATAGATATATATTTATCTTCAGATTCTGGACCATAGATGCTGTGAATGGAGGCTTTGAATTTTACAAATCCACCAGAGATTTTAAGTTTCAAGTTTCTTCTGATTCTAAACCTGAAAAAATGAAGAAAGACAGTAAGGATGATAATACCTTGAAGTTTGGACTTTCTTCTAGCTTAAGCAATCCAGCTCCTTTAGCTCCACTTCTCTTTGGGGTGTCTAATCTTGGGCAGCAGGAAAGGAAAGAGAAACTCCATAAATTTACTTCTGAAGTTGTTAGCTGTGATCCAGCTGTTGCTAATACTGCAGTGACCTCTGAGAACAAGAGCAGCTTCAGTTTTGGAACCGTAGAAGCCAAAAGTGTTTCAATGGCTCCATTCACACGTAAGACATCAGAAGTAAAAATGGAGAAATTGCCTCCAGCCAAAGGAGGGTTCACTTCTGGCAATATGGGATCTGCCTCTCTGCCACCTGCCTCAGCGTTCACTTTGGGAAGGACAGAGGAGAAACAGCAAGAGCACGTCACTTCTGCTACTCCTGTGTATGGGACAAAAACTGATAAAGAAGACACAAAGCAGAAGCCATTGTTTTCCTTTGGCAATTTAGAGCAAACCAAAGATGAGAGTTGTTCACAGTTGACATTTGGTTTCAATATGATAAAACTATCTGAGAAGGCATCTGAACAGTCAACAAAGGCCACTTTTGCTTTTGGCACTCAAACCAATACTGCAGCTGATCAAGGAATAGCAAAGCCAGTTTTCAGTTTCTTCAACAACAGTTCCTGTGGTTCAAGGACATCAGCCCCTTCAGCAGGTAGTGGCGTATTTGCTAATTCCAACCCTTCCTCCAACCCACCTGTGGCTGCTTTTGTGTTTGGACAGACCAGCAATCCCATCAGCAGCTCTGCCCTTGGTAATTTTGCTGAACCCAGCACATCTCAGTCTTTGCTGTTTTCTCAAGGGAACAAACCAGCAACCCAGTATAGCACTGGTACAGCTGTCACCCCATTTGTCTTAGGTCCAGGAGCCATGAGTAATAGTACTTCAACCTCTGGTTTCAGCTCTGGAGCTACAACCTCATCTAGCTCTGCAGGATCCATCTGTCTAGGCAGACAAGTAATCAAGTAATGATAAAAAATATATAAAAAATGGGGGAGGATGAAAACATAAGATAGCAGCTAGGTGAGATGGCATTAAAAAAAAAAAAAAAAAACAAAAAACCGTCTCCATGAAAAATACTAGATAAAAGCCGGAAAGTGACCCAGAACACCAGTTCCAGTGATGCACCAGCCAGCCAGACAAGGTCTGCTAAATTCACAGCGACCGTGCATTTGGTGAAACCAGGAGTCTGTGTTCTGAAATGAGCAAGTAAGCTGGCTGAAAGTCCCACAGCTGTGCTGAAGTGTGGGGAAATGCAGGTTGGTGTTTGGAGATGGACTAGTTCTTTAAAAAAAAAAAAAAAAAAAAAAACCCTTGAGCATCTACAGATACGGTAGTGAGAACTACACAGTGAAGCACTGCAGGAGCGGGCTGTAGCCAACGCCTCGGTATCTGGCATGGAGGATAGCCCTCCCCACACCCACTGCTGATTGTCTCAGGGACAGTGGGACAGAGGGGAACCAAAAGGAGAAAGAAACTTTGCCCCCTACAGACATCTCCTCGGTGGCCTGGGGATGCTCCCGCTCAGGGCCAGACCCACAGCCAAGAGCTGTGCCAAGAAACCCAGTGTGACGGGGTGTCTTTCCTGCAGCACCATGCACATACCACAGTACCGGCTGTGGACGCCTTTAGTGCACCCACAGCTAATTGTCCCACAGCTGGGAAGTTGGAGCTGTGCAAAAAGGGGGAAAACATGCCCCATTCAACTATCTTTAAAGCAGGCTGGGAAGGCCTCTGCATGGCCCAGCAGGCCAGGGTGTCCCTGGAGGCTGGCGTGCACTTGTGAAGTGGCACAGCCTTCCCTCAGCAGAGGTCCTGGAAGAGCATGGCAGGGATAGGGGACCTGCTCGGAAAACCCAGGGTCCCTACGCGAATACCAAGGACCTGTGGGTTAGTGGCAGAGACAGTCTGTGGCAAGACTGAAGTGAAGGCTTAGACTTGTGTAACAGCCTTCAATCTCCGGGAACCCCTGGGAGGTTTGATTATTAAAGCTGTCCTGCTCCCTAACCACCCAGACACATTCCCCACATTCAAGGTGGACAGCACCAACACTCCCAAACTTAGTGCACCAGTTGAACCCCGCAAGAATCAGATCCCCACACACCAGAAAGACGAAGTCGGGGAGAACTGACTTGAGGGGAATAGGTGACTTGCGGACACCATCTGCTGGCTAGAGAAAGTTTAGAGATCAGTATTTTTTTTATATCCAGAAAGAACCCTATCAAGTAAAGCAAATGCCTAGAGGCCAGAAACAACAGAAAATCTTAATACATATGATAAAACCAGACGATACGGAGAACCCAAACCCAAACACCGAAATTAAAAGATCAGAAGAGACAGAGTACTTGGTGCAATTAATCAAAGACATAAAATCACAGAATGAGAGCATGACCCAGGACATAAAGGACATGAAGAAGAGCATGACACAGGATATAAAGGGCATAAAGAAGACCCCAGAAGAGCATAAAGAAGAAATTGCAAGAGTAAATAAAAAAATAGAAGATCTTACGGAAATAAAAGAAACTGTTGGCCAAATTAAAAAGACTCTGGATACTCATAATACAAGATTAGAGGAAATTGAACAATGACTCAGTGTCCTCAACAACCATAGAACAGAAAATGAAAGAACAAAAGAAAGAATGGGGAAAAAAAATCAAAAAAAAATTGAAATGGCTCTCAGGGATATGATAGATAAAATAAAACGTCCAAACTTAAGACTCATTGGTGTCCCAGAAGGGGAAGAGAAGGGTAAAGGTCTAGAAAGAGTATTCAAAGAAATTGTTGGAGAAAACTTCCCAAACCTTCTACACAATATAAAAACACAAAGCATAAATGCCCAGCAAACTCCAAATAGAATAAATCCAAATAAACCCATTCCAAGACATATAACTGAAGAGAAGGAGCAAGTTCTGAAAGCAGCAAGAGAAAAGCAATTCACCACATACAAAGGAAAGGACATAAGACTAAGTTGTGGCTACTCAGAGCCACCATGGAGGCAATAAGTCAGTGGCATGACATATTTAAAATTCTGAGAGAAAAAAAACTTCTGACTAAGAATACTTTATCCAGCAAAACTCTCCTTCATATTTGAGGGAGAGCTTAAATTTTTCACAGACAAACAAATGCTGAGAGATTTTGCTAATAAAAGACCTGTCCTACTTCAGATACTAAAGGGAGCCCTACTGACAGAGAAACAAAGAAAGGAGAGAGAGATACAGAGAATTTTAACAGACATATATAGAACATTGAATCCCAAATCACCAGGACACACATTTTTCTCTCGTGATCATGGATCTTTCTCCAGAATAGACTATATGCTGGGACATAAAACAAGACTCAATAAATTAAAAAAAAAAAAACAAAACAAAAACAATATATTCAAAGCACATTCTCTGGCCACAATGGAATACAAATAGAAGTCAATGATTTTTTATTTGTAACTCCACTATTTACTTCTTGCAAGATATAAAGTACATAAACTCTAATGACAAATCAATAGCTTTGGACTCAATGTAAAATATGTAATTTTTGACAAGAACTGTAGAAAGGTGGGGGAAGGGAGGTGTATAGGAACATAGTTTACGTGTCATATTGAAGTTAAATTGGTATCAAAGAAAAACAAGATTGTTATAGATTTAAGAGGTTAAATTTAAGCCCCACAGTAAGTACAAAGAAATTATCAGGGAATATGACCATAGAGATGAAAAGTACACTATGGGTTATGAGAAGTGGGGGAAGGGGCAATGGGGAGTTAATAAATAAGTGTAGGGTTGCTGTTTGGGGTGAAGGGAAATTTCTAGTAATGGATGGTGGGGAGCTGGTAGCATTATAACATTCTAAATGTGATTAATCCCACGAATGGAATGCTAGGGAGGAGTTGCAATGGGAAGATTTAGGCCATATATATGTTTCCACAATTGAAAAACTAAAAAAAAAAAAAAAAAGAAAAAGACAGTCTAAATAGGCCATGACAATTAAATGACAAGGACTTGGGAATTGTATATGTGAATTATATTGTTTGTTCAAGGATGCGTGCAGCTTCCTCTCATATGTTCAGAAGACAGAACAATAGATGATGGATGATAGATAGGGAGGGAGGGAAGGAAAGAAAGAAATGGTGGTGTGACAGGATGTTAAAGTTGGTGGATCGGGGTATCGGGGGAGGGGGTCAGGGTATGCTGGAGTTCTGTGTATGGGTTTTGTATTGTTCTTGCAACTGTTCCTGTAAGTTTGAATTTATTTCAAATTAAAATTTATAAAAAATGTGGGAGGATAAGGGATATGGGATGGTTTAGGTGTTCCTTATTTTTGAGTAATGAAAATGTTTGAATATTGATTGTGGCCCTGCATGAACAACTATACAATGATACTGTTAGCCATTGATTGTGTTCTTTGGATGGATTATTTGGTGTGTGAGTATATCTCAATCAAATTGCATTAAAAAAACAAACAAAAGAAAAATGTTCAAAGACAACATGCTAAGTGGTGACCAGTAAAGGCACCCTTTCCCAGATGCACGGTGGCAGTGCATCAGTATAAGTTACCACTGGGCCATCAAGAAATCACTGACACCATTAAGGAATTGGTAACAGTGGGAATTACAAACCCCACTCACATCCCATTGCATAGCCCAGTCTGGCCAGTGAAGAAGCCTGATGCTGCCTGGAGGATGTTTATTGATTATAGAGAATATAACCATGTAAATTCTCCTTTGTTCACAGGTGTACCAAACATAGCTACATTGTTACAGGATATTAGTTCTCAGGCCAATTTTATTTTGTGTCGGATCTTTTTTTTTTTTTTAATTTTTGTTGGGATTGTTCAGATACCATACAATTATCCAAAGATCCAAAGTGTACAATCAGTTTGCCCTGGTACTCTCATACAGCTGTGCATCCATTGCCACACTTAATTTTTGTTCAATTTTTAGAAGCTTTTCATTACTCCAGACAAGAAATAAAGTGAAAGATGAAAAAAGAAAAAAAGAAAAGGAAACTGGTATCCTCCCATATCCTTAACCAACCCCCCTCAATTTTTGACTTGTAGTGTTGGTATAGTACATTTGTTACTCTTTATGAAAAAATGTTGAAATACTACTAACTGTATTATATAGTTTGCAATAGGTATATATATATATTCCCTATATTCTCCTCTATTATTAAGTTCTGATTGTATTGTCTTACATTTGTTCTGGTTCATGGAAGAGATTTCTAATATTTGTACAGTTAATCATGGACATTGCACACAATAGGATTCAGTTTTATACATTCCCCTCTTTTGACCTCCAACTTTCCTTCTGGTGACATATATGACTCTGAGCTTCCCCTTTCCACCTCATTCACACACCATTCGGCACTGTTAGTTATTCTCACATCTTGCTATCAACACCTCTGTTCATTTCCAAACATTTAAGTTCATCCTAGTTGAACATTCTGCTCATACTAAGCAACCGCTCCCCATTCTTGGCCTCATCCTATATCTTGGTACCTTATATTTCATGTCTATGAGTTTACATATTATAATTAGTTCCTATCAGTGAGACCCTGCAATATTTGTCCTTATGTGTCTGGCTTATTTCACTCAGTATATTGCCCTAAAGGTTTTGTCATCAACCCATTTTTTTTTTTTTTTAATATGGTTTTGTTCACACGCTGTACATTCCATCCTAAGTAAATAATCGATGGTTCTCTGTATGGTCATATATTTATGTGTTCACCATCTTCACCACTATCTATATAAGGGCATCTACATTTCTTCCACAAGGCAGGAGGGAGAGTCAAAGAAGGTAGAGAGGCAAAAGAAAGAGGGAAAAAAAATGACAGCTAGGAAGCAGCAAAAGGAAAAATAACCTTAAATCAAAGAAGAGTAAAGAGTCATACAACACTACCAATGTCAAGTGTCTAACATGCCTCCCCTATCCCCCCGTCTTATCTGCATTTACCTTAGTATATCACCTTTGTTACGTTAAAGGAAGCATAATACAATTATTCTGTTAGTTACAGTCTCTAGTTTACATTGATTGCATCTCTCCCCCAATGCCTCCCCATTTCTAACATCTTGCAAGGTTGACATTTGCTTGTTCTCCCTCATAAAACAACATATTTGTACATTTTATCACAATTGTTGAACACTCTAGATTTCACCAAGTTACACAGTCCCAGTCTTTATCTTTCCTCCTTTCTTCTGATGTCTCACATGATCCCAACCTTTCTCTGCCAACTGTATTCATAGTTATTTTTGTTCAGTGTACTTACATTGGTGTGTTACCATCTCCCAAAATTGTGTTCCAAACCACATACTCCTGTCTTCTCGTATCACTCTGTAGTGGTCCCTTTAGTATTTCCTGTAGGGCAGGTGTCTTGTTCACAAAGTCTCTCATTGTCTGTTTGTCAGAAAATATTTTGAGCTCTCCCTCATATTTGAAGGACAGCTTTGCTGGATACAGGATTCTTGATTGGCGGTTTTTCTCTTTCAGTATCTTAAATATATCACACCACTTCCTTCTTGCCTCCAGGGTTTCTGCTGAGAGATCTGCACATAGTCTTATTAAGCGTCCTTTGTATGTGATGGATCGCTTTTCTCTTGCTGCTTTCAGGATTCTCTCTTTGTCTTTGACATTTGATAATCTGATTATTAAGTGTCTTGGCATAGGTCTATTCAGATCTATTCTGTTTGGAGTACACTGCACTTCTTGAATCTGTAGTTTTATGTCTTTCATAAGAAATGGGAAATTTTCATTAATTATTTCCTCTATTATTGCTTCTGCCCCTTTTCCCTTCTCTTTTCCTTCTGGGACACCAATGATATGTACATTCTTGTACTTTGTTTCATCTTTAAGTTCCCGGAGACGTTGCTCATATTTTTTCATTCTTTTCTCCATCTGCTCCTTTGCATGTAGGCTTTCAGGTGTTTTGTTCTCCAGTTCCTGAGTGTTTTCTTCTGCCTCTTGAGATCTGCTGTTTTATGTTTCCATTGTGTCTTTTGTCTCTTGTGTTGTGCCTTTCATTTCCATAGATTCTACTAGTTTTTTTGAACTTTCGATTTCTACCTTATGTATGCCCAGTGTTTTCTTTACAGCCTCTATCTCTTTTTTGATATCTTCTCTAAACTTTTTGAATTGATTTAGCATTAGTTGTTTAAATTCCTGTATCTCAGTTGAAGTGTACATTTGTTCCTTTGGGCCATAACTTTGTTTTTCTTAGTGTAGATTGTAATTTTCTGTTGTCTAGGCATGGTTTCCTTGGTTACCCCAATCAGGTCTTCCCAGACCAGAACAGGCTCAGGTCCCAGAGGGAAGAAATATTCAGTATCTGGTTTCCCTGAGGGTTTGTCTTAGAAAATTGGTTCCTGTGATGCTTCAGGTCACTGTGCTTTTCTGCCCAGCAGGTGGCACCTATTAGCCTATAATTTGTGACTGGTGTGAGGAGGTGTGGCTGTGTCCCCCCAGGCTCTGGGGTCTGGTTCTGAATGGAAAGGGCCCCACCCCTTTCCTCTTAGAGAAGACAGGTCCCCTAGGGGGAGGTCATTGGCATTTCAATGGTCTCTCTCTCTGCCTGTGCTATCTCCACCCTTCTTTGAGTCACAGCACTGGGAACCGTAATCACTGGGGCTTTCTCCACTGAGCCGAAAAAGAAACAGATAGTCCCCTTCAGACCAATCCAAGGCGACGCTCTGGCCCTCCAAGGTCAGTCATCACCCAAAGCCTCTGTTTTTTGGGGATTTGTACCTGTAGTGAGCAGTTCACACTCGCTACTTAAAACCCCAGTTGGAGCTCAGCTGAGCTATTTTCGCTTGCTGGGAGAGAGCTTCTATCTGGCACCACGAGGCTTTGCAGCTTGGGCTCTGGGGGAGGGGGCCTCACGACTTGGATCCGCAGGTTTTACTTACAGATTTTATGCTGTGATCTTGGGCATTCCTCCCAATTCAGGTTGGTGTATGATGAGTGGACGGTCTCATTTGGCCCCCCGCAGTTATTCTGTATTATTTACTAGTTGTTTCTGTTTTTTTTTTTTTTTAGTTGTTCCAGGGGGACTACTTAGCTTCCACTCCTATCTGTACCACCATCTTCCCTCCTCCCCCTTTGAGTTGGATCTTGCTAATTATGTTTTTAGCATTTCTGTAGATCCCTCCAGCCAGCCTGCCTTCTCCTTCATGTGGGAAGGACAGCAGTGGACATTTACCATGCTGCCACAAGGATATCTTCACAGTCCCACCATTTGACCTGATTTGGTAGCTCACAATTTTAAAATGTGGAAACCTCCAGCAGAGGTCACTCTCTTTCATTATATTGATGAGTTAATGTTGAACAAGTAACTGTCTTGCAGAATTGGAAACTGCGGCTAAGACCATCATGGCCCACCTCGAGAGCCCCGAGGAGGATGGGCTGTAAATGGGGACAAACTACAAGGGCTTGGATACTCTGTCAAATAGTTAAGTGTTGTTTGGTCAGGTAAGACTAAGACTGTTCCTTCTGCTGTTGCTGATAAAGTGTAAAATTACCCCATTCCATGTACTGCTAAACAGCTCATGGGTTTCCTTGGTTTGTTGGGTTATTGGAGTCAGTTTATACCCCAGTTAGCACAGATTCTAAAACCCATGTATGTCCTAATTAGGAAAGTAAAAACATGGGAATGGGATGTTCCACAGCAGGCTGCTTTTGAAAAAGCCAAACAGGTGATCGCCAAGGCCCAGGCATTTTTGGGGGTGGACCCAGGTGTGCCTTGCAAATGAGATGTGGTCAGTACCGGTCTTGGCTTTGGGTGGGGCTTGTGGCAAAGGCAGCAGGCAAAGCCGTTTCCCATTGGCTTTTGGTCTCAGCTCTGGAAAGGAACCGAACTCTGGTACAGTTCTTTAGGAAAACAACTGTGTATGGCCTATAATGCCTTAGGACATTAAAGGACTGACCCAGAAATGTCCTGTGAAGTTTCAAATAGCCATCCCCATAAAAGGGTGTATATGGAAGATTTCCATTAATCTCACTCTGGCAGTGCACAATTCAGCACATTAATGAAATGGAAAGCTTACCTGGTACAGTGCAGCATTTTCAACAGCTCTTTAAGCTGAGATGACAATATCTTAGAACAGTTTATTATGTGGAAGAACAAGATTTGCCCCTCCCCACTGATCCTCCCAAGGTGGCTGTTTCTGTGTCCAGCAATGACAGATGTAGCAGTATACCTGAGTTCCGCAGTACATTGATGGATCAGCATACAGACAGCTCACCACCTGGACAGCAGCAGCTGTGCAACTTTGTAAGGACAGCTTGTGGTGGGAAACTGCAACTAGTGGCCTGAATTAAGGGCTCTGTGGATGGTCACTGTTCATGAACCTGGAGATGCATTAACTATTTGTATTGACAATTGGGCAGTGTTCTGAAGGCCTCAGTATGCTGGCCATGTGGAAGTGACAGCAGTGGACTGTTGTCAGCCACCCCCATGGGGAAAGGAAATGTGGGAGGGTCATCCTGAGTGGCTGTCATAATCGAAAAGGTAACTGGTTCATGTCTCTGCCCATAACACTGGGTTCTTTACCTGGCAATGTTGAAGCAGATGCTTTAGCAAAAATTTGTATCATAGAGCCGACATTGCAGAAGCCTGCAAAATGGTCAGTCTAGGTTATGTGTTTCTGCTTTAATCTTTCTTATTTCTTTTCTTCTACTTGCATTAGGGTTAGTTTGCTGATCATTGTCTAGCTTCTTCCATTGTTCACCTAGGTCTTTGGTTTTAGCTCTTTCTTGCTTTCTGATGTATGCATTTAGAGGTATAAATTTTCCTCTCAGCACCTCTTTCACTGCATCCCATGGGTTTTGAGTTGTATTCTTGTTTTCATTCATCTGTAGATAGTTACCTATTTCACTTGCAGTTTTTTCTTTGACCCACTCATTGTTTAGGAGTCTGTTGTTTAACCTCCATGTTTTTGTAAAAGATCTGGTTGATTGGTGGTTGTTGATTTCTAGTTGCATTCCATAATGGTCAGTGAATGTGCTTTGAATAATGTCCATCTTTTTAAATTTATGGAGGCATGTTTTATGCCCCAGCATATGATCTGACCTGGAGAGTGTTCCATGAGCCCTAGTGAAAAATGTATATCCTGGTAATTTGGGATGTAATGCTCGAATTCATTTATCACATTTTTTAGGTTCTCAATTTCCTTTTTGGTCATCTGTCTTGTTCTATCTATAGAGGATAGTGCACTGTTGAAGTCTCCCACTATTATTGTAGAAATGTCTATGGCTTTCTTCAGTTTTGTCAGTGTTTGTCTCATGTACACAGGAGCAAGCATCCCCAGACTGAATGTCACACCCACCCTATCCCTGTTTCTGTACCACATCTGTGCAGGGGCACTATGCCAGTGGCTGCCCCAAGGAGTGCTGCAGGCCATTCATGCATCAGTGCTGGCTCTGCCATGCCTGTCACCTGCACTACCCCCACAGTGTGAAGATTGTGGTGGTTGGTCCATGTGCCAGCACTAAGCTCATGCTGGGCTACCTGGAAGAGCATGGCTTCACCGATCCCATCCTCAAGCCCAAGAAAGATGGGCTGGGCCTGGCCATCCTGGCCCCACCTTCTGCATCAGCCACATCAAGAACTACATGGGTAAGTGCCCTCTCTTGGCCGTGGGGGCCCAGGGCCTGCTTTTAGACCTTCAGGCTTGGGTGGCCTTGGGGACTCAATCCCAGGATGCTCTGGCTGCCTCTTAAGTTTAGAGTGGGCATGGAAATGACTGCATGTGGGTTTCAGGGGGAACAGAGCTAGGTATGATGGTCTGTGAAAGGTGCTCAGCCATGCTCAGGTTAGGCTGAGAATTATACATGGCCTCCTGCTAAAGTAGTGTGTGACTCTGGCCAGCCCCTTCCCCTTTCAGGTCACTTGATTGGGCTAATCATATACTCCACCACCATTGGTTGTCCTATGACCCTGTGATGCCCAGGGATTCCTGGAGTTCTATGTCCTCTTCCACGAACTTGGCAGTTTCCGGAGCCTCCTGGCCCATCATCCTCTTAGCCCAGGTCCTGCCTTCTCCAAAGCTTAGTTCTGCATTTGGTCTGGATACCATGAGCAAGTGATGTCATTGGCAGCTCACCATCTCATGTTCCATTTCCAGCTGCTGGTGCTTTGGACACATGCAGGAGTGTGACACCTGGGGTGTGTTAGGGGTGGCCAGCAAGGCAGCCTGTCATGGAGAGGCCAGCAATCCCCCCAGTGGCCAGATGGCCTGTGCTTTGGTACCCTCACTGTTGCTGGGGCTCCTGGTGCTCATGGGAGATGTCTCATGGCCAGTGGGGGAGGAAGGAAAACCCTGAAAAGGAAAACATCTGTCCAGCCATGAGTCACTTGTCTGACAGGTGAAGACACAGCTCTGATGATCTAAGTTTGACTGTTTTCATCTGTCATCCCATGCAGGGGTGTGTTTGTATTTAGGGTCTAGATAAGCTGCTAGGAAAACAGTAGGCAGTCTGCACAGGAGCCGTCAGTATTCCTGAGACCCATCACAGTTGCCATCCCCATTTCAGCTGTAGATGGGTCCCTGCTCCTTCTCTGGTGCCACTTGTCCTCCTCCAGGAACAGCTCTGGAGCAGAACAGAGCAGGGTTATTGACTTGCTGCAACAAGGGAGAGCAACACCATGGGGGACAGAGGGCATCTCAGATGAAATGTTAGAAAGGGCTTTTCCAATACAGCTATTTTAGGTTATTTGATTTTCTTAATTCTTTGTTTTGTCTCAGATGTGGTTTTTCTGTGGTGTGTTTTTAAAATTTTTGATATATAAGGTTTAACAAAAAGAAAAAGAATGGCTTGTTGCAGGATCTGGGCTGGAGTTAGGTGATTTGGGGGGCCTCTGCAGGAAGTGAGGCTTGTGCTCTGTATTGGATGCCCTCAGCAAGTGGGGTAATTCTGTGTTTGGGTATCATAATGATTGCTCATCCAGCAGGAGGGAAGGCTTGAGTGTGGTTCCAGCCGTGGTTGGTAAAGAAGCAGTGGCCATGCACATGAGCCTGATGGGGAATGCTAGGTCCTTTGTTTGGCTTGTCTAGTGCTTGTGTCATCTGTTTTCAGACATGATAATTTATAGTCTTGTTTTTGTCTTTCTCCATTGTGGTGGTCACAGACTGGCCTTGTCTGGGTTGGGTCCATGAGATGGGCTGTCAGCATGAGAAATGCAGAGGTAGGCCCTGGCTGTCAGGGCTGCTCTCCCTTTCTCACACTAAGACTCACTTTTTCAGCTGGGCAGATGCCATGTCCCCCAGGCCTGTGGCAGTAATGATGATGACTAATATTTCTAGGAGACCCATGAAGCACTGGCAGTTTTCTAAGCTCTTCACACATGTGAACCAATTTCATCTTGGTCACAGACCTGGGGGTTGGGGACCCTGCTCTGCCCCCTGAGACTCCAGGCCCTGCAGCCACCAATGGCTGGGCCAGGGTGGCATGTGCTCACCCCATCTCCACTATGGCTGGCCCTACAGTAGACGGAACACCTTCTTACATCAGGGAAGAAGTGACTTGAGGCTTTTAATTTTTACTTTCTTTCTTTTCCTCTTAATTTTACTTTTGTTATGGAAGTTTTCAAACAAGGAGGGAAATAGGCAGTGAACCCCTTTGCACCCTCACCAGGAGCTGAGGCCACCAGTTTCCTGCCATTTTGCTGCCTCCCCCACCTTTTATTTTCACTTGGAGTATTTTAAAGCAGATCTCAGGAGCATAGCATCATTTCACTGATAAAAAATCTGGTATACTTTTAAAAATATAATCACAATTCCGTTATCGCACTCTATGACATAATGATAATTTCATAATGTCATGCGAGACCTAGCATAATTCTTTCCAGGTACTTCAAAAATATCTTTTTTGCCTTTGGTTTGAATCAGAATGCAAACAAGAGCTGCACACCACGTTTTTGTTTTTATCTTTCTTTAGACTCTTTACTCGCTAAACACCTCACGTTATTTTCCAAATAGTGCATTGTTTATAGCAGATTGATTTACAGCAAAATTGCTCAGAAAGAACAAAGTCCCCCAATTTCCCATTCCCCAGCCCCTTTGCACCTCCCCCCCAATTATTAAACAGTGTCCTGATTATTAAGGTCTTACATAGTGGGGTACATGCATACAATCATGACCCAACACTGAGACATAATTAAAGCCCATAGTTTACAGTAAGGCCACTCTCTGCGTGTACAGTTCTGTGGTTTTTTTTTGACAGATGCTGAACATCCTGATCTAACATTGCAGTTTCCTGCAGAATAGTTTCACTGGCCAAAAATGCCCCCGTATTCCCATTCTTGTCCCTTTTCCTTTTCCCCAAAACCCATCAGGGCAACATCTGATCTTTTAACCATATCCCCCTGCCTTTTTTCATTCCATTGATTCTTAGGAAAACAGAGTTTTCATTCCCACACACTGGATTTGGTTGACGGCTTCCCTGTGGTGTCCTGTTATTTCCTGGAAAACGGGCAGTTAGTGGCTTGGTTGGGTTCATGTTCATTTTTCAGGCAGAATTCTGTCACAGCGGGCTGGGTGCTTCCTTCCATAAGGAGGCCCACAGGACCCCACCACCCTCTCTCAGTGATGTCAAGATGGGTCCCTGGGTCAGTGGCCCCAGCCTCCCCTGTCCACAGAGAGTCCCCGTCAACTTTTAGGCATCATGTAGAGCAGCCGTCAAGGATCCTTGCCAAAGGAGTGTCCTCTTCTATGTTTCTTCTTGTAAAAAGAACTTACCCCCCTTTGTTATTCAGCTATTCTGAGCTTTCTTTCCTTCACAGTTTTTACCCTGAGCTTGTCTTCATCAGCTGCAGAAAATGCAGGATAAGTGCTTTTTCCTTTATGTACCAGTTTACCCATTTTCAGAATAATGAGTCAGTGCCCTAGGATTGTTGTAGGGTTATTTTTGAAAGATTTTAAGTGTATGTCTCATGCATTATTTTGGACACATTTAACAGGAAAAAAAAAAAAAAACTTGTTGAGCAGAAATTCAGTTTTATTGGGCTATCCTGGATTTCTATTTGGTCATCTGGGCCCCCACCCTGAGGCCCCAGTCTCCTCACTGTGCCTACATCATGGGGTTCTCAGTTAGTCTGAGGGAGGAGGGTGTAAAATGCTTTGTCAGTGGAGAAAGCTGGAAGGTGGGACCCGGAGCCTGGGAGCCCAGCGGCTGCGAGTGTGTTTGCCCTGCCCTTGTGCACCTGCTCTCTGTGGTCATCTTCACATGTGGCTGTCCCTCGAGCGGCCTGGTGAGCTTACCCCGGGAATGGCTTAGCACCTCCCGCCAGCTTCCCCGGGACCTGAGCACAGTGTGGACATGATGGACGTCACCAAGCAGAAGGACTGCTAGATGAAGCTGAAGTTTTTGCACTACTACTACGGCACCAACCTGAAGCAGGTCATCAAGTTCACCAGCCTCAAGTTCTGTGACACCAGGTGAGTGGCTGCCGTCCAACCCTCAGGGGCCAGGCTGGAGGGGGGTCCACAGGGGTGCGGGGTGAATGGGGAGCAGGGCTGCTGTCAGGTGCATCTGTCCTTGAGGAAACACATGCCAAGGGTCCCAGGGACTGTACACGGGCACAGATTTATTTCTGCTGGTTCTCTTTTAAGCTATAAACATGATACATTGTGAAAAATACAAACAAAAATCAGGACTGAAACACCAAATCCTCCTCTGGCTTGTTTCCCTAGCCACTCCCCAGAAAGAACCATTGTTAGCAGTGCAGTGTGGTCTCTTCTAGAAGTACACATGCTCACACCCACTCACAGTGCACTCACTGACACACTCGTGATACTACCTCTCACAGACATACTCACTGTCACAACCATGACACTGACAAAATCGCTGACACCCTTCCTGACACATACTCAGGCACTGCCTCACCAACACACTCACACTCACTTATGGCCATGTCATACTTGACACTGACACACTCACAGACACAGATACACCTGTGGCAGTACCCCCCAGACACGATACTCCCGCAGACTCCCACTCACTCTGACAGACTCACCAACACACGCTCCTATGATACTTTGTACACACTCACCTCAAGACTGACTCACCAACACAGTCACACTTGCTGACACACTTATTTCACAAACACACCAACATATCCTTGGCACATACTCTCTGACACATTCACCAACACATTCGCACTGCTGACATTCAGACACCAAAACTCCCGGCACATGTTGATACACTCACTGACACGTGACACTCCTACAGACTCCCCCTCCCTGAAACCAACACACTCACTGACACATACTGGCACACCAAAACACCAGTGCCTTCATGAACACACGTGGGCACACTCGAATACCCACGTGACACACTCAGTGGTACACTTGCATGCTCACGTGTCATTCTTACATGCTGCCACCTTCACGTTCATGCAGACATTCACATCCACGTGTTCACACTTACACACGCCCGAAGGCACACATGCTCCCACATGGCCCTACATCACATTGACACACATACTTAGGTGTGCACACTTATACACTTGCTAACATCCTTACACACTTTCACACTCTCACACACTTACATGCACTCACAGACACACCTAAAGACACTCACACACATCCTTTTAATTTGTACCTTTAAGAAACGGGAATCATACATATCATACCAGTTTCTTTGCAGTCAACTTTTTGCCACTTCCAGACTTGAGCCTCTTTCCTCTGGTTCAGGCCATCTTCACTGTTCACTCATGGAATTCAGGCTTGTGGTGTCTCCTGGTCTTGGTTTATTAGTCCTTGGTATCAGCATTGGTTAATTCTGAAAGAAAAGTGTTACTTTTTGGTATCAGCATCACGGTCCCTGCTGTTAGTAGGGTTGTGTGGCCCTTCTTTGTCAAAGATCAGTCAGATGTCAGGTTCTCATCCCACTGATGAGGATATGTGCCTTGCTGCCACCAGCTTGGCGGTTTGCCCCTGGTACTCCTCTCTGCTTCCCCAGGACAACAGGCTCTGCTCTCATTACCTCTCACATCTGACCTGCCCCTGCTGCCTGCACCAGTCCCAAGTCCCTCTTGCCCCATCTCCATCAATCCCTGCTCCACTCTGCTGATTGCTTGGTAAAAGGCAGAGACACTCAATGGCTGGCAATGAACCTTTCCACCTTGCCTACTTCCCACAGGCACTTGACCTAACATAAAGGCTCCTGTGCAAAAGGGCAGGGAGGCAAAAAGTAACAGAGCTATCAAAACCCACAGTGAGTCACAAGGAGATAGTGTACCTGGACAATGGATTTTGTTTGAGCATCCTGGCAGTGAAGGAAAAAAGGGAAATGGGATGAATTATGGTGTTGAATGAGAGCAGCCTGCCTGCATGTTGCTGAGATGGATTTTCTCCAAGGCTGAGTTCTGAGGATTGTTCCTTTGATACCAAAGATCACACTGGATCATGTCACCATGAATTTTATATGCTACATTGCCCAGGAGAGGCCTTCACAGACAGGTGCCTGGTTAAGGGAGCTAAAGGGGGATACTTTTTTGGGCTGTTGTTTTCCTTTGGGCCTCTCCTGGCAACCCAGTTGCGAGCAGAAAAATTCATGATGCCTTCTGGGTCCCCTGGTCTAGTTGGAAGACTCTGAGAGTGCCTTGTTACAGCATTCATTTTACACGTACACACAATTATGCCCAGTTACACAGGTGAGGGCCAGGGTCAGCAGGAACCTCTCTGGGTTCTGTTTATACCATCTGACATCAGGTGGGGGGTGTTTCTGCTTCATCAGAGCCATTCCTCCCATGGGGATTTGTTGGCCAGTGCTTTGAGTTTCCTGGGCACTGCTGCTTCAGGGGAGACCCGCAGGGACTGGTGTGGCCCCCCAAAGCATTAAGGGTGACTCCCACCTCCACATGCTCAACTCCCTGTGGCTTTGCCTCCAGCCCTGACTGTGCACAGTGGGGTTTGCGCAGGTCAGGGAATGTAGGGTGACTTCCGCAGATGGGCCGATGTCCCTCCTAGTTGTTGGAGGGTGCAGGGAGCAGTGGCATTTGTACAGGAGAACAGGCTGGCTTTGACATCTGATGAGCAGTCCAGGCAAGGACTCAGATTCAGGGGAAAGGGTTTCTGGGGACTCTGCGAGGGGTCTACAGTGTGGGAGAGGATACAGGGTGTGGGTGGGTTGTGAGGGTGCCAGGCTGGCTGGGGAAGGTGGACTCTCTTCTCTCCTGTGGCCTTTGGGGGTTCCAGGTTGGATGGGAGGAAGGAGGGGCCACAAGGCCACATCATGGGTAGATGTGGGCTCCTTGGGGAGGGAGAGTGACAGCAGTTGGGAACCTACAGAAGTTTTAATGAAGAGTGGCTGTACCTGAGGCCACTGGGGTTACGGGGGGTCCAGGACCTGGCTTTTGATTTCTCACCGTCTTGCCAGAGCTGACATGGTTTTGACCAATGATGGCTGTGATTTCTGGGGTGGAGGCTGAGATCTGCCAGTGTCCTTTTTGCCCGAGGACACTGAGACCTGATTCTCAGCCGGTGAGTTGGTCTCTCCACAGGTATTGCTGATTTGAATGTTTATAATGCAGTACTTGGGATTTTTTTTTAAATTCAGTTTTATTGAAATATATTCATGTACCATACAATCATCCATGGTATACAATCAACTGTTCACAGTACGATCATATAGTTATGCGTTCATCACAATCTATTTCTGAACATTTCCTGTACGTCAGAAAGAATCAGAATAAGAATAAAAAATAAAAGTGAAAAAAGAACACCCAAACCATCCCCCCATCCCACCCTATTTGTCATTTAGTTTTTGTCCCCACTTTTCTACCCATCCATCCACACACTAGAGAAAGGAAGTGTGATGCACAAGGTTTGTCACCCCTTGTAATCTACATTATTATATAATCGTCTTCAGGAGTCCAGACTGCTGGGTTGGAGTTTGGTAGTTTCAGGTATTCACTTCTCGCTATTCCAATACATTAAAACCTAAGAGGTGTTATCTATATAGTGCATAAAAATGTCCACCAGAGTGACCTCTCGACTCCATTTGAAATCTCTCAGCCACTAAAACTATTTCATCCAAGACAGTGGCATTTCATTGAATTAGAGAACCCTTAACCTTTCCCATCCTCCCTGGAGGTGGATGGGTAGATTTGAGAGTGAGCGGAGGTGGTAGTTGTGTACACCTTGCTGTGTGCTCTGGGGAGCAGTGGCTTTTGCTGCAGAGACTCTGGGAGGTGCTTGTGTTGTGCAGGAGAAACAATATTCTCTTTCAGTGCAAATTGCCCTGTCACACTCATGGAGGATGGCCTGGAAATGGCTGCTTTCTGGTTTACCTAGAAAGGATACGTCCACTCTGGGGTGGCTTTTTTCTCTTCTGAGCCCAGAGTTGGGCTCTCTCGGCTTCTCCTTGTGTGGTCTTCTGTGCTTCGTATCCAGCAGCCAACAGTCACTGCTGTGGCCTGGCTCACTCCAGCCCTCCCAGAACCTCAGTGTCTTCATCTGTAAAGTGGGAGCAATGGTACCTGCTTCCAGGCAGTGAAGTAAAGTGCAGGAAGGACTTCATAGAGTACCTTTCACATCCCATTCCTTCCAAAACAGTGGTAAACATTCCTGTCATCACTGACCATTGTCTCTCTCCCCATGACCAGAATGTCCAGCTTCATGGAACCTCCTGACATTATAAAAAACAGCCTTTGGGAGAAAACTGCTGGCCTGATGATGCTTTGCTGGCTAAACTCAAAGTGCCCAAGTCCTGCCTGATGTGTGTGAAGGACAGCTACACTGACTCCTGCATTGGTTCAGGAGGTGTCTCTGCCTGGTTCCACCTGCTCAAGGTTAGCCTCGGGACCTTGGGGCCTGCCTGGGCCCTCAGCAAGCCCATAGTCCAACCACTGGATGGTCTGGAGACCACATGTACTCTAAATGTGGGGGCCTAAGATGGGATGTTACCCCACAGGAGGGACGGGGAGAATTTCAGGCACTGGGGATGGCAGGGAGTCCTTTCTGGGTGGAGGGGTGGGGGTGCCTCCCCAGACCAGAGAAGAACATGTCATTTTTCCTTTGTCTAGTGAGACAGAGGCACCTGAGATGATTTGGTGAAAGCCTCTTGAGTAATGACCAAGTGCCCAAGGGAGGGTGTTGGGGAGACTTCCTGGAAGTGGGAACAAGGTGTTAGTCTCCCCTGGGGCATGCAAGGGTCACATCCAGGAAGCGTGGAGTGGGGGCTAGAGGAACCAGCCAGGTGGGGATGCTGGGGACATTCACAAGTCAGAGGAGAGCTGGGAGGCTCATCACTGGGGCAACAGTAGGGAGGCCAGAAGAAAAAATGTGATGTAAATAGCAACAGGATGAAAAAACTTGAGGGTGGGGGGATGAGACCCAAAGTCTGGGGTTCAACCAGCCCCAAACTGGTTTTCTCCAGAATAGATGGTGCATGAGGTGGCGGCTCGGTTTCTGATCCTGACTCTGCAAGGCTCTGAGCAGGTCACCCTGGCCACCCTCTGGGCCCATCTCACTGGGTGGCGTCTCACTGTTGTGAGGGTGTAGAGCATGATGGGGCCTGGCAAATGCTGACAATGGAAGCAGTGGCCATCCTTTACCCAGATCAAGATCCAACAGTTCCAAAAAGTGGCGCTTCTTTTAACTCCCTCAGTTACAGTGTTCATGTACCCCTTTGGGACACATGTCCATTTGGAGTGCTGCAGAAATGTGGGTATGTGTGATTATGGGGTATTGCCTAGTTCCTGCTGGGGTCATGTATACCTAGAATCTTTCTAACATCCCAGCATTCCCAGGATGGGGGCACTGCTAATGGCCTCTTGTTGGCAGGGTGGGAAGATCTATCTCATCAAGCTGGCCTCAGCCGACTCCTCCCTTTATGAGTTCTGCCATTCGGCCCCCAACCGCAGTGAGATGTTCTTTGTCGACCAGGTGATCAGATGCTACAAGTGCACTATCCAACATGGCCTGGTGCTCTGCATCTCAGCTGGGCCTGGGTGGCCCCAGGGGCCCCAGGACCTGGTCTCCTGCCTCACAGCCTGCTGCTGCTGGGAAGTGAAGCCAGCAGGAGGGAGCCGTGTGGAGGAGGGTGAGGTGGGGCCACCCCCAACAGCAAACCCGGAGAGCTCCCCGATGGCCATGGGAACCGCACCCTGAGCCACTGGCAGGGCCGGGGCCACCCCTGAAGGGAGAAAGAGAGTGTTTGCTTACTCTAAACTTTGCAGTAAGGGATAGTTCAAGTACCTACAAAAGGAGGAAGTATGCTATAAGCCTTTGCCACTTCCCCACTCAGATTATGTTGAAGTCAATTCTAGACATATTGTTTCATCCCTAAGTATTTCAGTTTCTATCTCTAAAATACTTTAAGTAACATGATTAAAATACAGGCATCATCCCTTTAAAAAGTAACAGTTAATAGTAATCCTTTTGTATCACCATATCCAGTCGATGTTCAGATTTTCTAAATGTCATATGTATATTTTTTGTGTGTTTTAAATTAGGATCAAAATGAGGCTCTCGCTTTTGGATTGATTTATATGCCTCAGATTGGTTCATGACACCTGGACTCTCCCTCTCCTCTCTGTCCCTCCCTCCCTGCC
Organism: Choloepus didactylus; assembly: GCF_015220235.1. NCBI lineage: Eukaryota > Metazoa > Chordata > Mammalia > Pilosa > Megalonychidae > Choloepus > Choloepus didactylus. Next base: position 13,433,648 of record NC_051317.1, read on the forward strand.
TCCCGCCTTTCCTTCCTCCCTCCGTTCTTCCTTCTCCTCCCTCCATCCTTCCCTCCCTCCCTCCCCCCTTTCATCCCTCATAATCACAGTCAATTTCTTTTCTTTCCTTTTTTCCTTTATTGTGAACTTTAACATACATACATAACAGTGATAAGTTTCAATGTATGATTTCACAGGTAGTTAGAAAGCAAATTTCAAAGAATGTCATGGGTCACAGTTTCACAGCTTCAGCCATTTCTGTTATTGTAAAATATCTCTTGATGTACAGCTCAACAAGTAGTCATATAGACAATTTCCAAAATTGTTATGGTTTACAGTTCCACAATTTCAGTTCTTTCCTTATGCAGTACAAGGTATATAAAGAAAAGAGAAGACCTTCAAGGCACAATTCAAAGAGCAGCTATAGAACAAATGCCAAGGGATGCAGTAGGCTACAGTTCCGCCATGTCATTTTCCTCCTTGCAACCCTTCCAAGAGCCCCACTTCCAAAAGTATATATGTAATTATATAAAGCTTCCGTATTCATAGACCTTCGTTCAATGTTATCCTTGTTTGTTGCTACTCCTTCCTTTGGACTTAATCTTTCTCCATCTTCAGGAGCATCTAGGCAGTGAGCACCCTAACTTGTTCATAGTAAAAGGGGTTTTGACGGTATGGGGAAGGGGCCCGCACCTGACAGTTGGTCTTAAAGCAGCTGTTGCCTCTGGCTTTTAGGACTTGTCTGGTTTAGAGTTTCACAGAGTTCACATTAGTGGTAACAGACAAGATCTCTCCTTTTGTTGTCTGGCTTATTTCACTCAGCATTATGTCTTCAAAGTTCATCCATGTTGTCGTATGGTTTACGACCTCATTCCTTCTTACTGCCACATAGTATTCCATCCATGCACATGTACCACATTTGTTTATCCACTCATCTGTCGAAGGACATTTGGATTGTTTCCATCTCTTGGCAATTGTGAACAATGCTGCTATGAACATAGGTTTGCAAAGATGTGTGCTTGTCACTGCTTTCAGATTTTCTGGGTATATACCAAGGAGTGAAATTGCTAGATCATAGGGTAACTCGATATCTAGTTTTCTGAGAAAAAGTTCAAACTGTCCTCCAGAGTGCCTGGACCATTGTATGGTCCCATCAACAATGAATAAGAGTTCCAATTTCTCAACATCCTCTCCAGCATTTGTTGTTTCCTGTTTGTTTAAAGTCAGTCATTTTAAATGGTGTGGGATATTATCACCTTGTGGTCTTGAGTTGCATCTCCCTAATAGCTAGTGAAGATGAATGATTTTTGATGTGTTTTTTAGCCATTTGTATTTACTCTTCAGAGAAATGTCTTCTCATCTTTTGTCCATTTTATAATTGAGCTGTTTGTACTATTATTGTTGAGTTGTAGGATTTCTTTATATATGCAAGATACAAGTCTCTTATCAGATACATGGTTTCCAAATATTTTTTTCTCATTGAGTTGGCTGCCTCTTTACATTTTTGACAAATTCCTTTGAGGTGCAGAAGCTTTCAATTTTGAGGAGTTACCCATTTACTTATGTTTTCTTTAGTTGCTTGTGCTTTGGGTGAAGGTTCTAAGAAGCTACCTCCTAATACAAGTCTTGAATGTTTCCCTACATTATCTTCTAGGAGTTTTATGGTACTGTCTCTTACCTTCAGGTCTTTGATATACTTTGAGTTAGTTTTTATATTAGGGTTGTGAGGTAGGGGTCCTCTATCATTCTTTTTGGTTATGGACATCTAGTTCTCCCGGCCCCATTTATTGAAGAGACTGTTATGTCCAGTTCAGTGAGTTTGAGGGCCTTTGATGAAATATCAGTCAACCCTAGATCTGGGGGTTGATTTCTGAACTGTCAATTTGATTCCATTGCTTATATGTCTATCTTTGTGCCAATACCATGCTGTTTGACAACTGTGGCTTTATAGTAAGCTTCAAAGTCAGGCAGTGTAAGTCCACAGTCTATTTGTTGAGGAAACTGGGGGGTGGGTTTCCTGGAGTCTGGGCCCCAGGTTCTTTCTCTGAAGCTAACATGGGCTGAGTCCCAACTCTCCTGGTAGATGAAGTGGCCCTGCCTTGTCCTCCTTCCTCCCCCTGTGTGTGGAGACCAGGGATGCCAGGGCCTCAGTGCTGTCTTCCTGTGTCCTGAGCAAGTCCCCTCAACTCCCAGGCTCTCAGTTTCAGGGGCTGGATTCAACTGTCTCTGACCTGTTCAGAGACAGCCTCTCTTTCCTGTGGGGCTCACCCCCACCTCCTTTACAGGGTGAGGACCTCTGGGGGCATTCTGGGCAGCAGGTGCAATAGCAGAGGTGGATGATGACATCGAGGCCCTGGGCTGGCAGTGCTCTGTGCCCACCAGTCTGTTGGAGGTGCCAGGCCTGGTCCCTGATCCAGAGTTGGTGTTGGCAGGGATCAAACAGTCTGAGCCCCGTTCAACTCCCCAGGCCCTCCAAACCATCCCGTGGGACCTTCCCATGTGATGTTTCCCTGGTGCCCATGCTGTGAGATGTGCTCAGTCTCGGTGGGGTCATGGAGAAGGGCTAGCTCCATTTCTGTTTGTCTCTCCCAGGCTGGATCTATACCACACTCATCCCTGTGGCCTGCCTGACCTTTGCAGCACATTTCCTCCGCAGCCTGAGCGTGGAGATGTAGACGAGATGCGGCCCCTCCACATGATGCCACCCCTGGGCTCAGTGTGCCAGGCTTCCCAGGCTGTGCTGTGCCTGTCCTGTCCTGTCCCCAGGGTCTACAGTGCCTGTCTTTGGGTTCTGTGGGCAGCATCTGCCCCACGGTGCTATGTCTGTCCCTTGGCTCTGGTGGGCAGAGTCTCCATCCACCATGCTGCCCCGTCACTGGTCTCTGTGAGGGTCTCACCCCCCCACCCCTGGGTCAGTGTGATGGTAACTTCCCTCTCCTTGGGTGAGATCTGTTGAACTCACTGGGCCTCCATGTGCACTTAGATGAATGTGCAGCCTCCATGAGCCTAAGGCCTGTCTTGGCCATCTTGTTGGGAATGGAGGCTGGAAACAGGTGACCCTTTGGTGGATTCTGGGTACATTGGAAGGCACACTCTTTTCCTGGCCACTGACCCTTGCTCTCTAAGACCACAGTCGTGGGCTTGTGTGGCAATGAAGCAGACAGCTCCTGCCAAGGCCCCAACTTCCACCCCCCCAAAGACAGTCTCTCTGTGCCGTGGACCCTTTTCCACCTCTGCAGGGCCCCAGTGGGGGAGCCCGGGGTCCTGTGGCCTTGATGGGGGTCACTCTCTGCACACTACTGGCTGCCCTCATGGCACTGAATTGCTCTGTGCTGTGGCTTACAGAGCTCATGAAGTGGAACGAAGGTTGAAACTTGCAGCCTGACTCAGTTTCCAAACTTTGAAATGGCCTGTTGGTACATGGGAAAGCATCTGCTTGAGGCATTCAGAGGAACCGGTTGCCCTGTATGTGTTGTGTCTGAGCCCATGCTTCCTCTGTGGGGAGCAGGGGCTGGGGGGCTATTTCTTTGTGGGTAAAAGCCAGGGATGCCAGGATGCTGGGAACTGGGATGGGGACCCATCCCTTGGTCTGGGTGCTGGCTTCATGTGACCTTGACCAGGCCCCGTCACCTCCCCGAGCCTCAGTTTCCCTATCTGTATGATACAAAGGCTGGATTGAATCAGCGGTGACTGCTCAAGCATGGCCCGGCAGCCTACCTGGAGGGGCCATTTCTAGCTTAGAAAGAGCATTGGGCTGAATGATGAAAGGGGCAAGTGTGCATTCTACTCTGTGCCTTTGGCCTTGGTGCCAATTATTCACAAACCCCCATGCACTCCCCCAATGCCTCAGTGAGGATAGTCAAACCTACATGATAAGAGACTTGAATCTTCCGTGATTCTGCATCAGCCAGGCAGGAGACCCTCTCACTGACCCCGCTGTGAAGTGGGAGTGTGTGCATATTTGGGGTGTGCAGTGTGTCTGTGTGAGTGTGCACGCATGTACTTGGGTGGTAGTGTGTATATGTGCGAGCATGTGTTCATGTGCCTGCACGTTTGCATGTGTGTACATGGTATATCTGCATGCAAGTATTTGTGCACATGTGAGTGTGACTTCTCTGTGCATATGCACAGATGTACATGTGTGTGTCTCTGCATGAGAGCCAGGGACTCCCTGCGGCTTGGAGGGGAGGAGGTGGGGAAGTGTGATGTGGGTTTCCTTGCTCTGTGCTGCCCCATTGGCACCCCCCCTGGCCAGCCTATTGTCTCTGTCCCAGTTCCATGCCCTGCTGAGCACTCCTTTGAGGCCCAGAAGCACTTTGCCAAACTGCCTGTGTCCCTATGAGGGATACTGGCTAGAGGATTCTTGCTGTTATTTATCTTTTTTTTTTTTTTTTTTTTTTTTTTTTTTTTTTTTTTTTTTGCAGTTGTGATTTTCCCAGGAAGTTCCTTTCTTTCTGATAAAAGTCACAAAGAGATAATTTTATTAGGAACCTTATGCACTTTGGGTGCAGTTTGAGCTGAGACAACTAAAAAGATTCTTTCATCTCTGCTGACCAGGTTTCAATTAAATTCATCAACAGCCCCCCAGAATGAGAAGCCCAAAGCCAGACTCTGGCAGAGGAAGTGAGAACCCAGGAGAGGGAGCTGGTACAGCCTGGGGGGGGTGCCCATGCCCATCAGTGGTCAGGAGTATGGGACTGGGCAGCTGGGGTAGAGGTTCAAGTTCTCACCATGGAGTCGAAACCCGTAGTGACAACAGTCCAGGCTGTCCCCCTGGGACTTGGGCCCCTCCTCTGCAGAAGGCATGATGATAGTCCCTGCTTTGAAGGCCATAGGGGTGTCCAAGCTCCTGTTCTCCCCATGGGTGGCTGGTGGGTACAGCAGGCCATTGTGCACCTCCTGTGTTGGACCCTCCCAGGATCCATGAGGGATGGTTGGCAGTTGGGCAGGGGCTGCTTGCTGGCAGAGGCCCCCTGGAAGTCCTGGACACTGGGGATGCCCTTGGGCTGAGGGGTTGGCTGCTCACTGGTCTGGGTGGCTGGCAGGGACCCCCTGAGATAACCCTCCTCTCGTCCCCACCCCATCCAGGTTCTCAAAAATCTGGGAAGCAGCTGCTGCCTCACTGATTCCAAGGAGCAGGGAAATTCTCAATGGAGCTTGCAGATCAGGGACTGAGAAACAGGTGGGGAAAGTATCTCATGCAGGATGGTGGGGTGGAGAACAGGGTGGCCAGGTGGGAGAGAGAAAGTGCCAGAGCCTGGAGGAGGGGAATGTCTGAGGCCTCGTTTTCCTACCCATGAGAAATGTCCAAGGAGGTGCTGACAAGTGTTCACCTGGCATGGGCGGCCCAGGAGTGTGACGCAGCCTGAGTCAGACACCTGTCCCAGTGCTGCCCCATCCTCCTGACACTGACCTGGCCCTGAGGGATGGATCGGACACAGACAAGAAGCACCCTCCCTCCCAGGGCACCAGGCTTAGATGGTGGAAGCAGGTGGACACCCCAGGATTGCTGGGAGATGTGGGGAAGGAATGTGAGCCAGCATGAGGCCAGGTGGAAAGAAGGCAGATCCCAAGGTGGGGAAAGACCTGCCAGGTGTGGACACAGAAGGCCTGGAGAGGGCAGGGAGATGGTATGGGTGGGGCTCTGTGGAGCAGCAGCTGGTGATGGGAAGGGCGGGCAGCCCAGCGGGGTTCTGCTGAGCCCAGAGGTGGAGGCCTTGGGAGTGGGATCACAGAGCCTGGGTTCAGGGTGGGGGGCATGGGGATGGATGACCATGGCGGTTTCACATACCTGTGGGTTTTTGCCCCTGAATGTTGGGGAATTGTGTTTGGGTCACGGAGGCATTGCAAGTGATAATGCACGTGCATCCAGATCTTGTTAGGCAATGTGGCTGCGTGTATTAGTTTGGGTGTAGGATTCCTATGTTTGAATGTTTGGGAAATGTGTTGGTGGGGGCTCATTCGCATGTTCTTAAGTCATACTGAATGGCCATGTATGTTTCTTGTGTTTGATTTTCAGGTGTGTGTCTACATATATTTGGTATTGAAGGGTAGCTATATGACATTTAGTGGTGTATTAGGGTTCTCTAGGGAAAGAGAATCAATTGAGAGGTATCTATGAGTATAAAATTTATAGAAGTGACTCATGCAACTCTGGGTAACTGAGAACTGAATGGCCGTGTAAGTTTCTTGTATTGATTTTCAGATGTGCATCTACACTATTGGTATTGAAGGGTAGTTGCATGACTTTTAGTGGGTTGGTAGGGTGTCGCTGTATGTTCAGATTGAAGGATACTGTGGCATTGGCTTTGTGTGACTCTTATATTGCAAACAGGTATGTGATGTGGGGCCGGATATGTAGTTGGTGATTATATTTGCCTACTTTTGTGTGTGTGTATTTGAGTATATTCGAGGCAGGTGGAAGTTGAATTGAATTTCATTGATGTATGTATTTATGGTGCTTGGGAGTTTGCACATTTTCTAGGACTATGTGTTTGCATTTGGTAGTAGGAAGTCATTAGCATGCATTCTGGGAGCCGAGTATTTGTGTATGTGATGGAAGTTTGGGTTGTGTGTTTCTAGTGATGTGGGACAATTTATTTGTATGTAATGGAAGCATGTGATATGATTACCTTGGAGTATCTGGGGTTGTGGTAATTGTCAGTGTATGACTTGGGCCTTGGCAGAGATTTCCTCTGTACTCATCTCTGCAGACTGGAGATGTTTTCTTGTGTCTAGGTAGTGTATACTAGTTTGTGTGCACTCTAGAAGTGGGCGATTGTGTGCAGGTTCACGGTTAGAGTGGTGGATGAGATAACTTTTCACTTGAAAGTGTGACAGGAAAGTGTGTGGAGGTTTTCTGTGTACACGTCAGAGAAGTAATTTTAGCTGTCACTGGTGGTAAACGGGCATAATGTGTGGATGTTTTGTATGGTTCTAGGTGTGTGTGTACGAATTCGAGCGTGGTGTATAGCATTTCCCCTTAGATAGGAAAGAAGTGGCTGGAGTATGTGTAAGTTGTGTGTGTCCTGTGTTCCAGATATAGAAGGGGCTGTGCCTGTTCTTGTGATTTATAGCATGGTTTTGCTAATATGTTTTGGGCTGAAAGTAAAAGGTCATACTCAGTGTGCAGGTGTATTCTAGGCACAGTTTTTGTAAAAGGGGTTTAGATTCACTAAAGCTGGATGGAATGAACTTGGGACAGTTATTGGGGCGTATCTCCTCCCACGGCCGGGCTCCAGGTGAGGGCAGAGAAGTCTGGCATGCGGGGTGCCATGGAAGCCTGAGGTGCAGTCTTTGGAAGTGGATCCCAGAACCTGGTTCAGTGGGGTGGGGAGGGGTCACAGAGTTGTTTCATATAGGTGGGTTTTTTTTTTCTCCCTGCGTGTTGGCGACTTGTGTATGCATCACCTCCGGCTTACTCGCGATAAGTGCAAGTACATGCATGTCATGTTACGGAGTGTATACGGCCGATGGCAGTAGCACTGTGGGCACTGTGTGCAGAGAGGATGGGTCAGCGGGCATCGCTGGTGGCATTAGCCATCTCAGCGCTGGCCAAGGCTTCAGAAGAAGAATCCCCAAGGCCAGCGTTTGAGTTGGGCCTCCATAATGCTGGGAGCTGCTCCCTGTCTTCTGGGAGAGATCTCCATGGAGACCGCCCCACCCACAGAAGTGGAATTGTGAGGAGGCAGCATTGTCTTCTGGGAGAGATCTCCATGGAGACTGCCCGACCCACAGAGGTGGTATCTGCAGGAGGCTGCAGTACTGGAGCCACCTCTTGGCTTTCGGTTGCTGGCACCGTTGCCCACTCCCCTAGCGGGCACGGTCACTCTACTCTTCTTCCTAACCTCGCGCTCCCTGTTGTACCTGTGCCCCCCAGTTTGGGCAGTGCTGTTAGACATTGGGCTGGGCCGGGGCCAGGTGGGGCTCTGCGGCCTTTGCCTCTGCCTCTCCTGCCCTTCTTACCCGCCCCAGAGCTGGAAGCGGGGCAGCCTCTGCCATGGCCTCCGGATCCCCACACATAGGGGGCAGCGGAAAGATCCGGACGCGGTGTTGCCACCCCGGTCCCGTGACGCCTTACTCGCAGGGGCGACGGCGCCAGCTGGGTGTTCTTAGCAGCGTTACAGAATGTCTTCAGAATAACGTGCCAGCATGGCTACAGAGATATTTCAACAAGAACAAAGATGTATGCAGCCGCACAACAGATGCCAAGGAGACACCATGTTCACGAGAAATTAGGGAAGGTGACCAAGTAAAGTGTGCCAGTGAGGAGAGCTCTAATATTAATGATGGGAGGATCACCAGTGAGCCAACAGTCGGTAAGACAGAAGACGCCTCAACAACCAGCCCTGCTTCAAATTATGCAGGCGAATTAGACAGGCCTTCTCTTCGTCGGAGCCACTTGAATTTCTCTGTGTTGGTACCTCCTCCTTTGTCCTTTCAGCTGTCCACATCATCAGCATTCCCAATTGGCAGTTCCCTTAGAAAGGAAATTATAGACTCTACCTCTCAGCATGGTGATGATAACATGTCAACTAGCCATCCTTGTCATTTTTCAACAAGAGGTTCCAATAAAGCTATGGCTGCTTCAAAGAAGCCTTCAGTGCCACCTCTGTGGTCCCCAGAGGCTGAACAGTCTCATTCACTCTCACAGCACACTGCCACCAGGTCAAGAAAACCAGCATTCAGCTTGTCTGCATTTGGGACACTTTCCCCTTCATTTGAGAAATCTTTGATCTTTAAAACAAGTAGGCATGGAGATCCTCCTTGTTATCTTGGAGGAACAACATATGGTGGGGCAGCAGCTGCTGTAAGACATTCTAAACTAGGAAGGACCCCTTATCAGGCACCAGTAAGAAGACAGATGAAAGCTAAGCAGCTCAATGCACAGTCCTATGGTGTGACTAGTTTAGAAGCTCGGCGAATATTACAGTCTGTAGAGAAGATATCAGGACCGCTAGCAGATGTTTCTTCCATGCATTCTCCTCTTGATAGGAGTTGGATAGATAGCACAGATTTTGGGGCCAAAAGGGATAAGGTGGATTCTCAGTATCCTGTTCAAAAATTCAGGTCCCCAAAGCCAGTTTCCAGAGCAACGTATCAAAGTCTTTATTTTAAACCATCTCTGACCCCATCTCATGAATTGAGGAAGGCTAATCAAAGAATAGTTAAAAACCACAGTACTCATGAAAACAGTATGACACCAGGACAAAATAGAGAACAAGAAAGTGGCTTTCCATATAGAAATCTGCAAGTTCCTGCACCCAATGGATTATCTTCTGGAGTAGGTAGTAGAGGTGGCAAAATTAGACAGGAGAGAACACGCTTACTTGCATCTAAACCACCAGTGAAGGAAATGGAAGTACGAGGAATATCAAAACTCTCTCTACCGATCACCAGTTCTTCACTGCCTGCATTCAGTATTCATTGTCCTTTGATGACAACTTCCTCTCCAGCTCCCATGAGTCCTTCACAATCAGTAACAGATAAGGTACAAATGATTTCTCCGAGCAGCAGTGGCAGTGCCGTGTTTAGATTTTCTTCTCCCACTGTAAAATCTACTGTGGCAGATGTACTACCTTCTTCATCTACTGAATTTACAATTAGTATGCCTGTTGCAAAAACAGAACTTCCAGACACCAGTATTACTTCAGAACCTATTATAAGTACTTCAGCTCAAGATATCACTGAAGCAAATAGTATAAGCCATAAGAGGAAGCTAGATGAAGAGTATTATAAGGGCCCTTCTAGACCTGTAAAAACCTGGAAAGAAGGAAGAGTCCTAGATGTGAAAAACCCTGGTTTCATATCACCAAAGGTAGATGCTTTTGCTGCTCAGCCTACCATGACAAGCCCAGCAGCTTATACAAAACCAGGCGTATGTAGGTTTTCCTCTAGTGGAACTGGACTTGGGGAAAGTTTAAAAGCTAGATCATCATGGCGCTGTGATACATGTCTACTCGTGAACAAAGTTACTGACAAGTGCAAATCCTGTCAAGCCGCCAAGTTGCCACCTAGAGATACCGCTGAACAGACAGCCATTGGGACACGAAGAAAAAGTGGCAAACCAACCATTTCTGCATCAGGGGCAGGCTTTGGGGACAAACTTAAAGTGAAATTACAAACTTGGGTTTGTGATACGTGTTTAGTGCAAAATACACCTGAAGCAAGAAAATGTATAGCTTGTGAAACATTCAAACCTGGAACTGGTGTCAGCCGGTTCCTTCCACTGCTAGTGGCTTCAGAAAGTGCCGTGAGTATGACTGCTTCATCTCCTAGCTGCACTGTGACCACTGGTGCCTTAGGAATTGGAGATGAGTTCAGAATGCCAGTAGGATCTTGGGAGTGTCGAATATGCTGTGTTTGTAATAATGCAGAGGACAATAGATGCATGTCCTGTATGTCCAAGAAAACAGAGCGCTCAGTACCTGCTTCAAGTAGCAGCAGTGTATCTGTTGGTCTTTGTTCTGGGGGCGGCGTAGGGTTGGAGAAGTTGAGGAATCGTAAGGGAAACGGGGACTGTGAAGTATGCCTAGTGCAGAATAGAGCAGATTCTGCCAAGTGTGCAGCATGCAAAAGTGCCAAGCCAGACACAACAGGCACGAAATCTGAGTTTAAAGGTGTTAGCAAATGTTCATCATCTTCAAACCCAGCCCCCTCATGTTTCAAATTGGGAAACTCATCACCGTCTTCTGGGCCTTCTCTGATTTCAACAAGTACTGGAAACTTTCAATTTGGAGATCAGAGAGGCTTCAAAACTAGTGTGTCTTCAGATTCTGGATCCAAAGATGCAGTGAACAGAGGCTTTCAATTTGACAAATCCACCAAGAAACCTCGTCAAGTTCCCTCTGAAGTTGTTATCTTTGGCACAAGTGCTATTAACCATGATCCAGCTGCTGCTAATACTGCAGTGACCTCTCAGAGCAAGAGAAGCTTCAGTTTTAGAACCGTAGAAGCCAAAAGTGTTTCATTGGCTCCAGACGCGTGTCAGACATCAGATGTAGAAATGGAGGAATCGTGTCAGACATCAGACGTAGAAATGGAGGAATCATGCCAGACATCAGACGTAGAAATGGAGGAATCATGTCAGACATCAGACGTAGAAATGGAGGAATTGCCTCCAGTCAAAGGAAGGTTTGCTTCTGGCAATATGGCATCTGCCTCTGTGCCACCTGCCTCAGCGTTCACTTTGGGAGGGACAGGGGAGAAACAGCAACAGCGTGTCACTTCTGCTACTCCTGCGTATGGGATGAAAACTGATAAAGAAGAGAGAAAGCAGAAGCGACGGTTTCCCTTTGGCAGTTCAACGCCCAGCAAAGATGGCAGTTGTTCACAGTTGGCATTTGGTTCCAATACGATAAAACGATCTGAGAAGGCATCTGAACACTCAAGGAGGGCCGCTTTTGCTTTTGGAGCTCGAACCAATACTGCAGCTGATCAAGGAATAGCAAAGCCAGTTTTCAGTTCCTTGAACAACAGTTTCTGTGGTTCAAGGACATCAGCCACTTCAGCAGGTAGTGGCATATTTGCTAATTCCACCCCTTCCTCCAACCTACCTGTGGCCAGCAATCACATTAGCAGTTCTGCCCTTGGTAACTTTGCTGGACCCAGCACATCTCAGTCTTTGCTACTTTCTCAGCAAAATAGCACTGTTACAGCTGTCACCCCATTTGGCTTAGGTCCAGGAGTCATGAGTAATAATACTTCAACCTCTGCTTTCATCTCTGGAGCTACAACATCATCTAGCTCTGCAGGCTCCTACTTTGTACTTGGCACTGGACCTTCAACACCATCTGCCGGTCCAGCATTTGGTGCTAACCAGACCCCAACACTTGGACAAATCCATGGTACCAGCCAGCATCATTCCCCAGGCTTTGGATCCACAGCCTCTTCCACGGCAGTATTCGCAACTGGTTCCCAGCCTGCACCACCACCTACTTCTGGCATGGCGTCAAGCAGAAACCAGACTCCTGTGTTTGGACAGCAGCCTAGTCAGCGTGCATTTGGCTCTAGAACAACTCTGGAGTCAGGACAAAAGACTGCTGTTAAACGCAAGAAATAACGTTCACAATGGTGATATGCACTACAGTTTTATTCATAATGAAAACACGGACATACCATACAATTACTAAATGGAGAAGTTGATAGATCTGAAAGGCCCTTAGGATGGACATCTTTAATCAGTCTTCCTCCATCAGAAAACTGTAGTGCACAGTACACCTAACTCACTCACTTCACACAAACACAGCAGAAACAGCATTGAATTCATTTCAACATCCCCTAATCTATACTGATGACTGAAGCTTCAAAAAAATCACCGATGATCCAGGAAATCACTCATTAATCTAGTCTCTTCTGGTTGTCCCCAGAAGACTGCCCAGTTCCAACTGGCTGTTCATGGAACCTCTTCATCTGCACCACTCATGTGCATCGATGTGCATTTGTGGAATGCTGTGAAACTGTAATTATATCTGAGGAATTTATTTATTTATTTATTTTACTTTTCTTCTGACGTGTTGATTTTTATGTCTAGGAGTATCGGGGTAGTAACCTACATTCTGTAAGTACCAAAATCTACAACTCATGTTTTTTCCTTTTTTCTTTGAGACCATATGTTTTATTAACCAGTAAGTGTGTCATGTTAAGCTCTTCAGTTTATGCATGCTTGTTATGTAAACATATTCATTTTACACCCACAGAACACACTTAGTTTATACTAATTACACATTTTCTCCTAATTCTAAATGAGTCAGCAGAAACTGTAGCATAATCACATGAAGAAAGCATGACTGTTCTTCACTGCGGGAAAAGGTTTGTTTTTTCAAGAAAGCTACTAGATCCTTTTCCAAATATACTTTGTATTTCAATACTTTGCATTAAGCTAAAGCTTTTGGTCGTGACAGCTAAACGTCCTGTAAAATGTAATTGAATTCTAAAGTGACTGCCCAAGCACCCAAGCAGGATTATAATCTTGTTCTTTGTTTCCCTTTCCAGCTATTAGGGAAACAGAATGGCAACTCGAGAGATAATTATACATGTTCTGTGCCTCACTTTATTTTTAACAGCCTAAGTGGGGCCTCCCCATTTCTTGGAGACACAAAGCAAGAAATGTTGGCAGATGTGTCCACTGTCAACTATGAATTTGAGGACGAGTACTTCAGTAACACCAGTGCCCTCGCCAAAGATTTCATAAGAAGACTTCTGGTCAAGGATCCAAAGTGAGTGTCCTTATTCCTCACAGGTGCCTCAGCTGTGACCTCAGCTAGCCCAGTGTTAGCACCTGGCCCCTGCAGACGACAGCATTTATCAGATTCTGGTGGTTTCTGCCTGGCCAAGGGAAGCATGCTGTATGAAACTTTATGAAAGTGCATGTCCTTTCCACCCACCCAGTCAGCCCCTATGGGTCCAGTGAAAGACCGATATTATTTTCAGCTTTCCTCCATGAAGTGGTTCCCCAACTGCTTTTTCCAGAGTCTCTGCTTGGTAGTCTCGGCCAGCGTGGAAAGCTTGCTGCTATGGTCACAGCTTTTTTAATTTTTCTCCCTCCCCTCCTCCTACAGGAAGAGAATGACAATTCAAGATAGTTTGCAGCATCCCTGGATCAAGGTCAGTTGCCTATTATGTTGCATTTGAAATCATTTTCTGAGTGGCTTGGGTGTCAGAAGGCATCCTGAAATTCATTTGTCCTAAACTTTTACTAGTTACTGTGGATTTTAACAACAGGCCACATCTGGAGTACTGTTAGCCCTTCCACATTGACTTTCCCCATTACGGTTTCAATATATCACGAGTTGGTATAAGAAATTAAATGAGAATTTGAGGGGAGTTTTGCAGAAGATGTAGAAGACACGCAAAGGTCAGCAGACAACAACACGCAAAGGCTAGAAATGTGCAGGACTGTTATACAAAAGCATTCTGATAGACCCTGGCATCATGCAAGAAAATGCTCAGTCCTTATATGATTCCCTAAAGGAAAATGAAGGTGAAGGGTCTACCCCTATGGATTTTCAGGCCAGCAAAGTCTGGTTTGAGAATTTTAGAAACAGGTTTAGCCCATGTAATGTAACAGTAATGGGAGAGGCAGCATTTGCCGATCAAGAGGTGGCTTGGAGTTTTCTGGAACCCTGAAAAAAAATTTTATGTGGATTTTCCAGATCGCTAGGGCACCACACCCCTGACCCCCACAATGTGGAAGGGATAACTGTATTGTGTTTGCTATGGGTGCTATATTCTAAGAGACACTGACAGATAAGAGTGTATCCTAATTATAACTGAGATGGGAAGAGTAAGCCATTATGGAGCAGGAATTGTAAACTGAGAGCCTGAAGGTCAAGTCCAGTCAACAGGCACATTTGCTTTGACCAGCGATTTGTTGGTGCAGACAGTGCTTTGAAAAATTTTGAATTAATTCCTAGCATTTCAATATCACCTCAAAATCTGGATTCCCAGCTTCGCTTGAAAAATCTGAAGGTCCTCCTATGCTAAAGCCTCTTTCCCCCTGGCCACAGGAAACTCAACTCAGCTGCCCTTGCTTACTGGGGCATGTGGCAGCCCTGTTATATTACACATTTACATGACCTGTCTGACCCCTGTTTGCATTTGAGTTAAAGAAACTGAAGGTGCTTCAGCCTAGACTAAACCCACTTGCTTTGTTGATGTATTGACTGTTAAAGTTCCTTAAGAACAAACCCACAATTTCTTTTCCCTAATCCAAACTGAAACCTGATCACAGATTAACCCTTCAGATATCTGAATGCATCTGAATTCAACAAGACTTTCCCCTGACACTCAAAGATCGGGGCTTTGTTCACTCTGGAGCTAAAGCAGCTCCAGAAAAGATAGAAAGAGCAGTTCTGTGGGAAGCACCCCACTACCGTAACTGAATAGGCAAATGCTTCCCAAATGGAATGCGGGGACTCCGAGGGCAAGGGCCGGGATCACACGTCCACAGACACTAGCTGCCCCACCATCCAAATTTAGTGGCTTCACTGAGGCTCCAGATCCAGCCTTTCAGAGTCAAAAGAGACAGGAAGTGTGGAAAAAAGAAGTGGGAGAGAAACAGGTGGGGAAAAGAAGAGGAGGAGGAGGAGGGCTTAGTGTGTTTGAGGGTGGCAGTGGAACCAGGGAAAGATAAAAATGATTAAGATAATGAGGATGTTAAGACTGTAAATTAAAATCAAACTGAATAATCAGTTTGGGAGAAAATACATATGTCGTAATGGGAAGTGCCGTGTGTGATGGGCCCAGGGTCCTGTGTGAAGTCTCAAGGTCTCCGTATCATGCTATTCACAAGGACACCTTACACCAGTCTGCTTTATTTGTTCCATTTCTCTTGATTTTTCACCTGCATGCACATGACTCTTAGTCGTCATCTTGAATTGTAATAAAAAGCATATCCGTTTGAATTTTCTGTAGCACGCAACCTAACTTAACCTGTCTGGCCAGTTCATTTAAACAACCTAAACACATGGAGCCTAGAATAGGGAATGTGGTCTTGTAATTCTGTAGATCTTAATGTAATACCCTGTTACATTCCAGAGTATGTGGGGAAGATAATATAAAATATTTGCAAGGTCCCTTGAGGGACAGGAGAAAAAATAAGGAACTATTTAACTTCCCCACTGGGAAATTCCTGATACTTTCTCAAGCATTAGGGATGCCCAATTTAATAAGCCAAGCCCTCAATGTTGAGGCTTGCTCTTATGGAACTTATTTCTGTAAGGAGGAGGCTAAGCTTACCTGTAATTAAGCCTAAGGGTCACTTCCAGAGAGCCTCTTTTGTTGCTTAGATGTGGCCTCTCTCTAAGCCCAATTCTGCAAATAAACTCACTACCCTCTCCACTACGTGGTACGTGACTTCCAGGGGTGTGAGTCTCCCTGGTGACGTGGGACATGACTCCCAGGGAGGAGTCTGGCCCTGGCATCATGTGATTGAGAATGCCGTCTTGACCAAAAGCGGGAAAAGAAATTTAAGAAAATAAGGTTCCGGAGAGTCCTGGGAAGATGGCAGCATAGAAAGAGGTGGAAGAACTAGTCTCCCCCGGAACAATTCATAAATGACCAAAAAACCAGTAAATAACTTGGAATGGTAGCGGGGAGACAAATGAGACAGTACACTCAACATCTACTGACATGAATCGGGAGGAATGCCCGAGATCACAGCATAAAATCCGTAAGTAAAACTGCGGACCCGCGCTGAGAGCCGAGAACCTAGAGCCGGGAGCCCCTCCCTCACGGAAGCCATGCCGTGCACTTTCTCAGCCCAGCCCCAAGTGAGGTTTTGGTGATAACAGCTCAATACAGACAGCGAATCCTCAACAAGCAGACAGAGGCTTTTGATGACAGCTGACCTTGGGAGAATCGGGAGAAATATTCTGTCTCTTGCTATCTCTCTGTGGAGAAAACCTCGGCTGCTCTCAGCCCACAAGGCATTGCAGTGGAGGCGGCCTCACACAATCTGCATCCTGACGTGAGCTGAGAGCCCCGCGGCACAGCCAAGCGGCCCAGGGCTTGCCTAGAGGGACGGTGCACACTGATGACGTAGCACGGCATTTTCTCTCAGCTGAGGGAGGATTGCGGCTGGGAGGGGGGATCTGCTCAGAGAACCTAGAGGCGCTATGCCAAGTCTGGTGGTTTATGGGACACCGAGAGAGAGCTGCCCCTCCTGACCACCCGTGCGTGTGCTCCACATTCAGGGCGGGCGACTCCAGCGGCGTGCCCAGGCTGAGCTCCCCAACTGAACATACAAGAATCATTTCCCCACACTACTGTCTGGAGGGATATAGGTGGCTCACAGACGCCATAGCTGGTTACCTAGAGAAAGTGCACATCACCAAGCTGTGTCTCTGAAAAATTAGATCGATATCCTTTAAGAACCCTATCAAGCAAAACAAATGCCAAGAGGCCAAAAACAACAGAAAATCTTAAAGCATATGATAAAACCAGATGATATGGAGAATCCAGCTCCAAACACACAAATCAAGATTTCGGAAGAAATGTTATTCCTTGCAAAATTAATTAAAAAGGTACAATCAAAGAATGAAAACATGGCAAAGGATTTAAAGGACATCAAGAGGACCATGGCCCAGGATATAAGCGCCATAAAAAAGACCCTAGAAGAGCATAAAGAAGACATTGCAAGAGTAAATAAAAAAATGGAAGATCTTATGGAAATAAAAGAAACTGTTGGCCAAATCAAAAAGAGTCTGGATACTCGCAATTGAAGACTAGAGGAAGCTGAACAACATCTCAGTGTCCTAGAACTCCACAGAACAGAAAATGAAAGAACAAAAGAAAGAATGGAGAAAAAAGTTGAAAAAATCACAATGGATCTCAGGGATACGATAGATAAAATAAAACGTCCAAACTTAAGACTCATTGGTGTCCCAGAAGGGGAAGAGAAGGGTAAAGGTCTGGAAAGAGTATTCAAAGAAATTGTTGGGGAAAACTTCCCCAACCTTCTACACAAGATAAACACACAAAGCATAAATGCCCAGCAAACTCCAAATAGAATAAATCCAAATAAACCCACCCCAAGACATATTCTGATCAGACTCTCAAATACTGAAGAGAAGGAGCAAGTTCTGAAAGCAGCAAGAGAAAAGCAATTCACCACATACAAAGGAAACAATATAAGACTAAGTAGTGACTACTCAGTGGCCACTATGGAGGCAAGAAGGCAGTGGCATGTCATATTTAAAATTCTGAGAGAGAAAAATTTCCAGCCAAGAATACTTTATCCAGCAAAACTCTCCTTCAAATTTGAGGGAGAGCTTAAAATTTTCACAGACAAACAAATGCTGAGAGACTTTGCCAATAAAAGACCTGCCCTACTTCAGATTCTAAAGGAAGCCCTACCAACACTGAGACAAAGAAAGGAGAAAGAGATATAGAGAATTTTAACAGATATATATAGTACCTTACATCCCAAATCACCAGGACACTCATTTTTCTCTAGTGATCACAGATCTTTCCCCAGAAGGGACCATAAGCTGAGACATAAAACAAGCCTCAAGAAATTTGAAAAAAAAAAACAAAATTGAATATACTCAAAGCACATTCTCCAAACACAATGGAATACAAATAGAAGTCAATAATTTTTTAACTATAACTCCACTATTTACTTCCTACATGATAAAAAATACACAAACTCTAGGGACAAATCAATGGTTTTTGAACTCAATGTAAAATGTGTAATTTCAGACAACTATATAAAGGTGGGGGAATGAAGGAGTATAGGAACATAGTTTATGTGCCCTATTGAAGTGAAGGTGGTTTCAAAGAAAAACAAGATTGATAGGGATTTAAGAGGTTAATTTTAAGCCCCACAGTAAACACAAAGAAATTATCAGAGAATATAACCATAGAGATGAAAAGTAGAGTCTGGATTAAGAGAAATGGGGGCAGGGGCAATGGGAAGTTAAGAAAGGGGTGTAGGGTTGCTGTTTGAGGTGAAGGGAAATTTCTAGTAATGGATGGTGGGAAAGAGCATAACATCATTCTAAATGTGATTAATCCCACTAATGGAAGGCTAGAAAAGGGGCGGAATGGGAAGATTTAGGCTGTGTACATGTTTCCACAATTGAAAAAAAAAAAAAAAAAAAAAGACAGTCTAACTAGATGACAATTGAATGCTAAGGATGAACTTGGATGGGATTGGAGGGTGGAGGACAGGTGGCTCGATGGGACACAGTTTAGACATAAGGAAAAGGAAATATAGAATGTAAGCATTGTATCATTGTTGAATGTCTTATACTTCTTAGCTGGGCTTAATGGAATTACATAAAAGAATGTTCTTGTTCATGGGAATACATATGTGAATTATAGTGGATGTTCAAGGATGTGTGCAGCTAACTCATATATTCAGATAGAGAAAATATGATGAATGATAGGGAGGGAGGGAGGGAAAGAAATAATGATGTGACAGCATGTTAAACTTGGTGGATTAAGCTATTGGGGGAGGGGGGTCAGGGTATGATGGAATCTGTGTATGGGGCTAGTATTGTTTTTGCAACTATTCATGTAACTGAATTTATTTCAAAATAAAATAAAATATATTAAAAAAAAAAAGAAAAGAAGGTTCCAGTGCCTAAGAGATTTCTAATAGAGTTGGGAGGCTATTCTGGAGTCTCCTCTTATGAAAGCTTCAGCCAGATATTGCAAATTGCCGTGGTATGCCAAGCCCCAACAAACAGTATTCCTGAAAACCCTAAAGAATACCCAGGGCTCCAGCGAAGACACTATAGAAGTTTCACTCACTAAATTTATCAGAAACGTAAAGCCTCCAGATTGTTTCTATTGCAGATAAGCCCTGAAATCCAGAGGTCTCAGTCTCTCCAAGAGCATCAACCAGTTACATCTCCCTACCCCATAATGTCAACACCCCTTTTCAACATGAAGAAGTTAGAATGATCATTGCCCAAATATGCCTGAAGACTGAGTGAATGATCAAATGAGAGGGAGGAGTTATAACAGAGAAGATAGGATTTAAGAAATGATTATGGGTACTGAATCATTACATAGACATTTCTTTTAGTCTCTACTATATTAGACAGCTAGAAGGTAATACCTGAAATTGTGAAACTGTAACCCAAACCATACTTTGAAATTTGCTCTATAACTACTTGTTAAAATGTATTTTTGAAATTTGTCACCTTCTGCATATATGTGATATTTCACCCAAAAAAAATGTTTACAAAAAACATAGCCAGTGGCATTCTGAAGCCTGCGTTCTTTTCACATCATATGGAATTTGTAGTCATATATGTAGAGAAGAGAAAGCACAGCTCAGAAAAGCCTCTTCTCCATTCTGCCTCCACAAGTAGAGATTCAGCCTCTATAAATCAGGAAATTTTGTTTGGGATTTTCCTAGCTTATTTTTTGTTTTTAATGTAGCATATTTTGGAAATATCTAGGGAATTTTGATAATGTGGTAATGATTTAACAAACTTGTTCAACATTCTCTAGTTATTTTCTCTTTATTAGCAATGCATTCATTTTCTTTTTTCTGGCCCTTATTTTGACTTTTCTTGCCTTTTTTGAGCCTACTTTTTAAAGTAATTGAGACTGACTTGCTATGTTATTCTATACCTAGAGAAGGAAAAACTCAAAGTGATTGCAAAAATGGCAGTTCTTTCCTTGGAAAAAAATGCAAATCAAGAACATCTTATTCAAAGATACGA
This sequence comes from Choloepus didactylus, assembly GCF_015220235.1. Lineage (NCBI taxonomy): Eukaryota > Metazoa > Chordata > Mammalia > Pilosa > Megalonychidae > Choloepus > Choloepus didactylus. Next base: position 13,453,807 of record NC_051317.1, read on the forward strand.
TTTCCTTGGTTCTATGGCTTTTCTTTTTTCTTATCCAGAAAGAGACTCCAAAGCATTTCTGGGTTACACCTGAAATTTTTCACAGTAGTGTCTGGGGCTATGTTTTGACAGATTCCTAAGATAAACACAAAGTATACTGTGCCATCATCTTTGTTCTAAATCTCGATCTTGAAAGCTGTTTGCTCTCTGGGTTATAACTCCGGGGATAATAAGGAACAAGTAGATGGTGTTAGCTTCCAACATGGGAGAGGCACAAAGTAACTTTCCCTTGTTGACTACGTGGATTTGGGGATTAAATGGCTTATTTTCTTCTGAATGCTCCTTTTCACAAATGAGTATTGAGTTCCCTTATGCTGTTAAGAGGATCATAGCCAACAAATTAACTCTTCCCTTTCCTCTTTGCCACCTCTCAAGGATGAGGACGACTCCTTTGTGATGAAAGCCATCATCCATGCCATCAGTGATGACAACGTCCCAGGCTTGCAGCACCTTCTGGTTAACCAACCCAACAAGGTCTGATACAGTGTGGCCAGGGGTAGTGGGGGGTGGAGCACCCTCACTGTACACCTCAAAAGCTAAAGGTGGCTCCACCTGCTTCTCCAATTTCCCTTCCAATTAGGCAAACTGCTTCCTGTGGGGGAAACACTTCTGTTTAGAGAGTGATTTGCGTTAGAAATAAGGTATTTTTGCATTTGAGACCTTTCTTCATGCAGAGCCTTTTAAATTGCATTGTACCTCTACCCATGAAACTGTAAACCTCCTCATCCTGCAAATGAAAATGTCACCTTTGATGGTGAATCCAAAAGAGGAAGTGTCATTGGATTCTTCTGAGTGTCCCTTTCCTTTTATGCAGCAGTAGGTATGTGCCTGTTGAGACATGGGAAGTCATGTGGGGACAACTATGATAATTTGGGCCTTCCCTTTTCTACCAAACCTGAAAAATAATATTATATATATTTGTTTTACCTGTTCCAGCGTGGGACATCTCTGTTACTGATTGCTGCCGGCTGTGGGAATATTCAAATACTACAGCTGCTCATTAAAAGAGGCTTGAGGATTGACGTCCAAGATAAGGTCAAAATTTTACTTTCATCAAAAGAACTAAGTTTTTATTTGTTTCCAAATGTCTCTTAATAATAGGGATAACAGGGGAAAAAAAAGCCATGTATGTATGTCCTATAATTTATTTATCAATTTCCATGAAGGAAGATGAACTGCTTAAATAGCCTGGTATAATCTAACTCATATGTTTTAGTTTCTTGACAGCTAAAGTACAAATACCATACAATGGGTTGGCTTAACAACAGGAATCGATAGGTTCATGGCTTCAGAAGCTGGAAGGCTTATTTCCTTCCCAAGGTAGTTGTCTTCTGGCTGGCCAGCAATCTTTGGGGTTCTTGGCTTTTCTGGCACGTGGCAGTGCACATGGCGGTGGCATCTCCTCCTTTCAGTTCCATGTTCCATTGACTTCTGGCTGCTCCCCGTGGCTTCTCTCTCTGCCTGACTTTTACTTTGCTTGTAAAGGACTAGTAATCCTGATTAAAGCCTGATCTGGCTCACTTGGGCCACATCTTTACTGAAATAACAACTTGAAGAGCTTTTATTTACAGCAGGTCCACACCCAACAGATTGCAGCCCAAGACCAAGAACCTGTCCAAACGATTTATTCCACCACACCATAGGAGAATGAAAAAGACAAACATTTACCTTCCTCTTGACGGTGTTGCTCACCAGCAGTGTTTCTTTGTACACTACATCAGATTTCATTCTTATTGATCACATTTACTCAATAGGCTTAGATGTCACATTTGAAAAAGTTCTCGTTATCTAATTAACCTCATCAGAAATATATTTGTCTGCATGTTTATTAGGGCAAGGGAGAAGGATGACAGACTCCAAGATGAGTCTCATGTAGGAAATACAGATGCAATTGATTAGCAGCTGATAATCATAACAATGGTTGTTTCATCACCTTCCATAGACTTCCAGCAGAGCTTTATAATATAGGGAATATAGAGAATTCTAATGAGAGGTTGAAATGAGGGTTTAAAAATAAAAGCTTTCATTTTGAAATCATTAGATTTCTGGAAAAGTAAAGATAGCACAAAGAGTTCCTATATAATTTCAACCATCCTGTGTAACCCATGGTACATGTGTCAAAGCTGAAATGAAACACGGGTTTTATTCCTCTTGACAATTGTTCCTTGAAGGTTTGCCATCACGTAGGGAGGGGAATAGTGAGTCTGAGTGATGCATGTATTAGAGTCCATCAGCCCTCCAGACACGTGACTTCTTGTTGGTTTCCTACAGGGCGGATCCAATGCCATCTACTGGGCATCTCGGCATGGCCACGTAGATACCTTGAAATTTCTCAATGAGAACAAATGTCATTTGGATGTTAAAGACAAGGTAAGGTCACTTGTTTTCTTAGGGGAGACAGGAGGGAGTAATAAAAGGATGCATTTGGGGGTATGGTGTGCCATGGGCATCAAGACTCAAAGGAACAAATATGCAGGACCAAAGTCTTTTTGCAGAGAATGTAAGTTGGAGGTTGCTTTTTGCTGGTGACTGTTAAAATTTGCCTTGATCTGAACTCTGCCAGTTAGTTGCCATAGTTTGCAAGCAGTAAATTATTCTCCCCATCGCATGAAAACTCAAAGAAAGTTCTAGTAGAAAGAGAACCAGAAAGAGACCCGGGTCTTAGTTCGCTTGTTGGCTTGTGTGTGCTTTTAAACAAATCTCTTTACCGTTCTCTTCCTCTTTGAAGTTTTTACTGCTTTGAAGTGGCTGACAAGGCTGACCTTCAGTCATGGGCACCAGAAGAATAATGAGATAATACACATAAAGTAAAGCCTTTTGGGGAACCAAAGAAGTTATACAAGTTATTGATTTAGTAAGATACCTTGCGTTCATATGTATGTGTATCTCATTCAGTCCACACAACAATCCTGTGAATTAATTGGCGGTGCTGGATTCTTACCTTCTCATCTATTATTTATTCTACTGTAAAGCACTTCTCTGCTTCCATTACTTGTGAGCTTAATTTGTCATGTTCAGTCAGGGTTGCCACATACAGTTGTATGGATTGTGCACTGCACAACAGCACTTTATCTAAGGAGTGACATTTACATCAAAGATGCATGTATTTATTATGGCAGTTTTCTGGCAGATGGCAATGATGTATCTTTTCTTCAGTAAACAATAATATACTCTAACATTTTCTTTGCAGAGATAATAAAGTAGGAAGGAAGTTGTACTTGTTAATTC